>NC_073303.1:342467987-343072403 GCF_027595985.1 Sorex araneus | reverse complement strand
AAGGAAGGAAGGAAGGAAGGAAGGAAAGGAAGGAAGGAAGGAAGGAAGGAAGGAAGGAAGGAAGGAAGGAAGGAAGGGAAGGAAGGAAGGAAGGGAAGGAAGGAAGAGAAAGAAAGAAAGAAAGAAAGAAAGAAAGAAAGAAAGAAAGAAAGAAAGAAAGAAAGAAAGAAAGAAAGAAAGAAAGAAAGAAAGAAAGAAAGAAAGAAAGAAAGAAAGAAAAAAAAGAAAGAAAGAAAGAAAGATTGAATATAATTATTTAAATAGTTCTTAAATGTTATATTTAGTTCTTATATACTATATTGGTCTTGTGTCCTTTACGCAATAAACAGATTATATATACTCATTTTCAGGGGTCATCGAGATAATATAGTAGGTAGGGTACTTGTCTTGCACACAGCCGAAACAGGTTCAATTCCCGGTGTCACATATGGCCCCTGAGCACTGCCAGGATTAAATTCCTGATTATAGAAGCATGAGTAAGCCCTGAGCATTGCCAGGTATGGCCCAAAACCCCAAAAATAAAAAATAAAATATACTAATTTTCTTTGCATCTAAATATACTGCTTATAATTTTCAACAGATTTTTTTTTAAATTACTGATTAGAGACCATCTGAGCCACAGAGCAGTCTTAAATCATTAAGTTTAGCTCTTTTGGTTATTAAAACCTGAATTAAAGTAACTGGAGAGATAGTACAGTGGGCAAGGTACTTTCCTTGCACAGAACTAACCAACTTTGAACCCCAGCACCACATACATTCCCTCAAACACTACAAGGTGTGAGCCTTGAGCACCGAGCCTGGAGTAAGTTTGGGCACTGTAAAGTATGACCAAAGAACTAAAAATCAAATGAAATGAATCAAACATACAAACAAAAGGCTGAACTGAAAATTTAGCTTGTGCCAAAAGGCACATGAAAAAAAATGTTCCACATCACTTATCATCAAGGAGATGCAAATCAAAACAACAATGAGATATCATCTCACACCACAGAGACTGGCACACATTCAAAAGAACAAAAGCAACTAGTGTTGGCTTGGATGTGGGGGAAAGGGACGCTCTTTCACTGTTGGCGGGAATGCTGACCTGGTCCAGTCTTTTTGGAAAACAATATGGGCATTTCTTCAAAAACCAGAAAATGAGCTTCCATATGACCCTGCAATACCATTTCTGGGAATATATCCCGAGGGTGAAAAAAATGCACAGTAGAAATGACTTCTGCAGCTGTATGTTCATTGCAACATTGTTCACAACAGCCAGAATCTGGAGTGGTGGAGAACAGACAACTGGTTAAAGAAACTTTGATAGATCTACACAATGGAATAGTATGCAGCTGTTAGGAGAGATTAAGTCATGAAATTTGCTTATAAGTGGATGGACCTGGAGAGTATCATTCTAAGTTAAGTGAGTCAGAAAGAGAAGGACATACATAAAAGGACTGCACTCATTTGTGGAATATAAAATAACATTAGACTGACTCCCAAGGACAGTAGACACAAGAGCCAGGAATATTGCCCCAAAGTTGGAAGCCTGCCTCATGAACTGGGGGAGAAGGCATCTGGAATAAAGAAGAGATCACTAAGACAATGATGGTTGGAGAAATTGCTCAAGATGGGAGATATGTGCTGAAAGTAGATAAAGGACCAAACATGATAACTTCTCAGTATCTGTATTGCAAACAATAATGCCCAAAAGCAGAGAGAGAGAGAGAGTATGGGGGAAATTGCATGCCACAGAGGTAGGGGGAGCGTTGGAAGGGGGGGAGGTATACTGGTGACATTGGTGGAGGAGAATGTGCACTGGTGGAGGGATGGGTGTTTGATCATAGTATGACTGAAACTCAAACATGAAAGCTTTGTAGATGTATCTCATGGTGATTCAATAACAACAAAAAATTTAGCTTGTATGTAAATGGTTCTGTGTGTTCTATATTATAATTTTAGAGATTTCCAAGTTAAAATCTCAAACTGTTTTTGTCTAGTAATTTTCTATCCAATATTAAGGTTTTAGAGCTAATACATATACTAATTAATGAAAATGTTATGGTATTCACTGTCTATTTATCTGACTCAAACTCTGCAATTGGATAAAATTAATTTTAGTTCATTTTAATATAAAAACATATGTGTGCCAATAGAATACTATTCCACCATCAAAAACAAAAAAAAAAAAAAGAGGGGTCGAAGCAATAGCCCATCAGGTAGGGCATTTACCTTGCATGTGACTGACTCGGATTCAATCCTCAGCATGCCATATTGTTCCCTGAGCACAGTCAGGAGTAATTTCTGAATGGAGCCAGGAGATAAGCCCTGAGTATCACTGGGTGTGATCCTAAACGAAAAAAAAGAATTTCTGTCCTTTGCAACAATATATTTTCGGTAGCTTGCCAGGCTCTCCAAGAGGTATATATATGTATATATATATATATATATGTGTGTGTGTGTGTGTGTGTGTGTGTGTGTACACACATATATCTATATCTATTTATATATATATGTGCATATATATATTTATAGCTACTGAGAGTATCTCACCCTCACGATAGAATCTGGCAAGCTCCCTATGGCATATTTGATATGCCAAATACAGAAACAATAACAGGTCTCATTCCCCTGAACCTGAAAAGAGCCTCCAATCGTTGAGAAAAATGAGTAAGGAGAGACTGCAATATCTCAGGGCTGGGACGAATAGAGATATTACTTGCGCCCGCTTGAGTAACTCGGTGAATAACGGGATGACAGTGATACAGTGCAACAATATGGATGGACCTAGAAAGTATTATATTTATTTTAAAAAATCAGAGAAAGATGAACATTCTATGAGTCTATTCATATGCTATGTTAAAGAAAACAAATGAGTATTAAGGCTGTGGCTCAGTGGCAGAGCACTTACCAGGCATGTGAGAAGGCATGGGTTCAGTTCCAAGCACTGCCAACAAGATAGACAAATGAACTAAATGAAACAGAAACAAACTTTTAGACATTAAGATCAAATTAATGGCATTAAGGAAGGGGGAAAGGACAGCTAAATCAAATTCAAAGTATTTATCTAGTGAAGGATAAAACAAGATTTTCGAGGTGAACTTAATGTACAAATATGCATGTTAATTTCACACTTTTAGCTCATTCAATTTACACATAAATAGACTGTCATTTTAACTAAAATATTTTTAAGGGGTTAGAGAGATAGTACAGGGGTTACTTGCTCATAGGTGACCCTAGTTGGATCAGCAGCATTACCTGGTCCCCAAACACTGTTCAGCATAGTGTAGGAAGCAGCGCTTGTGAGCCAATAGTATACATATATGTACATATATGTATATACATGTATATACATATATATATTAGAAGTAGAGAGAAAAGAAAGAGAATCTTTGGCTTAAAATGCAAGTGTTGTTACAGAGATTTCCTGAATGTTTAGCTATAGTCAGAGGAATAATAAGCAAGTACATACAATAATAAGCCTCTCACATACAATGAATATGTGAAAATTCAGAGATATATCTCATTCCCCCTTATAAGGGATATTTTTAATAAAGAAAAATCATGAATTAAAATGCTAAGGAAACAACTGCATCAGAGGGGAGAAGGGAATATTTTACTTCAAAAAATGATTTAGGGGCGGCCCCGCGCAAGATTGACCCCGGAGGCAACTGAACCACTTTGGACACGAGCGGCGCCCCCAAAATGCCTCCAAACTGTGTGCTGGGAGCTTCTGGCCCAGGCGCTGCCAGCGAGCAATGCAATTACCAAAAGAATTTTCCTTGGACTTCATATAGAAATCCAAAACCGCGCGGCTGCGATAGCAGCCGCGCGACCTAATATCTCTTGATTGTCAGCAACGTGTAAATGTTCCTTTTTGGCAGGGCTTAACGTGGGGGGAAACTCCAAACAATAGTACTAAGTTTTTTGTTAAAGGGTAAAAGATTGTAGCGATAGAATTTTAGGCAGAATTTTCCCTGGACTTTAACGGGTCGGACTTTGGTGGGAAATCCTAACAAGAATAGTAAGTCTTTTGCTGAAATATTGAAGGCCACCAAAGTGGTAGCCATCTCTATAGACTGAACTAAGCCATATCCCCACGCCAGCTGAGAAGAAATATCCTTCTTTCTCGGGAAAAAACGCGGCGTGGCGTTAACCATAGTATGATGTCCATTAAGCTGACACGGACCTGGTGGCGTGGGAACCGGATGCAAGGGAATAAATTATTATGTACTTGGAACAGCGGGACACTGGTGGAATCTTGAGCCGGGGCCAATACCAGCGTATTACTTTTGGTTCCAGAAACTGCTTGCAGACATTATACCAGACTATCAACTAAGCCAGAGCCCCACGCCGGCTGATGACGAGAAATAACCATCTCTTTTGGTTTGTTTTCCCTTTGTCAGGCAGCGTGGTGATTACTAAACAGGCGTGATCTCGGTGGCGCGGGACGAGGGGGGAAAAAAATAGAAAAGTTATGTAACAAACAGCGGGACTTAATATCTCTACATTCTCAGCAATGGAGAGCCATCAAATGCTTCCTTGACAGTGGGATTGTCTTCTCTTTTTTGGGGGGAAACCCTAGCAACAATAGTGAATTATGTGTTGAAACATGGACTGTAACCAAGATAAAGCGTAAACGAAGTGAAACTTATCACTTACAAGGGCGGGGACTGGGGGGAGCGGGAGGGGGCGGGAGGTATAATGGGGTGGTTGGTGATGGAATATGGGCACGGGTGAAGGGAAGGGTGTTTGAGTACTGTATAACTGACATAATCCTGAGAACTTTGTAACCCTCCACATGGTGATTCAATAAAATTTAAATAAAAAAAAAATGATTTAGGAAAAGTCCAGTGACCCTGAAGCCCAAGGGACAAACAGACTATAGACACGAGTGAGCTCATTTTTCAAATATTACAATATTCAGGCTAACAGATACTACATGTTTATTATGTTTTAAATAAAAAGGACATTTTTATTCATCAAAGATTATTAAATTTATGGAAGACATTGAATAGTCTTAAAACAATGTGCTAATTTTAATGTAACTTATGCCTAATACTGTGGATTCAGAGAGTTGTGTCAGGACTGCTGAACAGAAGAAGGCAGAGAGGCAAAGGCACTCGAAGGGGTCTGTTTATTTTTTTATTGAGGTATAATTAATACGCCCTGGAGCGGTAGTGCAGCGGGTAGGGCGTTCACCTTGCACGCGGCTGACCTGCGTTCAGTTCCTCCGCTCCTCTCAGAGAGCCCGGCAAGCTACCAAGAGTATCTCACCCGCACAGCAGAGCCTGGCAAGCTACCCATGATATATTCGATAAGTCAAATACAGTAACAAGAAGTCTCACAGTGGAGACGTTACTGGTACCCGCTTGAGCAAATCGATGAGCAATGGGATGACAGTGATACAGTGATACTTTTTTTTTTCATTTTTTGTTCTTTTATTTTTATTTATTTTTTTAAATTTTTTATTGAGTCACCATGTGGAAGATACAGTGATACTTAATGCACTACATTATATCAGCTTTAGTTGTACAGTATAATGATTGAAAATCAAAACTCAACCACGTGATTGAATACTGGTATACACATTGAAGTCTAACTACCACCCATCACAATCCATCACCACACAAACTTTGGGGATTTACTCTCTTGACAATCTTCAAGTATGCTCTCCCCAATATTATTGACTATAGTTGTCATGCTATATTACACCCCCATGATTTGTTTTATAACAGGACATCTGAACTGAATCTCAAAAGTAAAGTAATAGTTTAAAAAACAAAGAGAAGAGCAAGAGCTTCATGTCAACTCTTTAAAGAGGACACTGCAAGTTCAGTATTACCGGAAAGTAGTGTCCCCAGGTGGTAGAGAGTCTCTTGCCCTCACGCTTGGCTGTCTTCCCCAGGGCCCCTCGGAGGGGATGGGCTCCAGCTTCCGTCCCCACCCCGAGCAGAGCTCCCAGCAGCCGAAGACCATGGGAACCTAGCTACAGCCATGCTCAAGGCCCCTCTTCATACATTCGGACAAGCCTCGTGCATGAAGGTACCGGCAGAGGAACCCAGCTCTGTGTAATCCCATCAACGGCTAACATCCAGAGAGAGAGAGACTTAAAAGCAAACTCTCAGAAGAGAGTGATGCAGAGAGTCTCTTGCCCGCATGCCTGGCTGTCTTCCCTGGGGTCCCTCAGAGGGGATGGGGTCCAGCTTCCCTCCCCACCCCGAGCAGAGCTCCTGGCGGCTGAAGACCACCGGAACCTATCTACAGCCATCCTGGAGGCCCCTCTCTACATGTTCGGACAGGCTCATGCATGAAGGTACAGGCAGAGGAAGCCAGGTGTATGTAATCCCATCAACGGCCAACATCCAGAGAGAGACTTAAAAGCAAACTCTCAGAAGCGATATCTTATAGCCTACTTCTCCCTCTGGGAGAAACTGGCAAGCTTCTGAGAGTTTCCTGTCCACATGGGACAGCCTTGCAAGCTTCCCATGGTGTATTCATATGCTAAATCCAGTAACAAGCTGGATCTCATTCCTTTGACCCTGAAAGAGCCCCCAGTGCGACATCGACATCGTTGGGAGGGCCGATCTGAGTCGAGATAGACTTCTAAGATCTCAGGGAAAGGACGAAATGAGAAGTTACTGAGCCCACTCAAGAAATCAAAGATTAACGGGATTTCATGATCGTGATCCTGAGTGTGCCCAGTTGGGGGAAGGTGGGGAACAGAATCGGGAGAGGCTGGTGATGGCCCTGGGTCACCTGCCAAGGAATGAAACACCCTTAGGTAGTAAAAGGGCTACTAAGAATCCTA
Organism: Sorex araneus; assembly: GCF_027595985.1. NCBI lineage: Eukaryota > Metazoa > Chordata > Mammalia > Eulipotyphla > Soricidae > Sorex > Sorex araneus. The sequence continues at coordinate 343,065,613 of NC_073303.1, read as the reverse complement.
GAGAGAAGAGGAACTTGCTGCAATCTGCCATCCAGGAATAACACTTGAGTAATGTGTAGCTTGATGAAAGGGGATAAACTATTTTAGTTGATGATACAAAAAATAGTCATCAATGTCACCCAGTTAGAGTATTCATTGCTAACTGATTGGTATTAAGCAATAATTCTAAAGTGGTTGAACTTGAGGATACTAGACTTTAAAGGGCTGGGGGGCTGGGATTTTAGAAATTAAAGTTGTAGCACAAAATAGAAAGTTTTTCAAGGCAAATAAATAAAATAGTTCAAGGCAGATTTCATAAAACAACTGTTTGAAAGTCAAGGGCAGAGAGAGGAAAATGTCACAGGTGATTCAGCACACGCGCACGCGCATGAGCACATGCACATGCACACAAGCAAACCTCTAGAAGAAAGCAGTTGCCTGAAATTCAGAGGGAAGTTCTGTGGGAGACCACCGGTTAGTTCTACCACTGTGCCACAGCTCCAGTCCAGCTCCCCTTCCCACCTCCTATCTAATCTACTCCTTGCAGTTACATGGATTAGGGGTAGTAGTTAGTAGTCCCTCCTAGTATGTTAACTCCTTTCATATCTAGTGATCTACTGGCACAAAGAGCCAAAGTTGCCAGGCGCCAACAATAACTTGAAATGTAATGCTACTGTTTGGGGAGTCTAACCCAGTGATTCTTTTTTTTTTTTTTTAAACCCAATGATTCTTGATCAGGCAATAAAAACTGTCAGCAAAAGCAAGCTGCCAGGTATTGAGGTGATCAATTAGAGAATGAACCAAAGAGAAGGTTAAGCTATTAACCACTTACTGTGAGGTGTATAAGCAGGTAGACAAAGAGGTGTTGAAACTTGGTATGCCTGAAACTCAATCTTGAATAGCTTCGTAAATCACTTTAAATATCCATGAAAACAGCAAGGTGCTGGCGTGATAGTAAAGATACTGAGAGGTATAGAAATACAGAAGCTGGAGAGGGGTCCAAGACATGTCTTTATAAAATAATAATAATAATAATAAAATAAAATAAATTTTAAAAAAAGACATGTCTTGCATGCAGACAACCCTTGTTCCATCCCCAGCATCACTCAGTCTCCTAGCATTGCCGGATGCAGCTCTGGAGGCCCCTGAACGAGCACCAACAAGGGGACCCAAATAATCCCTGGCACCGCAGGATCATAGAAGCACAGCATCCTTAGACCCTTACCTGATGGGACAAGAATCACTGGGATAGGCTCCCAAAACAGTAACATTACATTTAAAGTTATTGTTGGCTGAGCACAAAAGTGTATAAATCTGTAACTGTACCCTCACGGTGATTCACTAATTTAAAATAAATAAATTTAAAAAAAAGAACATATCCAATTTCTCCTCTTAGAATCCCTTAGGCTAAAAGTTAACTATTTTTATGAGATCATTTATATCATTTTGTCCTTGATGATGAAATTTTCTCTTCATTTTAAAAATAAATAACCATTGTTTTTTTTTAAATAGGGGACAGAACTCACAGGGCTTGAGGGCCCTGTAGTGCCTAATTTTGATTCAGTTGCTTAAACATGCTCAGTAAGAGTACTGCCACCTCCTTGGCACTAAATAAAGCTTATATTTCTAATAATTATAAAAAAATAAAATAAAATAAAGTTATTGTTGGCATCTGGCAACTTTGGCCTCTTTGTGCCAAAAGATCAATAGGTATAAAAGGAATTAACATACTTGAAGGGTATAAGTAAGATAACATACTTAATCTTTATAAGGATAGAGAATTGCTACTATATAATTTTGACGTAAAGGAATGTTTGACACTCAAATGATCCACGAAGGTATTTCTTGTTATTCCATGACTAGTTTTAACTATGAAAGGTTATGTGCAGTAACCGCAGTCTGATGAGGTAAGCATCTCTCTGCAAATGGTTATAATCAGGTCAGCTTTGATAAGGGTTATGCACTGGAGGTGAGTCAGTGCACAGAGAGGATCCCTGCCATCCCAGTTTATTGAAATATAAACTGGAATGTCTGAAGAAGGACACTAACCAACACTGACTGAAAGAGTCATCTTGTCCACCTGATTATCAAGAGCCGCTTTTAATAGGTATAGCCTCTTGTGGGCATTTACCTAGGACACGAATCTCTTAGACACCTTTCATTTCAAGCATTCATGTACATCTCTCTCCCCAATTTCATAATGATTGATATTTCAGTAGGATTCCTTCCAAGTTACTGCGTGTAAGCCCTATTATCAAGTGCTCTTGTATAATTGTATAAGCAGGCAACCAAACAGGTGATGGCACATTGTACGCCTGAAACGCACTCATGAATAACTTTGTAAATCACCTTGAATATCTATGAATAACAGTAAGGAGAACAGAACTTCTTATCAAGACTTTTCTCCTCCCAATCGAATCAGTCAGCCATGTGTGTTACTTAAAGTTGAACTCCAGGTGTGCTGAAGGAATAGTACAGTGGGTAAGGCACTTGCTTTTGATCCCTGACACTGCATACAGCCCCTGGAGCACTGCCAGGCATGATCTCTGAGCACAGAGCCAGAGTTGGCCTGAGCACTGCCAGGCATGCACCACCCAACCCCCCAACTTGAGCTCAGTGGCATCAGGTTGATGGTGTAGCACAACTTCTTGTTGTCAGCACACAATGCAGATTCATCCCAAGTCTAAGCCCACCTCTGCTTCTGTTAACATATCATACAAAGATTAAAGGACAGAAGGAACAATTCACTGGAATCCGAGCTGTCATCTCTGCTAGTATTATCAAGCAGTATTAGTGCCAAATAGATCCTCCTGAACTAGGAAGATAGCTGACATAGGAAGTCCCTGAGCTCGATCCCTATACCCTACACCCCCATCCCCGCACTGTGGACAGTGGTCTCAGGCTCCTAAACTCCACAGGGTATGGCCTCCATCAAAATACTTCAAAAAGAAAGAAAATGACATGATGTTGTACATTGCTAAGAAAGAAAAAAAAACAACAACAGGGACTTAATGTTCTTGGGCCTGCTGTATATACACCAAAGGTCATCTTACATACCAGACTCAAACAGCTTGGGGAACCACACCCCAGAGATGACTTCAGACCACTACCTGCTGTATAGATTGCTTTCTCTTTGCAATCTAATAACTGATTTAACATTTTTCCATGGTTAGGGGAATTAGGAATAATGTATCATGACATGAAATGATACCAAATTCAAATTTCAGCCTCAATAAATAATGCCTTATTGGGACTCATTTACACACTGTTCATGGTCATTATTGAACTACAGCAGCAGAGTTCAATAGTTACAACAGAAACCATATGGCCTGCAAAGCCTAAAATATTTACTATCTGGCCCTTCACAGATAAAATGTGTTGACCCCTCATATATACTACTTCCATTTTATAATGTAATGCACTGTGCACATCCAATTTTATGGATCAGTGAATCAGAAAGCCCACGTTTGGCAATTTGGATATCCTATGGTCAAGAATTCAATCTGTTCCAAGATCAGAAGCCAGTGAGGATCTTCTTTTCTAATGAATAGTTGTTGGCAGAATAGGAATAGCATTATTCCAAAACCCCAGGGTGTCCACTATGAGTGTCCTATTGGAACTTGCCAGAAGCTGTACAGTATTTCTATCTGTCACCCACAGATAGAACAGACCAGTGGTTTTGCTAGGGCTCTGAGTTCATAAGGTGATTCGACCTGAACAACTCTGAAACCACTTCCTTTTGGGTCCCACTAAAAATGGTCACCTTCTGGAGCTACCTAGTATATGAATTGGTACAGCACGCCTAATTGTGGTATTTGTGACCACAAAAACCCAAAGAGGAACACAAAACATGATGAGTGATAAAAGGTCCATGCCTCACTGTTTAGGTCACTGATTCTCTATAAGCTTCACTGATACTGTAGACCTTGAACTTGCAAAGATGTTTCTTTCTCACTCCTTGCCAACCTATGGCTTATGCCTTCTGCAAGTGTTGATCCCTAATCAACATTCTGAACACTAAACTTCCTCTTCAAGTGTGCTTCCCAGAGAACTCAACTTGCAACCCCCTGGAGAAAGATTGTAACGGCATACTGTTATCCCTGCTATGCAAACACAAGCTGTTTCAGATTTCAGTTACCGAAGAAAATAGAGCAGAAGGAATTTTCACGCCAGGTGCCAGAGGTTCTGTTGATTTGTTCCACTAAAGATACCACATCTGGAAGACAGCTGTAGGTATAGCCATGCGATTGAATCTACATTTTCTTTAGCTCACCCTGGCTTATCTTGCTGTTGTCCCAGCTAACAGTTGAGATAAATGGTATATAGTAGAAATAACAAACCCTGCATCTTTCAATATGCATCTTTCAATACAACCCTAATCCCTGAATTTTCTTAGAATTCAGTCCCACTTAAGGTTTGGAATCTTTGAGAGGTCAGTACCTGGGAGTTCCCTGATTCCTAAAATAGAAGTATATGCTCCCTATGTATAAGAAAATATGTGGGGTAATTTACTAAGAATACTTATGACTGCTTCTATACACTAAGACTGGCAGGGTGGGGAAAAGTGTTTTTGGCTACAAGTTGGTTCTACAGTTCTACTGGACACATTACTAAATACACTTAAGCCCCAAACTCCATATACCATTAAATCCCGTTAGTTTCCATATTAATGTATATAATTGCTACATTTAGGGTACCAGGTATTAGTGATTATATCCCACTTTCTCCAGTTTATCTATGTTTGTCCTAATATTCCTAATTTCCTAATATTCCTAAATGTTCCATATTTTGATCTGAATCCCTCATTTCTCCATGGTACCATAAAATTTGAGAGCAGGGCCCAAAAAAGACAGAACAAAGATTAAGGTGTTTTCCTTGCAGACAATCAATGCAAGTTTAATCCCCAGTACTTAATCTGATTCTCCAAGAACCACCAGAAGTGATCTCTGAGCACAGACTTAGGAGTAAGTCTCCTGAGCACTGCTGGAAGAGGCTTCAAACCCTAAATAAAAAAATTAACTTGAGAACAAGTTTTGTCATCAATGGCTACAGGTAAGACTTTCTGAGTAAGACTTGGGAGAAGATTCAGATACTTGGGTCCACATAGCAGAGTTCTGTTCTTTGAAGGAAACTGGGTTCCTCTCAGGCAATTAGTTCTGGGTATACAAACTATGCTAAGTATAGGAAATTGGCAAATGACAGCAATAATCTACAACAGTGACTCAGGTAGATTTCTAGCTAGTAATCTTAGACTTTTCTCTTTGTATAAAGCAATATTTGCCTCTTTACTTGATTTCTGAAGATACCCTCTAATCAGTTCACCCTTGTAATAATTCCCTAGAGTCCAAAACACTAAATACTATTTCATCTCTACTTTGTTGTGATAAATGTCTTAGCTCTGAATGTTAATCCTGACATCTGGCCTCTACTAAACTAGGATCCCTCATTTCCAGTGATAGCAAAGAATTCAATTGGTGTCAACCCATCACTACAACCACTGTGTTCTCTGGCCTAAGACAAAATATCCACAGAACTTTTTAAAGATGGTGAATTTCTGTTAGTACATTTATTTCATAATGTCCTGATAAAAGTTATACTACTGGGTCACCCCAGGGATATGCTTAGGGAAAGTCTGGCATGCTCTGTCAGCATTCCCAGTTGCATGAGTCTTTAGATGTCCTTCTTCTTTGACAGTGTGCCAGAGAAGTTTTGAAATTTTGACCTCTCTTCTTTAGGACATGACTGAATTCAGGTTTTAATTACAATGCCTTGTCAATGGTTGTGCTACCTCCAGGTACTCAAAATGAATTAGGCTTTAAAATGCTGGGTAAATTGATCCATATCCCTTGGTATAGTATGACTGTATATGTTATTCATATGTTCAAACTCTGGTGACCAGAGTCCTTGCGACTTCTTAGTGTATCTTTTCTGAATAGGCACTTTACTTCTCTTGCCTCCTCCTCCCCACCTACCACATTATACTGGAGTCCAACTCTCATCAGGGGAGAGAATTGAGAAAATGCTGAGAAGAGCTGGCATCAATGTATGAATTTAGGGAAATCCTAAGCACCAAAGATCTCAGACCCAGACATGTTATTATGTACTTATTCTTTGTTTCAAGGTCTGATTTCTTACCCAACAGTTCTGTTACTATAATTACCCATGGCTTATCCTCAACAATACCTGCCATGTGACTATAAGAAAGAATACTGCTTTTTAAATTTCATAACAGGGACCAGCGTGATAGTACAGCAGGTAGGGTGTTTGCCTTGCATGTGGCTAACCCAGTTTCCATTCCTGGCATCCCATATGGTCCTGTGAGCACCACCAAGAGTGATTCCTGAGGGGAAAGCCAGGAGTAACCCTTAAGCACCTTGGTGTGTGGCCCCTGAAACAAAAACCTAAATTTTTTTAATGCCATAATAGGGACCAGAATGATAGTACAATGGGTAGAGCTCTTGCTTTGCATGTGGCCAACCTGGGTTCGATCCTTGGCACACTATATGATCCTCAGAGTATTACCAAGAATAATCCAAGAGTGCAGAGCCAGGAGTAAATCCTGAGCACCCCTGGGTGTGGTAACAAAACCAATAAATAAATTAACTCATTAAATACCATAAGAAGACCGGAGTAATAATTCACTGGAATGAGTGCATGCTTTACATGCAGGATGGATCTCTGGAAATACATGACCCCCTGAGCACCACCTGAGCAACTTTACTGACTTTTCTAAGCTTTCAACTTCTTTTCCCCCTATGTATGCTCTTTAAGACTACAAGAAGTCAAGTGAACCCCTCGTTTTTTACAATCACTTTTGTTGCTATAATAATGATGGACCACAACTTTTTGCTATCAGACACATCCATGCAGTCCAATACTCATATTCTTCTCCACAATTTTTGTACTAACTTGAATAACATGAACTCATCACATACTATTGTTAAACGATATCCCACTTCTCCTTAGGAAAGTATTTATTACTTTACTCAAGCATATCTGAAGCTAACCCAAAAACCCTATTCTGAGGATGTGACTTTTGAGTCAATTAAGGAATTATTATATTATCAATCTAAGTCCAAGAATTAAATAGAGGCAGAGAAAAGTGAGGATAATTCTTGGATACTTTTATAAATAAACTTGTCTCAAAGGTATAGGTAAGATAGAGGAAAACTACAAGGGGTAGTAGAACTATCTTTCAGAACTCATACAATCACTGGGCAAAAGGGGAAGAGAAGAGAGAGTAATGCCTGAGATCCAGAAAAAAAAAACATCAAGCAGGGCTCAATGATGTGGCTCAGTGATATGGCATGTGTCTTGCCTGAATGAGGGCCTAGTTGCATTTTGGCATCACAAAAAAGGTAGAGAAGTTTTCATGGATAGGACTACCTTGAGGGATAATGATGTCATTAGGTCTTGGCGATTGATTAGGATCATTGGCTGACTTGATCATTGACTGACTGGGATGTTTCTATTAAAGGATATTTTACTTATTCAACTATTTAGTTTTTCTTTTATAGTTTGTATTAAAAATAACTAGCATATTTTTTCTATATCAATTAAAAAATTAATGAACTCAAATTTATTGTAACAATTAGACATCTTCTAGCCTAATTCTCCCCTTCAGAGGACCTGGCAAGCTACAGAGAATTTCCTGCCCACATGGGAGAGCCTGGTAAGCTCCCCGTGGCATATTCATATGCCCAAACCAGTAACAATGATGGGTCTCATTCCCTGACCCTGAAAGAACCTCCAATGCAGCATCGTTGGGAAGGATGAGTAAAGAGAGGCTTCTAAAATCTCAGGACTAGGATGAATGGAGATGGTACTGAGACCGCTCAAGAAAATCAATAATCAATGGGATGATGATGATGATGATGATCAATTCAGATATTGATAATCAGTGAGATCATATCATTATATGATTGATAAGTGAGAATCTATTGGTTTAGCTCCTATTAGTTTGAGATTGCTCTCTTGCTTTTTTATAATGCAAAACATTCCAGATTCATGTTGTAAAACTCCTATGCAGGATATCCAAACACTTCTTTCTTGAATAACATATGTTTTTACCTTAGAAAATCACATTTTGAGACCATAATTTGTGAGAAGGTTTCTGTTTGATAGGAAGATAACTCAGCAGGCGGCCGGAGTCCATGCTTTACATGCATGAGAACTGGATTTGATCCCCTGAGTACTTTTAGGAGCCACTTCCAAGCACCACAATGGGAAAAGATCCTACATACTGCCAGGTGTGATACAAAAAATATTTAACTAGAATATTAATATTTTAGGAGAAAAGTTAAAAGATATATTGAGGGCCAGGGAAATAGCTCAGTGGTTAGAGAGTACATGTCTTGTAATATTAGGCCTTGGTTTCAATCCAAGGCAACACACACACACACACACAGAGACACACACAAACATACAAACACACACCTTTAGAAATTCCAGAAATAGTTTTTGGGAAATGTCCTTAGGAAATTGTTTATTCTATTTGAAAATGTAAAGTATGTATATGAAATAGGACATATCAGCTAATATATGCCTAATTTGTATTTCAAATGTAGTGGGCCCTAGGATAAGCAGTCTGTTTATCTATTAGATATACTATAGACCAAAGGACCTTTATAAAATCTTACTATAATAAAGAAGGAGATTAAAAATATTACTTAAGAGTTATAAAAAAATATTACTTAAGGGTTAAGCAAATCCAGGGACTGTAGTGATAGTATAGCTGGTAGGGCATTTGTCGTGCAGGCAGCTGACCTGGATTCAATCTCTGGCACCACATACGGTCCTCTGAGCACCACCATGAGTGATCCCTGAGTGCAGAGGTACGAGTAAGCCCTGAGCACCCTCCCCACACTCAAAAAAGTAAAAAGAAAAAAAATTCCCTTAAGTGAAGACTGTCTAGTTTTTCTTTTCCTGATACAAGTTATTGATAAAACACATCAGCCATGCAATGTATATATCAAAAATCTTAATATTAGCATGATTTATTCTTTGTGTTCCTACTTGCATAACCACACACACACACACACACACACACACACACACACACACACACACACACACACACACCAGCTCAGGTATTCATAGAATGAGCAATACTTTTTTACCAGAAAACAGTGAGCAACTCTCGACTCTGATCCAAAGAAAGAACTAATGCATCTCTTTAGACCATTTGCCAAACTTCAGGAGTGACTTTGATGTCAAAGCAGATAATCATCAGGAAAAAGGGCCTTTGAGCTGTTCCCTGGTCTTCATTTGCTATCAATCCTAGGATTTGGAGGACTTTTAACTCCTCATCTTCTATGTTTGCCCCCTCATCTTACCTTGTATATGTAATCATAATTTTCTATTCCTTTCATCTTAGCAACCACTAGATTTCATTTCTTTTAGTACTTATTCCTGCAGGACAAATCCTTCACAAGTAATTGTTAAAGGAAATTTAAAAATTTCCTTTATATTTCCTTAAATTTAAAAATTTAAGTCACAGCCCAGTGACTTAAAGGTTACCTTGAAAATATTTGTCTTCATTCGTCTTTTTTGAAAGGCCATGTTGTCTTAACTTTATAGCACGCTCTTTCCCCTACTCACTAAATTTGGTCTGAGTCTGTATTAAGGGTTACATTATTGTCTGCTGACTTCCAGAGAAACTGCTAAGCACCAAGAAAGAAAGCACTTAGCTGCTTTTAGTCATGATCAACGATTTGCTCATAAGAGCCTAAAAGGATCAGAAGAGGATGGGGAAGGATACAGAAAAACCTCTAATAGATCACCACAGGATTTTTTAGCTTATTTATGGAGAGAACACCAGTAATAGGGACTGACAGGTAATGTTCCTAATTGATGTTTTTATCATCTATAATTCTAGATGGGGTGTAAGATTATGTATATTTAATGTACAATATCTTTATAAAATTTATGTCACATTCTACTTTAATGCCCCATATAAACTGCTGCACAGGAATAGGAGGAAATAACATTTGTGTTCTTTTCCATCTCTGTCTTGGCATTAACAACTGCCTGGGGAACTTTGCTACACAATTGTCTCTATATTGGTTTAGGAGTAGCCCAAGACCAATAGGTGATATTAAATAAATAGGTATTAGCTAAAGACATTTGACCCAGGTAGACAAATCTAACTTATTGCTTTGGGATAATGTGTATTCCAGGGGGCAGTGACAATAATGGCTACTATTTATAGGATGAGCATTAGCTCATTAAACCAATAGCACAACTCTCTTCATATTTTACAGTTGAGGAAAACTGTAACCTGGGAAGAGTAAGTAACCTGCCCAAGGACATTAGACTGGTAAGGAATTAGAACAAAAGTTCATGTGCAGGTGAACCTGGCTGCAAAACCAAAGATGTTCTTATCATAATTATTATATACACCAATGCTTATTACAAAGTTAGAATTTGTCTTTAATTCTTTCATAGAGCATAAGTATCTAAGGTCAGATTTATAGTCTAAGTATAATATCAAAGAATGCGCTGGACAACTGATGAGCATGAGGGTCATCTAGTATAAATGGGCATAACTTCTGTGTTCTAAGTATAACCCTCATTTCAATAAGGAATATTCTGAGGTAAAGGGTATGATCAAAAAACAAAACAAAACAAAACCCTGTAGTGACAAGTAAGTCCTCTCTTGACAAATAAGTCCTCTATTTTCCATATGTATTTGGCAGCTATTGGTGGGTGAAGAAAGACAGACATAGTCTTCACATTTTTTTCCTGGAGTCAGGCGGTAGGGTAACATGGTTAAAGAACACATGATTTAGTCCTACTCTCTTCACGTATTTACTGTCTAACCTAGAATGAATCTAGTTTAACTCTTAGTTTCATCATGCATCAAAAGGGATAAATGATACATATTTCATAGTATTATAAGAACCAGGAAAAAACATATTTAAATTGCATTATGCAGAGTAGATGATTACGTGTTGACATATTTTTCTCTAAAAATAGAATTTAGTGGGGCTGTAGAGAGAGCACAGCAAGCAACGTATTTGTCTTGCACATGACTGACCAGACTTTGATCCCTGGTACCCCAATATGGTCCCCTGAGTCTTGCCGGGGGTGATCTCTGAAAGCAGAGTCAGAAGAAATCCCTAAGCACTCCTGGTGTGACACAAAAACAGAACAAAAACAAAACAAAAAGGAAATTCAACAAATATATAAAATGAAATAAAAATCTAATCCAGGAGCCAGAGAGTTAGGACCGGGATTAAGCCACTATTCCAACAAGATATGCCTTGTATGAGACTGACCTCTGTTTGATGCAGGCACCAGGTGGTTCCCTGAGCATTCCTAGATGTCTCCTGAGAGGTTCCTGAGCGCTACGTGTGTGTCCCAGGTACCCTGGCACCACAGGCCCAAGCAGCACCATATCCTCAGGCTCACACATTAAACTGCCATTTGGGAAGACCCTCTTGGAACTTTCTGAGCACCACTTGGGACACTCCCTCAAAAAAAAAAAAGTAACAGGGCCAGAGTGATATTACAGTTACCCTGTACACAGCTGATCCAGGTTCAATCCTGGCACCACTAGGAGTGATCCCTGAGGGTAGAGCCAGGAGTAAGCAAGCTCTGAGCACCAGCAAGATGCGGCTCCCAAAACAACAACAAAGGAAGCACGATCAATTTTTTTTCTTTTTTGGGTCACACCTGGCGATGCACAGAGGTTATTCCTGGCTCTGCACTCAGAAATTACTCCTGGTGGTGCTGAGGGGACCATAGGGGATGCTGGGAATTGAACCCAGGTCAGCCACATGCAAGGCAAATGCCCTACCCGCTGTGCTATCGCTGCAGCCCCACAAGATCAAATTTGAGAAAGGTCTGCTGGCATTGGTGGTGGGAAATGTACTACTGGTGAATGGATCAGTATTAGAACAGTAGCACTGTAGTCCCGTTGTTCATCCATTTGCTTGAGCGGGCACCAGTAACGTCTCCATTGTGAGACTTGTTGTTACTGTTTTGGGTACATTGAATATGCCACGGGCAACTTGCCAGGCTCTGCCATGCGCATGGGATACTCTTGGTAGTTTGCCGAGCTTTCTGAGAGGGACAAAGGAATCGAACCCGGGTCAGTCATGTGCAAGGCAAACGCCCTACCCGCTGTGCTATCACTCCAGTCCATTGGAACAGTATATGACTAAAACCCAATCATGAGCAAACTTGTAACTGTGTATCTCACTGTGGTTCAATTAAAAAGAAAAAAAGTTTTTAAAAGAAAGTTCTGCTTAGCCTTCTGTGATGTATCAACTGCAAAACAGAAAAAAAAAAAAACATGATTAAGAAACAATCATCCAGGGGCCAGAAAGATGTCTGGCACGCATGACATGTGATGTTCAGTACCTAGCACTACATGTCCCCCTAATTACCACAGAGTGTGGCACTGGTCGCCCCAGAATGGTCAGGCCTAAGCAGCATCACTGCTGTGAACCAAGCATTGAATCATCCAGCCTGCACAGCCCAGCAAAGAATTACCAAGGTTTGGGGCTGGAGAGATAGCACAACGGGTAGGGCATTTGCCTTGCACGCGGCCGACCCGGATTCAAATCCCAGCATCCCATATGGTCCCCTGAGCACGGCCAGGGGTAATTCCTGAGTGCAGAGCCAGGAGTAACCCCTGTGCATCGCCAGGTGTGACCCAAAAAGCCAAAAAAAAAAAAAAAAGAATTACCAAGGTTTGAAGCCAGAGAGATAGTACAGAGCATAGGGCTAACGCGGGTTCAATCCCTGGCACCCCAGCTGCTCCCCCAAGCCACCAAGAGTGATCCCTGAGTGCAGAGCCAGGGGTTTTCCCTGAGTCCTATGGCATATGCCTCTCCCCCAACCAAAAGAAAAAAATTACAAGGAATGGCCCCAAGGTCCCTAAGCAAGGCCCATGGCTACCACCCCCCCCCCCCCCGCCAAAGAAGCAAACCTCCATAAACTAGAAAGAGGGAAGGTGTATGAACAGGTCTTGTGATATGATGTGAAAGAGTCTTAAGTGATAGCACAGGAGGTAAGGCTCTTGTCCGCCACCTCAATGCAATTGAGGTGGTTGAGAACTTGGTACGAATTCACAGTACCACCTATTGTCCCTGAGCACAGATCCAAGAATAGCCCCTGATTACACCAGGAATGGCCCACACACCCCTCTCAGCCCAGAAAAAGTGCTGTCTTAGAATAGCAACATAGATTTTTTTTAATTCATTCTTTTGAAGAGGGTATCAGCAGCATTTTGCAGAACTGATATTTTCAACCTGCATTTGAACATAAAGGAAAGAAGAAATATGAATTTGAAAAGATTTTGGTACAAGTAAGATTATAAAACATCAATCTGTGTGACATCCATCCATTTATTCAAATATTCATTGAAAGCCACTATATGCCAGACCCTGTTAAAACATACTAGGATCACAGAAATGAAAAGACATAATATCATAATATTGCATTTAAGTAGCTTCTAGTATCGTGATTGATATGAGAATACTTTGCTCTTTTATTCTGAAATGTCCTATTATCTATTGTTTGAAAAGTATTAGTAACATATTTGAACAAGGGCTGGAGTGATAGTACAGTGGATAGGGCACTTGCCTTGCATGCAGCTAGCCGGGGTTTGATTCCCAGGATATGGTTCCCTGAGCACCACCAGGAGTAACCCCTGAACACAGAACCAGGAGGAAGCTCTGAGCAGAGCCAGGTGTGGCCCAAACTTAATATTTTTAAAGTAGTAGTATACTATTTAGGCATATTTGAAAAGATGGTGACTGAGCCCATAACTCAGATTAGTAATAGATTACAATAGTAATTGTAGCATTATTGCCATTCTTTCACAATAATTTATGTCATATAGGAAAAAAATTAGCTCATTAATTTTCATTTTTTTCATCACTTTCCTCTATAAAATTAATATTTACGTGCAGGTCAGCTTTTGAGTTTTTATCATACTCATTAAAATGATATGCAAAATAAATGTCTTTGTAGAGTTAACAATTTAGTGAGGCTAAGAAATCATCTGTCTGAACAGATTACGTTAAAAATCCCCTCATAAGATTTATCTTGTATGAAAACTTAAGGGTAAAATAATAGAAAGCAAAGTAGATTTATTAAACTATTCTGTAGTGTACCTGCAGAATCATTTCTATCCTAATTTCCGCAGGCACACAAGAAAACCAAATTAAGTGTGGGATTTATTGCTTGCTTTGGGCATCTTGACATGCTGCTGTATAAACTTAAGTCTCTATTTCCTTGAAACTGTTGCACAGAGATATCTTGTGTTTCTCACCCAGACATATATATATATACATATATATATACACATATAAATTTTTTTTACCAAAAAGACAGAGGACATGAAGACAATAAACAAATTGGAATGGCTTAAGTCAGTCTGGCTCTCTTCCACAATGAGACAGCAGGCCAAATTGTAGTGTTTGGAAATCCAGCTATGCTTTATTTTTAAGAGTCATCCCTAAAACAGAATGACACAGATAAAACTATATAGAGAAAAGTACTAAAAAGATTGATATGCTGAATGCCACCAAAAGAAAGCTGGTGTAGGTGATAAATACCAAATAAAACAGGGAGTCAGACAGAGACACAGAGCCTGTTTGTGAAAGGAACAAGCCACCAGAAACATCAGACAATCTTAGTCTTTTCTGAGCCTAACAAAAAAGCCAATCAAAAAAAGAAGAGCAGTTGCAAGAAGCTGACATCCACATAGTAGGCATTTAAACTGCCTGCCTCCCCCTAGCACTGTGGACTTGGTCGGGTCACACCCACACCACTGGGCTGGATGAACATGCATAGTCAGCTCCGGACACTGAACCATCAGGCCTATACCGTTAGTCCCAGTCTCACCAGGTGTGACTGGGATCTGTGCTCAGTGATTACTTCTGACAGGCTTCAGGGACCTTACATTGTGTCGGGGATTGAGCCTGGGTCAGCTGCTATGAAGGGAAAAGCCAAGACCCTTCCTACTGTACTATCTTTCCAGTCCCATAAATAAAATTTTAAATGTACTGATTGAATTGGATCAATAATCAATCAATATGCCAATATTCAATGTGCCGAAAACAGTAATAACAAGTCTCACAATGGAGACATTACTGGTGCCCGCTCAAGAAATCGATGAGCAATGGGATGACAATGATACAGTGATACAGTGAAATGTATTGATTAATTTTTAAAATGTGAGTAGAATGATAAAGGTGAAAATTTAAACAATAAGATAAGGATACTTGCAGAAATTGATCGATCTAACATCCAGCACTAAACACTTTGGAAATATGTGTTTTTCAAACATAGAAAAATAGAAAATACACTTTGAAGTATGTTTTCACATATACTCAAAACATTTACATAAACAAAGAAGTCACCCAAAAACAGTCCACCAAGTTTTAAATATTGATCCCCAGCACTGGGTGGTGGACTGGAGCAATAGCACAGAGGGTAGGGAGTTTGCCTTGCACGTGGCTGACCCGGGTTCAATTCCTCTGTCCCTCTCAGAAAGCCCGGCAAGCTACTGAGAGTATCCCGCCCGCATGGCAGAGCCTGGCAAGCTACCTGTGGCGTATTAGATATGCCAAAAACAGTAACAACAAGTCTCACAATGGAGACGTTACTGGTGCCTGCTTGAGCAAATCGATTAACAACAGGATAATAGTGCTACAGTGCTACTGGGTGGTATCCCTGGCACCACAGGAATAGCCCTAAACACAGAGCTAGAAGTAGCAAAAAGATAAATGTTTCAAAATGAGGGTCCAGAGAGATATACAGTGAGTAGGGTGTTTGCCTGGCCTGTGGTTGACACTGGTTGATCCCCCACACCCAATGTGGTACCCTGAGCCTACCAGGAATAATTCTTGAGAGCAGAGCCAGAAGTAACCCCTGTAGACTGCTGGGAGTGTCCCAAAATTTTAAAAAATTAAAAAAAGAAAGAAAGAAAAAAATCAACTCAAGAAATTAGATAAAGGAACAGGGAAGAAGAGAAAAGGAGGGGAGGGCGGGAATGGGGTAGCACTGTAGCAGTGTTGTCTTGTTGTTCATTGATTTGCTCAAGTGGGCACCAGTAATGTCTCCATTGTGAGACTTGTTGTTACTGTTTTGGGCATACAGAGTACTCCATGGGGAGCTTGCCAGGCTCTGCCGTGCGGGAGGGATACTCTCAGTAGCTTGCCGGGCTCTCCGAGAGGGGTGGAGAAATCAAACCCGGGTCAGCCGCATGCAAGGCAAACGCCCTACCCATTGTGCTATCGCTCCAGTCCTAGGAAATGGGCTAGAGAGGAGGAAAAAGGAGAGAAGGAAAATAGGAAAAACCTGAAAATAAAGAAAGCAAAGCAAATATCAGGTATTAGTAAAAATAGGAAATGAAAAATAGATGAACCAAACCAAACACCTGATTCCCTCATTGATAGCAACTAACCGGTTCATAAATCTCTAGAAAGATATATCAAAAGAAAAAAAAAAGATGATGAATCTATAATAGTGAGTTAAAAAGTGGAGAAACCTCTAGACATTTATAGAGACAGAAAAAAAAGCTAATGATGACCATGGAACTTTAATCAATGTCTATCCGTGGAGAGCCATGGACTACTCATGCTATGAAAGTGTCCTGGGTAGAAAGATGAGACGGGGGAAATCTTGAAAACAGGTTTTGGGGCTCAGGAAGAGCTCAACAGAAGATTGTCTGCTTCACAAGCCAGCAAAGCCAAAAGTTCAATCCCCAGCATCACGCCCTCGTGCACAGAATATAATCTCAGAAACCCTGCTACCTGGGATTTCGCTCCACAGCGAAGTGTTCTATCCCTGGGGCATCCAGCATCCCTCACACAGAAAATAATACGTGGGGTCTCCAATCATCACGGAAACTGCAGCCACAAAGGGAACCGTGGGGAAAGTGACAGCTGAGCACAGAGTCAAGCACAGCCCCTGAGCACTGCCCAACAATCAATAATAGACATTAAGTAAGTGTTTAAAAAATAAAGAGGAAAACACATTTTGCCCAAAAAAGGGCAAATTACAGTGTATGTCACTGTTGTAAACACCAACATGCAAATGTAAATACCAACATGCAAAGGAGCATTATATATTATATGGCATATATACTAAAGGTAATATATCCATGGGGATAGCAAAAATCAAACTCAGGATCAAGGTGACAAAGGAACATGGAAAAAGGGACACAGGCAGGAATCACATTATTCATATTTCTGTATGTATTTGAAACACCTCATAATGCAATTAAATAAATAAAAGACGGTTCAATTAGTCCATTTTTTATTCATTTTGTTTTATTGATTGACTGCCCTGGTGGTAATCAAACCAAGACCTCACATATGCAAGGTATGAGCTCTACCATGGAGCTTCAGCTGGGCTCCTTTTGCTCCTTTTAAATTCTCCCTTCTAGACACAGCAGCCAGTCCCCGAGGCACCACGGCACCGGAGATCTCTCTGGGCCCCATACTGAGCCAATTTCACCTACTCCAGATGGAACCCGGGGGAACAAGAGCTCCTGCAAGCAAGGCCCAGGTATACGGGTTCCAGAACTAAAATCTCTAAGCCGCATGGTGGCAGAGGTGCCAGGTTGTCCCTCCCCAGCTCTCCGCCCGCTCCATGGCCTAGCTGTCATGCCCACAAGCTTCCACCAGGTGCCATCTTAGCACACCAACAGCCCTGGTCTGGAGACTCCCAACTGAATCCCCAGTTGGACTATTTCCCTACAGAGATGTCTCTGGAACACAAACATTTACAATGTAGGATTCCAGTATCATGCAGCTGCAAAGTGGCCGTGCAAACTCTCAGGATATCCAAAATGAGCAACAGAAAATAAATGATCTAGCATCTGCCCCTGGCAGGCAGGCTTGAATGGTGGTGGGAAAATTTGGGCAAAACATAATGCCTAATAAGTAGAGAGAGAGTATTGGGGAAATTGTCTGCCATAGAGGCAGGGTGAGGACTGGGATGGGGGGAGGGGTGGGTTCTGGGGACATTGGTGGTGGAAAATGTGCACCGGTGGAGGATGGGTGCTCGATCATTACATGGCTGAATCTCAAATATGAAAGCTTTGTAACTGTGTCTCACAATGATTCAATAAAATTAAAAATTCTCCCTTCTATCTTTCTCCTTGACTTCCTCACAATTGTAACCAAAATCCTGAGTTCAACTTTTATGTACATGAAGTTCAGGAAACAATAATTTATTTCACACTCATCTTAAAATCTAAAAGCAAAAAGTCTTCTCTAAGCTTCTAAGAAAGTTCTTTCAAAATATTTCACTGCCTTACTCAAATCACTGCCACAGCTGTCTGAGGGAGATTCCGTTAGAACACCCAGTTTCCCTGGTACAGAAAGTGGTGAATGGGGCCAGAGAGATAGAACAGAACTTAAGGGGTTTGTTTTGCAAGAGGCTGACCTGACTTTGATCCCCAGAACCCCAGGAGTGATCTCTGAGCACAGAGTCAGGAGTAAGCCCTGAGCACCACTGGCTGTGCCCCCCCCCCCCCACACACACACCCTACCACACACAAAGTGGCCCCAAAGCCACCTTTGGAAGAAAAGGATTCAGATTAGGAGGAATGAAAAAAAAAAAAACCACCTGCTTCTTTCACTTCACTTACTGAAGTACCACCCAACAGATAAACTCCTGATTTTCTCTTAACCACCCTTTCCTCAAGGCCTAATACATGGATGCAATTCCAAGATCTTTGTTATCAACTCTGCTTCCAACCAGTCTACTCTCTGACCGTCCCCTAACCAATAGCCTACATTTCCCCAGCCCAATCCACAACCCAATACCCTTATGAATTAAGTGAAAAGGGTAGGAGATACTCCTTACCCACACCTTTGTGGCACAGGTTTTTCTTTGGAGACAAATGTGAAGTTTCAACCCAGTCGGATGTAAAATTCATCAAAACTATTGATCACTCTAAGGACAAAAAAACAACAACAAAAGCAGGAGCGAAGGAGGAGGCCCTAATGGCTGGAGCTAGCTTTGCATGTGGGAGGCCCATGTGCATCTCTTCACACCCTTGGGAACACTCCTGAGCATCATGTATGACTCAGAAATTAAAGGAAGGGCCGGATCGATAGCACAGCGGGTAGGGCATTTGCCTTGCACGTGGCCGACCCGGGTTCGATCCCCGGCATCCCATATGGTCCCCCAAGCACTGCCAGGAGTAATTCCTGAGTACAAAGCCAGGAGTAACCCCTGAGCATCGCTGGGTGTGACCCAAAAAGCAAAAAAAAAAAAAAAAGAAATTAAAGGAAGAAAAAAAAACTATTGGGGCCTTAGAAGTAGGTAGGGTGTTTGCCCTGAACATGGCCAATCTGGGTTCACTCCCCCAGAATTTCATAAGGTCGGTCCTCTGAGCACCACCAGAGAGTAATTCCTGAGTGTAGAGCCAGAAGTTAGCCCTGAGCATCTCTGGGTGTGACCCAAAAACCCAAAAGAAAAAAAAAACCAAACAACATTAAAAACAAACAAACAAAAAGAAAAACAAAACAACACCCTGTAAATCACAATCTAAAGAATAAAACATTTTTTTTAAATCTAATACTTAACATGCTCTTCAAGTCTGTGTTCCCCACTGAACTTGTGTCGCGTTTGCTTACCTCTTTGCTTGTTTTCTCCACTCTGGAAATGCCTATGTTCTCTCTTGAACAGACTTCCAATCTCTCTCCCCTAACATCTTTCTAAGTTCCATTCAACAGAAACTATCTTCCTCCTCAAAAGCAAAATAATAATTAAAATAAATTAAAAAATCAACGACTGGGGCTGGAGCGATAGCACAGCAGGTAGGGCGTTTGCCTTGCACGCGGCCGACCCGGGTTTGATCCTCGGCATCCCATATGGTCCCCCAAGCACCGCCAGGAGTAATTCCTGAGTGCAAAGCCAGGAGTAAACCCCTGAGCATCGCTGGGTGTGACCCAAAAAGAAAAAAAATAAAAAAAATCAACGACTAAACAATTATTTACCAACAAGTCAACTAAAACTCCTCCACTTTAAAATGGTGGTAAATTTTGGAGAATTACTGTTATTTTGCACAGGCTTTTTAGAGTAAGGCAGTTGGCTCTATTAATTTACTCAGTGACAATAAATTGCAAGCTATCTTCCCTTCCTTTCCTAAATGTAGACTGTGATACATAGCAAAGTGAAAACTGAGAGCAGGGCTCTCTCCTTAAGCCACTGTGGAAACTTGCTTCGAATAGCACACCCCCGCTCTGTTGCTGATGTGTTGGGCATCCAGACTTTACAGTGCTCACACAAACGTGGTCATGGAGTCCTGGAGAGCACAATTAGTTGTAGCCCTGGGGGTTCTCAAGGTTGTGCTGCTGGACCTGGAAACACACTAGGTCATGTCAGGTGGTACCAGGGATTAAACTCTTGGTCTCATACCTGAAGGCAGGTGCTCTGGCCCTGAGCCACATTGTAGGCCCTAATAAATTTTTTAAAAGAAAAAAAAGTTATCTTTACTAGACAGATAGTAAAGCAGGTAGAGTGTTTGCCTTGCACGCAGCTGATCTGGGTTCAATCCCCAGCACTACATATGACACCTGATTCCAGAGTCTGGAGCAAGCTCTGAGCACCACCAGGTGTGGCCCAAAAATATCAACGAGAAATTTGTTTTTGCTTAGTCTTTTCCAGAGGCAGCAATGTCCAGTGCTGCTTAGGGATCCAATAGTAATATTAAACCTGGACTTCCACATGCAAAACATCCACCGCAATCCTTTGAGCCAGCTTCCCTGACCTCATAATGATAATTTTAAGACAACACTATCATCTCCTTTGGACATCAGTGGAGATACAGTCACATAAGCTTGATGGGTGGAATAGCTCCTGGATATAAAAGAATCATTTAAGCTAGATAGTATTAAATTGGTGGCTTTGTGGGGCTGGAGCGATATATGGGAGGTAAGTTTTGTCTTGCATGTGGCTGCTGTGGCCCAAACCCCACAAATGGTTTCCTGAGCACCACCAGGTGTGGTCCAAATCTCACCATCACCACTCCCAAAAGAAATGGTAACTGGTCAAGAAATTTATCAGACTCTTAATAATTTCTGATATTTCAGAAATAATAAAATTAAAATTTAAGTAATAATTAAAATTTAAAAAGACAACTGCTTTTTAAGATGATTTTATGATAATCCAGGAAATAATGTTTTCATAACAGAATGTTAGACCAATCTTTCTCTTTATATATTATATATATTGTAGCCCCTGTTATTGGATCTATAAAAGTTTTCATTAGATACCAAAGAAAAATGTGAAGTATCTGTACCCGAGTATTTAAAATGAAGTATTTTTTGGCTTGAATTCATTTTTATATATATTGAATCCAGAGTTTCCATGGCACATATTATAGATGATTGGAATAAATTTGGGAAGAGTTCTCAAAAACCAACAATAGAATTTCCAGGATACAGGAAAACTTTACCTTCTTCTTCCCACTTTTATGCTAGGAAAAGAAAATATAACTTATTTATATAAACTTGATTTTACTATATTTCCCTTCCCCTGAGCTTCCCCTCCTCTCCCTTTCTCCCACTATCCCCCATTCCTCATCATTTTCACTTGAGGTTTTCTGCTCAACCTTTACTATCCCATAACCCCAAGTAATAGTTCTTTCCATTTCCACAGCCCAATTATTCCAATGAGCTTTACCCACAGGGACCTCACAGTTTTCCAGCACTTCTGTCCTATCTCCACTTCCTTCTTTCCATTTTCTCATTTTCAAGTTTCCTCTCTCTCTCTTACCCCATCCTCTACTTACTCTTGTATCACTTGTGTCACTTGTCATCCTGTTGCTCTTCGATTTGCTCGAGCAGGCACCAGTAATGTCTCCATTTGTTTCTGTCTCATGCTAGTGTACCCAGTGGCGTCTCCTCACCCCAGGAACACGAAGAGCCTCAAACTGTTCGTTCAGGGTCTTGACAAAGAAGTCCGACCATCTCGTAGGTGGGCAACCAGGCATCTTTAGATGTCCCGTGGAATCCAGTCGGTAACAGCTCTAGTCCAGCGGTCATCTACAAATCACATTACATGTCTGGCCCATCTAAGTTTTGACACCTTGGCAAATGAGACAGCGTCCCTGATTCTTGATCATCGACAGAGGTTGGAACTCCAGATTCCTTCTCTCACTTGAGTGAAACGTGCTATTCCAATCATAGCTTTTTCTATTCCTCTTTGGGTAACCCGAATAGCCTTATCCTGTTTCTGTAGGGCCCAGGTTCTCTGAGGCATATGTTCGTGCAAGAACGGTGGAGTCGAAAATATGTGCCTGGAGCCAGAGGCTCTTCATCCTCTTAACAACTTCTTCAACACTGTTGAAGGCATTCCATGCCACTCTCTTCCTCCTGCGCAGTTCAGGTGCCAGGTCATTTGTCATATTGAGTTCTCAACCTAGGTACACATAACTGCTGCATTTGGAGATGTTCATTCCATTGAGAGCAAATAGAATGTCAAGAACTTGCCTGTTTCTCATGAACATTGTCTTCGTGAGATTCAGCTATAGTCTGACCATTCCACACTCATGGTTGAAGTTGGCCAGCATTCGTGCCATTTGGCTAATGTTTGGTGTTATTAGAACAATGTTGTCAGCAAAGCAGAGGTGGTATAGTTGCCGATTGTCTATCTTCACTCCCATTCCTTCCCATTCCAGTTGTCACATGAGTTCTCGAGGGTAGCACTGGGTTCATCATGTTGACCAAGACCATCCATGGTAACTTGCAGTTCCAGAAGGCCGAATCTAAACATTGGACATGGGAGTCTCCCAGTGGACAGTTCCACAACGAAATTGGCCACATCATATTCAATCAACAGTTTTGCCTGGACGGTGTTGCTGTTGTCCCAAAATTCCAAACGGGATCAGACCACCATCTCCTTCGTGTGAAATTCTACTTCACAGAGCAGGGAGAAAGGGTTGCAAAGTTTAAGAAGAGAACTCTCAGAACGACCACCAACTGGGAGCTCTTTGGCACTATTGTGACAATATGGGAAGATGCCATAGTTGACAACATTGACAAGGAATATGATCGACTGGTTCAGCACCTCCACAATTGTGCAAGGAACACGGAGAGAAAGAAAGCCACAAAAAGACTCCTGTCTTCAGAACCTCTCGAGCTCATTTGCCAACATGGTTTGGCGCGAGCCTCAGGCAATCACAAGCTAACGTCCAAGCTCGAAAGCTATGCAGAGAAGCGATAAAGGAAGACCTCAAAGGGAGAAGAACAGCAGTGTTGGCCAATGCAGCAGAAGCTGGGAAATGTATTCACAATTCCCACCTGTCCTTTGTCAACTATAATACCAATACCACTGCCCTCCGACATCCTGATGGATCTATTACATCTTCCAGAAGGTCAATGGAAAAGGTTATCCACGACTTCTAGGATCTCTTCGATAGCCACATTCACCTGCCCACATACCAAATTCCACAGAATGTATATGTCATTCCCAGTGTTCTCCCTTTCAAAATCCGACATGCCATTTCATTGGAAAAGAAGTGTACAGCACCTGGTCCAGACATGGTCAGACCCAAACACCTGAAGAATCTGCCACTAGTACTCATCAATACACTGGCTCAGCTCTTCACACGCTACCTGTCTGAATACAAGGTTATGTCCCAACGGAAAACCAGCAGGACCTGTTGTCCTGTTGTACAAGAAGGGAGACATCCACGACATTGGCAATTATCGCCCAATCTGCCTGTTGTCCGTCATCTACAAACTATTCACTCAAATCATCCTGAATTGGATTGGCAGAACACTAAATGAAGGACAACCATGCGAACAAGCCAGGTTCTTAAAAGGATTTAGCATGATCGACCATATCCACGTGGTGACCAAGATCATTGAGGTTTCATGAGAGTTCAAGATGTCACTCTGTCTAACATTCATTGATCTAAAGAAGGCTTTTGATTCTGTTGAGACTAAAGTGGTCATTGAGGCCCTAGCCAAATAGGGCATTCAAACTCAGTAATCAGAGTCCTCCATGAGGTGTATTACAGCTTCACCACCAGGATCTCACCATTCTATAAGGAAGTGATCATTGACATAAAGAGAGGGGTTTAGCATTTCACCAAAACTCTTCTACTTACTCTATAAGTAATAAAAAAGGACATTGGTGTCTTTATTTCCCAGGGAGCCTGTGATAGATTCACCCCAGAAGTCCTATTTCCTTTGTTAATTTATATTTTAGACATTTACTTTACAAATGGAAAGGAAGTAAAAAAATTCATGTTGACCAACTGTACTTTTGTGCAATTCTCTAATCATGACAAAGTGGGATAAACTGCCCCTGGGGAATGAGAGTGAAGGCTTCCCTGAAGTCAAATGCACCAATTTTCATGTCTATCAACAAATGAGTACATCAAATCAAAGCAAATTAAATACACCAAGATATATGTTGGTGTCACAACACCAATAATGAAAAGAATCATATTAGCTCTTTTTCTCAATGGAATTATGGCTAATATCAAAAGATCAAATTCTTTACTAAATTATTATATCTTCTCTCCAGATGTGAGGTTTCTGAAATACAAACCCAGTGGCTATAATCATTTAACAAAACTCTGGAAGCACTGAGTTGCTTTAATTAGGACTTTATATATTTTTCATGAAATAAGCCTAAGTGCTCCTGTCCTCTGAACCCAATTTTTTTTTTTTTGCTTATATGTCACACCCAGCAATTCTCAAGGATTACTCCAGACTCTGTACTGCACTCAGGGATTACTCCTGTCTGTGCTCAGGGGACCATATGGGATGCTGGGAATCAAGCCCATGTTGGTTACGTGCAAGGCAAACACCCTACCCGCTGTGCTATCACTCCAGCCCTGCACCCCATTTCTTAAGGAGGTTTTTGGGCAGAATAATATTACATAAGTTGACAAGATTTTCTTTTATTTCCTCCTCCACATCTTCAAGTAAATACAAATAATATTGGATCAATATAAATGAAAGGTAAAATTTTAAAGCATTTTTTTTGAACACTGAAATAATTTTTTGTGAATATTTTCCCTGACTACAGAAATGTAAATGGGGGAAATGGTTTTTGAGCCTCACTTGGCCATGCTCAAGGGTTACTCCAGGATTTGAGCTCTGTGTTCTCAGGAGTATTGTGATGCTCAGGGTATCACCCTGACCCAGTTACTGAATTGGGGCCTCCCACATGCAAAGTCTGCATTCAGCTCTCTGAGTGATTTCTCTAGCCCAAGAAATGTAAATGTTTGGGGCAGGAGCGATAATATAGCAGGTTTTGGCTTGCACGTGGCCAACCTAGACTGCATCTCTGGCATCCCATGTGGTCCCCCAAGTCTTCCAGAAGTGAATCCTGAGTGTAGAGCCAGGAATAATTCCTGAGTACTGCCTGGTGTGGCCCAAAAACAAAAAAGAAAAAGAAAAAAAAGAAAATAAAAAAGAAATGCAAATGTCTTAATATTCAAAATGCAGCCTCCAGAGAACTTGATTCATTCTTTCCAGGTAAGAATCGTTGTGTTAAAAGATCTAATTCCAAATAAATATTAGAAACAGGAAACTTTATCACCTTTCCTTGTAAAGAAATATAGCTTGTATAACCCAGGCTAAGTGAAAATGAAAAAGACATTAGAAAGACACACGGTACCAATAGATCATGCATGGAAGAATGGTGATGATTTATTCTTCTGAAAGATCTCCAAGGAGGAAAACCTGGCAATGTTTTTCCATGACCTTTGTAGAGATTCCCCACCTCAGAGCAGAATTCCTTCTTAATCTTAATAGGAGCCTTTAAATTTTGTATAATGACAAGTATATTTCTGAGTTTAATGCTTTTATATGTATAGCACTTCTTTTCCGTAATTTATTTAGAACAGTTTCCCCCAAGTGAATTATAATTAGGCATTTAAGATTTCATTGAAAAGAGTGAAAGGCATAAATAAATCAATTTACATTTTTACCAAGACTTAGCCCATTTTGTCATATATTTAGCATTAAATTACTCTTATTTCTGTTTGCATTTAATTGTTTGTTATTATCAATTAGCAGGGACTGGAGTTTCCACCTTTATTTCAGTTGTTTGGAAAGTATTAAAAATGCTACCTGGGGCTGGAGCAATAGTACAGTGGTTAGGGCATTTGCCTTGCACACGGGGCTGACCCAGGTTCGATTCCCAGCATCCCATATGATCCCCTGAGCACCGCCAGGAGTAATTCCTGAGTGCAAAGCCAGGAGTAACCCCTGTGCATTGCCAGGTGTAACCCAAAAAGCAAAAGGAAAAAAATGCTACCAAGGAGAAGGGCCAGAAAAGGCAAACAGTGTGCCTCATAATTCTGCATCCCCTGGGCTATGAAGGCCTCCACATATTTGCTCATTTTACAAACCTTAATATTTATAATTAAGTTTTAGTTTCTGTATTAGATTCTAGGAAGTAACATGACTAATACCGGTTTAAGGAGTTTACTATCTTAACTGAACCATTTTGTAAAGAGAAAACAACAAAGTTTAAAACAATTGCTTGTTTTGTTTGGGGACCACACCTAGTGGAGCTCTGGCCTTACTCCTGGCTCTGCTCTCAAGGATCACTCCCGATAAGGCTATGGGATGCCAGGGATTGAACCCAGGCTTTGTCAAAACAAGTGCCCGATCTGCTGTACTATAGCTGAGGTTATGTTATATTGGTTTATTGTAAGTTATTCTAGTGTTCTAGGAAAACATCTTCAAAACAATCTCTGTTGTTGATACTAAATAATTCTAAGTAATCTTTTAAATAAATATTTCATCCTGTCATAAATATTCGGTCCCTATCAAAAGAAGCTAGAACTTTTACTCTTTTCTCTTTTCCTTTTCTGGGTTTTGGCCACATGCAGTGGTGACTCCTGCTTCGGTGTTGGGGATAAAGAGGGTGGGGGGCAGAATCACTCGTGGGGACTGTATGGAGCAGGGGTCAGAAGTCAGGGCTCCTGCTTGCAAAGCCAGTGCTCTACTCACTTGAGCAATTTCACTGGCCTCATTTTTATTATTTTCAGAAGCACTAGTCTGAGATATTCAGAAGTACATAAAAAACAATTAAGACATTAAGTGTACCTACAGGGAGACAAGGAGATAAATCTCTAAGGTTGTCTTGTGAACAGCATTGGCAGCTGTTGTTATAGATCATCTCTTTAAAGACACTTATAGAGTGAATGGCATTAGAAAGCAGAGATAATTTCTCCCATTGGAGCAGAATCTGTTTCTGTAATGTCCAGTGTAATAAAAATAACATCTACCTCAGGGAAAAAGATAGGTCAGGTTTGCCTGTTAAGAGATTTGGTTCCCTAATCTCAAGACTTCCTTCTGCTTTGTTGATGTTGTTGTTGTGGCTGGAGTTACAGGAGAAACACGTTCAGCAGTGCAGAGGGCTTACTTCTGGATGGGTTAGGAGACCATATGAGGTGCCGAGGACTGAACGAAGATCAGTCACGTGGGCAAGTGAAGTGCCTTACGCACTGCACTCTCTCCAGCCCAGCCTCACAGTATTCTAGCTGTGTTTGCAGCATCCATGTGAGTCACTTTGTTCATTTGGGGAACAAACAATTGAAGTGTACAGAGAGATCATACTGCCTGATATGCTGTAGCACTATAGCACTGTCATCCCGTTGTTCATTGATTTGCTTGAGTGGGCACCAGTAACGTCTCCATTGTGAGACTTCTTTGGGCATACTGTTTTGGGCATATTGAATACAACCCTGATATGCTAAGAGTAATATATTTTTCGTGGTTGGGGGGGGGGCACAACCGGTTTTGCTTAGAGGCTATTCTTGGCCCAATGTTTCAGGGTCCTACTGGTGGTGCTTGGGAGACCACGTGGTATCAAGGATACAACCCAGGGTTTCTGCATGCAAGGTATTTGTGTCACCCAGCACTTTGAGTCATATCTATGGCCCAGAATAAATCACTCTTGGTCTCTGATACAGAAATTTCTTATCTGTCACCAGCATTTTTGTTTTCATTTTTGTGTCATACCCATTGGTGCTCAGGGGTCACTCCTGGCTCTGCACTCAGGAACTGCTCCTGGCAGTGCTTTGGGACCATATGGGACTCTGGGGATGCAATCTAGGTCAGCTGCATACAAGACAAGGACCCTAACTGCTGTATCATTGCGCCAGTCTCATCACCAGCATTTATTAAATTAAACCAGGCTTACTTGTGAAGTTGGAGATCTTTGCAGTACTTGACATTGCCTTCAAGAAACTCACTAGTTGATAAAGATGTAAGAAAAGCACACAGATAATTATAATATATTCTATTTGTGACAATAGGTATGCAAATTGCTATTGAGAAGGACAAAACTGATTGTGAGCAAGAGATCATTTCAAAAAGGAAGGAAAGGAAAGGAACTGGTATGGAACAAGAAAAGAATTTAAAACTTGTAAATCTATTTTTATTTCTAAGACTCTTCTGTCTCAGTATCTTCCACTGGGTCCTATTATTGGAATCACTTGGGATTCAGATATTGTCCCATATCTCTTTGTAATCTATATCTTTTCTTGGGAAACTTTACCCACATGTTTTACTTCAGCTATCAAATATGAATGTTTGCCCTAATTTCTTCGGAAGCTTCAGTTCCTTGTTTCTAACCCCTTGCTTCACAACTGGAAAATTTTTAAGTGACTCAAATTTAACATGTCCAAAGTTGAGCCCTTTCCCTCTCTACCCCTGATTTGAGTAATAGTTTTTTCTCTCATATAGCTGTTAAAGGAATAATCATTCTCCAGAACTTCAGCAAGAAACCTGTAAGGAACTCTTATCAACATACATCAGAAAAAAGAATGTCCAATAGCATCAGTCATAGATGAACTATGCTACCAGTTTGTTCTCTGTTAACAGTGTCAATAAAGACAGGAAACCCCAAAGTTGTCCAGTTGCTTCATCACGAGTGTTGTATTGACACAGTAACTATAACAGAATGATTTGGTAGTTCATTATTATTGGGGAGGGGTTTTTTTGACGGTGTGTGTGTTGGGGGGGGGGTGTAATCCACAATCAGCAGTGCTCAGGGGTTACTCCTGGCTATTTTACTCTAGAATTACTCCTGGTGGTGCTCTGGGGACCATATGGGATGCTGGGAATCAAATTTGGGTCAGCCCCATGCAAGGCAAGCACCCTTCCCACTGTACTATTGCTCTGGCCCCTTGGTGGTTCACTATTATTATTCTGATTTCAAAGTTCATGTTGAGCAGCTAGAGGGATAATACTGTAGGTAAGGCATTTGCCTTAATGCAGCAGACTTGATTTGATCCCTGGCATCCCTCATGGTCCCCTGAGCACTGTCAGAAGTGATCCCTGAGCACAAAGTCAAAAGTAAGTCCTGAGCACTGCTGGATATGACTCAAAAACAAACAACAACAGGGGCTGGAGCGATAGCACAGCGGGTAGGGCATTTGCCTTGCATGCAGCCAAGCCGGGTTCGATTCCCAGCATCCCATACGATCCCCTGAGCACCGCCAGGAGTGGTTCCTGAGTGCAGAGCCAGGGGTTACCCCTGTGCGTTGCCAGGTGTGATCCTTCCCCCAAAAAAGCAAAAAAAACAAACAAACAAACAAACAACAACAAAGTCCCACAAAGTTCATGTTGGTTCCTCATAATGGACCCTGTGCACTAACTCTATGACTATCCAAACTAGGTTCAACACTATTAGATCTGGTGTCCAGTAGATTAATAATTGCTTTTGAAGTGTTGCTTCAAAATATAAAGTGAATTCATAAACAAGTTTGAGGATTTTACCTCATTATAACTACTCCCTTAATTCTACCTCTAAGAATACGCTAACCTATTTCAGCCTTCTATAACCTATCACTATTTTATCAGATTCACTTTTTTTAACATATATAATTAAGGAGAAGGATGCCATTTTATTAATTTATTTCATATCGAGGGTCTCATAGCTTACACCCACATGATTTTATACTTACAACACCACATCCACCACCAGAGTGCCAATATCCCTGATCACTGCCCAAGATACTCTCTATCCATTGACCCCTTCACAGCCTCAGTTACCAGATCTAGTGGCAGCATCAGGGTTTGTTTCCACTGGGGATTCTCCAATCTCTTGTCTTGCTTCCTTATATTCCCCACCCTAGCAAGATCATCTGGTGTTTGTTTTCCGTCTGACTCACTTCTCTTAGCATGTTATCCTTCAGTTCAGTGCAAGTTGAAGCAAATGCAAGATTTCATTTTAATTATAGCCGAGTCATATTCCATTGGTCAGTATAATATTTCATATCAGTTCACTGATGCACCAGATTTCTTTATCCACTCATCTACTGTTGGGCCTTTGGGTCATTTCTAGATCTTGGCTCTTGTAAATAGTGCCGAAATGAACATAGGATGGGAAATAGCCTTAGGAATAAATGTTTTTGTTTTCTTAGGAGAGATGGCCAGGATTGGAATCTCTGGAAGTTCATATGGAAGTTCTATTTTTAATTTTTTGGATGAGTCCACATAGACTTTATTTTCCACAAAGACTAACTCAGACAAAATCCCCACTTACAATAAATGAGATCTCCTTTTTAACCACATTCCCACAAATAATGATTGATTCTGGACTTTTAGATATAGATCAATCTCACTTGTGTGGGGTGATATCTAACTCTGGGTTTGATCTGCATATCTCTGAATAGTGTTCAACACATTTTCATGTCTATTGGCCATCTTAGCCACTTCAAAACTATCTTTGGCTCTTTCCAAAACCAAGCTACTAATAAATCCCTTGGTATAAGATTTTCCCCTTATGTGGCTGGAGCGACAGCACAGCGGGTAGGGCGTTTGCCTTGCAGGTGGCCAACTTGGGATCAATTCCCAGCATCCCATATGGTTCCCCTGAGCGTCGCCAGGAGTAATTCCTGAGTGCAAGAGCCAGGAGTAACCCCTGTGCATTGCTGGGTGTGACCCAAAAACCCAAAAAAAAAAAAAAAAGATTTTCCCTTTACCCAATATCTCTCTTCATTAATACTACAGATTCTTTGAGATAAAATTTAAGCTATTTTCAAGTTCTGGGTTCTATTTAATTCTTCCTTCCTTCCTTCCTTCCTTCCTTCCTTCCTTCCTTTCTTCCTTCCTTCCTTTCTTTCTTTCTTTCTTTCTTTCTTTCTTTCTTTCTTTCTTTCTTTCTTTCTTTCTTTCTTTCTTTCTTTCTCAGTGTAGGAGTACTGCTATTTGTTCAGCCATTGATTAAGCTGATTGAATTGGGCATGAACTCTACATTACTTTTTTATTTTATTGTATCACTGTGACATAGAGTTACAAAGCTTTCATGTTTGAGATTCAGCCATACAATGATGGAACACCCATCCCTCCACCAGTGCACATCTTCCACCACCAATATTCCAAGTATCCACACCCCATACACACATCCCAGTCCTTACCCTGTCTCTATGACAGAAATATCCCCAATATTCTCTCTCTAATTTGGGGCATTATGTTTTGCTCAAATTTTCCCACCACCATTCAGGCCTATCTGCCAGGGCCAGACGTTAGATAATTTATTTTCCATTGCTCATTTTGAATACCATGAGAGCTCGTGTGGCTGCGATTGTAAGTGTAAATTTCTAGATTGTAAATGATTAGGTTTCAGAGACATCTCTGTATGGCACTAATCCATTTTGGGAGTCAGGTGGGAGTCTCTGGGCCAGGGCTGTTGGTGTGCTAAGATGGTGCCCGGAGGCAATTTTTTTCTTTTTTACTTTTCCTGGAACCCCAAACAGTGAAGTAGTCAGGTGATTGGTGTCACCTGTCACCTGGGCACATACACAGTACCAGGTTTGAATCCACAGTCTTGTGTTTGCCAGACCTTATGTCACCGAGCCCTTTTATTTTTCCTTTTGATGGTGGGGACTCCTAATAGTGTTCAGGAGTCATGGAGTGGGGAGGGGGGACCAGAGACTGTTAAACAACAGGGACAAAGGCACAATGCAAGGGCACAAGGACACAAGGAACAAATACACATATTCTTTGGCTCTGAGGTGCTGAAATTACATGGGCAAGCCAGCGCTGTGGGGGACCTTTAAGGCCACAACCAGCATTGTTCTGCTACCTCCATCTAGGGCGGCAGCCATGGATACCGTGTGATGCTAGGAATCAAATCCAGGTCATGTGCATGCTGGTCATGTGCCCTAACCACTGTACTCTCCTCTTGTTTAAATTCTTTAGCCTCATCTTAGCCTCACCTTATCAAGTACTCCTTACTTCAAACTCCAAGATCCAGTGAAAGCAAATCGATCACAGTTCCTGCCCAGGCAATGTATTGCCTGTTCCCTCTCTGTCATTTCTCATGTTGCTCCTTGTGCTTAGTATATTCTTAGTCCTATCTTTACACTGTCTTGATCAGCTAACCTGTTCGCTGGTCTGTTTTCTATTGATCACTTCCGCAAAGAAATATGTCTTCTTCAACTCCTTCCCAATATGAAGCTCTATTTGTTGTCTCCAGTTACATATCTCTAACACTTAGCACAAGGGATTGTAATTACATTTATTTACTGTGCTGCTGGCTCTTCCACTAGATTAAAACTCTTGAAAGCAAGAACTCATCTTTCTGTTCCTACTGACCTAAATAGTGTCTGGCACACAAGTATTCAATAAATATTTATTAAATGAGTGGATAGATAATGAAGCAATGTATGAAGAGTGGAAGATGAGCTATGAACATTTATACAGCAATTTAATCAAAGTATATTTAAATTTTTAATGAGGGGATAAAAGAGACAATAGCATAGTGCTCTTGTTAAACGCTATTAGTTATTATGATTAACATATCATCAATATGAATTGACTGCTATTTCAATAACAATTGTATCTTTTTCCTCTGCATAAATTCCTAATAAGTTAACGATAAAATAAACTGGAACATAGTAAACATTTCCAAATTTATATGCCTTCCTTCTTTTTTTTTAAAGGGAAATACCAAGCATTTTAATATTGAAGTTGATAAAGAACAAGATTTATATTAATATGACATATCCTTACATTTTTTCTTTCTCCTTCCTAGTGAATTCTCTCTAAATTATATAATTTTTGTTTTTTGCAGGCTGGAGTGATAGCACAGCGGGTAGGGCATTTTCCTTGCATGCAACCTACCCGGGTTCCTTTGTTCCTCTCAGAGAGCCCTGCAAGCTACTGAGAGTATCCACCTGCAAGGCAGAGCCTAGCAGGCTACCTGTGGCATATTCGATATGCCAAAAACAGTAACAACAAGTCTCAGAATGGAGACGTTACTGGTGCCCGCTAGGGCAAATCGATGACCAACGAGAAGATAGTGCTACAGTGCTTGATTTTTTGCAGGGCCATACCTGGCAATGCTCAGAGCTTACTCCTGGTTCTGTGCTCAGAGATTCTCCTGACAGGGCTCAGAGAACCATATGTAGCATGAGGGATTGAACTGCAGTCTGCCATGTGCAAGATAAATGACTTAATTCCTGTACTGTCTCTGTGACCCTCCCATTTCTTTAAAAAAAATTTGAAAAGTGACAAATGACTTTGGAGAGACTAGAAGAGACTGAAATACTGGAAAAGACTGTTGGTACCTAATTTAATGTGCATGGGGAGTAATAAGGAAGAAAAAAGAAGCTAGAAAGTATGGAGGACTTGGGGCTGGAGCGATAGCACAGTGGGTACGGCATTTGCCTTGCACGCGGCCCGACCCGGGTTCGATTCCCAGCATCCCATATGGTCCCCTGAGCACCGACGGGAGTAATTCCTGAGTGCAGAGCCAGGAGTAACCCCTGTGCATTGCCAGGTCTGACCCAAAAAGCAAAAAAAAAAAAAAAAAAAAAGTATGGAGGACTTGAAGTTACAAATGAAGTAGGGAGACAAGTAAGAGTATTTTAATCATCTGAGAAAAAATAATAAAATATAAATGTATTTCAGTCTAGTATTTTTGGAGGAATTTTCTAGAATTCTGGTGGAAGTTTGGGAGAAAAAGCAGAGACTTTTTTTACAAATGTACAGACTTCTGATGAAACCTGTAGTGGGTTTGCTTAGTTATCCTAATGGTACTATTTCCCATAAATTAGCTTGAGAGCAAAGAAAAATGTAATGATCTGAGCTAATATTGGGTCAGGAATATAGATCAATATGGTAGAACCCATGTTTACCGTGTGCAAGGCCCTGAGTTTGAGCCCTGGTGCAGACATGACACTTCGGTCCTGAGCAGCACCAGGTATAGCTCTGGGGGACACTATACAATGCAGTGCTGGCCTGATGTTGAGAGCCTGTGCCTGATGTTCAGAGCTCATGCCTGATATTCAGGATATTCACTGCCTGATATTCAATGCATTGCTGAGCATGGTTGGAAGTCTCTAAGCACTAAATCTGCTCTCCTCCAAAACAAAAACAAAAAGTTTTACTTTATATTTTCATTATTTTTTGTTATTTGGCTTGAGAGTCACACTCAGCAGTGCTCAGGATTTAGTCCTGCCTCTACAATCAGGAATCACTCCCGGTAGTGCTCAGGAGATCATCTGGGATGCCAGGGATCTAAACTCAGGGATCGAAGTACAAGGCAAGTACCATACCATCTCTACTATTGTTCCTGCCCCCAAAAAGGTTTTACTTTATGATAGTATTTTCCAGTATAAAAATTTTACTGAAGTGGAAAAATCATAGTTTTGTCCAAAGATTTATCTCTGCTCAAAGGCATTAATTATGAATAATTGAAAAATGTAGAAACAATAAGCATGTTCAATCTTAATAAAGAGTTGGCTAAAGTTTGATTATATGTTGGTTCTTAAGGTTCCAGAACCAATTCCAGCAAAGAGCAAGGTGATATACCCATAACAACAAGCAATTCAATTCAATTCAGCTCAGCTCTGACACGATTCATAGAGACCTTCATGGCAAAGGTGAAGCTCAAGCCCCCAGGAACACCTTCACTTGAGATCCAGTTCAGGTAGTTACTGCGCTTCCAGCCAGGTGGCTCCCAGTCCAGAGGAACCCAGAACAATAGTCTCAGGTCAGAATGATTTGCCAAAAGGACCCATAGAACCCAGGAACCATATTTACTCACTAGATCTCCAGTTTGTTGCAAGATCAGGCATTTTTCATGCTTCCGTTCAACATTGCCATGGGAGTGGCTAATGTAGGGCACAGAAAAGGCCTGTTTGGTATTCATCTCTTAGGAATGCCCCAGTGAGACACACCTGGGAAAAGTACCCTGGAGAGCACTTATTGGCAGTCCCCTGCTGCCCATAGCTCTGCAAAGGAAGTCTGCTATGATCCTCACATATCTAAACATTGGCAGCTGGTTCTCCGGGCAAGAAATGTCGTTCCTTCGTCACCTCATTAACATAATAAGATAACCATTATCAATATCAGTAATTTAGAAATCCCAGTGCTTTTGAAAGTTGCAAGTCAGGATATGTGAAGACCAAATATGTAAATAGAAAAAAATCATATTTGGGGGCTGGAGAAAGAGTACAGCGTGGAAGTCGCTTGCTGTGTACATGATCGACCTTGGTTTGATTCCCACCACTGCACAAGATCCCCTGAGCCCCTCCAGGAGTGATCCTTGAACAGAGTCAGGAGTAAGCCCTGAGAGCTTCTGGGCGTGGTCCAAAATCCTAAAACAAAGAAACTTATTTGGGTCAACTGAAGAACCATATATACACATTCTCAATAATCTTAACTTTATTGATTGAATATTAGGCAGAGAGTCTCTTGCCCGCACGCCTGGCTGTCTTCCCCGGGACCCCTCAGAGGGGATGGGCTCCAGCTTCCCTCCCCACCCCAAGCAGAGCTCCCGGTGGCTGAAGACCACCGGAACTTAGCTGCAGCCATGCTGGAGGCTCCTCTCTACACGTTTGGACAGGCCTCATGCATGAAGGTACCGGCAGAGGAACCCAGGTGTGTGTAATCCCATCAACGGCTAACATCCAGAAACTTAAAAGCAAGCTCTCAGAAGTGATATCTTTAGCCACTTCTCCCTCTAGGAAAAACTGGCAATCTTCTGAGAGTTTCCTGGCCCCATGGGACAGCCTTGCAAGCTCCCCTTGGTGTATTCATATGCAAAATCCAGTAACAAGCTGGATCTCATTCCCCTGACCCTGAAGAGCCCCCAGTGCAACATCATTAGGAGGGCCGAGTCGAGATGGACTTCTAAGATCTCAGGGAAAGGACGAAATGAGATGTTACTGAGCCCACCCGAGAAATCGGTGATTAACGGGATATTGTGATTGATTGATTGATTGATTGATTGATTAGGCAGTTGTTCAAAATCACATTTAGGAATATATATTGATATTGGGGAAATGTTCACAATGTGTGTCAAATGAGAAATATAGATTACCAAATTATTATAATATATTATAGGTTGATCAAAGTGAAATAGATACACATACACATATACTTCTACACAGAAAATAGCCAAATAAGAGTAATAAGCAATTGATTTAGGTTAATGGGGTTATAGGTCATATTACTTCTTCAATGAATTTTTCCATATTTTTAATTTTATAAAATGGATATTTTATTTATTTATTTTTATTTTTTTTAATTTATGTTTTTTTAATTTTATCACCATGTGGAAAGTTACAGAGTTCTCAGGTTTATGTCTCAGTTATACCGTATTCAAACACCATCCCTTCACCAGTGCCCATAGTCCACCACCAAAATCCCCAGTATACCCCCCACCCCCTAAAATGGATATTTTAAACACCATTATGATCCATTTTAAATATGTGTCTGAGCTGGAAGGAAGACATAAACTCTTTTTATTTATTTATTTATTTATTATTTATTTATTTTTTTTCCTTTTTGGGTCATACCCGGCAATGCACAGGGGTTATTCCTGGCTCTGCACTCAGGAATTACTCCTGGTGGTGCTCAGGGGACCGACCATATGGGATGCTGGGAATCGAACCCGGGTCGACCGTGTGTAAGGCAAACGCCCTACCCACTGTGCTATTGCTCCAGCCCCATAAACTCTTTTTAAAAAGTGGTTTTGAGGGGCTGGAGTGATAGCACGGTGGGGAGGGCATTTTGCCCTACATGTGGCCAATCCGGGTTCGATCCCCGGCATCCCATATGGTCCCACAAGCACTGCCAGGAGTAATTCCTGAGTGCAAAGCCAGGAGTGAGCCCTGAGCATTGCTGGGTGTGACCCAAAAAGCAAAAAAAAAAAAAAAAAGTAGTTTTGAGAGACCAGAGAAATAATAAAAAAATTATGCCTAGCATGCACCTGAGGCCTTGACAATGCTTTGGATCCCAGCACCACATTTGGTTCCAGAGTACTATCAAATGTGGCTTCTGAGCACAAACCTAGGTGTGGCCCATGAGCACTGCCAGGTGTGGCCCTCAATCCAAAACTTAAAAAGTGGTTTTGAATAGAAGAACTGACAATAGTGGTTGAAGATCATTATTAGACAAGAAAAACTGTCTTTGCCTCAGAGCCTAAAGATAAGGGCTTCAGTCAACTGTCCCTTACATTGTTTGGGTTTGCAGATAAGACAACGTGCCTTGAGGCTGCGGAGACAGTAGAAATGGGTAGGGTGTTTGTCTTGCAATCAGCTGACCTGGCTTCCTTCCTCAGTTCCCCGTGCCATCCCCTGAAACCACCTGGAGTGATCCCTGAGTACAGAGCCAGGAGTAAGCCCTGAGCACCACCAGGTATAGCCTTCAAAGCCAAAAATATATACATATATACGTATATACATACTACATACATACATACATATCTAAAGACAGTGTGTCTCTAGGACCACTGCCCAAGGACGAATTTTATTGTTCACTCTCTGATATGGAACCATCTAATATGGAACCTACTCTTCCTTAAAAATGTGCTTTCTTATTCTTTTATTGTATAAGATCCCTCCCTCTCTTGTGACCAATTGCAGGCGAGATGCTTGTTTGGAGTTTGCCATCATCCAATCACTTGTTGTTGTCAATAAAGTTCTTTCTCAGAAAATAATAACAACAGAATTGTGTTTGGGGGCCCAGGAGGGGACTCAGTATTGGAGGGCCTGCTGGGCACGTTGAGGCCCTGGGATTGATTCTACTATCTCCTGGTCCCCTAAGCACCAAGTCAGGGGTAGCCCCAACAGTCACAGTATATGGTCCCTAAGTCACTTAATGCCTATCCCCCCAAAAAAAAATGTGGGTTGGAAGGCCAAGAAAGTGATTCAGTGGTAGAGGGCGTGTCTCATCCACTTGAGTGGGCCCCTGGGTTTGATTTTTTTGACTCTGCTTCTTCCCCCACCTCAAAAAAAAATTAAACAAATAAAAGTGGGTTTGAGAGCAAATAAAAAATTTACTAGAGAAGTTTTTGTATGATTTTAAGGAATTCTACATCAATTATTAAACACAGTGTAGCCTTCAGGGCCTAGGAACCTGAATCAGAGTGAACAGGGGGAGAAATTATATTCAATTTGGACAAAGGTAGGTGTCTGAGAAGGTGCCTGGCATAACCCGTCCGCTTGTCTTTCTGCTTTCATCACGTAGTGCCAAAGAGGGTCAAAAGTATAGACGATGGCCTTTCTTTAGAGGATTTGTCAGCAGGGAGCTAAAATCTCATTATCTTTCTAGGGAGAGGCTTAAAAATGGAAGCTATCTATAACCGCCTCTGACACTGAACTCCTTTGAAGCTTCAAATCATCAGAATGCCAGCAATAAACTTGTGTAAATCCTGTGAAGATTTTTGGCACTAATAAAAAGAAAATGAAAGGTCTTCTGCCTGTGCTTTGTCACATTAAAAAGATAAAATTATTAAGAAAAACAGAAACTATATCGCAAACCATAGGTTTTCCTAGGTGAAATGAATCTTACCTCATAAGCGATATAGCCAATGGAGTTATCTATTTCTTTAACCAATACCTAGTAAAATTGTAAATAATTTATCACTATGTACAAAATGATTGATTACTGGTCAGTAATTGTGATTTACTTTAGTAAAGTATTTCCTGATATTGCCAAACAGCTGACAACTCTCTAAAGCACTCGTCTGAAAAGCCTTGCACATCACTTGTATCACTTGTCATCCCGTTGCTCATCGATTTGTTCGAGTGGGCGCCAGTAATGTCTCCATTCGTGCCTGTCGTGTGCTAGTGTAGCCCAGTGGCATCTGCTTGCTCCAGGAACATGAAGAGCCTCAAACCATTCGTTCAGGGTCTTGACAAAGAAGTCCGACCATCTTGTAGGTGGGTGGCCAAGCATTCTTTTGACATCCCATGAAATCCAGTTGGTAACAGCTCTAGTCCAGCGATCATCTCCAAATTGCATTACATGTCTGGCCCATCTGATTTTCAACACCTTGGCAAATGAAACAGCGTCCCTGATTCTCGATCACTGACAGAGGCTGGAACTCCGGATTTCTTCTCTCACTTGAGTGAAACATGATACTCCAAGCATAGCTTTTTCGATTCCTCTTTGGGATACCCGAATAGTGTTCTCATCCTGTTTGTGTAGGGCCCAGGTCTCTGAGGCGTATGTTAGTGCAGGAAGAACGGTGGAGTCGAAAAGATGTGCCCGGAGCCAGAGGTTCTTTGTCCTCTTTACAACTTCTTCGACACTCTTGAAGGCGCTCCACGCCGCTCTCTTCCTCCTGCACAGTTCTGGCACCAAGTCGTTCCTCATGTTGACTTCTCACCCAGGTACACATAACTGCAGCATTCGGAGATGTTCGTTCCGTTCAAGGCAAATGGAACGTCAGGAACTAGTCTGTTTCTCATGAACATTGTCTTCGTGAGACTCAGCTGCAGTCCGACCTTTCCACACTCACGGTTGAAGTCGGCCAGCATTCGTGCTGCTTAAATCCCATCAAATACAGAGCCACGACCCAGTACCAGCAAATTCTCAAAATGAAGTCTTTCGCTTTGTGGGGAAGATGAAGCAAGTACAGGAGGTGTCACTTGTCTTACTTGCAGCCTGCCTAGTTCCATGCCCGCAACTGTATATGATCCCTGAGCACCACAAGGGGTCACTCCTGAGCACAGAGCGGAGCCATGAGTAGCGGCTTTGCCAGATGTGGCCACATAAACCCCAGAATCAAAAACCTAACTACAAACAGCCAGTTTCAGAGGTCATGGAGATAGCTCAAAAAGCCTCACTTGGCATGTGGAAGCCCTTGGTTTTATCCACCATCACATGGTCCTCAGTGCACTGAGCCAGAATTAGGCCAAGAGCACCACTGGGTACAGCCATCCCCTGCACCCCCCAAAAGAACAAATAAATTAATAAAAGAAAAATAACTAGCCTCTTTATAAATAAACCTAAAACCAATAATATTACATGATTCTGGTAAATTCAATAATTATCTTTTTATTTCAGTTTATTCCTAATTTTTGTTACAAGGGTTGAGGGGCTGGGTCACACCTGGCTTTGCACAAGGCTCACCCCTGGCTCTGTGCTCAGGGATCACTTCTGGTGGTGCTTGGGAATCAAACGGGGGTCAAGCACATGTAAGGCAAGTGCCTTACCTACCTTCTGTGCCATTTCTCCGGTCACAGATTATTCTTCAATTTTAGAAGCTCCTCAAACTTTTACGTGTGATTTTTCTTAAATTTTACAAGTTCTTACAACTTCAATGTGATGTTGAATCTGATGAATTACAAACACACATCATCATCATCATCATCATCATCATCATCATCATCATCCCGTTGATCATCGATTTTCTTGAGCAGTCTCAGTTATGTCTCCATCTGTCCTAGTCCTGAGATTTTAGCAGTCTCTCTTTACTTGTCCTTCCCAATGGTGCTGCATTGGAGGCTCTTTCAGGATCAGAGGAATGAGACCCATCATTGTTACTGGTTCTGGCATATGAATACGCCACATCTAGAGACTATAAAACCAAGCTCTCTTATAGTCTACTTCTCCCTCTCGGAGAACCTGGCAAGCTACTGAGAGTTTCCTGCCCACATGGGAGAGCCTGGCAAGCAAACATACAAAAGATACTATTATTTTAAATGGTGATTTTAACACTCTAGCTTGTATTATGGACTATGAAATAAAATTAGTGGACAGTGACTAATCTTAAAAACATTAAATATCTAAGACTAGATTAAGAGATCAGGATTCAGGGACTTTAAGAGAGTTCAATGGATTGAGTACAAGTTTTTCATGTGGGAAGGCCAAGATCTATCCTCAATATCACATGGTTTTCCAAGCTCTACTAAGAACAAACCTAAACAGCTACAGGTATGGCCCCCTGTCCCCCCCCAAAAAAAAAAAACAAAGAGAAAGAGAGACAGAAAGATCAAGATTTAGCATGTATTAGATATATGCAAGCAATTATCTTATAAAATTTTTGTTTGGCTTATTTATGTATGTGCTGGAATGAAGCATTACACCTTTTCAAAATGGGGTTGTGCTAAATGCTCTTTGGGGGTGAGAGGGAAGTGGGAAATGTGCCCATGAACCCCATTTGCAACTAAGGATCTTTCCTTCAATATTTCTATGTTGGCACTATAATAACTGTACTAATTTAATTATCTGTTCAGACTGGCACATCCTGTACCAAAGGTAAGAAAGGGAAAGATGATAATTTCTTACTATGTTTTCGATCCTTCATGAAAGTAACTGAACAGGATGTGCTTTTTAATGGTACTTCAGTTATTTATTCTCTTAATATATGGATAAAGAATTAGATATCTCTTTACTGATAAGATGGTTGATTGAGTATACTGTGTGGCTAGACTGGGTTAAAAAAAAAAGACTCCTCTTTGTGGATAAAATAAGGGAGAACACAAATAATTGACAAACAGTAAGGGAAAAAGAAACTAACAAGTCATAGAGAGATCAATGGGTTGAGTGCATGCTTTGCACTGGGTTTGATCTTCGGGTTCCCTGAGCACTATCAGGTACTTCCCTAGAGCACTGAGCCAGGAGTAATGCCTGTGCATAGCTAGGTGTGGTCCCAAAACAATCACAAAAATAGGCAAATAGTGCAAAAGAGATGGCTCAAAGCACCAAAGCTTATGTTTTGCATGTGGGAACCCCAGGTTCAGTCCTTGTTCAGGTACTCAGAACATTGCCAGAGTAATTGAGTGCCACTGGGTGTGACCGAAAATGCAAATCATAATAATTGATAATAAAATAAAAATAAAATAATCAACTACGTGAACAGTTTTCACAAGTGTTGTAGTTATTAATCTAGAGGTACATCTCCAGTTCCGTGAC
This sequence comes from Sorex araneus, assembly GCF_027595985.1. Lineage (NCBI taxonomy): Eukaryota > Metazoa > Chordata > Mammalia > Eulipotyphla > Soricidae > Sorex > Sorex araneus. The sequence goes on along the minus strand of NC_073303.1, from coordinate 343,023,521 downwards.
AAAAGTACTGACTAAATTTCAATGAAACACAAGTTAGATCCGTGACAATTTCTAGTCTTGATGACTATTAGTAGCTTATAATCAAGAGATGAGTTGACCTATGAAATAATATAGAGCAAGAGGAGGTATCATTCATTGATGACTCAATTCCACATAAATTGAGCACTTTTTAGGTGCTAGGCACAGAAATAGTAGCCAGGAAAAAACAAAGGCAAATAAAATATACTATCCATGGCCATAGTTAATTGCTCTTGAGTTGAGAAAGCTAATATAAAACTGATAACAAAGTGTAATCAACACAGTGAAAGGGGGGACTGCCAGGTACAAGGGTAACACAGGAAAAGGAATGGTCAGTTCCTCAGAGATGGAATGCAGATCACGGGAATAGGACTGGGACCTTTGTGGGAATAGGACAGGGAGAAAGGTACTGGAAGTTTAGAAAACTACCTCATGGGCAAGCATTATCATGCACATTGGGGGCTTCTATTTGAACGAATTGAATAGAATCTCAGAGGCTGTCTAAGGTGTCAGAAGGTGACCCTTTAAATTAAGGCTGTAGAGCAGTTCTAGCCACATTTGGGGCCTGGGACGGAGTTCAGATTTCGCCTTCAGGAGGCCTGGGTTTAATTCCTGGTACCACACAGTTCCCCTAGCACCACCAGAAGCAACATCTGAACAATACACCAGGAGGAGCCCCTGAGCACTGCGGGGGAGTAGCTGAAGCTGTTCCTATCAACAACAGCAAGACCGAAAACAATAAAAGAACCTTTGATACCATGCAAAAGGCTACACTTTATCCCACAGCTTAGGAGCACACAGCCAATGAGTCAGCTCTGGCAACAAAATGGAAATTAATTGAAAGGAATAAGAGTTTAGAGACTAGAAAACCGCCGAGGCTGTGAACTTTGATATCAGAGTTGACCACTGGCATACGATGTGACCCAGGACACTGATATCAGGAAAACCAACATGTAATACTTTTATCTTGCAAACCAGATAAGCAGAGAATTAACAAGTTAGGCATATGTAAACTGTAGTTTCACCTTTAGGAAGCTGTGGACTGTCTTTCATATGTGTCCTGAGGAAGCATAAGCCTGATTACCACCATCATCTGATGAGCAAGAAGGAGGCCTTACAGACACTGCCTGGACCTGCCAGGCAGCAGGTCTGGCTTCCTGTGGAATAAATTAACCCCAGAGACCAGACTGGAATTCAAACCCCACAGCCGGGAGAAGGTATCTAAGTTTCCCACTTAAGGGTTGTGCCTTTATTCTTTGCCCAGTATAACTACTTTTCCAAAGTCTAACCATCGTCTTGCAGTTTCATTTCTTTATCTTTCCTGTAAAATTTGCCACTTCAAAACAAATAACCTTGGGGTCTGGAGTGATAGCACAGCGGGTAGGGCATTTGCCTTGCACTCGGCTGACCCAGGTTCAATTCCCAGCATCCCATATGGTCCCCTGAGCACCGCCAGGAGTAATTCCTGAGTGCAAAGCCAGGAGTAATCCCTGTGCATCACCAGATGTGACCCAAAAAGAAAAAATTAATAACCTTAATGATAATAGCAAATACTCCCTCGGTGCTTCCTGTGGTCCGGTCCTATTCTTAAAGCTCAACATGTATTTTTTTTTTAATTTTTTAAATTTTATTGAATCACCGTGAGATAGTTACAAGCTTTCATGTTTGGGTTACAATCTCACAATGATCAAATCAACATGTATTAAATGATAAACTTTTCCTGTCAACCTTCAGAGAGAAGAGCCATTCTTGTCTTAGTACATTCAGGCGGCTAGAACAGAATACTCAGCACTGGTAACATTTTTTTCCTTAAATATTTTTTATTAGTTCAGGTAATATGATCACAATAGCATTAAAGTTATTTATTTATTCATTTATTTATTTTATTTAATCACCGTGAGATACAGTTTAAAGCTTTCATGATTAAGATTCAGTCATAGGATGATCAAACACCCATCCCTCCACCAGTGCGCGTTTCCCATCAAGCACTGGTAACTTAAAAACAGCAGAAATGAATCTCTCCCCATCCTGGGGGAAGGAGAGTCTAACACGGGGCGCTAGCCATTGCATACCCAGTGAGTTCCTGTTCACAGTTCTAATCGCCTTGTCAACTCCCTGCTTCCCCACACTACCACACCGGAGATTTGGTTTCATCATAATAAATTTTGAGGGCACAAATTCAGTTTGTAATAAATATCCTCATTTTTCAGAGGAGTGAGTAGCAAGTTGTCATGATTCACCCATGGAATCTAGCTAGAGAGTCACTTTTTTTTTTTTATACCACAACGTAATATTCGTCTTGAATCTCAATTTTACTTTATCTGGATAATAAATAAATATTATGACTAATAGCTATTATTTGGACAATCAATACCATGATATAAATATAAAAATATAACAAATATAATCATAAATGTTATTGGGATGATACACAAAGCATCAAGAGCTCTCCTGGGCAACACCTGGCGAGATCTCTACTGGAGGTCAATGCTTGGGAATCAGATGGGGGTTGGCTGCACGCAGAGCAAGCACCTTCATTCCTACACTAACTCTCTGGCACAAATATGACTCTTTTGTTTGTTTTTTGGCCATACCAGGCAATGCTCAGGACTCACTCCTGGCTCTGCACTCAGGGATCACTCCTGGGAGACATGGGGACCATACGGGATGCTGGGGATCGAACCCAGGTCTTGTGTGTGTGTAAGGCAAGAGCCCTGTTGTGCTATACTTAGTAATCTTTCCGAAAGATAGTCATCTTTCTGCCCCCCCAACCTTACTTTTTTTCTTTTCTTATCAGGTTTTATTTTTTGTGGGGGCAACACCGGGAAGTTCTCAAGACTTACTCCTGTCTCTGGATTTGGGGATGAATTCTAGCAGGGCGGGGGGACTCTTTGGGGTACTGGGGATCAAATCCAAATGGTCACGTGCAAGACAAGCACCCAACCTGCTGTCCTAGCTCTCTGTCTCCCACCAACACCAAATTCTACTTTTAAAATACACTCAGTACAAGAACATGGGCTCGGTACATTGAATTAATTTTGCTTTAGAGAGAACTCGAGGTTCTATTTTCATCAACTGCGAACAATTCTGTAAGCTCCCCAACCTGTTATCCCTTTTTAATATATGGTGTGCAGGGGTTCAAGCACCGCAAGAAGCCACCTCCTCTGGGTCTGAGTTTGGCAATACACCTCAGTCCGACAGATTGCCCCTCTCTGCCCATGTTGTTTACAATGTAAACACATTCTCCTTGTCCTCTAGGAGTTCAGCTAGGACAGGAGATTTAGAATTATGGCTCATTAAAATTTCTTCTCCTTGAGAGAGCAAAAGGGAATGCCCTGCCACAGAGGTGGGGTGGGGGGAGGGGAGATGGGGTGGGGATGGTGGGAGGGATGCTGGGACCATTGGTGGTGGAAAATGGGCACTGGTGGCGGGAAGGATACTGGACCATTGTATAATTGAAATTCAAGCACGGAAGTTTGTAAGTCTGTAACTGGACCTCACGGTGATTCACTAATAATAAAAAAAAAAATTCTTCTCCTTTATTCCTGGCCTTACCTTGCAAAGTCAGCAATGGGCACCAAACTAATGTAAGCTCCTTACTAAAATTTTGATTGAATTCATCTTTTCACGTTTCATCTTGCTAGGCCTTAAGGCACAGATTCTTTTGAGAGCAGAAACTACTTCCATACCCTGAAGCCCTTAAACAAGGATATGATAGTAGCAGAAAGCTATTTTTATTTTATTATTATTTTTTTTATTTTAATTTTTTTATTGAGTCACCATGTGGAAAGTTACAAAGTTTTCAGGTTTAAATCTCAGTTATACAATGCTCGAATACCCATCCCTTCACCAGTGCACATATTCCACCACCAAGAATCCCAGTATAGCTCCACCCCGCACCCCCACACCCCTAACCCCCCACCCTTAGCCCCCCCTGTGTAACTAATAAATTTCACTTTACTTTCACTTTGATTGCACAGAAAGCTATTTTTAAAAAGATCGTATCACTAAAGATTTTAGGATCGACTTACTGTTTGTAGGACCCTGAGCCTGAGTTTTCCTAAAAAGTTTTGTGTCCAGAGGGGTATAGCAGATAGGGCTTTGACCTTGCATATGGCCAATCACGGCACCCCATACACCCCAGCACAGAGCACTGTCAAGAGTTATTCCTGAGTGCAAAGCCAGGAGTAAGTCCTGAGCACTGGTGGCTGTGGTCCCCAGAACAACAACAGTCACACACCTTTCCTGTGGCATTTTGGAGCTTGAGTTTTATTTCCAGAAGCGATTACTTATTTAGAGACAAAAAAAAAATTACCTGGCACTTGATTCCGAATGCGTTTTTAACCGCGGGGAGTCAGGGGGTGTGGAAGGAGCAAGAGGCCTCTTCTCCAGCCCAGAGAGACGGCTCAACAGACTGGAGCACACATGCATGAGGCCCAGGCTAGATCCCAGCTCTGCATGTGGTACCCAGCACTGCCAGGAGTGTGCCCCTGTCCCCATCGGAGGGAATAGTCCTGGCACCCCCAGTGTGACTCAAAACCCAAAAGAAAAAAGTTTTTAGATGAGAATCTTCTAACTTTATGGACCTTCAGTTCTGCCAAGAATGTAGACGAAACACACCAAGACTTTAGAAAATGTTAGCGTGAATGTAACGACGTTTGGTACATATTTTACTTCCGGCATGAAAAGTTTTTAGAGAAAACGATGGCCACTCCCTGGAAGGGAGAGGAGGCAGGCAGTAGGTGGGCCCACAAGAACCTCCGCGTTTCCCGTCCGTCCAGTGTGAGTGGAGCAGTTTGTTCATTGGCACAGGCCTAAGTCTGCCCCCCGCGAGGCAGCCGGATGTTTGCAAACCTCCTTGGGTTGGGGAAGTTTATTCTGCATTACCCAACGCTCATTCTGTGTTGAAAGATTACAGGTTGATATGCCACCTGGTAACTACTCACCTTTGTTAAAGTAAAATACGACCCCCCCCCCCCGCAAGATTAGCACCCAGAAGTCAGGAGTTTTCTTTGGAGGGGAGGAGGGAGGGTGGGGATGTCCAAGAGCGCATGCGAGGCTCCCGTGCTTTACCCTCTGCACCATCTCTTAGGCCTCAAAGTCAGTTTTCCAAAAGAAAGAGAAGCCTCGCAGTGACCTCTCTGAGCAGCTCTGGCCCATAGTGGAAGAGAGGGAGGAACAGCATGACTTCTCCTTTAGTGCAGGCTTGCAGCCCGGCATATTCCCACACTGGGGGATCTTGCCAAACGGCCTACCTAACGGCTTGGTACCTGTGTCTAGGAAACGTGCATGGCCCCAACTTTTTAACCTGGGGCGACTACGTGAAAAGCACACGGAAAAGCGATCTGTAACCGGCACCTTGGGCTCGGTGCTTCTCAGTGGCCTCATCCGTGGAGCCCAGCCGCTCGTTCACACCCCGGGGGTGCCGCACTGAAGGTGCACCTTCCTCTCGATCCTTCATCACCATCACCGGCGTCTTCCAGTCCTGGCCCTTCTCAACCTACCGAGTAGTAGCCCAAGTTTGGCCTGCTGGGGAATCGGGGCCGGTCGCCCTGGGACAGTCGGGAGAGGGGGCGCGAGGGGTCGCCAAGGAGCGCACCCCCAAGGCCGCCTCGCCCGCCTCGCCCGCTCCGGAGGGGGAGCGATCAGGCACTGGGGCGGGTCCCGGGGAGCCCGGGGCCCGGAGGAGGCGCGATCCCCCCCCCCCCCCCCGGCTCCCAGGCTGGCTCCGGGGCAGGCTCCGCGGCGGGCGCGCTCGGCGGCGGCGGGCCGGGGGCCGGGAGGGGCGGGCGCGGCAGGCGCTGGCGAGGCTGCAGGGCGCCCGAGCGGTCGGACGGGGGAGCGAGAGGCCGGCGGGCGGCGGCCGGGCCCGGGCGGCGGGGGCGGGCGCGCGGGGCCCGGGGGGCGGCGCCGGCCGGCGGGGGCGGCGTCTCCCCGAGCTGCGCAGGCGTTGCTCGCACCTTGTTGATTAGTCAGTGCCGGGTGCGCTGCTATGGCGCTTCTCAGCCCCGCGGCTCCTCCTCACGCGCGCGCGGCCGAGGGCAGGAGGGCGGAGAGGAGGAGGCGGCGAGCGGGCGGCCGCCGCAGCTGCACAGCCCGAGCCGCCGCAGCCGGCAGCCGCGGCCGGGCGTGAGGGCGCGCGGGGCGCCCCGGCGATGCCCCGCAGCCGCCGCTGAGCCGGGCGCGGGCACTCCCCCCCTCCGACCCCGGCGCCCCCTCCTCCCCAGCCCGGCCGCCCCCCGCGCGCCCCAGACCGCGAGCGCCAGCAGCCCAGGCGCGGGTGGTGCCGGCGGCGGCGGCGGCGGCGGCGGCGGGAGCGCAAGGGGCAGAAGGAGGCGGGGAAGATGGACCCGGCGCCCGCGCTGGGCTGCAGCCTCAAGGATGTGAAGTGGAGCCCCGTGGCCGTTCCGCTCGACCTGCTGGTCAGCACTTACCGGCTGCCCCAGATCGCGCGGCTGGACAGCGGTGAGTCCCGCAGTCCGGGCGCGGGCGTGCGCGCGTGTGCCCGGCGGGGTGGGACCGGGTGGGCAGGGGGCTTCGAGTGGGCCGGGGCCACTGCCGCAGTGCTCCCCACTCACTCCCCGCTTCCAGCCGCGGCCGGGGCGCTGGAAATCAGAACCTCGCAGTGCCATTCGCTTAGGACGCAAAGAACAAAAATCAACAGCGGGGAAACCTCTGCAGATAGTAATCTCGGAGGCGAGGAGGCCCTCCCCACCCGCCTGCAAGAATTACTCAACCTGGGAAACCCTGAAGAGTTATCTTAAGCAACTTTCTTACGAAAATAATCGGACTTTGGGTGGCACCCCCTCCTCACCCCATCCCCTTTACTGGATGCTCCTCCGACCCCCCTCCCTCGCCCCCCTGCAAAAAGCCGTCGGTTTAAGAGGGGAAAAAAAGCTCCTGGGTGACCATTGAAAGGGATCGCATTTCCCAGAGACCTTTTTATTACAGCTTGTCTGTTTTGTTTAACCGAACTGAAAGTAATTTAGGACTGTGTGTCGAAAATGTTTTGAGCCCAAGTGATGGTATGCTTAAGGTTAATGATTAGCCGAGCGCGTTTCCCAGCTTGGAATAAACTTAAGTCACCCAAACCTATATTGACAGGGAACCTGAGCCCTGAGCTATGAAATGCTTTTATTTCCTCTAACTGACCGGAAACTAACCAAATACCCCTCCAGCTATTTTCTGCAGCTTGACACCCGCAGTGTATCGTGTCAAGCGCGTCGGCACCCGTCAATCAGTTCGAAAGTTGGGACACGTAAACCTAAGGTGGCAGTCCAGTTGGTTTCTTTCTCTTGTGTTCTCCCAGTAACTTAAAGTGGATGTCAACTTTGCAGGATTTCAGAGTGTGCAGGAACAAGGCTGTCCTCTTTGAGGCTGCTGGCAGGTACCTGAGCCCAGGCTGGCAGGAGAAAGGTAGAGCTGTGACCACACAGGCCAAGTTGAAGGGGTCATTGAACCAGGAAGATGGCAGTCCCTAGCCCAAGGATTTGGGTTACTGTTGGAGTGTGTAACTTGAGAAGTGTAAACCTCCTAAGAAGAACTAAGAACCCCCACCCACTCACTCCTTTCTTTTTTCCTGGGAGTAGATTAGACATTTGAAGCACTGAGGTGACAGAATGCAAGTAGGGAAGTTCAGGGAGTCAGGAAAACAAATCTTACTTCCTTGCTACCTTTGCTTGATGAGCTATGGTAGTGTTAGACATTGAGATGAATCCTGAGGTGGGGGGAGCAGGCAGGTGATGCTCCAAATATTCCTGCCCTGAGTGGGGGTGTGGAAGTGTTTCATACTTTACATACCCATTACCTGTAGATCTTAGTGTGTTGTCTGTGCGCATGCGTTTTCATGCTTTTCCTCTTCCACCGTGCATAGTTCTGCGCATTGGAAGATTGGGAGCCCCTTTTGACCTTTTGTCATCGCTGCACTTTCCATCAGAATGTCTGGACTTCCCAGGGAGCACTGGGGCTTGGGTGGCACCCCCTCCAAAAGCTTCATTCAACGGAAAGTTTGAAGAGATTGACTTTGAGATGTAGACATAACTTTTAGCTTTATTATCCACTTTCGTATCCCCACCATTCATAAAAAGGATCTGAATCAGCAGTCTACTCATCCCACACTTCTTTTTAAAATTAGTACGTGGGTAGCAAGTCTTAACACTGTGTCCTTTTGTGGCATGATTTTGTTCACTATGTGTAATTCCAGCTCTTTATTGTAGATTTCTCTATTACTGCTGAGAATTAAAAATGCTGCACTGATATTTAGGATCACAGCAGAATACTGCTTTACACCTTATTTCCTTTTCAACAATCCCATCTTGTTTAAATATTTTTCAAGTGTAGTAACTGCACTTTGTTCTGTGGGATGGTTGGTTATATTTTAATCTCTAGTCCCCTAGAGTGGAGATGATGCTGTTTTACATTTTGCCTCTCTAAGTTTTGATGTAATAGCCACTTTTGTACATACACGAATTGGTTTTGTTATATTTCTGCCTTGCTGTTTGTGAATCTTTTTGTTAAGTCCTTAATAGAGACTGAAGGTGATAAGCTACTAGGGGAATTGTGGGGGTCCCACTCTTCCCATGTTTTTAGAATATTATTACTATTTTTTCTCCCTCCGAGAATATTATTAAGTATCTGAAAAACAATTTTTATTTTTTTGCTAGGCTGGAACGATACCACAGTGGGTAGGGCGTTTGCCTTGCACGCTGCCGACCCTGGTTCGATTCCTCCGTCCCTTTTGGAGAGCCTGGCAAGCTACCGAGAGTATTCTGCCCGCACGGCAGAGCCTGGCAAGCTACCCGTGGCGCATTCGATATGCCAAAAATAGTAACAAGTCTCACAGTGGAGACATTACTAGTGCCCTCTCTAGCAAATCGATGAACAACAGGATGACAGTGCTACCGTGTTACAGACTAGAATGATAGTATAGTTGAGTAGGGTGTTTGCCTTGCATACATTGGACCTGGGTTTGGTCCCCAGCACCCCATATGGTTCACTGAACATTGCCAGGAGTTATTCCTGAGTGCAGAGCAAGGAGTAAGGCCTGAACACTTCCGGGTGCCTCCGCCCTAGCTCTCACCCACACCCCCACCTCCGCCCAAACAAAACCAAAAATTTTATTAATTTGATAAGGGAAGTATTTATCAGTTGAATTTTGGGTAGACTTTAAAAATCAGCCATAGGGACCAGTCATAGGGACCACTCAGGCCTTGCATGTAACTGACCCAGTTTGATCCCTGGGAATACATGGTCCTTTGAGCATCCCTGGGTATAGCCTGGAGGCCCCCAAGCACTGTCAGTGTCACCCATGTAATCCTGGCACTGAGCAGCAACACATCCTCAGGTCCTTGCATTGATCTGGCCTGGTTGGCTGACAATTTCTGCAAGGGATTCTGGCCTCCTGAGTGCTGCTTCCCATACTCCCCAGCCTCTTCCTCAAAAAAAAAAAAAAAAAAGTCATCTGTAGAGTTTGCACTTTTTTTTCCCTTTTTTTTTCTTTTTGGGTCACACCTGGTGATGCACAGGGGTTACTTCTGGCTTTGCACTCAGGAATTACTCCTGGTGGTGCTCAGGGGACCATATGGAATGCTGGGAATCAAACCCAGGTTGGCCGAGTGCAAGGCAAACGCCCTATCCGCTGTGCTATTGCTCCAGCCCTGCACTTACTTTTAATTATGTCTCAGAGCAATGTTTAGAACTTGCCGCCATACTTATAAATGGCATATGTGAAGTCTTACATTTTATATAGTCCTTAGGTTGTATCTGTTCTTTGGCTGGTTTTAGTAGTGCAGGTACATTTTATATACTCACACCCTATACTTAGACATAAAAGGTAGTCATTTTCCAAATCATTTGTTTTAAGAGACTGGAAGAATTGAAAAACATACCACTGGTTGACATGCCAAGAGAAAACTATTGGTGAGCGTTAGGTAATCATTTAAGGTTCTGAAGCATATAATTTCATACCTGTTGATCATTGAATGACTACTGTGTGGTGCTAAGGATGTAATTTCATGGATATTGATCACTTAATGCCTACTATGTGCTGCTGTGCTTCTAGGCACATGTTCTCTCAAATGGACAGCAACCCCATTTTAAGGATTTCGAGAAACTGAGGTTTAGTGAGAAATTGAGCGATATACCAGATATATCTGGTGGGGTGGGATTTTCAGTGACTTTCTGCTTTATTTTGTGGTTTTGGCTTGGGGGGGAGGGTATACCTCGGTGGGCACCTGTAGGGCATGTATTATCTCTCTGGCCTCGGGCTTTTTTCTTAAAGCTGACTTTGGGATTGGTTCAATTCCCAGCACTGCGATTGGTTTCCTGAGCGCTGCTAGGAGTGGTCCTTGAGCATCAAGTCCGGAGTGGGCTCTGAGTAAAGCCGGTGGTGTCCCCCGCCAAAGGAGTTTATGTGGGGCCCACAGCTGGCAGTGCCAGGGGACACACACTCCCAGTGTATCACTTATCACTTGAGGCGCCATGAGGTGCTGGAGAACAAACATCTTTGCTCCCAAATGCATAGCATGTGTACTGTTCTTTGAGCCCTTTCGTTGACTTCAATGAACTGCAGGCCTCTTATCTCATTGAACTAAACCGGAGCAGGGGGAGAGGAAGCTTGTCCTCTACTGTCAGGCTTTCTGAGAACCAGAGGCCTGGAAAGTCAACAGAAAATGGTGTAGACTTCGAATTAAATGCCAGTCACATCCATCAATTTAGGTAACTTTTAACTTTCCGAAAGACTACTGAAAACTGTGTAAGAGGCTGCATGAAATCTGAGAAAGGAGGAAGTAGAAGATTAGGGAATGTGATGTGTCTGCTGACATCACTCCCCAATACGTTTGCCGTACTTAAAATATTGGCTACTGCACAGCAGGCAGAGAACTCACCCGTTCTCTGCTATGCGTGTCAGTCCTGAAATGCTAGGTAGAAGGTACATTCAGTATTACCTCCGCAGTGGTAAAATCTTTCGTTAAATGGTAAAATGAATGCAAAACTGGTGCACCCTTCTGCATTGCCTCATGTGTCTTTCTTGAGACTCAAAACGTACTCGAGGGATTCTTCTGAGCGAGGTACTGCTCAGACATGAGTCTCTCCCCAGCCACTGAGGTATATAAAATGCAAATCAGATCAGATAGTTTAACTGATTGCCAGTCTTCGAAAATGTTGGCTGTAGAACCAGTTTCATGACAATAAAAGGAAGGAGAGAATGCTAATCCTCCCCCTTCTCCAGTCCATCCTTATTCAAAACGGGATAGGTAAGAAATTGTTCTTTTGGAGCTGGAGAGATAGGATAGTGGTACCTTCATTCCCCTGCCCTCCCACCAAGAAAATAAATTGTTCCTTTTATTTCTTTACTATTTTGTCTTGGATTAGCGCTGAAGACTTGGTCTATAGCAGCATTGGGTTTTTCATGTTTTGTTTTTTTTTTCCAGCTGGGGCCACATAGGCCCCCAGGATATTCCAGAGAGGCCACAGGTAAAAATAGCATAAATGGAGGCTGTGGAATGAGCTTCAGGGCCAACCAGTAGGAGGGGGTGAGTTGAGGGGTAGCGGGGAGGGGCACCGGAAGGAAACAAGGTCAGGAACATTCAAGAAAGGTTGAGAAGCCCTGGTACAGAGCAGTGTTCTTTCAACACTTTGGCTCCTGTACCTTCTCAGAGAGTCTATCAAACACTGCTCAAAGTACATTTTTTTTAACTCATTGGTAATACTTCACCCTAAGTTTAGTTGCAAAGATGTATTTTTCGGCATATTCATTTTTTGAAATAGTCATATTAAAGTCTTGTAGGTTCTTTATTTGATTCTCAATCATTTGCTTATCAAAAAGGTGCTTCAATAGCTATGATTTTTATGCTTTTTTCCCCCCCTCAAGTGTACTGTCAGGGCTCTTACTATCCTTTTTGCCCACAGTGTAATGCATGTTTACCCTTAAAAGTCTCTTATAGGTCACCTAAAAACTTTCTTTAACAAATTAAAAGGCAGAGACTTTCATTTTACAGCCCCTCTACAATTCCCCCTCCATTCATTGTCGCTACCAAAGGCATACACTTTGTAACTCAGTCTTTTATATGTCCTTTAACCACAAGTTTCTTCATATTTAAAGACTTCTGGTTGTTTATAACAAAGAATTAGGAATTACCCTACTTAGAAAAGGAGTCTACCCTTTGCTGGAGTTTGTCACTCCTCAACAAAGTCTCTTGCCCCTGTGCCTGGCTGTCTTCACCGGGGTCCCCAGAGGGGGTGGGTTGAGTTTCCCTCCCCGCCCTGAGCAGAGCCCCAGCAGCCAAAGACTTCTGGAACCCAGCCAAAGCCATGCTCAAGGCCCCTCTCCACACATTTGGACGAACCTCACGCATGAAGGAATCGGCAGAGGAACCCAGGTGTGGGGGACCTCCAAGCCTGCTTGGATTGGGACTGGGCCTCTTCTACCCAGATCCCACGTTTTCCAGTAGATAGGCAGTCACATCCAGAAACTGCCCCAAGTGCTGTGTAATCCCATCAACGGCCAACATCCAGAACTACAAAACCAAGCTCCCGGAATAAAACCAAGCTTTCGACATCTTATAGCCTAGTTATTCCTCTTGGAGCACCTGCCAAGCTACCGAGAGTTTTCCTGCCTGCATGGGAAAACCTGATAAGCTCCCCATGGAGTATTCATATGCCAAAACCAGTAACAGTGATGGTTCGGGTCTCATTCCCCTGACCCTGAAAGAGCCTCCAATGCGGCACCTTTGGGAAGGACAAGTAAAGAGAGGCTTCTATAATCTCAGGACTAGGATGAATGGAGATGTTACTGAGACCACTTGAGAAAGTCGGCAATCAGTGGGATGATGATGATGATGATGATGATATTTATTCTTTTGTTGGTTGCCTTGAAGCCTGGGGTGGTGTAATTTTGAAAGTTCTGGGCAAGATAAAGCAAATATTTTTGCTTTAAACACCCCCACCCCCATTTTTTTTTTTTAAAGAAAAATTTCAAGGATTTGGCTCAGTGGGACAGCATATGTCTTATGTATATAAGTCCTGGATTTGATCCTGGCAAAAACAACCACACACAGCTGTGCTCAGGACTTAATCCTGACTGTGCTTAGAAATCACTCACGGTCCCTCTGAAGATCAAATGATGTGCCTGGCATTGAACCAGGTAGGCCTCATGCAAGTCAAACCCCCGACGCACTGTATTATCACTGTGGCCCCATAATTTATTAAAACATTGACGTGAAGTGACATATTGGTTTCAGGTGTACAGTACCATGACTCAGTATTTTATAGGTTGTGAAATGATCACTAGAATAGCACTGTAGTGCTGTCGTCCCGTTGTTCATCGATTTGCTCGAGTGGGCACCAGTAACGTCTCCATTGTGAGACTTGTTACTGTTTTTGGCATATCGAATATGCCACGGGTAGCTTGCCAGGCTCTGCTGTGCGGGCGGATACTCTCGGTAGTTTACCGGGCTCTCCGAGAGGGACAGAGGAATTGAACCTGGGTCAGCTGCGTGCAAGACAAATAGCCTACCCGCTGTGCTATTGCTGCAGTCCATCACCAGAGTAAATGTAGATTACCACCCTCCAAGTGCAATGCGACTCTAACCTTGAGAATTTACTCTGCTTTGTAATGTGGGTAAAGGAGCACTGAAGGTGAGGTGGTGAAAGCAGTTTACACTCTCCCTGGTGGGTGGAGTTGGAGGCAGCCGAGAAGAGAGCCCGGTAGCAGCCTCTGTTTCCCCTGGGGTTGTTAGTATTGTGGGTACATTTGTCCTGGGTAAGATGCGGTTGACAGTTGAAAGGATACGGGATTCGGGACCTCGGGGCCTCTGTGTAGTTTTGTGGCCATGTGATCTTTGTCAGGTCTCAAAAGTCCCTTGATTTGTAGTCCTCTCACGAAGAAAAAGAAGAAAAGAAGAAGGATGTGCTTGTCCATTTATCTCATGGTTATTCACTTGTTTATTCCATTAGCTCATATTTATTTAGCCTCTATTATATATCAAGTCCTCATAAGAGTGTTTGGGACAACAACTCCAAACAAATCTGTGAAAAACCTCTGTCTTCATGGAGCTTACAGTCTTCTGTATCTACTTACTGCAATCATTGGATGCAGTAATACCCGTGAAATCCATGGAGATCGCAGTATGTCTGCCTGTGTCAGGTGGTACAGTGGAGGCAGTGACTGACCGAGGGGAAGCTTCATAAGCTTCATAACGTGTAATTTATGCAACAGAAGTTCACCGCATTGCTGTCCATTTTATTGCAGTTGAGATAAAGGAGGGAGGGAAATGCTCTCAGATTTCAGTCTCTCTCCTTTTGAGTATTCTGGATTATTGATTTAGTGATCCACAGGTTTTCATTTATCTTTTTAATGGTGTGAGGTCAGTGTCAGAGGAAAAGGATTATAAACTAACTCAAGATTGGGTCTGGAGTGACCAATGCCAGAAGTTAAGAAAGACACTTGGAACTTAATTCAGAACAACTGGAGTTGGATGAAATACTTCTGAGTTACTTGAATCTTTATTTTTAATTTAATTTTCATTCAGACATTATACTTTACAAAGTTGTTTATAATTTAGTTTCAAGCATTATAATAGGGCTTCAGGCATATAATGTTCCCACCTCCAATCTCCCTGCCCCAGGACCCTGTCCTCCACTGCTGACTCCAGGGTTCCGTCTTGCACCTCAGCCTGAATACTTGACAGGTATACTTTAAGATTTAATTATCATAGTTTGGGTCCCGGGGTTTTAGGAGTGTTGGGTCTAGTGGTTTAGATGCATACGGATACAGACAAGCCCAACACCCCTGACCCTTGCTCCTGTGTTACTTCCAGACCTCTTGTTTCCCTCCTCCATTTCTCTCCTTCTTTGGCATTTTTGTTCATTTTACTACCTTCCTTTCTACTTTCATTGCAACCATGGTGACTCTCTGAGCAGCTAGAGTTGCCATACACAGGTGGGTATGATAAAGCTCACGAGTGCTCTTTTATACACCTTGTACTTGAGTTATTTACATATTCCTAACTGGCTCTGCCTGAAACTTATCAGAAAAGAACAGGAGAGCACGCTATAGAAGGCAGTGAATGCGCTGACCAACAAGGCAAGATTGGACGTACCTCCTTTGGTGCTCACTTCTTAATTAAGATGCCTTGTTTGTTTGTTTTTGTGGTTTGTGGATTTCTTAGGCCATATCTAGCTATGCTCAGGATTTACTCCTGGCTCTGTGCTCAGGAGTTACTCTGAGCAGTGCTCAGGGCACCATATGGGATGCCAGGGATCAAACGCTGATTGGCCATGTGCAAGGCAAGCACCCTACCTGTTGTATTATCTCTCCAGCCCAAGATGGCTGTTTTTTTTGGGGGGTGGGGGTTAGACCATACCCAGCAGAACTCAGGAGCTCTATGTTCCAGGTCACTCCCAGCCATGCTTTGTGACCACGGGGTGCTGGGAACTGGTCTGGGGTTATCCGCATGCAAGGCAAGCACCTTAACCCCTGGACCAGCTCTCCAACCCAACATGGTTGTATTAAAAGTTGTAAATTAATCTCCATGTAGTCAGAAAAAAAGACGGACATTGGGTTTATCTGTAAAAGGAAAACTGGTTTGACGGTTTTGATGGACTCCATCATAGTTTAAAGAGGGAGTTTGTTAGTCTCTTTTGCTCACTTGGCTGCCTTATGGAGATAGCAAGTTCTTGTAGGCCAGCTTGTAAACTGGTTTATTTTTGTTTGAGATTCCTGAGGTGTCTGTCTTTTCACTTACCCAGCTGTAGTCCTAGAAGACTCAGAAACTCTTTCCTGTCTTCAGCAAGGCCATCAATCTTAAGAACACCAGTATTACAAGCGACCTGAAAAGTAACTTTGATTGCTAGTTTTATATTACTTTTATCACACTTTTAAAATATAAAATGTTTGCTAAAATATTTCAAATCTTATGGGATGGTTGTCAGAGTAGACATTTCCACACTAAGATGTTCCCATATCTCAACCCCTGTTTCTACTCCCAATTTCATAAAAAAAATGTTTCCTTGAATTTCAGGTCACAGGTGTCTAAAATTATTTTTTATTATTCCACAATTTGAAATATAAATGTGACATATGGGAGGGAGGCAGTTAGCGAACACTTAATAAATGAATGAAAATAACTCGGTATTAAAAATTTTAAGGGCTTGGGGACCACAGTGATAGTCAGTAGGTAAGGTGTTTGCCTTGCATGCAGTCAACCTTGCTTCGATACCCATATAGTCCCCTGTGCACCAACAGTAGTGATCCCGGAGTGCAGAGTCAGGTATAAGCCCCAAGCAGTGCTGGGTGCACATCACCCTCCCCCCAATTTCAAGGGCTAAAATAAAAAACTCAAAGGCCAGTACCAGCGAGATAGATGTACAAGCATTAAGGCGTACCCCTGCCTTCATTAATCCCCAGCACCACTTGATTCTCCTAAGCACCCTAAGTACTTCTAGGTGTAGGCCTGGAGGCACTGCTGGGGAGCACTGCAGTCATGGGGGTTTGCAGTGAAGACCAGGAGTCACTGGGAGCATGGGAGAGAGAATCCAGAGGTTAAGGCACTTGCCTTGCCTGCAGCCAACCCCAGTTCAGCTCCCGTTGCTGTACATGTTCCTGTGCTCCGCATGGAGTCTTCTTTGAGCAGAGCCAGCGCAGGCCTTAAGCCGTGTCCAGGCCTTCTGAGCACTGCTTGGGAAATCCCCTGCCGTAAATTAATTGACTAATTCCAAGGCCCATCGGGTGAGAAATTATTTTCTTTTACTGTTTCTTTTATTTTATGGGGGCTCTCTCCACCCTCTGGAGAAGGCTGCGGTATCTCTTGTCAACATTATCTTTTCTCTTTCCTTTGTTAGGCTCATCTTAAAAAATTGTGGTGCTCGGGATTGAACCTCACACATGCAAGGCAGGTGCTCCACCTCTAGTTGCCGCCCCATTTGTCTCTCCCCTTTCAATGTTACTTCAAAAAAGATTTTTTTCAAGTCTGAAATATCTATATTACTTCAGCTGTCTATGACCTTTATAAGTCTGAGTTGGATTTTTACCCTTTATTTCAGTACCACTGTATCACTGTCATCCCATTGCTCATCGATTTGCTCAAGCGGGCACCAGTAATGTCTCGATGGTGAGACTTGTTACTGTTTTTGGCATATCGAATATGCCACAGGTAGCTTGCCAGGCTCTGCCGTGGGGGGCAGATAATCTTGGCAGCTTGCCGGGCTCTCCGAGAGGGACTGAGGAATCGAACCTAGATTGGCCGTGTGCAAGGCAAACGCCCTACCCACTTTGCTATCACACCAGCCCAAGTCGTAAAAGTAGATGTATTCTTGAGTGGGGGGCTGGAAGGTGGTTGGGCCACACCCAGTGCTGATCAGTGACTCTTCATGGCTCTGTGCTCAGGAGTGACCCCTGATAGTGCGGGGGACCTTGTGTGGTGCCGGGGCTAAGATCCAGGGTCAGTGGGAAGCAGGGCAAGTGCCTAATTCCTGTACTATCTCTATGGCCCTATGCTCTTAATTACACAGAGTTTATCTACAAATAGATTATCAGTATTTTAAATTTACTTCTGGAAATTGCAGCTCATTTTTACATGTCACTTTCTTGTTCATTTGTACTGGTTTTCAGATGCTTCCCATATATATATATTATTTGTAGCAGCGCCACTGTGTCTTCAATGCTATATGGTCTGGAATGCCTTCAATCTTCAAAAACTAGCCAACTCTTCCTATAGTAAAGGAAAGGCCTGAATAGACAGCTATTAACTCATTGTTAGTAGGCACTGGGGATTTTTAGGGCACTGGGGATTTTATTTTTCAGCAAAGCAAGCCACACGGGTTTAAATAGTGTGGCAAAACTATGACTACTAATTTGGTACAGTTGTCATCTTCCTAGAATAGCTCTAAGATTGACACAAAACCTACTTAATCCCAGACAATGAGTTTCCTTTTATGCCACTGCAGGAGTATTACATAGTGGTAAAAGAAGGGAAGAACAATGTTTTCAAGCCCCCTCCAATTCTGTGGATGAATTACTTTATAATTATAGGTCATGTCATTATAATTGATTCTGCTAATTTTTAAAACCTAGTTTGAAGTATTTAAATACCACTTGGGCTTTGATGGCTTAATGGTTGTTTACTAATTATGGCCTTACTGAATTTAAAATGCAATATGAAGTCTTTACAGTGAGGAAGATACTTGTTATGCAGGTTAATATTTAACACGTACAGTAAGTTATTATGATTAGGCTTCATTATAGCTTAGAGGAAAATGTAATTGTGTTTGAGCAGTGCTTATGTTTGTAGCCCTGTGAGTATTTAAAATAAATTATCTTATATTGTTTTTTTTGTTTGTTTGTTTGGTTTTTTTTACTCAGTAGAGAGAGATTTTCCTTGGTCGGGACTTTTTATTTTCTTTTCCTTTTGATAACTGGCTCACATGGTCAGTTCTTCCCGTCCATGGGGGAGCTAGAGTCAAACCTCTGAAGGTAACTGGAAAGGGGGACATGTTTGGTTTTCTGTTTTAAAACATATGGTTACTTTGTAGGTCATCAGGGAGCCAGGTTATAACATTCTGTCACTTATTAATAAACAGCAGGTTAGCAAATGCCTTGAGGAAGCCTCCTCAGTTATCTGCAGGGCCTCCGTCCGCATGGAGCTGGGATCCTCACTTTTTTCTTGTTTCTTCTAGCCATACTCCGCAGTGCTGGAGCTTACTCCTGGCTCTTGCTCAGGGATCACTCCCGGCAGGGCTCAGGGGAACCAGTGGAATGTTAGTATGCAAGACAAATGCCCATCCCACTGTACTGTCGCTCCAGCCCCTGAAACTTTGAATGGCTTCTCCCTTCAGTGTCCAATGGGCAAGTAAAGGATGCTGAAACTGAGGAACTAATGTATAGTTCAGTATCATTCCTGACCCTTAGTAGCTTAGTGCTCCGAGACTTTCTATTCTAATCGGTCTCAGACTAATATTTAAAACAATGCATGATTCTCTTTTGCCTTGGACCCTTGGTTCACAAAATAAAATCAAGAAGTATCAGACTCAAGTAAAAAAGTTTAGGTATGACTAGAAGGTTCATAACACCTACTTAAAATAAGTAACATAAAGCCTGCTAAGGTTCTGTCAAAGCTTGTTGTAGCTCCCCTCATTCCCCTCACAGCTGCCCCCCAACCTCCAGTTCTGAAAATTTAGGCTGGTTTTCTAATCAGTCTAAGACAGACTTGTCCAAGGCTTATAATTCGAAGGATATGACACCCCCTCTCTGGGAGCTACCCCATTGCCCCATTGCTTTCTGTGGATTCTGATTGGTCCAAAACAGAACTTTTAAGAATTTAAGAATACAACAGAAATTGACAGAAGTTACATATTCCCCAATTGTGTATTCTCACCATTCTCCCTCATGCATATGTATGAATTTCCTGAAAAACTATTAGAGTGTGTATAGACTTGTTACCTCTCAGTGCTGGGCAGAAAACCAGACCTCCTACTTCCTGTCTTGCAAGCTGTTCTCCAGCCTATTTGGTGAACATCCTTCCCAACTTTAGTTGTTTTCATGCCAGTAAAACCCATCTTTTCAGTTCTGTGCTTTTTTGAGGACAAAATTCTGGTGTTATCTCCTGTTTATTTTGGTTATGCCTGTTTGGTCACTTGCGAAGAAGGGAGCAACAGAGATTAGATAAAAATCAGTAAAACTTTTTTGCAAACTCATCATGACCAGGTGTATCAGTTACAAGTAATTTCAGCTCTTCATAATAGGCTTCACTAACGTGGACTATGTTTTTTTATATAAAAAAAATCAGAAGTTAGATTGACGTGGCAGATTCAGACTCATGTCTTTCTGTCCATAAATTACCTGTCTTCAGTGGTACTTTATGGTCATTCCCCCCCCCCCCGCCCACCCCTGGGGTAGGGGTTGGGTGAGTGGGGGTTAGAGAGTGGTACCTGACAGTGCTCCAGGGACCATGGGTGGAACCCAGGCCCTCTACATGCAAGGCATGTATTCTGACCCTTTGAGCCAGCTCTCTGGTTCCCACCTCATTATCATTAATGGCTGGTAGCGCTCTAACTCTGATATATGTATCCTAGACATCATAAGGTATATTTCAGTGTCACACTTGACACTGAAGTACATGCATCTGATTGACCAAGACTGCACGGCACTCTCTGGGCAGGAAGGCATGGAACTGAAATCTGTTAACTGGCTGCTAACACACTGGCCTCAAGGTTCTTACTGTCAGGTAGGCAGACACTGGATACTGGGAACTTCCAGCAGTTTCACTCACTTAAGTTTTTGCTGCCGTGTTCATTTCTTTCCCTTATTTAACTTGCTTTATTCGATATGCCAAAAACAGTAACAATAATCTCACAATGAGAGATGTTACTGGTGCCCGCTCGAATAAATCGATGAGCAACAGGATGACAGTGACAGTGATGTAACTTACTGCAGTAGCCATGCATTGGATGCTCATTTCTGGGTCTTAGTGCAGGCTCTTCCCAAACGGATATGGTGGGAACTCCTTGCCCCTCGGTTTCTCCTTTTACCCTTGAGCATAAGCTAGTGCTGTTTGTTGTTCCCTTATTAGAGATGAAAGTCCTTTATAAGTAAGCCATCAAAAGTTGTTTACTTGTGAGGAAAATAATTGCTGTAAGGTTATTTCTCACATTCTCTTCTGGCTTGCATACCTTTTGGTGGGTAGGGGTGGGGGTCCCACCCAGCAGTGTGGGTGGCTACTCCCAGCTTCTAGCTGGTAGGGACGTGCAGTGCATGCTCCCAGTAGTGTTTGGGAAATCATATGTTGCCAAGGCTCAAGCCCAGGGCTCCTGCATGCAACACATGCACTTCTTTGGGTTAGCTGCCTATCGCCATTTAACTTTCCGATTGTCTCTTTGATCATGTAATAAAGTCGCTGTCCATTTTATTAAAGTTACCCTTTCTTTTTCCTTCTGTTACCTTTGTCAAAGAGGCTTGGTGATTGTGGGGTTTTTGTTTGATTGTTTGTTTGTTTGTTTTTGATATCATGATCACAGAGAATTTGGGAAATACATCTGGTATGGGAAATACATACCAGAAAGCAAATGTGGAAATTCCAGTGGTTATGTAATCTGTTATACAATCATTATTAATATTTTTTATTCTGTTGGCATGGTGGGTAAATGAAGAATATATTTTAAAATGGGACCAAACTGCATATAAAATTGTTTCTTAAACTGTAGATAGATCATGAATCTTTTCTTTCATTATTAATGTTCTTTGAAAATAAAAGTGTCATGCTTAATTGAGATTTTATTATTACCAGTAAACCATTATTCGACCATTTTCCAGTTGTTACTGTTACTCAGTTGCTTTGAGTTTTTAGCTGTTTTTCTACTTAGTCCAGGAAACAATTATTTATATTTTACTATTTTTGGATATTTGGTATATATTGCTGTCTTGTACCCAGGTAAGTGTGTGCCATCAGCTGTGAGTAAGCCCATTGATTTGTACATAATTGTATATTCCAGGTTTATTGTCTTTACCAATTTATATTAAAATGGGCATTTCCCCCCCGCCCAACTTCTATTTCTTGTTTCACTAGTAGAATAGCTTCAGTAGTTTTGTCATGTTTTGTGAGTTTTCTTAAAAGTTCTTTTTCAAAGTTTCTATAAAATAATTAAAGTGTAGTGTATTTTCTTCTTGGTTTTCTCTAGGATTTTATAAATCATCTCCAGGTTTTTGTGTGGGTTTATTGTTTTGTTTTGTTTTGGTTTTTGTATCACACTTTTTACGCTGTGCTCTGGGGGTACTTCTGGCTCTGTTCTTGGGGGTCACTTGCAGTTGTGCTTAGGGCAGACTATGTGATGCCAAGATCAAACCTGGGCCTCCTCCATACAAAGCATACATGGAGCCCATTGAGTGCTCCTTCTCATCTTTAATTGCTTTATATTTTTAAATTTAAATATTTTAGTCACCATGAAATGTCAAAGTTATTCATGATTGGGTTTCAGCCTACAGTGTTTCAACACTGATCCCTCCACCAATGCTCCCCACTCCCATTCGCCTCCCACCACCAGTCTGCTTCAGTGACATGCTCTTTAAAATATATGTGTGCGTGTGTATGTGTGTGTGTATATGTACATGTATGTATATGTATATTCAATTTATATATACACATATGTTTTTGCGCTGTGGTTCACAGCACTGTTAACTGATAGTTTACTATATGCAACTTTCCACCATAGATGTTGCCCCCTTCCTGTCTTATCCCTGGCCCCCTCATGTGGCATTTTTCCTACTGAGTACCAGTTCTCATGTTCTGCCTTTGAGAGATCATTCTGTGTCGCTTTCTCTCCCTCCAACTTCACTCAACATGATACTCTCCATGCAGCAGCAATTTTTTATGATTTTATCTTATGGTTGAGTAATATTCCATTGTGTACATACCATAATGTCCTAATCCAATCATCTGTTCTCGGACACTTGGGTTGTTTCCAGATTTTTGGTGTCAACGGATGGTGCTGCAAGGAACATAGGGTGCAACTATCTTTTCACCATTTTGTTGTAGGGCCCTTGGGGTATGTTCCAAGAAGTGGAGTTGCTGGGTCAAATGGAAACTTAATTCCTGGAATTTGGGGGAATGTCCATATTGTTTTCCAGAAAGGCTGGACAAATAACCATTCTGACCTGCGGTGAATGAGAGTCTCTTTCTTCCCACATCCACTCCAGAACTGGTTGTTCTTATTGATGTGATTATCCTTTAATTGCTTTTTAAACTTTATATTTGCCTTCAGCTTATGTTCATAAATTAGTACTTCTCTGAAGTCGAATAATATTGATAGTTTACTTTTATCAGTCTAGATAGTGGATTTGCTGCATTCACTGTTGCACTGTAGTCAGTCCTGTAAAATAATTCCCTTCCATTGTACGAATAAAATAATCTCATTAAAATCTTGGTTCAGACATTTTTGTATTTTCAATTAAAGGTTTAAACTTAAGTGATGGAGAATTACTCACTGGTACATTCTTGTGGATAAATTCCTTGTATTTCATGAAAACTGAGCTGAGAGCCTAGCTTTAGGTGACTGTTGGTTTTTAGAACTAAGAATGTCACTGTCACTGTCATCCCGTTGCTCATCGAATTGCTCGAGCGGGCACCAGTAATGTCTCCATCGTGAGACTTGTTACTGTTTTTGGCATATCGATACGCCACGGATAGCTTGCCAGGCTCTGCTGTGGGTCGAGATACTCTCGGTAGCTTGCCAGGCTCTCCAAGAGGGGCGGAGGAATCAAACCTGGGTCTGCCGCATGCAAGGCTCCAGCCCAGGACACATTTATAGAAAGACTTCATTCTTTTTATATGTAATTCTTAAAAAAACCTGAAGTGTTAATTTTGGACCACTTTCTTCGCAAGTTCCTATTTTCCTCTTGGAAGACCTGAGAGCCTGCTGAGGTCAGTGCTGGAGTGATGCTTTGGGAGGAGAATAAGGAACAAAGATTTCACATATAACTTCGAAACAGGGAGAGAAGTGAACTTGAAAGTTTGAATGTCATTTAGTTTCTTCTGAATATTTCTGCAAGCAACTTGAATATAATGACTAATAGAACCAGAGATTAGCCCAGTGTCATTGTCACCATATATATAGGCAGTGATTGATGGAAATAAAATACATATTCCTTTGCCAACCTGTCACTCAGGCATCTATAAATAGTGCTGTGTATCAGAGGGTTGGAGTGACATTTACTAAATGTGAAGCACATCCTGATTTTAAGAGCATCTTTTAGTAACAGAAAGCTTAGATTAACTTTATAGTAGGTAAGGTAGATGCTGACTCATTTCTTTTTCCCTTTGGCTTGGTGGAGGAGATATCAGTCTTAGTAGGTTGTACACAACTCAGTATAGTGCTGAATAGTAGAGAAATTTCATGTGCATAGCAGAAACTAGAGGCAAGGGAAAGAGGGAGATAAAGGGAATAATTACAAATATTTATATTGTAGTTATGTAAATTGTCACTAGGGGGGCTGGAGTGATAGTTCAGCAGGTAGGGCACTTTCCTGGCACTTGGCAGATCCTGATTCAATCCCTGGCACCCCATATGGTCCCCTGGGCCCCACCAGGAGTGATCCCGAAATGCAGAGCCAGGAGTAATCTCTGTGCATCACAGGGGGTGCTCCCCCTCCCCCCCAAATAAAAAAATTTGTCACTATGAAATAAGTTTCCTCAGTTACAAACTGCACATATACAAACTATTGAAATCCATATAAAGCATTTTATATATTTATTTATGTGGTTTGGGGACCACACAAGGCAATGCTCAGGGCTTACTCCTGGCTTTCTGTTCAGGGATCGCTCCTGAACTCAGGCCCACCCGGGGTGCCAGGAGGCAAACTCAGGTTGTCTGCATGCATGGCAAGTTCCCTACCGACTGTACTATCTCTCTAACCCCACATGCTATACTTTTATATATAAAATACACACCATATATTTATCATACTATATTTTTACATGGTGTGTGTTGTGAGGAATTTGAATACATAAACGTATTTTAAAGTTTCTGGTCAAAGTATTTAAAAACTAAGGCTGGAGAGATAGTACAAAGGTTAAGGCCCTTACCTCATCCGTAGCTGGCCCTGTTCTCTCCTTGGCCCCACATAGCGTTCTGTCACCTTTGGGAATGAATCCTGAGTGCAGAGCCAGCGCTATCCTGAGCACTGCTGGGGGTGGTGCAAGAATAAAACAAACAAAAAATATTTAAAAACTAAAGATAATCTGAAGACCTACCATTGGAGAAAACCACTGCCAACATCTGGTGACTGTCCTTTTCTTTCTCCTCAATTTAACACATGCATATCTACATTCTTATATCAAGGAGACATTTCTGACCACTCTGGGTTTTTTTCCCTTATGTTCTTCTCCATCCCTCCAACCCTGCCTACCATACAGTCTTATCTAGTTATGTGTCCTTCATATTCTGTTTCTGTGTAACCCTCCATATACATACAAGGACATAGAACTATCGTTGTTTAATGAAGATGAAATTATATGATCCACACTTTTTGGCCTCTTGCTCTTGATTATCCTTGGTGTATTTCGAAATCATCTGGTATAATAGAAAGTCATTTCTCAGAAGTTGCATATATTGTAAGGAGTAGAAATACTTGTTCCTATTCTGTGTTGTGTACAACTTTTTCTAATTATTTGTTTCTACGAACTTAAATTTCATAATAACCTTCATGGAACTGACAGGATTCATCTATTGACTTTGTTTTAGTAAAATTCCATGGTTTCTATCTCTTAGATTTCTCCCAAAATATTTTTGATAGTATTGTTTTCTTTATTCTCTTAATCTCACATGCAGAGACCAAAATGAACTCATTTTAGAATGATCCCACTACCAAAACACAGTTTGGTTGGAGATGAAGAGTTATTGAGTAGCTATTGTCAGAATACTATTTACAGTATCTGTATTTTCTCACTTCCATCACTGATGTGCAAGGATACTGTTTATCCACATTCATGTCATCATATATAGCACAGCAGTAGGGAGTTTGCCTTGCATGCAGCTGACCCGGGTTCGATTCCTCCATCCCTCTCAGAGAGCCTGACAAACTACCGAGAGTATTCCACGCATGGCAGAGCCTGGTAAGCTACCCGTGGGGCGTATTCGATATGTCAAAAACAGTAACAACAAGTCTCACAATGGAGACATTACTGGTGCCCACTCAAGCAGATCGATGAGCAACAGGACGACAGTGCTGCAGTGTAGTGCTATAAAATTAAAAACAAATATGTTTACCAGTGGGCCGGTGTGATGGTACAGGAATTCAGGCACTTGCCTTGCATGTGGCTGATCCTAGGGTTGATGTCTGGCTCTGCATAGGGTCCCCTGGGGTCAACAAGAGTTATCCCTGAGGGCAGAGCCAAGCGGGATCCCTGAGCACTCCCAGTTGTGGCCCCACTTTCCCTCCCTAGATGTACATATTTGCCAGTCTAGTGGATCCCAAGATCTTATTCCTATGTTACTTTGCATTCCTCTAGCAGTAATTTTGTGCCCCTTTTTTAATTCCTGTCAATCACATATGTGATCTTGATACAAATTGAATTAATAGCTTCTTTTTATTTTTTTTTTGGGGGGAGGTGCATATCCCGTGATATACAGGGGCTACTCCTGGCAGTGCTTGGGGGACATGTGGTGTCACAGATCTATCTTAGACCTGCGTGCAAAACACGTGCTTAGGTCTCTCTGGCCCACAGTTGTTCTGTTATTGGTTTATTCTTGCCATTTTCTAAATGTTATTCAAATTATTATTATAAAGACATTTTTCCTTATTTGTTGACTCTGTTATATCTAGTTTATTGACTTCATGTTACATATAACCACTTGACATATAGAGATATTTTTACATGGACAGACATCTTGCCTGTGCTTTTCACTTATTTTTGGTTTGGTCTTGTTTTTTGGGACACCCTGTGGTGTTCAGGGCTTACTCCTGTCTCTGTGCTTGGTTATCACTCCTAGAGGTACTCGGGGTACCCACATGGAGTACTGGGTACCGAGTTGACACCATTCTAGGTAAACACCCCTGCCCAGTGTACCATCTCTTCAGTCCAGTGTGTTTTCATTCCTGGTAAAGGAAATTCTCTCTTTATCCTTGGTCAAGAACATTCTCCCCGGATCATACATGTAGTCTCTTAGATATTCTTGGAAGACTTAAATGTTTTTTTAAAGTATTTAATCTGTCTGGTATTAATTTTTGCATATGATGTAAGATTTTTATTTTCCTCCAGACCGTTGTTGTGCCAGCACATTTATTCAAGAGTGTGCTTACTGAATTGAACTATCTTGGTCAAACTTAATTTGCTCTTTAGCAGCAGAAAATACATGCTTTAGCCGCACTTGTCCATCAGGGACTGCCTTGGGCTGTGATCTAGGAGACACGTACTATTAATGAAATAGGAAAACGACCCTTTATTCCCCAAAGAAGAGATGCTGTGGCTAGAGCTGTCTCCGGCCTCGACTTACTCTTCTTTTCCAGGGACGGTGGGAGGCTTGAGATTTGTTTTTCATAAGAACACTTTAATTCATTTTAAAGCCAGTGCTGCCCTGGTGGGTCTGGGAAATGATAGTAACTTGTTAAATGCCTTCTGGAAGCAAAGTCCAGATGCTTTGGCAATACTTTTTCTCCAGGGAAGAATCTGTTTTAAAACGATACTTGACTGAACTGCTGTTGCTGTTGCTGCGTCTGCTGGTGTGTGTGTGTGTGTGTGTGTGTGTGTGTGTGTGTAAGAGAGCATTTACCTTTTAGAATGTAAGAAGCCTTTTGAAGTTACACTGAAGTTGAATTAGTTGAAAGTATTTTTCAGTACCCTTTTATTCTGGGGGCTGATGGTCACACTTAGTGTGTAAGTGTGAAAAAAAAGACTGAACTCTTTTCTCTGTTCCCTTCCCCTTCCCCTTTTGTTACTGCAAGTCCTATACTCTTGATTGTGATGCTTGCACACATGCTTGGTGGTCATGCTCACGCATGTTTTGGTCTCGGTGCTTACATCCACTTCTTTTCGCTGCTCCAGTACCAGTTGGTTGCAGTATGTACCAATGACTCACTTTGTTGTGGCACTCGAGGCTGCGAGGCTTGCCCTCAGTTTGTATTAGCAGTGCCAGGGACCGAGCTTGTGGCTTTGCACTAGCAGGTACTTTGGCTAAAGAGCTATCTCCAGATTCCTCACACCATTCTTTTTATTTGTTTATTTTATGGGGGGGGGGGCAGTTCCCAGCTGTGGGGGCCATGCAGTGCCAGGGATGGGCACATGTTCTCTAGGAATCCCTGACCCCTCACACACTCTTCTTAACATCTCTGTGTTTATGCATCTCCAGTGACACTGTCTTTTTGTTCTGTTCTGGGGACATGGCTGGTAATTCTCAGGGTCTGTGTACTGTGCACAGAGGTTGCTTCCTGGCAGTTCAAGGATCTAACCCGGCCTGCTCACACCAGTGCTCAGAGGGTGAGCTCTCTCTGACCCTGACCCATCTTCGAGTCTCTCTTCATTTTACATGCAAGGACCCAAGTGAAAGCCTTTCAAACACACAAAGCAGAATAACACAACAGTATGAACCTATCTCAGTGTCAAAATCTACGCTCTGTTGGGGGCTGGAGCAATAGCACAGTGGGTAGGGCATTTGCCTTGCACACTGCCAACCCACGTTCGATTCTCATTATCCCATATGGTCCCCTGAGCACTGCCAGGAGTAATTCCTGAGTGCAGAGCCAGGAATAACCCCTGTGTATTGCCGGGTGTGACCCAAAAAGCAAAAAAAAAAAAAAAAAAAAAAAAAAAAAAAGGAAATCTACGCTATGTATATAAATACAGGAGAAAGAAGTGTGAAAGATGGCCTTCAGAATTTATTGGACTTTGTGTAAAAGAACAAATTCCTTTTCTTTGGGCGGGGGAAGGGGGGGCGGGGTGGAGCACACCTAGTGCTCAGGGACTTACTCTTAGTTCTTTGTTAAGGGATCACTGCTGGCGGGGCTTGGTGGGCAGTGTGTGGTGCCAGGGATCAAACCCATTTCAGTGGCAAGGCAAGTGCCTACTCACTATATTATGTCTTTGACCATTCTAATAAGATTTAAATGCCTGCTCTAAAGTAATCTGTATGAACTATGACACGTTGCTATATAGACCGTCTCTGGAAGTAGGTGTTTACACACTGTTTCTGGTAACCACTGTATTACTCTACCATATGTACAGTTATTACTGAAAATAGAAGTTTTCTCTGTTAAGTGATCTTTATGGGGGAAGGAGGTAGGGTAATTTTCACCTCAGCCCAAGAATTGTTCTTACACATTCTGCCTTATTTGGTTGTACAACCCCAAATCCCATACTAATAAATCCCCCCATCATATTATATTACACTATATATATTATACTTTAGTGATGAAATGAATACTGTGGTGTTACCTGGTTTAGAAGATAGGAAAGGTGATATACAGCCTTGGACTGTTGAGGTTTCTTCGCACCTGATTATAGCCAACTTTTGGACTCCAAAATGGAAATCATCTTTGGTAACTAGACAAATGATTTACAGATGGGACAGGGAGAAGATTTTTTCATAGTCAGGCAGACAAAGGAACAAAATCTTAATGTTGCATCCCATTTCAGTCTATTTATTAGACTGAAACTATGTATGTTTAAGCTTTTTATCACTTGTTTTGGCTGCTGTGTAGGGTACCCCAAATGAAGAATCCTGTTTTCTTTTCCTCTCGTACATTTCAGAGGATCAAGTAGAACCTTTATATGTTCATTTGGGATCAGAAACCTTATCGAAATAGGTTTTTTTTTTCTTTTTTACTTCAGATTTCTTGGGTTATTCTGCTTATCTCTAAAGTATTTATAAGCTCTGGGGGCTGGAGCGATAGCACAGCGGGGAGGGCGTTTGCCTTGCACGCGGTCGACCCGGGTTCGATTCCCAGTATTCCATGTGGTCCCCTGAGCACTGCCAGGAGTGATTCCTGAGTACATGAGCCAGGAATAACCCCTGTGCATCGCCGGGTGTGACCAAAAAGCGAAAATAAATAAATAAATAAATAAAGTTTTACAAGCTCTTCCTGGGTATACACAAATACACACATGCTCTATTCCTCACCTTCTGACCTTTTAGAAAATTCTGGGCCTTGAAGAGAGTGATAATTCCAGCAGCCACTCTTTCTTGCCGCAGCCCAAGAGTTTTAAAGTTTTTTTTTTTTTTTTTTTTTATCAATTTCTGACTTCTCAAATTCTCTCAACTGAGAAGAGTCCCAATATATGTGTTTTATTTTAGGAATGAGTTATATTTATATATTAACCTCATAAAAGGGTGGAAAATATTCTGAGGCTGGATGAAGCCAACTCAGCAGTAATTTTTCTGGTAGAGCATTGAGATTTGGCTATGCTCTTTAATCAAATGCTGTTTAATTTGTCTTGATGTGTTGAGAGAACATATTTCAAAATGGAAATGAACGTACTTTACTGACTCTAAGGTGTCCATCTCAGTATCTGAATCAAGATGTATTATAATTCATGGTGTGTCATAGTTTAATCAGCTGTGTTTATTCATGGCTGCTTTTAAAAATAATTGTTGTTTTAGAAGGTGGTATCTGAAATCACACAAACCATGGAACAACAGTGAGTCAGTTGAAAATATAAAGTACTAATGGATTTTGAGTTTCAACACAAGATGGGAGATAATCTAAACCGAAAATTAGGGAATACTCTGTTCACCATTGATCTCTAATTGAAAAAGGATCAGGATCGCATTTAGTATCAGGGAAGAAATGTCCCTCGTAAAAAATCAACTGTGGCACACTTTTAGCTCTAAAGAATGGCTTGATGGGGCTGGAGCAATAATACAACAGGTTTGTTTGAGTGTTTGCCTTGTACATGACCAACCTGGTGGTCCCCCACGTACCTCCAGGAGTGATCCGTGAGGACAGATGCAACCAGAATAATAAAGAAAGACTTGATTTCTCTAAACCCCACTAGTCTCTGACCTCCATGATTGCAGGGATATTCACTATTATATTCCTAACACCCAACACAGCTTCCAAACTTTTTTATCTTGGCATCATGTAGGTTTCTGTCAGTCTTGATTAGACACTCTGGTTTGCTCACATGAAGAGATAGTATAATGGGTAGGGTACTTGCCTCGCAGGCGGTCAACTCAGGTTTGACCCCTGGCACCCAGTTAGTGCCATGAGTGATCTCTGAGCACAGAGCCAGGAATAAATCCTGAGCACGGCCAAGTGTGGCCAAAAACACCCAAACAAACAAACAAACAAACAAACAAAAAGACAAGCAATAAAGAGTATTCTTTGCTTTGCACATGACAACATAGACAATATTTAATATATATGCAGAGACAGATCATACATAACATAAACAGACACACAGCAGTGAGTTGAATGGTTGTTCCCTCCCATATGCCCTTGTCCAAATCCTAGGACCATGTTTGCTACCTTAATTGGGAAAGGGATTTTGCAGATGTAATAACAGTTTTGAGATGACATCATTTTAATTACTCGAGTAGGCTCTGAATCTGGTGACAAATACTGTTCCAAAAGGAAGACAGAGGGAGGTTTCAGAAAGAAGAGGCGGAGGCAGGGTTGGGAGATAGAACCGCAGACCAGGTTTTATCCGAATCTACCAGAAGTTGGGAGAGACTGGGAATAGAATTTTCCTCAGGATCCTCCAAGAATGGGGAGCCTTGCCAATGGCTTGATTTGGACTTTTGACCCCTAGAATATGAAAATTTAATTCTTTCATAAATCACCCAGTTTATGGAAATGTACTGTGGCAGCCATAGGAAACGATGTCATATCTACACCCACTCATAAAATGATAATATTTTGGGGCTGGAGCGACAGCACAGCAGGTAGGGTGTTTGCCTTGCACACATCCGACCCAAGTTTGATTCCCAGCATCCCATATGGTCCCCTGAGCACCACCAGGAGTGATTCATGAGTGCAGAGCCAGGAATAACCCCTGTGCATCTCCGGGTGTGACCCAAAAAGCAAAAAAAAAAAAAAAAGATAATATTTTTAAAATGAGAAGTTATATAACAGTTCTGGGATTTTCAATAGGATAGTTTGCCTTAATATCCGTCAACATGGTCTGGAACGATAGTGCAGAGAGTAAAGCGTTGCCTTGCATGTGGCCGACCTGGGTTCAATCCCTGTCATCCCATATGGTCCCCCAAGCACAAAAGTTATTTCTGAGTGCAGAGCCAGGAGTAACCTCTGAATATTGCTGGGTGAGCCCAAACTCATTCCCCCCCCACAAACAAAAAATATCCATCAGTGGTTGTAGAATGTATTTTTCACATTATATTTATCAGCTATGGATTCCTTGTCTGTTATCTTTCTAGAACTAGCCACACATTGGTGAATAAATGTAGTCTCCATGATCAAGGTTAGATGTTCAGAAGACCTCTGGGGAGGTAAATTTATAGACATTTAACTCTTTCTTGTAACAAGCATACAAATAAAAAGAGCTCTTGAGGCAAGTTTCACAGAAAACAGTAACTACTGATTTAGCCCTTGAAAAATGAGTAGTTTTTTTTTTCCTTGGGGGTGTGGTGGGTGGGCTGGAGATGGTTTAAAAGAGGAATGGGGGGCTGGAGTGATGGTACAGCTGGTAGGGCATTTGCCTTGCACGAGGACAACCTGGGTTTGATCCCCGAAATTCCACAATGTACTCCAAGCCCATCCAGGAGTGCTCCCTGAGCACAGAGCCAGGAGTAAGCTCTGAGCACAAGTGGGTGTGGCCCCAAAACAAAAAGAAGAAGAAAGAATGCTCTTCTCAGTGGAGGTTAGAAATCCCCAGAATGTTCTAAAATGTTCCTGATGATCTTGGAGACTACATGATTATTCAGAAGGGTGAGTGAGAGGAGATGAAGCCCATAGACTAAAACAAATTCTAGATTTTTAAAAAAATTGTGAATGTCATGACACTGACACGCATATTGATGGGCAGGGCTAAACTCCTGAAATTTCACAAATTTATAAATCAATGATAAGTTGATAAAGTAAAAAAAAGGGGGGTGTCTTGATATCTTTCTTTTTTCACAATGCTGATTTTTAAGACCTTTAACATACTGGAATTTGACCTTTAGCCTGTGACTTACATGGTGGCCCTTTTTGTTTGTTTTTTGGACCACACCCACAGGTACTCAGGGATGCCTGGCAGGGCTTGGGGGAATGATACAGAACAGGGAATAAAATGTGGGTTGGCATGGGAAAGGCAAGTCCCCTACTCACTACACATTTGTTGGCCTTTTAGCTGTTCCCCTTCCCACTCATAGGTCATAGGCTGTTCAAAGAATTGATTGTGACAGTTCCCTTGTGTCTAAATTTTGATGTATTCAAGCATAAAAATACTCTTATCAATGCAAATTAATTTCAGTAGCCTCTGTAGAGGCCCAGTGCCTTGGGCCTGTCCGTGGTAAATCCCAACCTTTTCTCTTTCAAGAGACCCGAGTGTCTATCAAGTTTTCAGAGGTTTTTGAATCAAGTCCAATTTTTATTTTATGAATAAATCATCTCACAAACTTTGGTATTTTATAAAATACATTAATTTTATAAAATTCATTAGTATCGACTAATACATTCTAGAACTAGCTATGCCCAAGCATCGCGGTTGAAGATCAGTGTGTCCACAAATGACTCATCTTTGTTCCTGGGCTTCACAAAGTGGCCGTTTGCAAAGTGTTTCTCCAATTGTTGGTGGATATGAATGGGAGGGGGATCGGAGATGTTGACAGACTTAAATATGGGAAGGTCCAGTCTGATTTAGTTTTTAGGATTGTTTCAGAGTCATTCTAGAAGATCGTTTAGAAGAGTAGGGTGTTTGCCTTGCACACGGCCGACCTGGGTTCGATTCCTCCACCCCTCTCAGAGAGCCCGGCAAGCTACCGAGAGTATCTCACACGCACAGCAGAGCCTGGCAAGCTACCAGTGACATATTCAATATGCCAAAAACAGTAACAAGAAGTCTCACAATGGAGATGTTACTGGTGCCCGCTCGAGCAAATCAATGAGCAACGGGATGACAGTGATGACAGTGATGACAATATTTAAAAGAAGCAGACTTATGTCCATGGAGGAAGGCCAGCCGGCAAAACTGGCATGTGGGAATAGAGATAAGGGGGTGAACTGGAAACATGGTTTAAAGAATCTTACCGATCTTTGGATGAGGGCCATGAGGAAGAGGGAAGCACTCCTTCTGTGGTCCCGAGCGTCCTGTCTCAGCTGCCATCCCTTAGGCGTACAGATGGAGATGCAGGTTGTAGGCAGGTACGTTAGTCAGGGCGCTCTAGACTAGATTGTTAAGCTGCGGAGGTTTGTCTCTCCCTTGTGTTTATCTGTTTGTCACAAGAGAGCTCCGGGACCTTTGCTTTGTTTCATCCTCTCTGCAGGCTCTAGGCCTCCAAGCCCACGTTGACCAAAGTTTCCACGTCTGTTGAGTCAGGAGAGCAGATATGACAGATCAGCATGGGTCCCAGTGTTTCAGCCCCTCATGCTGCACCTCCGCTTCCTCTCCCCTCTCATTGTTAGTGGACTCAGCCGCATCTAACTCTGAAGTATGTGCAGTCCTAAACCCTGGGACTCTGACTCCAGTGCCTGCCGTGGCAGGAGGTGTGGGGAGGCAGCTTGCTAATTGGTGGATCTCTTGAACTTAACGTATTTATTTATTTTTGCTTATTTTGGTTTTGTGATACAGCTAGTGGGGCTAAAGGCTTACTAGGGTCTCCATCCTCAGAGATCACTCCAGTACTTGTTATTGTTATTATTATTATTATTATTATTATTATTATTATTATTATTATTATTATTACTAGTAGGTGGGCACACCTGGTGTTACTCAGGGATTATTTCTGGTCAGTTTGAGGGACTATATGACGTACCAGGAATCGAATCCAGCTCATTCATGTCAAGATAAGCGCCCTATCCACTGTACTACCCCTCTGCCCCCACCCCATCACTCCCAGCAATATTTAATGAGTGGAATTCACTTCTGAAAGAATTGGGAATTTGAGCTTGCATCATAAGTGTTCGTAACATTGAGGTCTTTCAATATAATGACTGCAAAGCGGATCATAGAACAGAATACCTTGATCAGGAAAGCCTAGGGCCTATGCTAAGGACACTAAAAGATCATGGTTATATTGTGATTACAAATATTGCAACCCCTGAGCTGCTATTTTCCTGACTATGGGGCAGTTTGCTATAACTTATAAATAATTTTAAGTAACTTGGCATGGGGTGGAGTTAATCACTTTAAACGGGATTTAGCTTTTCGAGTCTCTAAATTCGCTGACTTGCTTTTAGTAATTTAAGAGACGCCTTTAGATTTTGCAGCAGGATTTCAGCCAGTTTTGTGCAACAGCAGAGAAGAAATAGTAGAGCAGAGGATAGCCATTGTAGTCTGAACTGGAGATCAGTTATGAGTTGATTGATACTAAGATTGCTGAGTATTCAGAAAATTAGAATACCTTATAAAATTTTCTGATGGTTGGTCCTCAGACAGAAAGATGGGCTTTAACCTTGCTGAAATGATATTCTTTTTATAGCTCCAATTACTGGCAAAGGGAAGTAGTTAATAGCACTTTTCCCCATTGGCCTGTGTGCATACATAAGGAGATGTGCTTTTTTATTTTTTCATACTCTTAAAAGGTTTTTGTGCTTTTGCTTGCCTGACCTCCAAGGAGATCTACTATAGCTACATTACTTACTTTTTAAACTTGCCTT
Source organism: Sorex araneus (assembly GCF_027595985.1). Lineage (NCBI taxonomy): Eukaryota > Metazoa > Chordata > Mammalia > Eulipotyphla > Soricidae > Sorex > Sorex araneus. Next base: position 342,988,264 of record NC_073303.1, on the reverse strand, counting down.
ATAGACTTACATGATTGCCCAAAATAAAATGTTCTCCTTTCAAGGTTATGAATTTATCAGGAAAATGGGAAACATGCTTTAATGTATGTCACCATTTATGTCTTCGAAGGAAATTCAGCAGAATTATAGTAGAAGTAATGACCCCCCCTCAAAAAAAAAAAGATGATTCTGGTCTTAATAAATGAGGTGGAAAAGTGTTTATTGAACACAGGTAGAAGGGATTTGTGTTGGCACATTGTATGACTGAAACTCAATCCTGAGTAACTTTGCAACTTTGTAATTCATGGTGATGAAATAAAACTTTAAAAAAAACACTTATTGAAATTTCACTTTTTTTATGAATGGGTGGGGTGGGATTTAGGCCACACCTGGAGGTGCTAGGGCTTATCCCCGGCTCTGTGTTCAGCGATCCAGCCTTGCAGTACTCAGGGTTTTGGAGATGAAATGGGGTTGACTGCATGCAAGTCAAGTGTCTAATTCCCTGTGTGATCTCTCCAACAATTTTACTTTTATAGCAATGTAATATGATTGATTAAAAAAAAATAGAAGCTATGGCTTCTATCTTCTTAATAAGTAAAACCTTCAAAAGCAACTGTTCTTGGGCCCGGGATGAACAGAGACTGAGAAAAAAAGGTCACAGAGGCGAGGAATGGAGAAGCCACCAAGCCATTCTGGAGAAGTCACTAAGCCATTGTGGATTTCCTTGAGCCAGCCATCTGGTTGGTCTCAGTCCGTTTTCAGGCCAGGAAGGGTTGCCCTATGACAGCAGGCAGCCCCTCCCCCTCCACCTCGCTTCCAATTAATTCATAATGCTTGTACAGTGAGTGACTTTTTTTTATTGAAAAGGACCTCCTGGAGCCAGAGTGATAGGCGAGTAGGGTTCTTGCCTTGCCCATGGCTGACCCAGGTTCAATCCCCGGCACCCCTAAGCCTGCCAGGAGTGATCCATGAGTGCAGTGTAGGAGTAAGCCCTGAGCAATGCTAGCATGGCCTAAAATCGAAACAAAAACAGCTTATCTGGAGAGATAAGCTAATCACAGTTCAAATCTCGTGCCACAAATCTCTGATGCCCCTGAGCACCATCAGGGGTCCTTCCAGGAAAAGCCCCTGAGCACTGGCAGGTAGTTGCTCCTCCCCAAATAAATAAAAATGGAACCACCAATAGGCAAGAAACACATTTGAACCTGGTCACACTAAGAGCCACAGGACCCCAGGAACTGTAAGAAAGGATGGGACTCCCGAGGTTGATTTTGTATTTAATTTTACTCAAAAACTTATATTTTTATTTTTAAATTTCGGGGGTCACACCTGGCATGTTAAGGAACTACTTTTGGTCCATTGCTGGGGGGTTGATGCCAGAGGTGGTCAGGGGACCATGTGTTCCTGAAGTTGATTTTCTATTTAATTCATCATTAATTATTCTTACTATGGAGCGATAGCACAGTGGTTGGGCTTTCGCCTTTCACGCGGCCGACCCGTGTTTGATTCCTCCGCCCCTCTCATAGAGTCCAGCAAGCTACCGAGAGTATGGAGCCCACACAGCAGAGCCTGGCAAGCTACCCATGTGTATTGGATATGCCAAAAACAATAACAATAAGTCTCTCAATGAGAGACGTTACTGGTGCCTGCTCGAACAAATCGATGAGCAATGGGATGACAGTGACAGTGACAGTGATTCAGTCACCGTGAGATAGAGTTACAAAGCTTTCATGTTTGAGTTTTAGTCATACAATGATCGAACTCTATTTTATTTTCACTTAAAAACTTGTAGTTCTGGGGCTGGAGTGATAGCACAGTGGGTAGGGTGTTTGCCTTGCACGTGGCTGACCCGGGTTTGATTCCCAGCATCCCATATGGTCCCTGAGCACTGCCAGGAGTAATTCCTGAGTGCATGAGCCAGGAGTAACCCCTGTGTATAGCTGGGTGTGACCCCCCCAAAAAAGAAAAAAAACTTGTAGTTTTATTCTTAGAAGTTTTGGGGTCACCCCTGTCATGCTGATGGGTCACTTCCGGTCCATTGCTAGGGTTTACTCCCAGAGGGGGTCAGGGGACCACGTGCTACTGCAAACTGACCCCCCGACTCACACATACAAAGCATGTGTTCTAGTCCTTAGAGCATCTTCCCTGTCTTCTATTTCATGTTTGCTGTTATCCTATCATATTCTCCCAGAGAAGAAAGATGTTAGGTGGGATTATCAGCAAACACTTAAGTCTTCCCTTTTCCTGCAGTGTGTTTAAAGTGCTTGTTTCTTAGTTACTTTTTATACACCAGACACAGACTCCTACAAATCCATATGTACCATAATATCCTTCACTGAACCTTGGAAGAAGTCTTGGTAACACTCCAGCTTTTTTTCCACAGAGGCTCCGCTTCTGACGTACATCAGTCACAAAGCCCCACGCAGTAGCCAGACCCTTTCCATCTATCAAGGAGTAAGTAGCGTGTTTTATGAATAGAAAGTGAAATAGCAAACAGTGAAACCACAGGGAAACTGATGGGCTGGTGCCATCTGGTGCTGCCAGAGACACAGACAGGCTGTGTGGTCACAACACACTTAGATTCCAACACCAACAGATAATCCACCTCTTAGCACATTAGCTAAAATATCACTGATGCATGGCTGAGAAGAGAACTTGATTTATTTATTTTGGAAAAGGGCGACACATCCAGCTGTGCTCTGGGCTTAATTCTTGGCTCTGTGTTCAGAGATCACTCCTGGTGGGGTTCGGGGAACCTTGTGTGGGGCCAGGGATCAAACTTGGGTTGCCATGCACAAGGTAAGCACCCGATCCACTCCAGCCCCAGAACATAATTTTACCAATTTCAAAGTTCAGTGGTGCCTTGAAAGAAGAAGCAGACAGTTCCGTTTAGTGCCCTCCCTACCTCTCCTGGTACAGAATGATTTTATACCATTTTGGCAAGTGGGACCGTCTTAATACAGGAAACGTTAATATTAGAAAGGCAGCATTTTTTTTTTCATGCCCAGCGATTCACAGGGGTTACTCCTGGCTCTGCACTTAGGAGTTACTCCTGGCGGTGCTCAGGGGACCATATGGGATGCTGGGAATCGAACCTGGGTTGGTTGGCTGTGTGCAAGGCAAATGCCCTACCTGCTGTGCTATCACTCCAGCCCCAGCATTTTTCTTTTGATGGGTACAAGGTAATTTCTAATATTCTGACTGAATAAAAGTTGCACTGTAGCACTGTCCACCGATTTGCTCGAGGGGGCACCAGTAACGTCTTCATTGTGAGACTTGTTACTCTTTTTGGCATATCAAATACGCTGCGGGTAGCTTGCTGGGCTCTCCGAGAGGGGCGAAGGAATCAAACCTGGGTTGGCTGCATGCAAGGCAAATGCCCTACCCGCTGTGCTATTGCTCCAGTCCCCAAATAAGAGTTTTTTAAAAAAGCATTTGAACTTAGTTTTTTTTACCCAAGACACTAGACGTGGCAGATGTGAGGAAATGCAGCTTGAGAGAGAGTAAATTCTTGTGGGATAGACTCTTAGGTCTCAGCCTTGCTGCAGTGGGTGGTGTGTGGAATGCAGGTGGGTGGTGGTCTTCCCAGGGTTTTTTATTGTCTAAAGGCTTTTTTCTTCCCCTTTTTATTAATGACAGAAGAGGTCTCCACAGATTCTCACTGCAGCTCAAACGCTGCTCCACGCACATTTGTTTGGGACAATATTTTTAGAGTGTATTGATTAGAACAACCTTAGCAGCATTGCAGATCTCCTGGAAACTTCAAATAGATGTGCACAGAGGCAGTGTGCCCACCTTCCGCCAGAGACCCAGGACTCCATCTTGTTGGTGCTGCCAGTGCCTTAGCAAGGGGACCCTCCCTCACTGTGGGGACAAGAGCGTTTCACCGGAGCAGTTACTATGGATTTCCGTCAGGAATAAAAAGACACACCCCCATATAGTATTATTTGATCTTGAAATCTTCAGTTCACCACCTAACTTTCAGTCCGTAGAGATTTTTTTTTTTTCCAGTGGGAGTTGGAGGAGATGGCAGTATGGGGAGTAAAAAGTGGTAGAGAAGGTTTCTCAAAAATCTGAGTTTGTTGGGGGTCGGAGAGAGTTTAGTGGATAAGGCGCTTGCCTGGTATGACCTGGGGGTTTGATTCCCGTCAATGTATATAACCCCCTGAGCACTACCCAGGTGATTTCTGAGTGCAGAGCCAGGAGTAACCCCTGAGTAATCCCAGGTGTGGCCCCCAAACCAAAAATAAATAAATAAAGCAATAAAACATCTGCGTTTCCCCCCATCAGATGGCATGAGTTGACTTAGACTGTATTCACTTTCTGACCCTGGGCTGGGTCTGGCTTGCTATCTGTTTAAGTCAATGAAGTTTTACTACAAGACACACCCAGTCATGTTTCAATATTGTCTGTGGCGGCTTCTTCACTTCTGTAGCTGTTAGTTTTGACTCTAGCCGCCGACAGAAGTTTGCCGACCCTTGGCCAGTGGCCATCTATTCTTACTGGTTTTCTCTAAGAGTGGTGATTACTCACAAAGATGGACATACAGATGTGCATATGTTTGGGGATGCCCAGTGCCCTGCTGCTGCTCCAGGCTCCAGGTCCTGGTATAGCCAGCCACCTTGTTGAGGGCTGAAATGTTGGGAGCATGTTGGGGCCTGTGCCAGGGTACCTGGAGCTTGAGGCCAACCCCAGGGGGAGGTAGCCTGACACCTGAAACCGAAACAAACTATCCACAGCAGACCCTGACCCACTGTCCTCAGAGGGATCTGGCCTTGGGGGAACCGCACACTGGCTCAGGGGAGTCTGTGCCTAGTGAGCCTGCCAGAGTGATGCAAATTGGTCAGTGAGGACCACAAGCTGGGCAAGCTAAGACTGAACCTGAGTCAGCTCAGAAGACCTTAAGGCCCTGAGAGAACAGCTCATGAGCAGAGTACTGGTTTATTTCCGCCCTTTGGCCAGCTGCTGTCCACTTCAATACTCTTTTTCCCATAAAGAAGTCTGTTGCTTTGGTCATTACGGGGCCTCGATAATTCTTTTTCCCCAGCAGACAAAAAGCCCTCCTTTGGGTTGAGAAGAGGGCTATATTGCATAATATAGATTGTGCAAAATTAATGTGGATTATATTTATATAGCTCATATATACAAGATGGTGACATAATAAATGGTAGTGAGAGCCCCAACTAACCCCCTAAAGAAGTATACTGTTAGCAATAACTTTTGTAATCTTATTAGCTTATAAAGTGGCATAATTTTCATTCTACCTGATGGCTCTCTGGTAACCTTTCAGAGTATATTTACCTAAATTATTTAGTATAATGTAACACTCCTTTGCATAAAATCAGGGAAGCAGAACCACCTCAGTATCATATAATGAAATTCAGCAGCTTCTAAGTTATGCAGGCTCCCATGGAGTATTTGAAGTACCTTTTTTCATTAATGTGACTAAGAATTATTTATAGAAATAAAAATAGTTTGGGGATCATGCCTGTGGTGTATAAAGCAAATAGGAAGTGCTAGCAAATATAAGGCCCATGCCTTCAAGATACATACATTTTAGCCATTTATGTTTTCATACAATTATATCACAGTTTTCAACTAATTTGGGAAGCCTTAAGAAAACAGTTTATCACAATGTAAGAGCATTTATTCATCACTCATTGCTTTCTTAAAAATAAGTTTTTGATGGGACTGGAGTGATAGTACAGTGGGGTTTGCCTTGCATGTGGCTGACCCAGGTTTGATCCCCAGCATCCTATATAGTCCTGAGCACCACCAGGAGAAATTCCTGAGTGCAGAGTCAGGAGCAACCCCTGAGCATCACTGAGTGTGACCCAAAAAGCAAAAATAAAATAAAGTAAAATAAAAAAGTGGTTGAGACCACCACTGCATTAATATAATTTAAAAATGTACTTATGTATCCTTATTTCTTTTTCAAAGAAGTTTGCTTGGGAAAGGGAGAGGGGTTGAATTTTGAGCCACACTCAGCAGTGCTGGGAGCAACTCCTAGTTGCTCGGGGTTGGCTCCCAGTGGTGCCCAGGAACCACATGGTGCTGGGGAGTGAGCCTGGGGTTCTACATGCACTCCAGACTTCAGAGCTTTACGTTTCTGTCAGGCTAAAGGATTTTAAAGTAAAATTGGGTCATTGACTAGCATAGCAGCAGGACTATGACTTACAAGTTTATCTCTTTAATAAATTATAAATCTATTTTCTTAATAAACCAGCATACAGAAGTAAAATCTGAAATGTAATTTAGAGACACTTGGATATTTTGATACATAACTGAGTTATCTGATTTCTTATAGTGTTATACATATTAAATTCTAACCAGAGTAGAAGTCTGTTTTGAATTTTGTAATACATATTCAAATTCTTTCACTTAAGAGATAGAAGAATAATTTGTGTTGTAAGTGAATAATCAGAAGCCGACACACGGCTTCTTTCTGCATGTGAATTATATGGTGACAGACGCTGTTAATCTGGGTGAAGTAGTTCTGACTGCTGTTTCTGCGTGCTTATAATAGGAACAGCATCTACAATTTGAAAAGAAGCAAAGTTGCCTGTACTTACTGTTCTCTAAGTATATAGTACAGTCAGGGGCATTTATGACTTATGTCAGTTGAGCCTACTGGGGTGATGTATACCCTAAACACCATCTCCTAATTAGGCGCTGTTGCTTAGTTATTATTGGGAGACTCTTGATAGTACCCAGTAGCACGAGATTTTTGTTATGGCTCTACACTCATCCAGAGACTACACTAAGTCTCCTGAAAACTGCACCTGTACTTAACTAGAATTATTATGGAAGTTGCTAAAGGACTTGGGGCAGTGTTGGTGGAAATAATAGTAGTCAACTCAAGAAACCGTGCACAAGTCGTTGATGAGCTCAGTATTAGTATTCAGAAACACCACATTCACGATTTCTCTCTGTGTGTCTCTATCTCTGTCTCTCTCTGTCTCTGTCTGTCTGTCTGTCTGTCTGCCTGTGTGTGTGTGTGTGTGTGTGTGTGTGTGTGTGTGTGTGTGTTTTCCAGCCACACTTGGCAATGCTCAGGCTTACTCCTGGTTCTGCACTGAGGGAATCACTCCAGGGATCACTCCTGGCAGGGCTTGGGGCCATATAGTGTGCTGGGGATCAACCCGGGTCAGCTGCATACAAGGCAAATGCTATACGTGCTGTACTATTTCTGCCCTTGATCTTTCTCTCTTGGAAATTATTTGAACGCCAGTCAGAGATTTTCTTGACCCCTGTATGAATTTGGGAGAATAAGGAATTTTTCTGAATTTGTTTCCTTATAGGGCAGATTCTGGTTAGCTACTTTGCACCACTTACCCCAGCATAATTATTAATAGCATACTCTCCTGTCTCTGCCAGAAGTGTCCTGGTTTGTACAAGTTATATGATCATCCTGTTTGATCCATGAATTGAGATTGTATCTCATTCATAGTCTATTGCCAAATGTGGCTAAAATGAACATTATAGTATCTTTGGTTTACAAAAAATAAGATTCTTGTTAAAGATAACTTGGAGTTCTATAATAATAGTGAGCAATTGTATTGCTTCTAAGTAATGCATGTTATATATAATGTATATGTATATGAAGCATATGTGCCTATGTTACTATATATGCACCTACTTTGGGGAAGTTGCTGTCAGAAATGATGAGAATATTTTGGTAGCCATTTATAACTGCTGACTGTGTGTTGGTAATCAACGTTCTAAATTTTAAAAGGGATAATCACTACTGTACTTATGTCATTAGAGAGTTCTATTGCATAGCCTGTGTATGATTCTTTCAGTGTCTCCATCTGTTATTTAAATTAATTGGAAGGTTGTGGTGCTCTTGTGGCAGAGCATCATTTAAAATTTACAGCAGTTCGTTTTATGAATAACATGCATTTTACCTCAACACTACATTTTTACATTTCCGGATGTAATATGGCATTCTGCTACAGAAATGATAATTTGTCGGAGTAATTTATATCATGTTACTATAATCTTATATTTTTTGCTAGAAAAAGGAATCTAGTTAAATACCATATGGTTTGATTCTGAGGTTTTATATATACATATATCCAGTTAAATTTTAAGCTTTACAATAGGAATTTTAAAGTGTTTTCATGGTCTAGAAATAATTTATTTTGCTGTTGGAATATATAAGAATCCTGCAAAACTAGCTAATCCATATTTGCACATTGAACTTCAGTTATTTAAGCTAGTAGTGTTGGGCTTCAACCATTTTGTTTGATATAACTAGAGGATTTAGTAGAGGATCCTCTAATTTTAGTAGAAGATTGTTGGCATATTCAAAGACAAAAATTATTTTATAAATTCTAAATGTTACTGTGTGCAATGATTTTGACAAGACTGTTGATACCATTCCTTCTCTCTCTCTCTCTCTCTCTCTCTCTCTCTCTCTCTCTCTCTCACTCTCTCTCTCTCTTCAAATAACACCATGAGTGGTGGTCTAGGGAAATGACCTCCATTTGAGGACAGATTGCTATTTAGCATTTTTGCTCTTTTTTTTAAACATGTCTGTATATGTAAAATAGCTACTTTACACATAGATCATACCAGTAAATATGTTGGATTTTAGTAATTATTTTCTGTTTGAGAAAGATTTTAGTTATTTGGCCTTTATGTGTATGATCCTGGGTGAAAGCTGTATCATGACTAAAATCCCCCAAAACTTCTGGGCTAAAGAGGTAGTACAGGTAAGACACTTGATTGTACATGGCTGACCTGGGTGTGATCCTGATTCGATCCCTGGGACCATATATGGTTCTCAGGACACTGCCAGGAGTGATTCCTGAGCACAGAGTCAGGAGTAAGCCCTGAGCACTGCTTGATGTGTCTGCCTGCAAGAAAGCAAAAAACACAAAGCAACAAACCTCTATCGTTTGCTCTCTACAAATTTGCAAATTTCTCCACCAGAATCTAATCTATAAAGGTCCACAAAAATGTGGACTAGAAAGTGGGTTGAGGGTGGGTAGTGGAGAGATTTAGGTGCGGAGGTGAGCGTGTCCCCGGAGCATTTGCTTGTGACCCCCCCATGCATACAGATGTCTGGAATTGGATGTGAACATAAAACCAGGTTGCTGATGGAGAAGGGAAACAGGGTTTGCTTCCAAGAGGAAAGGTTACCTGTGCTGAACCTTGAAGGATAGAGGAACTCATTTGCCAGTTGGTCAGAAGCCCTGCTCTTCACATTTTCCAACTCTCCCGAACCCCAGATCTCTACGTGGCAGTGACTTTGTATTAATCTTTAAGCGTTAGACGTGTTACATGTACTGTCAGAATGTAGATGTTCAAGATAGTCCCGTAGGAAAGGGGATAGAGAGAATTATGCCCTTGCCCCGAGCTAGGCTAGGTTTATTAAGAGAAGCTGGTGGTGATGGGGGGGGGGGGTGCAGGCGGGGAGGGTGTCGGAGAATTGGGGTAGGATTTGGCTCTGTTGAGTACCAGGGATTCCCAGGGATGGTTTAGTTCAGTTGATTTTACTGTGATACAAAAACAAAAGTTAGTTTTTGGTTTTGTAAGAATAAAGTCTGCTGTTACTGATTCTTCACACGATGACAGTACCCTGGCCAGAATAGAATGTGGATTTTTCATCGCTCCCAAATTTGCCATGAGTTTGTTGCTGTGTTTTGCTATATGGCATGAATATTGAATCATCTCTTGGGAGCCAGAGAGGACCTTTGTCTGTCCTAGAGCCCAGGCATGCATTGGGCATACATAGAAACTTCACGTTCAGAAAGCCCCAGGCATTCAGCAAGACTCGGGGCAGGAACAGACCAGAATGAAGGCTCCACCTCTGAATCTCTTGCTATTTGCACAGAGTAAATGACTTAGAATTTGCTAACATCTTTATTGAGTAATTCACAAACCATGTCATTTTCTCTTTTAAAGCGTACAAGTTGGTGGTTTTTAGAATATTGTTGGAGTTGTGCAGCCATCACCACTATGTGATTCCACAATATTTCTGTCACCAGCTAAAGAAACATCATACACATTAGCAGTCATTTCTCTTTCTTCCTTCTTCCTAGCCCCTGGCAATAACCAATCTGTTTCCCTGACTGTATGGATTTGCCTATCCTAGATTGCTTTTATAAATAGAGTCATACAATGTGTAGCCTTTTATGTCTGGCTTCTTTCACATAGCATGTTTTCAAGTTCATTGATGTTGTAGTATGGATCAGTAAGTTCTTTCTTCCGGTGGCTGAGTAATATTCCACTGTATGGATCCATCTCGTCACATTTTGTTTACCCGTTCATCAGTTGATGGACATTTAATTATTTCCAGCTTTGGGTTTAGGGAGGATGATAGGAACTTTTGTGTGCTCTGCGAACATTTGTGTACAGCTTTTGTGTCTATGTGAAAACATTTTTGTAAACATAAGTTTTCAATCTCTTGGACACCCACCTAGAAATAAAATTGTTGGGCCACACAGTTACTGTTTGAGGAGTGGCAAAGCACTTTTCAGAAATCTGTTTGCCATTTTCCCAGCAAATATGAACATTTCCTCTTCTTTACACCTTTATTGTCTGTGTTTCTTGGTTATTTAGAAAGTATGAGGTGGTGGGGTTGGAGCAATAGCACAGCGGGTAGGGCATTTGCCTTGCACGTGGCCGACCCAGGTTCAATTCCCAGCATCCTATATGGTCCCCTGAGCACCACCAGGAGAATTCCTGAGTGCATGAGCCAGGAGTAACCCCTGCGCATCACCAGGTGTGACCCAAAAAGCAAAAAAAAAGTATGAAGTGGTATCTTATTGTGACTTTTGTTTTTAAAGGTGTTTTATTTTTCATTAGTCTTTTTTTTTCTGGGTTATACCCAGCAATGCACAGGGACCATATGGGATGCTGGGAATTGAACCCAGGTCGGCTGCCTGGAGAGCAAACTCCCTACTCCTATGCTATCGCTCCAGCCCCTCATTGCAGCCTTGATCTGCATTCTCCTAGTGAGTAATGGCTGAGTATCTTTGTGCTTGTCGGCCATTTGCGTTTTGGAGTAATTTTTGTTCATCTTTCTTGCCCATAATTTTAAATTGGTTTATTTGTCATTTATTTACTGAATTATAAAAGGTCCGATGTATTCTTAATCATAACCTATATCTGATATGTTTTGCAAATATTTTCTCCTAGTCTGTGGGTTGTCTTCATTTTCTTGATGTGGCTCTTTGAAACATACAAGTTTTAAATTTCAGTGTCCAGGAACTTCTTCTGGTCTTTTTCTTATGCTTTTGATGCCATATGTAAAATAACATTGGTTAGTTCAGCTCCTAACGATTAACTCCTGTGTTTTTTCAAGAGCTTTAACTCTTAATATTTGATTCTTTGCTTCATTTAAAGTTTAATTTTGTATAGATTTTTTTTTCTGACAACGACTTATCTGTTTTTAAGTGTTTTTATCTTTAAAATATTTTTAGTGTTTCACTCCATAAAGTTACATGAAACGTTTGAAGAAAAAGCCCATTTTTTACTTTTCTCTGTCTTATGTTTAGTCATTTGGGTCATTCTATTTACTGACATGCAGTGATTAATTTCAATTTTTTTAAACCTAATGCTATTGTGAGCTGAAGAATACACATGTTCTCTCTTACAGTAGCAAATACAAGTCAGTAAAGTACTGAAGACTCTTGCTCTGTTAACCTGAACAGTTGGGCTCTGTTCTAAAACAATATCCTCATTTTCCAAGAATATTTGTTTGGGATCTTTCAATGAAAGCATCTCTCTTCCCATCAGCTTCTTATCTACACAATGAACAAAGCTACTGAGTAGAGGGCAAAAACTTAAGACACGCAGGTGACTTGGAAACTGCCATGGCCCCCCCGCCCCATATGGTATAAGTGCTGAAATTTTATATGTATAGGAAACTTGAATTTGGAAAACTTCAGTCTGTTCTCCATAATGTGCTCAAATGATATGCTATAGAGTAATTACAAAGTCATCTTTTTTTAGTTCTTATATGTGCCTACTTTAGCATTGTTCTTTTTGAAAATAGCATGTTTTAAATCTAAGTTTCAGTATATCTTAAAACGTAGTTTGTATTCCAAAGAACTTAAGTTACACAGAGATTCACACATTAAACAAAGAGCTGAAAAGGAATTTTTACACTGACTTCATGTAAATTAGTGTCTATTCTTTATGAATTTGGTCTAGTTAGAATGTAAGATTGCTAAAATTTTTATTATAAACAATTTAGCTTCACACCTTAGGATAATGAACATAAAAATTGAGACTTATCTGATTTAATGTCACATTTGCACTATACAAAGTCTCAATAGTTTGCTCACTACTACTGAAGAGAACAACAGATTGTTAATACTGCATTTTATTTTTATTTTTGTTTTTAAAATTTTTTAAGTTTTTTAATAATGTAGGAGCTGAATTTTATTTTTAAGTGTTAGCTCAGTAATGATTTTCAAGTAACAGTTTAGTAATTTATTTTGGCAGTTCTGCTTCTAGCCACTTCAGAAGGATTTCTCCTGCCAAGAGCAATTAGGGAGTAGATGGGAGGTGACAGTGGGAGAGAGAAGGGACTCTGACGGTGGTGGGTGTGGTGATGGGATGGATGATGCCTGCGCGAGATTATCACTAACAGTATTGGAAGTCACGTACCTCAGTAAGAGTGGGGGAGGACAAAAAGGGCATTGAAATTTGCACCTGCCTTGGCTAGGGTTGGAAGCAGAGCTAAGCTGCAGGCTGGCATTCTGGGGCTGGTTGTGAATTCCTTGAGTGTTGTTGCAGTGACCTTTTCAGGGAATTGGTAGGCTGCAGCAGGGACAGGAAGTTTGCTGTATTTTGGAATGCAAGAAAAAATATTGGCACATTGTCTTTCCAGATGACTTTGAGAGCACTTTTCTTTTCTCCACAGGATGGGGAGGGTGGGCTGTGTGTGGAGAGATTTGCCATGTGGGCTGACTTGTGTCCAAAGAAGGAACCCTTTCAGAGGCTGATCTGATTACAGAGATGGAGAAATAAAATTGCACTGGGGGGTACTTTTGTTTCTGGATATGAGGGAATACTTCTGTGTGGTTAAAAAATATTTCTGTGTCTGGGTGAGCAGCCACTGAATAGAGAAAACAGGATCATGGAAGTAGGCTGTCTAGGTCCCTTGTACAAAAGGTAACTGCTTTCTTCATCAGCTGCTTTCAATTGGGGGGGGGGCGAAATTTTGTGTTGTTTTTTCCTCTAATAGTATAATAATGTATTTTGATTCTTTGATGAATCTCCTTTTTGGGCTGCGTTTTATAACCTTTGCCGTGATGAGTCTATTGCAGCGTTATTTCCAGTTTACATATGCTTGGAAGGGGTAGTGTGAAAGAAAATTCTGGAGACACTGGTAGAACTTAAGAAATGCCCCACTGAGCTGTACAAATAGTATAGGAGCTCAGGCATTTGTCTTGCATGCATTCCACCCTGGTTTGATTTGAAGCACTGCGGATGGTTCTCTGAGCACCACCAGAGTGACCACAGAGCACATAGCCAGGAGTAAGTTGTGAGCACTACTGAGTGTGGCTTCAAATCAAACCAACAAAAATGCTGCATCAAAAATGCTCTTTAAGGTGTAGGATACCAGATTGTGTGGAAAAACATGAACGTTGTGGCTCAGTGGAAAAATAATATATGCAAATATTACTCAACTCAGAGTTAGAAATACATTAATTTATGTCATGGATATTTTGTGGTTTACTTGGGTCTAAGAGTAAAAAGAAAATCTATGTCTAAATAAATCTCACCGATGATCTCATCATCTTCTTTAATGTGTTTGTGCTTATTATTAATAGTAATTACAAGAATATAGACAGTGCACTATTTGCAGTATTATACATAGCTTGTTGTTAATGCCTAGCTTCTTGAACTCTGATTATCAGAAAATGTTAGGGCTGGAGTGATAGTACCGTGGGAGGGTGCTTGCCTTGCACATAGATCCAGTTCAATCCCTGGCATTCCATGTGGTCCCCAAGCACCGCAAGGAATAATCCCTGAGCACAGCCAGATGTGTCCCTCGCCCCACCCCACAAAAACCGCAAAATCCCACAAAGAAAATGTTTGATTTGTTAACCATTTTACATATCACTATGTTTTGCATGCAGCTAACCCGGGTTCAATCCCAGGCATCCCTTATGGTCCCCCAAGCACTGCCAGGAGTAATTCCTGAGCACAGAACCAGGAGTAACCCCTGAGCATCGTTGGGTATGACCCAAATAGAAAAGAAAGAAAGAAACACTAGTGAAAGAAATCAGAGATAAGAATTTCCCATCATTTCGGAGTGCAGGTACCCAGATCCAAGAGACCCAGTGATGAAACTCAAATAGAAAAACCCCAAGACACATTATAATCAGGATGACAAAGATACTGAAATACTGAAAGCAGCAAAAAAAAAAAAAAATTTTTTTAAACGACTTTTGTACGCAGGAAAGCCCATAAGATTCACAGCACGATCTATCAAATGAGACTCTCTGAACCAGGAGAATTGAATAGTGTGGTATAGTAAAGAACAACTCAGTGAAACCAACAATGCTCTATCTACCTAGATTATCATTCAACAGGAACAATACAGAGCTTCACCAACAGGCAACAGCTCAGAGAATTCATAGCCTTGAAACCAGTTTTGCAAGGAGTGTTAAAGGGACTGCTTTAAAAGACAGAACAAGCGTCTCAGCATTGGCAGGTTGAGTATGGTGCTTCTGGTCGCCCTCTTTTAGATTCAGAGAGGTCTACTTATTCCTGACATGCAAAGGGATTTTATACCTTTCAATAATGAATTAGCATCTTGTTTATTTTGAATATTCTATGTCTGCTAAGGTAGCAAGTTTATATCTAGAGAGATTTTTATTACAATTGGTAATGGAGATTTTTGTTTTGTTTTGTTTTTTGGCTATATCCAGAAATGGCTTACTCCAGGCTCTGTGCTCAGAGATCACTCCTAGCAGGTCTTGGGGACCATCTGGGGTACTAGGGATTAAATTTCAGGCAGCCGCTTGTAAGGCAAGTGCCCTATCTTTGGTACTGTCTCTCCAGCCCCTTAATGCAGATACGTAAGTATTATCTGTAATATAATATTTTCTAACATCAAGCTGATGTTCTGTTTTTAGAATTAAATACAGTTTTCTAAATCCACTTTTTTGTTTAGTTTTGTTTTTTGCTTTCGGGCCACACCTGGTGATGCACAGGACTTATTCCTGGCTGTACACTCAGAGTTCACTTTTGCAGGGGCTCAGTGGATCATATGGAGTGCAGATATCAAACCTGGGCCAGCACCATGCAAGGCAGGTGCCCTGCCCGCTGGACAATTGCTCTGGCCCAATTTGTGTAAGCTTATTCAGATTGTCTCTTATGTTTTTCTTAATTCTCATCACCATTGCTAAATTGTGTGTTTGTAGTACTTACCTATTTCGTGTGAATTTTAAAATGCATTAGCATAGATTTATTCACACTATTATTATAAATTTTTTATCTACTTGTCAAAGAAGAGGTTGATTTTTTTAAAAAAATATATTATCATTGATTTACATTTCTGTGGTTTCGAGTTTAGCATTCTTCATCTTGCAGGTGTCACCACTTCTACAAGAAAAAAATTAAAGACCTCTCATGCCAGATAAAAAGAAATAGAGTAAGAGCACAACCATTTGTCAAAGTCATTGGAACTGAAGATTTTGTCTATATAGAGTAGACTTGGGCCCTTGGAATATAGGTGAAGGGCACCCTTGTGGCAGATGTGGTGTTTGAATGATGTGTGTGTGTGTGTGTATGTGCAAAGTATAATTAACAGTATTGTAAATTCTGGTACATAAATAAAAGTGGTTTAAAAAAAAAACCACCAATATTGACAATCATATTGTTTGATCTTTCCCAAAATGGGGAGCTCCCCCTTGGGTTGCTGGAATGATTCAGGGGGCTGTTAGCCTCTGGCACTGTGTGTGTGTATGTGTGTGTATGTGTGTGTGTGTGTATGTATGTGTGTGTGTGGTGGGGGAGGGCTTCCATTTGTTCAATTAAATAAAGTAGATTTCCAGGGGGGGTCATCAAGTAACTTTTTTCCCCTAAAAGTGAGACAGTACAACTTAAATTTGGACACCAGTGTTACAGATCTGGAAAGCAACTCTGGGAGGTAGTATTATATTTTAATGTTATGGATAAGAAATCCGAGCTTCAGTCAAGTACTTGCTCAAAGGAAAAAATAAAAGACAAGTTCTACTAGAAACTTAAAAAATCAGTCAGAGCCAGCACCTTGCCTTTGCATTTCAGTGTCATTTGATTTGTCAGCCATTTGTTCTTGGCAGTCTTTCGTGGCAGGCGCAGGGAAGAAGGGCGAGCTGTCATTGTTTCTGCCCCAGTTAGCCCGAGAGTCACAGGTCCTGGACGGGAAGAGTCGGTTTGATAAGGGGTTCATCTCCTTGGGCACAGGGACTCTAGCTGTCATCAAGGAAACGGGGCACGGGGCCAGGGGAAGGGAAGTGTGAGGGCTTAGCGAGGCCTTGTGGAAGGAAGTTCGTGGACTGTGGCCATGGCTCGGCCTGCTTGGTGTCCTTGTCGAGGCTGCTGGTTTGCGTGTGAGCACAGCACTCAACCAGAGCAAACAGACGTTCACTGCCTGATAAAGCATAGTTATTTTTGTCTCTTACTTGATTGTATATTAAAAATTTTCTCCCTTATTTTTTGTTGAGAGTAGAAATAACTGCTCATGTTCATTCCTGGCCAAGTAAGGAAGAATATAGAAAGTGTGTGTGTGTGTGTGTGTGTGTGTTTGTGTTTGTGTGTGTGTGTGTATGTGAGAGAGAGAGAGACAGACAGATAGACCGAGACAGAGAGAGACAGAGATTGTGTGTGTCTGTAACTGTATATGCTTATTTAGTTCATTATAGTTTTTTTTTTTTTTTTTTTTTTTGCTTTTTGGGTCACACCTGGCGATGCACAGGGGTCACTCCTGGCTCTGCACTCAGGAATTACCCCTGGCCGTGCTCAGGGGACCATATGGGATGCTGGGATATGAACCCGGGTCGGCCGCGTGCAAGGCAAACGCCCTACCCGCTGTGCTATCTCTCCAGCCCCTCATTATAGTTTTTGTTAGAAGTTTATTCAAGACTTTTTTAAGGGGGTCCATACCCAGCAATGCTTAGGCATCATGCCTGGAGGGGTTTGGGGGTGCTGGGAATTGAACCTGGGTCAGTTGCATGCAAGGCAAGTGCCGTACTCGCAGCCCTATTGCTTTGGCCTTCAGTAAATCATTTTTACTAGGCATGAAGAGTGATAAATCAGAATGCAGGCATGTGGCTCAGGTTAAAAAGTTTGTCCCATCCCTGAGTTCTTGGATGTGTTCCCTAGAACTCCCTTAAAAAAAGTAGCCAAGCATCAGATTTGAATTGTCTTGATCTACTGGACATTAGTTTGCCATTTTATTTATCTGTGTTGGTGTGGGGACCACATATGGCAAATCTTGTGGCTTGACAGGGCAAAGGTTGGAACCTAGAATTCCCTGTGCGTTCCGTCTGTTGAGCTCTCTCACAGGTCCTTGTTTACCATTTTAGAGACTTATTTAGTTGTATTTCCATGAAACTTAATGAAGGAAAGGAACCCCTTCTAACGGTAAGCTCAGTTTGTCACCCCAAAGGCTGTGAATTTATGGGTCCAGACAGACAAGACAGCTCAAGAGGCAGCTCTGAGCATGATCAGAGTGACTGTGTGTGTGTGTGTGTGTGTGTGTGTGTGTGTGTGTGTGGTGTGAAGGGCACAGCAACTCTTCATAGCTCTCTTCCAAATAACTGAAATCTGAGACCTTCTTCCAAACCTCCGCTCAAATTATTTGTATTGAATTTTGAAGGAGTTCATTCAGAGGCTCTGGTATTCTTTCCCCCCTTTCCTTATGTTCTAGGTCCCCTAGCTTGCCATCTGTCTGTAGGTACACGGCCTGAACTCTTCATGGCCCTACGCGTGGAAGCCTGTCTCAGAAGCATTGCCATTGCCATTCACTGCCCCGTGCCTGCTCTCTACCTCTCACCGCTCTCCAAAGGCAGTTCCAGCCTCATCTCTGGGTATGGATGTTTAGATTCCGAAAAGCTTGGGATCATCTGTCAAGTGCTTGGAGACTGGCATGTTGCTTCTCCTCTTTCCTTTCTCCTCTTTCGTTTCCTTTCTCTGCTTTCCTTTTTATATAAAACTAATGACACAGATTTTTTTTTTCTTTTTGGATCACACCTGGCGATGCACAGGGGTTACTCCTGGTTCTGCACTCAGGAATTACTCCTAGCGGTGCTTGGGGGACCATATGGGATGCTGGGAATCAAACCTGGGTCGGCCATGTGCAAGGCAAACGCCCTACCTGTTGTGCTATCACTCCACCCCCCTCTCAGATTTTTTTTTTTGAAGTAAAACAGATTTTTTTTTTTGGAGGATTTTTGAAGGGAAGGAGGAAGAGAGAAGTGGGAGAGTAGAGAGTGAGAGGTGCTCAAGAGAGAATGCTGGCTTCTCCAAGGGCGGAGAGAGCCCCTACACACATCGCAGCGTTAGATAGAAAAGCATGAAAGTATACATCTCAAGAGGGGAGATGCGGGCAACACTTGTGTTCAGGCACTGCATGTGCTTGGCCACGCGGGTGCAAGCAGCATATGGGCTGACACTCAGTTTTTAACTCCTTTAACTTTTCACATTTGGCATCTTTTCAGATAAGATAGAGTGATAGCATACTGGACTGTCAAAACTAGAGTGAGGAACACTAAGATAGTTCTCCTCCCCCTCCCATTCCCTTTAGATTACAGAAAGGGTGGAAGGAAGCCATGTGGACTCCGGGGTGGAAGGAAAGATGCTTGAGGTCATCCCTGAGTAATCATCAAAACAGACGCAGGACCCTGTCTCAGCTATTTAACACATTCCTTTGATCGATAAACCTGTATGTTGCCCAGTTGCCATCTTTATCATTGTAGTGATTTCAGATCATTATAATGGTTAAAATCTATATGTAAAGTGAGGAACCATGTGCTCTGCCTGGTAGCACTGTAGCACTGTTCATTGATTTGCTCGAGCAGGCACCAGTATCGTCTCCATTATGAGACTTGTTACTGTTTTTGGCAAATCGAATACACCACGGGTAGCTTGCAGGCTCTGTCGTGCGTGTTGGATACTCTTGGTAGCTTACCAGGCTCTCCGAGAGGGACAGAGGAATTGAACCCGGGTCGGCCGCATGCAAGGCAAATGCCCTACTCGCTGTGCTGTGACTTGAACCAGTTATCGCTCTGTCTGGTTTACTCAAGAAATTTAGACATAGATCCTTCATCCCTATTTCTTCACTCTTGGGTCTCCGTGTGAAATGAGGCAAAGTAACTCCAGTTATTTCATGAAATTTTACGTTAATAGCAATATTCCCCCCCCCCCATAAAGATACTACTTTTCCTCATGGTCAGTATTTTTTGACAGTCTTAACTTTTTACTCTGTGTCACTGTATTTGTTAATTACTACCACCATTGCTACTTTTATTTCCTTCGTTATTTAAAAAAAGAAAGATCTCTGAGCTCAGGGGATGTGCAAGCATCACTTCCCGAGGAGAGGGCCCCCGAGAAGACGCATGACCTCTGCAGCCTGGCGTGCAAGCAACACAACTGAATGTATGAGACCCTCACCACTGTGGTAGGGACAAAGGAAAGGAAGAGGGGGACATTTTTTTTTATTTTATTCTTTTATTGAATCACCATGTGGAAAGTTACAAAGCTTTCAGGTTTAAGTCTCAGTTATACAATGCTCAAACACCCATCCCTTCACCAGTGCACATATTCCACCACCAAGAATCATGGTATACCTCCCCGAGAGGGGGACATTTTCAAATCCCGTTATTGCTTGTACAAGATATTGTGGGATATTTTTGTAAATCTAACCACAGTACAATGTTTCTACAGATAAGACCATCAGTATTGAGACCACTTTTGTAACAACAAAACATGCTATAAATGAAATTTTTAGCTATTTTGAAATAATTTTAGACTAATAAGAATTGCACAACATTACAGATATTTCCAATATACCTTTTCCACACCCCCTCCCCTGTAAGTGTAGTACAATGATCAAATCTGCAAGATTGTTTCAGTACTATTATTTGAATCCAACCAGATTTTCCCTCTAGTTTACTTTTCTAAGAATTGGTCCATAATCCTCTGTTAGTTATATTTAGTTGTCTTGTCTCCCTAGGGTCCTCTGATTTATGACAGTTTCTTAATTTCTCCTCATCTTTTATGATCTTGGCAGTTTGGAGGAACACTGAATATTTACTTTGTAGAACCAGTTTGGGTTTGTCCAGTGCCTTCTTTTTATTATGTTGAGGTTGTGTATTAGCTAGTTGAAAGAATACTATAGTGTGCTTGTGTGGTCACTGGCCTGCCCCTGGTGACCGAGGTGCATTCAGGGGCAAACACAGTTCCCCTGGCCAGCCAATGGCTGAATGAAGGGATGGGGGTCACCAGGCTGGTTGGTAATCAGTGTCTATTTATTCAAATCTCATAGCATTAGTTACAGAGAAATCATGAAGGGCTGGGGGTAGCAGTTATCCATAGATGTGATTGAAAATTATCATAAACTATGCAGAGTGGTTAAGCCTTTCCTTCAGGGGAAGTTCTTCTAGGAGATATATTCAAGGATAAGGTTTCAGATAAGTGCTCAGCACTCTAGATTCCTGCTAGGAGATCTGCCAAAGGGCAGAATTCCAACTGTTGTATCGCTTTCTTCTTTACTTAGCCAGTCTCCATTTAAACAGTCATCTTAAATTTACTTCTTAATAGTAAATATTTCTAATCATTTTGTATGGACACAGTGAGAGATATATTTAGCTTAAAGGGTGCCTCTTCATGGGGACATCTTGCTATATATTCCAGTCCTCAGACCAGGTTAGTCTTTTCTAACCCCAGAAGGGTCCTTATGCAGTGACTTCTTTTTGGTTCAGGACAGAGTTTGTTCCATGACCCTGCTCTTAACTTACTGTATACTTCTTAAGGCACTTAGCCTGTCCCTTTTTGATGCCAGGTAGCTTACAGCTTGCCCTGGGTCCATCCAATCCCTGGCTGGGTCCCTCCTTTTGGCAGTGTTAGGAAGTAAAGGCAACTGAGGCTTAAGTCAAGTAAATATGATGGATGCCCAGGAATAAATATTATTCGGAGTCAGTTAACTCCCAAGTTACAAAACATAGCATTAACTGTCTTCCTGTGTCTATACAAAAAGGACATTGCTCTGAAATAAACTATGCAAAAGACATAAAGGAAAGGGAAGAGCAATATATCTCTTATATATACAAAATCTAGAGCCCTCAGAAGAATTTGACTTTACAAGTTACAGGGTCTGATTTGGGGCTATAAGTTAATAGCTAGGGGAAGCACAGCACAAAGGAGAGGTTAAAGATAAACACAGGGTTGGGAGTAACTGATGGAATTGGGTGTGCCTCAGGAGCAATGTGGTGGGAGTAACTCAGTAAATCTAAGCTCCCTGCGGGGGAGAAAGGACAAACCAATGTTATTTCTTAAAATGTTTTGAACTGAAATCCAACAGGGTGCCGCAGAGGATACCACAGAGGTTATAGTGTTGTATAATTTATTGTAGGTTATCAGACTTTGTACATGTAGACTTATGAGGGATAGTGGTGTAATTTTTTCTCTATTACTATCTCTGTTGTAATATCATAGTAATTTTAGCCCATAGTCTTCCCTTCTATTCTGCTTTGTTGCAGGGATTTAAAAATAGTATAGACAGGGGCTGGAGCGATAGCACAGCGGGTAGGGCATTTGCCTTGCACGCGGCCGACCCGGGTTCAAATCCCAGCATCCCATATGGTCCCCTGAGCACCGCCAGGGGTGATTCCTGAGAGCATGAGCCAGGAGTGACCCCTGTGCATTGCCGGGTGTGACCCAAAAAGCAAAAAATAAAAAAAATAAATAAAGAGCACACATTCTCAAATTAAAAAAAAAATAGTATAGGCATAGTATTTTTTTTCTTTTTCTTTTTTTCTTTTTGGGTCATACCCAGTGATGCACAGCTGTTACTCTTGGCTCTGTGCTCAGGAATTACTCCTGGTGGTGCTCAGGGGACCATATGAGATGCTGGGAATTGAACCCGGGTTGGCTACATGCAAGGCAAATGCCCTACGTGCTATAATATCACTCCAGCCCCAGTATTGTTCTTTAAAGTTCTAAGTAGAATTGACTAATAAAACTAATTATCCCAAAGTATGAGCTTTGGAATAATATTTTGGGGGAAGATTTCCTAACTACAAATTTCTTTAATAGAAGCCAACTCTGGCTATTAGTTTTTCTCCAGTGACTTTTAGTAGTTTGTAATTCACAAGAAATCCAACCACTTCATCAGAATTGTTGAGTTTACATGTATAGAGTTGCTTTTTAGGGTGATTTTAAAATACTTTTTATGCCTGCTGAATTTATATGAATAGCCCTTCTTGTGATTATTGATAATTTTTGTCTTTTTGTTCTTTGACAATCTAGCTAGTGATTTGTCAACTCTGTTGATCTTTTCAAGGAATTAGCTTTATGTTTGATTGATTTTTTCCCCTCTTTTTAATTTTATTGATTGTTTTCAATTTCCTTTATTTTTTTTTTGCATTCTGTTTTTATTCTCTTTGATTTTTTGGGGGTTTTATTTCACTTCTTTTTCTAGATGATTTTTTTTAAAAATATTTGAGAGCATGGAGTGAGGACAGGTGGGATAATAGATTGCAGAAAACTCTGAATGATAGTTTTTTTCATTTATTATTAATTACTTTGCACTGTTGAAGAATTTCACCTTGGGCTTTACACACAAAAGGTTAGTCCTCTGCATAAATAACCATAGAGCCATATCCTTGGCCCCTCTGCGGTTTCTAGTTTCTTATAGAGGGAGCTTAGATTCACAAGATGTAAAATCATGACTATTATTCAGATTTATCGAAATGAAGAGAAAAAAATGGCATTTTCTCTGTTCTAAAATAAATTCCTTTTGGCCGCCATAATTTACAGTTCTGTTAATGGTAGTGTTTCATGCACAAAGCATTCCCACACCACGCCATGCCTGCTTCCCTCTGCCCTGTCCCAGTGTGTCCCCTAAGTCTCCTTCTGTCATAAGTGTCCTACAAAAGGCCAGTTTATTGCCTTCTAGTATCTCCTCCTTCTCCTTCTCCTTCTCCTTCTCCTTTTTTTTTTTTTTTAGCATGGATCTTCTGGCAGTAATCTTTCTCTTTTTCTTCATCTGAAAATGTGTTTATTTCTCCTCATTTTCCGAGGATATTTTCACCGGGAGTCGAATCTCACCGGATGGTGAGCATTTCTTTTCTTGTCCAACTTGCCAAAATGTTCTTCCTTCTGGCCTTGGGTCATTTCAGTCAGCAGGCTCCTAGGTATGTGTCATTGTAATCAGGCTGTTTTTCAGAATTTTCTATCTTTGTCTTCCATGTTTAGCAGTTTGCTTGTGTGTCAGGGCATAGATTTTTTTTTTTTTTTTTGGTATTTGCTGAGACTTTTGAAAGCTGTAAATTTATATCTACCAGATTTCACACATTTTCAAACCTTGGCTTTACAAACATTTTTCAACACCATACTCTCCCCCTTCTGGGACCTTAATGACACGGATATGAGATCTTTTACTGCCCGACAGCATCTTCAGGACCTGTTTTAACTTCCATTTTTCTTTCAGTCTGTTTTGTGTTTTTAATTTTAAATTAAATCACGATGAGATACACAGTTACAAAGTTGGCCATGATTGGGTTTCAGTCCTTCAATGTCCCAACACCCGTCTCTTCACCAGTGTACATTTCCCAGCCAGTGTCCCCAGTGCTTGTTTTTGAGTAGGGTATTTTGACATGGATCATTTCTTTTGACTCATTTTTAATTGACTGGCTTTTTTCCTCAGGCACCTCCATTCTGCCATATAACTTATCGTTTTTCTTTTTTAACTTCTTAATGTTTTATTTCAGCGGCTATTGATGTTCAGTTCTGAAGCCTCTGCTCTTCTGTATACTTTGATTTTTGGTTGAAGCGTGTGTGTGTGTGTGTGTGTGTGTGTGTGTGTGTGTGTGTGTGTGTGTGTGTGTGTGTGTGTGTGACATTCGTCGATGCACAGAGGTCACTCCTGGCTCATGCACTCAGGAATTAACCCTGGCGATGCTCGGGGGACCTTTTGGGATGCTGGGATTCGAACCCGGGTTGGCTGCGTGCAAGGCAAATGCCCTACCTGCTGTGCTATTGCTCCAGCCCCTGGTTGAAGCTTTTTATCTGGATCTTTTATGAGTGTTTACTGTTACATTTTTACTTTTGTCTGTTTGTTTCTGAACTACTCCCAGCTGTGCTCAGGGATTACTCTTGACTCTGCACTCTGGAATCACTCCTGGTGGGTTCTGGGATGGTATGTGATGCTGCAGGATTAACCCCAGGCCATCCATGTGCAAGGCAAGCACCCTACCCACTGTCCTAAGTCTTTGGCCCCATGGACTTATTTTGGACTCACCTGGCTGTTCTCAGGTATCACTCCTGGCAGTGCTCAGGCGACCATGTGTGGTGCTGGGGATCACACCAGGATCAACCATATGCAAAGCACATGACTTAAATCCTATACTCTCTAGCCCTCACTGTGGTTGTAACAAGGGCTTTGAAGTCTTTTCCTTAATCTCAGCAGTTGGGTGTGGTGTCTTTTTCTTTATTGTTAAGGTTTCCTTGGTTTGTCTGGTCCCTGATTTTGATTTCCCATCTGGATGGGTTGAATGTTTTATTTTGAAACTCAGGGACTTGTTTGAATCTTAAGCACAGGGTGTTTGAGGATTTGTTTTCGTGTTGCATTAACAGGCTTTCACTGGTATCAGGCACTCAGACCACAAGTTCCAGCCAGCTTGTGTTTTTGCAGGGTCAGCTGGTTTTCACAGCCTTTGCAGCGAGCAGATCCGTGCACAAGAGGTGAGCCCAAGTTAGACACGACCTAATGGAATCCCTCCCATGATTTCCCGCCTGTAAACCTCTTGGCATTTTCTGATTCCTTGGGGCCACTTGCTCAGGCCTCTGACCCAAAAGTCAAAGATCACTTTTCTTCTCTCTGCCCTAAACTTTCTGTGCTCATTTGCCTGTGTCTAAAGCCATAGGTAGAGGACAGGAAGACAAAACAGCAGTGTGGAAGGATGGGCTGGAGTTTGATGGAGAGCACCTGCTTTGCACGCATCAGGGGTCAGCCCCCAGTGCTGTGAAGGAGAAAAGCAGCAGACTTGGCTCTGCATTCTTGGGGCCACCACTTCTCTGCTCAGAGAGAATTCCCCCCTCCTACAGTTTTAAGAATCTGTCCAAGGGATGCCTTCACTGCCACTGGGGTGCTGCAGACAGGGTGCTTTGTTAAGCCATCTTGCCCCCCTGCTAGCACTTATTTTTCCAAAGTGCATGCCTTGCATGCATGAGACCTGGATTTCATCACACGCACTACAAAAAAAATTTTATTTTCTTTTAAGTCTTTAGAATATTTCTCTACACATGCTGTCTATAATTACATTTCGTAGAGAGAGAAAAAAGTGGCACTTCTTACTTGAAATCTTAAAAGAATAATGCAAACACTAGCTCTACTGAGAGACCCAGCCAGACCGAGCCCCATTGTTTGCAGTAGATTTGCTTCTGTGTTCAACTGTATTCTATGTATTTGTGTGATATCTGTGTATAGTCTCTGAACTCAGAGCCTTGTGAGACAAATTTAGTAACTGGAGTATAGTTGTGTACAGATTTATTCCTAAACACAGCAATTACAGTATCAAGTCTAAACATTTCCTAGAGTGCTCCTTCCATCCCTTTCAGTGTATTTTATATGTGCCATTTAAATTTATTTGTAATGTAATTAGATTTTTTGGGTAAGATATCTTATTTATTTATTTATTTATTTATTTGCTGTTATTTTTGCTTTTTTTGGCTGGGGGTGGTCACACCCAGCGATGCTCAGGGTCTGCACTCAGGAACCACTTTTAGCAGTGTTTGGGGGACCATATGGGATGCTGGAGATTGAACCTGGGTTGGCCATGTGCAAGGCAAACACCCTACCTGCTATACTATTGGTCCGGCCCCTGGGTAAGATATTTTAAACATTGGGTTCCACATTTCTTTGACACCCTGAAATATCAGCGCACTCTGTTTTGGGTCTGATTTCTGGGTCGGAAAGCACTTACGCCTTCCACCTGTGTCTCGCTTTGATCCTATTTGGCAGTAGCATCTGCTTTTCTCGTCACAGTGCTCTGGGATTGGTATGTCCTCGGAATTCTTGGGACTTCATTGGTGATTCAGCCTTGACATTTGAGCTTTGATATGCTTGCTAGGGAAAGACTAGGCTTTCAGAGACAAGACTTTTAAAAATTCATATGATATCCATTGTTCATCAGAGTTCAAGGATACATGTAATATGTTGACCTAGTGTTGAAAACCAAATTACTGGGGCCACAGAGAGAGTACAGGGATTAAGGTGCTCGCTTTGCACTTGGCCTACCCACATTCAATCCCAGGTACCACTTGGTTCCCAGGCACTGCTGGGAATGACCTGCGAACACTTCTAGGTATGGCCCCCAAATGATAAATGCGTATTGTCACCTTCAGTTAAAATGAAAGAATGTCATTCCTCCCCCACACCAGAAAGAGCTGAGGCAGAAAAGACTATTTATAGCTAAAACTCACCTTCTAGTTGGTTGGAGCAAGACTTCTCATTAAGGAGGTGAAATCTCTTTTATCGGCATAGATTAAAATGTTACCAAGAACCCAACCCAGAAACACAGCCAGTAAACAGAATTGCTTTCTGGTGTCTTCCATCTTAGAGCTTCACAGCTGTAATTCACTTTTAGAAGTTCATAGCATTCTGTTGTGAGGTTTAATAAACTCCTGTCTGGCAGGTAGGGCATTTGCCTTACATGTGGCTGACCAGGGTTCAATCCCCAGCATTCCAGATGGTCCCCAAGCACCGCCAGGAGTAATTCCTGAGTGTAGAGCCAGGAGGAACCCCTGAGCATTGCTGGGTGTGATCCAAAATAAATAAAAATAAAAAGCTCCAGTCTTTAGGGGTGTGGCTCAGCAGTTGAGCTTCTTGCATGTGAGGCCCTACTTTTAATCCCTTCACCCACCTCGAAGAAACGGTGATAACAAAGATCATATCATGGCAGCCCCCAGGTTCAGAATGGGGCTCAGCTTCACCTTTTGAGGTAACTAAAGCTCAAAAGATTTGTTTTGTTGGGAGGATTACTTTAGGCTTGGCTATAAAGTGTCCACAAAAGCGATTCTGGGAGATTGTCAATCTTTTGAATAATAAAGTTGTTTTACAAGCTGTTATATCTAATCCTTATGAGGGACATGGTCCTGAGTGGCAGATCATTGGCACCAAAGTCACTGAACTGATTAGCATATCACTTGGGAGACCTGATGCTCCCCACTCATGGCGTGGGCATAGTAGTCTAGACTTTTAGCGAACTGGCTTCTGAGAGAAAGGAGCAGTACACAAAAATAGTCATACTCAAAGTGCTGTTGAACATGTACAATTGCTAGGGCTTTGCCAGCGATAAAAACAAAAGTCCCATCTACTTGCTCAGAAAAGAATCATAAAGTGTCGTGGACACTAAGGGCAAGAACTGAGCCAAGAACCTGAAATAAAGAAACTGAAAGGACGGTCTGGTTGACTCCTCCTGGACTTTTGTGCACCTTTGAATGCAATCTACTGTGTTTAGAGTATCCCGCCTGCACGATAGAGCATAGCAAACTACCTGTGGTGTATTCAATATGCCAAAAACAGTAACAGCAAGTCTCACAATGGAGACGTTACTGGCGCCCGCTGAGCAAATCGATGAACAACGGGACAACAGTGCTACAGTGCTACAGTTCTCCCTCAGAGTTTACAGGGCAAGAGTAACTCTTAAGGGGTAAACTAGACAGACTTCCCAATTTTTTTCCCCCTTTAGAACCCCCAAAGTCATGTTATCATACCATTTTTAAATTTTCCAGCTTCCTACAGTTAAGTCCTCTATTGATGTATGTATGGCCTTCAGGAAGATTACCAAATTTATCAAACTTGCAAATAGAACACATTTTCCCAACCATTTTCTTTTATACGCTGTTCTAACAGTTTTCCTCCAGGTGGCTGCTTTATATCTCAAAGATCATTGCATTTCTAATGGTATTATATATATATTTTTAAAGGGGTGACTTCCCTTTTCTCTTACATAATCTGTAACCATTTTTAGAAATCACTGTGATACACTTTTGCTCCATATATAGTCAGATTCTTTCATGCAGTTTTACTTAAATTGTACCAGACTCCTTTTCTTTCCTCATGCTGTCATATGCTGGGACTTTTTGAGACCTCAGACATTTAGTTTTCAAATTTAGAAAATATAGCTTCAATATATCAGTTAATGATGTGGCATATTTGAAAGGTCACATATTTTATGGTTGGAAGGGAAAAATTGGAAGTATTTGTGAGTCATTTCAGTTGTCTGAACTGAATGCTAGTTTTTCTCTCCAAGGTTTGCTGTTCTATTTAAATGCGGAGTATCACTTACCTCCAAGTGCCTGATTATAATTTTTGTGACAAGACAGAACATACTAATTCAATCTTTTATAGTAGAAAATGTTCTGTGCAGTTGTAGCTGGTGAGCATGTTGATCCTTCCAGCTTTCCTGATCTTGCCTCTGTTCCTGCCCCTCTTGACATTATTGTCACACACAATCACCTCCCAATACCACCACTTGTCTATGTGCACTTTGATTCCACAGTGAACTACATAAGGCAGATACTCTTGGTTTTCTCCCCAACTCTTGCTTACTGATAAGGTAACTTTGGACTAATTATTTCACTTTGCTGAGCTTCAGTTTATCCTTTTGTTTTTGTTTTTGTGTTTTTGACGACACATCCGAAAATGATCAGAGGCTACTCCTGGTTTTGCACTTAGGAATTTTTCATGGCAGTGCCCGTGGGACCAGGGTGCTGGGAATCACACCAGGGTCAGTTGTGTGTAAGACAAATGCTCAACCCGCTGTACTACTCAGGGCCCCAAGCTTCAGTTGGTCTATCTGTAAATTTGGGGGGAAGTTGCTGATGGACACAGTAATTAACATATTTCTTGAAAAACAATTGCTGCTCACTTAGCTGCTATTAAACTTTAGTATAGGATGTGTTTCTTATTTTATCACAACTCTACCAATGAAAGGCCTCATATCCTCATTAAGTTGGTATTAGCTTAGCTGCTTTTCGAAGACAATTTCCAAAATTTGAATTCTCAGAAGCTATCAGGGAAAGATGAGGCAATGAGGTTAATACCAACTTGGGAGTGAATTCATAAGGTGATTGATTTGATTAAAAACTGAAAACTCTCGGTGGGATTAAAAGAGGGACTTTTATAGAATAAGGAAAATAGTGTGGTACATTTGAGGACCCAGATTTACATGTAGGAAGTGGAAACTGGAAGAATAAACTGAAAGAACGTACAATAAGGTAAAATATAGATTGAAGTCAGTTATTGTGATATATTTGACTTTAAGACCCAGGGTCCATAGTTTAGAAATAAAAAGAATATATTGTTATCAATAAAAGAATACGATTTTCCTTATTTGGGCTTGGGGCACACCTGCGTATGATCAGAACTTCAGAGCTAAGGGACTTCTGAGGATTAAACTTGAGTCTCCCACATGCAAAACAGATACTCTAGCCCTGGTTGTAGCAATTGAAGAAAGAAAAATGGATCAAGAAAAACTTAGGTTAGGGGCCAGTGAGACAGTACAGTGGGTAGGGCACTTGCTTGCATGCAGCTGACCTGGTTTCAATCCTTGGCATGTCATGTTGCCTCCTAGTCTGCCAGGAATCAGCCCTGTGCACAGGGTGAGGAGTAAGCCCTGAGCATAGCTTGGTGTTTCACCAAACCAAAACAAATCAAAAAGAAAAAAGGAAATAAAGAGAGAGGGAGGGAAGGATGGAAGGATGCAGGGAGGAAGGAAGGGAAAACAGGCTTAAGTTAAATAAGAAGAGAAGGACATCCTTCAGAAGAAACAGACTTGTTCCGTCAGTCTTGGAGTGAAAGTAGTCCTGGCTCTTGACTGTTTCCTTGGCTTGGTGGTCCAGCTTCTTGCCTTTGCTGATCAACTCTTCATAGGCGTCAGCTGCAAAAGTGTTAAATCTTGTGCTTCTTGATTCTTTCTGCATGTTAGTCTTAGGCTTCTCTAACTCCCTTCTTTTTACTGCTTCAGTTTATAAGATAGGAGAGCACCAGTGAATTCTTGCAGCCACTGAAACAGATTTTGTTGTTTTTGAGTTATACCTGGCAATGCTCAGGAGGTACTCCTGGCTTTGCACTCAGGAATCACTACTGGTGGTGCTCAGGGGACCAAATGGGACGTCGGGAATTGAACCTGCGTCAGCTGCTTACAAGACAAGTGCCCTACCCACTGTGCTCTCAATCTGGCCCTTGAAGCTTTTTAAATTCACGTCCCCGCCGCCCCCATTCATTTATCAATATTCTTGGAGTCACTGTCATCCCATTGCTCATCGATTTGTTCAAGCAGGCACCAGTAACATCTCTCATTGAGAGACTTATTGTTACTGTTTTTGGCATATCCAATACGCACGGGTAGCTTGCCAGGTAATAGTACCTTACACTTGAAAAAATAGAAACTAATTTCCTTGGGGAAATTTCAGAGATATTAATGAGAAAAGTTTTCAAATGATATTTTGTGCCCTCGTGATGGTTCGATAAATTGGTTAACTATATGGAAACATTTATTTTCAAAAAGGAACTGTCAGGGTAATAGTATTAGAAAAGCAAGTACAGGAGGAAATCCAAAGCATATTTGTAGTGGAATATATAAAGGAGTGGGAGCTAATTAATGTATGGCAGCCCATTGTGGTCAAAAGAGTAGAGAGGAGGAGCCGAGTGATCATTTGGTTGACACTTTTCTCAATCACAAACACTAAATTGGGACTGGTACAGAATTTTAAGTGCCTTTTCCTTGGGCCTTACTGTTGTGATCTTTCTTTAGAACAGTTCTGATATACCCTTCAGATGGCTGGCCTGTGTGGATGTTGTCGGTGCCAAATTACAACACAGAACAAGGGACTGTTCTGTTTCATTTACTGAGAATAGTGCTTAATAAGTACTATTTGACAACATGCTGAATTAAGAGAATGTTATGAGGATGTTTCACAAAGAAAAGTGGGTAAAACAGCTGATGTTTACAAGTTCTATTTGTATGTGATTTGGTACTAATATAAAGCCACACACTTAAAGCTTGGTTTTTTAAATTTTTATTCACTACATGAGAATATGCTGAGACAAAAATGGGTTTAAATACATACCACTTGTCTATAGTTTATACTATTTTAGAAACAAGTTTGTTTGTTTTTTTCCCTAGGAGGTTTAAAATGTGTGAGACCCTATATATTGGTTTATACTGCACAGGTTCAAGGAATACTGATTTGTAACTTGGGACAATGATTTCTATTATTCCCTCTTCCCCTCCTCAGCTTTGATCTTAGTATCTTATTTTAGTCGCTTCATCATAAATAACTATGATTTTCTTTCTAAATATGGGATTCCAAGTAGAAATTAAACTATTTCCTATGTTTAATTCTCTCTCTATATATACATATATATATTTAGTATAATAAAGGTCAGTGGGATTTAATCACTAAAGAGGGCAATAACTCAACATTTTATAAAACTTTATTTTTACTTGCGTATTAGGCTAAGTATTTACCTCATGTTTAATTTATCGTAGGTTTTTTTCAGCCCATAAAAGTTTACTCATGGCATACTCAAATATAGTTCTACTTACTAATAGTCATCAATAACCCATGATAAGTGATAGTCAAATAACTTTGTATTGAATATATAAAATTACTACAATTATTTTTATAGTACACTGTAGGATGACATTGCTTTGTCTTTTCCCCCTTTGCCACAAGGAGCTTAGCTTGTCACACCCATCAAGGTGCTCCTGAGTCACTCCCATCCCTTTGTTTAGCTGTAATCACTTCTCTATGCTCTCTTCCCCAAAACAGTTAATCAGCTTTTCCCCCTAATCTGACTCTGCTAATTTGTAAAGTCAGACCTTTCTAGGACACTGAACTTAGAAGTTAATATTGCCTTTCTCCTTTCCTTATGCCTTTTGAATAATTTACTTTAAAGCAATGTCCTTTTTGTATAGACACAAGAAGACAATATTATGCTTTTGTAATTTGGGATTTAATTGGCTTCTAATATTATTCATTCCCGGGCATCTGCTTTCTCCACTTAAGCCTCAGTTGCCCTCAGTTCCTAGCACCCCAAAGTAGGGTCCCGACAAGGAGAAGAGAAACACACTCATGGGACTCCGCCCTTGGGTGGAGGGTCCTGCTGAAGGAGAATCTGTCCTAAAAGCAGCATCCCCTGAGGGGAAAGAACCTTACCCCTATTGATTGTGACCACACCTTGGGTAAGCCCCAACCACCTCATGCTGGGGGGATTTAACTAGGCTGTAAGAGTGGGTTCGGGGGTGAGATTCAGAGAGAGATCTCACCAGAGCCAGGAGAGAAGCAGAGAGAGAGAATGAAATAAACTGATCGAGCAACCAGTTTGGCCTTCTTCCTTCCATCGCCTGCCCTTGACCAACAGCCACACACAGCGGTTCCAGAGCACCAAACACGGGCAGTGAGACAGAGCCGCCCAGAGAGCCTGCGAGTGCACACGCTCATTGGCGAGCTTTAGTTTTTTATAGTACACGTCTCATATGCTTTCATGAAAAGATAGGATTTAAATCATCATTAATTCTCCTTGCTATGTGGCAAATCTGCATCATGACATTGAACTTGTTAGTGAGCTCTCATGCTGAAAGTATGGTAAATCTGGCTTTACTATGTGAGTACCATTGTAAACTCTAGATAGTATGCTTGTGCCTTAGAGAGATTTAGTTATGTGTATGTGGCGAGGGTGGGGTGGGGAGGGGAAGCCACACTGGACTGCTCAGGCTTACTCCTGCTCAGGCTCGGGAACCATGTTGCCTGCTAGAGATTGAACCTGGGTTGACCACATGCAAGGCAAGCACCTTGTGAGCTTGCCATACTTTCTCTCTAACCCATTTAAAAACTTTTTTTTTATAAAAAGAATAATATAAAGCAATATATTGAATTAAAAGAACAATATAGAAAGTCTATTAGATCTACTTACCTCATTATTAAATAGAACAACAAGACATGCTGTTTCAATGGACTAGAAACAGTAGACAGAGAATTCCAAGAGACCATTGACCCAGTCCTCCCATCACATGGTAGGGCAGAGGAAAGAGAGAGGAGTCACATTTGTGACATGAGAAAGACCTTTAAACTTTTTAAAAAAAGACTTTCATACTTCATCATTGGAAGTATGGGCTGGAGTGATAGCACAGCGGGTAGGGCGTTTGCCTTGCATGCAGCCGAGCCGGGTTTGATTCCTCTGCCCCTCTCGGAGAGCCCGGCAAGCTACCGAGAGTATCCCACCCACACGGCAGAGCCTGGCAAGCTCCCCAGGGCATATGCGGTATGCCAAAAACAGTAACAACAAGTCTCACAATGGAGACATTACTGGTGCCCGCTCGAGCAAATCGATGAACAATGGGACGACAGTGCTACAGTGCATTGGAAGTAGAGCCTGAGGGAAACTGGAATTTTTCCATATTCAAATAATACCCTGTTTTCTTAGGAGCTAGTGTAAGCCTGCTGCGCAGGGCAAGTGCCACTGTCAGAGCGAAGGGGAGAGGAGAAACAAAGTTGTGAGAAGGTTGGAAGGAAGGGAAGATGAGAGAGAGAGAGAGAGAGAGAGAGAGAGAGAGAGAGAGAGAGAGAGATTGATTAACTGGTAATGGTAACCCCCCAAATTGTTTTTAACCTAATATTTAACTTAAAGATTAAACATTTTTTTCTTCTGTTAAAAGTCATGATGTATGGCATTGTGAATTATGGAATACATACAGAATACATATATGAATGAGGCTGGAGTGATAGTATAGCAGGTAGGGCATTTGCTTTGCATATAGCCCACCTGGGTTTGATCCCCAGCATCTCATAGGATATGGTGCCCTGAGCACTGCCAGGACTAATTTCTGAGCACAGAGCTAGGAACATTGCCAGATGTGGTGCAAAAACAAACAACTCCCCACCAAAAAAAAAAAAAAAAACTTTTCTATTTAATCTTCACAATTTATGAAAAAGTCAGGGTGGAGGTTTGGGCCATATCCAGCTGTCAAACGTGTTGGCTGCATGCAAGGCAAGGCCTTAAGTTCTGAACTCTCTCTCTCTCTCTCTCTCTTTCTCTCTCCCTTTATCCCCAATCCCAGGGTTAGGGACTGTTGATCCCTGGTTGATAGCTACTCTGTACATTTGAGTAGAAAACGCCCTTAAATTATGTTTAGATCCATTGTTGGTGTTTATGATTCAGATTGGGTTTTGTTTTTATTTTCTTTCTGGGTCACACCTGGCGATGCACAGGGGTTGTTCCTGGCTCTGCACTCAGGAATTACTCCTGACGGTGCTCAGGGGACCATATGGGATGCTGGGAATCGAACCTGGGTCTGCCACGTGCAAGGCAAATGCCCCACCCGCTGTGCTGTTGCTCCAGCCCCTAGATTGGGTTTTGAATTAATTTGGATCATCCAGCTGGCAGCGAGCCGGACTTCACAGTGCACTCTGCCCTCAGACTCAGCAGACTGCTTTCCTGCATGTCACAGCATTCACCCGCACTGGATTTCCTTTGACCCTTAAGTCACATACACAGGTGCTTTTCTGAAATTTGAGCATCTCATGTATAGAACATGTGATTTAGTTTCCTTTTCAGTTGGTATAATAAAGTGATAAGATGACGGAGTGGTTTAAAACTTAAGCGGGCTGGGGCTAGTAGGTTGTGAGCTTGCCTTGTAGGCATCCGACCCAGATAAAATCCCTAGCATCATGTAAAGGCCCTTCAGTGCTGTTAGGAATGACCTCTGAGCACAGAACCAGGTGTGGTTCAAAAACAGAAGGAGGAAGAAGAAGAAGAGGGGAGGAAGGAGAAAGAGGAGGAGTGGGAGAGGGCGGAGGAAGAGAGCTCAGTTGACTCATGGTCCCTGAGTCTCAGTGGAGTGACTATGAAGTCCAAAGCCAGGAGGAGCCAGACATTTGGTGTTTAGTATTTGCCCCACAGCAGGATAGCACAGTGGGTAGGGCATTTGCCTTGCATGCAGTTGACCAAGGTTCAATTCCTTCGTCCCTCTTGGAGAGCCCAGCAAGCTACCGAGAGTATCCCGCCCGCACGGCAGAGCCTGGCAAGCTACCCGTGGCATATTCGATATGCCAGAAACAGTAACAACAAGTCTCACAATGGAGATGTTACTGGTGCCCGCTCGAGCAAATAAATGAGCTGTGGGATGACAGTGATACAGTGATTTGCCCCAAACACCCAAACCAGCTAAACAAAAAAACTAAGAATGAAAAAGTTTCATCAATGTTGCGGTTCCACTGGCCTTGTATACATGTCCTCATTTATAAGGTGAAGGCACTTGACCTTTAGGTTCTCCAAGCTTCTCTAAAATTTTATGACTTCAAATTTGTTACTATCCCACTCATAATTATTGTTGATTTTGTTTAAGTCTTGAATGTCAGATGATTGATCCACGGTTTTACATTGAGTTTTTTCTTTCCAGTCTATGTCAGAGATGAATAAGGTCTGAGTTTGGGATAATATGGTGAGAAGATCTTTTATGCTAGTTAGTGTCACGGAGTGAGACCCTCATCCTGAATTTGGCCGTTGGAAAATGATCACCAAATGTCAGTTAACACAGGCACTTCTTTCAACAAATGAAAATTAAACATCCATGTCAGATGCTTCAGGTTCCAAGACCCTAAACTCCTAGCCTAGAATGAAAGGCCAACCCACAAGTATTAACCACCTCTATAATTACTAGGGCCCTGGGAAAGAGGTGCCAAGAGATTAGGAGAAGAAAACTATTCCACTCATGAAATGGAAGGCAAATGGATGCTACAGCAAAGACTTTGCCATGAATGGAGTTTTACCGGATGGAGAAAGGATGCTTGACTGTCCGAAGCAGTAGGAAGCATGTTCAGAGGACCAGACCTGGAGGGGATGCATGGGAGAGCCTCAGGTAGTTCTATTGTGCCACGTGCTGGAGGATGACATGCTGGAAAAGTTTCTTGCATCTGCCTTGGCACAGTCTCCTAGACCAGAGGCTATCCAAGACATTAAGAAGATTTTTAAGAAAGGAAGAGTGAGAGGGACCTAGTGGACATTCTGTGTGGGGTGAGGGTGGGGTATCACATTGGAATTTTGTATTCATGAAGACCTATCATTGACAGTATTGCAAAATTATAAATTACCGTGACCAAAAAAAAAAAAAGAAAACAAACCAGATACCTCGCAGACGTGACAGAGGTGGCAGGCAGCATTAGGTCTTGAACCGCTGGGGGGGATGGGCATGCTCTTAGCAGCATAAGCATGAAGAAGGAACCAGGCGTGCTGGAGATAGCTAGTCCATGGGACCATGCTATTCTCCGCCCATGGGACTTTTGCCCCGTAGGAAAAGAGCAGGTGTGACAGTGCCTGTCTTGTAAACGTAGGTCACATGTTCCGATCTTTGTGTGTCCTGCATGTGCAAAACACAGTCCTGACAGCTTTGCTCTTGGTCCGTCAGTGATTCGGGGCTCTGTAAGCAGTTCCCAGCTGTTCCATGGCCAGGTGTGTGTAAGCATCACAAAGAGGAGTGCAGCCCCCTGGGAGCACCCTAAGATAGGAGAGGGCCACAGCCTGTGGCCATCAGGGGTGAGATCTGCAACGCCCCTGGTCAGCACCACAGCCATAACAGCCACGGGTCCCAGCACAATTGCTGATGCTCAGGTTAGAAAGGGTTTCATGCTCCACCCTGTAGAGTTTGGACACATATCTCTGAGCAATGGTTAGCCATTGAATGCTTGCAAGCAAGGTTCTGAGAGCAGATTTGCGTTTGGAAGATTCTAACAGCAGCAAAAGAGAAAGTAGATGAGAGGGTACCAGCATTTGGATAGAACACTGTGCCCTAGTATTGCTTCTAAGAGCTGATGGGAGCTTGCATGAAGCCAGGAGCCGAGGGGCTGTAGAGGAGGTAGAGAGAGCTGAGAGACAATTGAATTATAATAATGACAGCAGTAATGTCGGCTAAGCTTTATTGAATGTTTGCTCTGTACTAGGTGCCTGATATAAGTGCTTTATGTTGACTAACTCATTTAATCCCCATGTAATACTCTGAAGCAGATGTTATTGTTATTATCAATATTTTATACTTCATGACAGAAGGGAAGTACAGAAACTTTTAAAAATTACCGTGTCTCACAGCGACTAAGTGAAGTCTTGGGGATGTGAAGTGCACTCCTCATTACTGCATGCAGTTGCCTCTGTAGGCATCTGCTGGCCTCAGTGAGGGGTAGTAAGAGTCATTGCTAGTAACTGCTTGCTTGGTTGACCGGGAGGACGGTGCTACCTCTCACGGAGCCAGGAGGAACCAGGGGCATTGGAGCAAAGATAGCCAGCTTATAGCTGATGCTCTCCAGAAGGCAGTTGGATATATAGCACCAGTGGGTCTGTGCTTAGCAATTACACAACTGTCACTGTCACATGTCCCGTTGCTCATCGATTTGTTCGAGCGGGCACCAGTAACATCTCTCATTGTGAGACTTATTCTTACTGTTTTTGGTATATCCAATACACCACAGGTAGCTTGCCAGGCTCTGCCGTGCAGGAGCGATACTCTCGGTAGCTTGCTGGGCTCTCCGAGTGGGGCAGAGGCATCAAACACGGGTTTACCGCGTGAAAGGCGAAGGCCCTACTGCTGTGCTATCGCTCAGCCCAGCAATTACACAACAAGCTCTAAATACAATGTATTGGGACAAAACTAATAAATTGGTGAAATTGAATATGTTTCAGTAACCCTTGCCTCTCCTCCCCTCCCCTTTCTTTTCCTCCCCTCCTTATCTCTCTCTCTCTGTCTCTGCCTCTTTCTCTCTCTCCTAATTTGTTTTGTTCCCTCTCACCTTCCCTTTGTTGATCTGGCTGTTACAGTGAGGACCACACAGACGCCTAGCTGTGGGGCTCCCTGCTGTTTGTCCCTGAGCTTGTGGTGCTTGCACACCTGCCAGCAGTGCTCACGAGGGTGACACTTTTCGCTGTGGTGTCCGCACATGTGCTCACTGAAGGCCGTCGCGCTCTTGGTTGAGGCAGCCAGGTGATGGCTGTGCTCAGCAGCACTCTGCAGTGCTCGCACATGTTGTCACCATGGGTTGCACTTCTTGGTATGATACAGCTTTTTAGCGGTGCTCATTTGGGGGGTCCCATCCTGTTTTGTGGTGTGTAAACACACTTGACTGAGACCTGGAGGTCAGAGATACTCAGAGCATGAGGGAAATTGAAGTGCAAGAGGATCCTGTTGCTGAGATAGTGGGAGGCATTGGGGCATGGAACTCAGAGTGGCCTTCGAGAAACAAGTAAGTCCCCTGTCGATGGCCAGCAAGAAAATCGAGGCTTGAGTTTTACAAACACAACAGAATTCTGCCAGCAAAAAGTTTTGTAGAGGACCCGAAGCTCCAAATTAGAATCAGGCAGCCAGCAGTGTGCTATCAGCCTGAGCACAGAACCCACACTCCGTGCCAGGATTTTGACCTATGTTTAGCTTGCTAAATTGATGGTAATTTGTGAATGCAACACTAGATAGCTAACGTATGTCCCTGGTGTCCTTCTCCTCTGCTAGTTCTGAGTATGAGCCTTCAGTTGCAGTGACAGAGTCTTCCCAAACTCAGAGTATGTTTTCCATCCCTTTTAGTAGCTGTTAGTGCTTTGAATTAAGGAGAATACGGTTTTCTCCTTTTTAAACTCTGGGCCTAATCTTAATTGGTTGTGTCCTAGATTACTGGCTTTGGCTTCTAATCTCCAGGGGGGTGTAGAGGACACTGCAGCAAGGAATCATTGACCTGCTGTGGACATCAGAGTTTACCAATGAGATTTGAAAGCATTTGAAAGACAGGAAGAAAGTATCTCACTTGGACTGTGGCGCGGAGGGAAGGCAATGCAGGTTGTTCCTTTGTTGTTTCTTGGCCACACCCAGAAGGGCGTGGCCAGTTCTGTGCTCAGGGGTCCCTCTAGACAGTGCTCAGAGGCCTGGGATTGAGCTAGAGTTGGCTGTATTTGGACACAAACTATCTCCCTCTGGCCCCTGGCTGATAGATTCCTGGGTGGGTTCGTTCTGTTTTAGTCTCCATTGTTTTATTTGGATCTTCTAGTTAGCATTTTTCTTGTATCCAGGGCAAAAAGAGAAATAACAGAAAATATTTTTTAAATTAGTAGAATAAATTTTCCGGACATTGATAAATTATATAATATTTTAAATAATTTTTTTCCTTCAAACTGAAAGGCAAATGGGGTAGGGAGGTAAGTTTTCCACATTCAGTCCTAATGTATTCATAGTATTCATTTGAGCTAATTAGATTTCCCCTGTCTGAAAAATAGCTAATATATTTATATATGATAAATAGATTCAAGCTATCTGCCTGCCTGTCCGTCTGTATGGACATGCTTAGAATACTCCATTCATTCGGTCACTTTCAGTCCTGACTTTGATGGAGCTGGGAGAACCAAGCTCTCCATGTTTATGGAGTCAGACTCTGCGATCCCTTGTCAGTTGGTGGAAAACTCTATTTAATGTTATTTAAATTTAACGTAATTTAAACTTTGCAAATAGTGACCTTTTATCTAAATTTTTATTTAAATTCCCAATGTAATTTGTCTTAGTCAAATAGGTTTATTATCTTATAAAATATGTGTGTACAAAATGGATATGACAACTCTCATAATTATTTTTGCCGCATCTCAAGCTAGTTAAATATTCCTTGCCTCAGATGGCACATTTACGAAGAGGACTCAAGGTCAGAGTAACTTTTTAAAATTATATTTTGTCTCAAGGAACTGTGCTAAGATTTTGTTTATAATCAGTCTAGTTGGTACTGACCTAGGAGTTTGAGAAGAGGCGAGATCCCCAGCAGTGCTCAGAGATCCTGGAGGTGTCCTCTCAGACTCATCCAGGCGATCTGGGTCCAACAGCTCAATAGTTGTCTCAAGAGAGGTGCCAGAAGCCACCCTCGTGGGGCTCTGGGGACCAAACAGTGTCAGGGCTTAGTGCATGCAAAGTATGTGCTTTGTCTTTTTAGGATACCTCCACAGGTCCCTCACTGCCAATTTAATTGATGATGTCTTTCAGTCAATATCTGTAAACTGCTTTTTGTTTAAGGGATTTTCTTAGATTTTTTTTTTTTTTTTTTTTGCTTTTTGGGTCACACCCAGCGATGCTCAGGGGGTTACTCCTGGCTTTGCACTCAGGAATTACTCCTGGCAGTGCTTGGGGGACCATATGGGATGCCAGGGATCGAACCCAGGTCGGCCGCGTGCAAGGCAAACGCCCTACCCGCTGTGCTATCGCTCCGGCCCTTTCTTAGATTTTCTTAGGAAGAAAATATATTTTATCATATATTTATATTACATATGCATATGCATATTCCATCTGTATTCCCAGTTGTTTTAAGAAGTCGTATCCTACGTCCTTCAGGGACACTGTATAATTTTTGTTAGGCTTACTACATCTTTATAAACCTGTCTATTATATATCGTGATCTCAGTTTCTTAAAAAAGTTCCTTGACTTCATTTCTAGTATTTTGCTGTGGTGTTCTTTCATGTGGTGTTCTTACTCCTTAGAAATAAAGCATCTGCCTAGCTTCTGCCTTTAGGGCAACACACCTGAAATAATAAAAACTTCAGGAGTTATTTGGCAACCCACATGGAATAATAAAAACTTCAGGAGTTACTTGGCATCTGCATTTTTTCCTCTATACACCCTTTTATGTGAGCAGAGAATATTAAAATTAGGTGTTTTATATGTGTTAATACTGGAACATCAATAACTCCCCTAAAGAGTGCCAAGGAGTATTTTTTTTTTTTCCTGTGTAACTCTGAACTCCCTAGACTGGAGAGCTCTCCCAGGCTTTCTGTAATCTCCCATGCAACCCCAGGAGTTATCTGAGTACAGTAGGAATGAATATGACCCTCCTGCACCCCCAACCCCTGGCCTTCCCACACCTCCATCCTGCTAATCTAGCTCCCTCCCTTACCTGTCAGAAATGTGATTCCACTACATGTGCCAGAAACTGTGCTAGGAGATTTTTATATTTTGAATGTTTGTAGAAATACTGATACTATAATTGCTCCCCTGTTTTTCTAAAAGCTGCCTGGCATAGAAATCTTATCTATCAAATATTAGGTACAGCTCTGTATTTCAGAGCCTAAGATACCAGATTAGACATAAGTAGGCATACTTCTGTTTCATACTGCAAAAAATCTATTATTCCTGGTAAATCTACAATTGAATAAGTAGTCCTTTGTTCTGGTGCTCATTTGAAAAGAGGTAATAATATATCCCTAATCTTGCTCACTTTTTAAATGTCTCTCTCATGTGTCCTACATTCCTTTTTCCTGAGATCTCATCTTGAAATTCTTGGACTTTGTTACCACTTAGTGCTTTGTCTAAATTAATCTCCATTTTCTTCTCTTCTTGCTAGGATTTCAGTGTTAAACCAGACAATGTAAAAAGCACTACTCTCAATTACTTAGAACCCAAGTTTATAGACTTGGGGCTTTTAAATATTCATCTGAAAAAAAGAGAGATCTTAGGCAATGTAGATTTGTGGATGTTTGTTGAAAGAGATCAGTGAAAGACAGTTGAAAGAAATAGCTTTTCCTAAATACCTGCTTTCTTTGAGAGAATTAAAGGCTGAATCAAAACCTGAGCACTTAATTTATGTTTAGACTTCTCAGATGCTCACCCAGACTGTTCATTCATTCTACCCCTTCCATGCCCAGCCCTCTCATGGAATGCAAACAAAGCAGGAAGAAAGAGGGTGTTGCTGGTGGAAAGGATTTATAATCTGGTTGGGGGATTCCTGGTTGTTTAATGTGTATTCACTCAAAGATACCTGCAACAGGGATTTAAAAATTTCTACAGCATTTGTTTACTTTTCTAAACTTTTGTTTGGTGCTTGCCCAGTAAAGAAAGTGGAATTATTTTCAGATCAATCAACATGCTGTGGCAACAGATTTAACTTAATCAGAATATTTTCCTAGAATAAAGTTATTAGGGGGTCTAGTAAGTGAAAAAAATTCCTAGTTAGGTTGATATAATTATAATATGCCAGAAATTGTTTCTTTCATATTCTTGAGCATTTTCAGAATGTGGGGAGCTCTTCCTAATTTCTGAATTACACTGAATTTTGTGTTCATGGTCAAAATTCCATACAAGAGGAGAAGTTGAGGGTTAGTTACTAGAACTTTAATTCTAATAATGGTCAATTGAATATTTAACCTGTTCTATGTTTCTCAAGGTGGGGTTCTTAGGGGATTTACTGAAATGATCCAGGGGGTGGTAGTAGCTATAGGTGTAATTTGAGATATTATACCCTGTGATATCACTGAGATACCCTAACATAAGCACTGCTGTTGGTGGTCAGTTCCAAGGAGGGGCCTCTTCTCTAATTCTCATGATGCTTTTTTCCCCTTCCTTAAGGGTACGTAATGCTGTCTACTAAGATCCCTGTCCACTGACTTAGTTTACAAATAACAGAACTAAAGTTTATAATTTATATTAATTTAGCCATTCACATTATGGAGGTGAATTTGACCTGTATTTAGGTACAAGTAAAGAATTCTATTACATGTGCAACGGAATATTTTTGGTGATTTTAGAGTAATAGTCTGGCCTCTTAGAAACAAATTAATACAGTCTCTAACAAACTAATTAGGACTATTGAAAGAATGAATCGAAGCATACCAGTGAATAAGTTTCCTCCATCTTCTATGTAATTAGTAAGAAGTAAAAATTGGGGCTGGAGTGATAGCATAACAGGTAGGGTGTTTGCCTTGCACGCGGCTGACCCGGGTTCAAATCCCAGCATCCCATGTGGTCCCCTGAGCACCGCCAGGAGTGATTCCTGAGTGCAGAGCCAGGAGTAACCCCTGTGCATCGCCAGGTGTGACACAAAAACAAAAAACAAAACAAACAAAAAGAAGTAAAAATTTTTTAAAGACCCCAGTGTTCATTAAAATACA
Organism: Sorex araneus; assembly: GCF_027595985.1. Lineage (NCBI taxonomy): Eukaryota > Metazoa > Chordata > Mammalia > Eulipotyphla > Soricidae > Sorex > Sorex araneus. Next base: position 342,945,155 of record NC_073303.1, on the reverse strand, counting down.
TTTGAGTTTATATCAGTTTATACAAATGTATATATATATATATTAAATTTTTTTATTAGAGAATCACTGTGATGTACAGTTACAAACTTATAAACTTTTGTGTTTGCATTTCACTCATACAGTAATCATTTACCCATCCCTCCACCAGTGCCCATTCACTTCCACCAATGATCCCAGTATCCCTCTCACCACCCCCACCACCCCACCCTGCCTCTGCAAATGTATATATTTTAGGGTAATATTTTCACACTTTTTCAAAGTATAGGTTTGTGTACCACAGTTACCACGGGAGCCTTTCATAGATGGATAGCTTTCATAAAATTGGTTAAAACCAATAAAAAACAAATACCCTTCTGTTGTAAACTAGTTCATATATTTCAATTGGGCAAGTCAGGCACTACAGTTTTTATTTCATGTCAGTATTTCACTATTAATTTAGGCTTGAATTTAACTGCAACTCAGAGATCCAGAGACCAAGTGTACAGTGGTAAGTTGAGATGCCCATTACCAATTGGTTCTAATAATTACATCTATTTTATCTGTTAGGAAGAAAAATGAGGGAGAGAACACCTGGGTTACCGCTTATATTCAGCACTGTACTGAAGCCAGTACAGTAGCTTGTGCCAGTATTGCAGAAGAAAAATTATATATGACATTTGAATTAAACAAGAAAGAAGTGAAATGATTTCTGTTCACAGATAACTTGAACATGTGTACTCAAAATCCTAAGGAATTTATCCAAAATCCCAATTTGAACCTGCTCCCCAAGATTTTAAGGCACAGGAATTAGAGCCTCGCATGCATCTGATCCTGATTCCATCTCTAGCACTTCATATGGTCCCTCAAGCACCGCTAGGAGTCATTTTTGGACACAGATTCAGGATGAGTAGACCCTGAGCACAACCAGGTGTGACCCAACCTCCCTTCTCCACACTCCCCCCAAAAGACTTGCAACTTGGATATTGAAAACAACAACAAAAAAAATCATTGAAATAGAGATCTAAAGAAGTAGAAAAATATCATCAGGAATCTAAGATGATAGTCTTCACCCAAATTTATAGCAGATTGTTTTCAAATGATAGTTATTTGAAATATCACAATTTTTTAATTTCTTTTTTTATCACAATTTTTAAAGTTGACTAATGATCCAAAAATTTGTATGAAACTCTTGGAACACAGAATAAAATCACAAGAGTTATTTTTTGTTTGTGGGCCACACCTGATGATGACCAGGCTTACTTTTGGCTCTGCGTTCAGAGATCCTTCCTGGTGGAGCCCAGGGGACCATATGGGCTGCCAGGGATCTAACCTGGGTCAGCTGAATGCAAGGCAAGTGCCCTACCCACTATACAATTTCTCTGGCCCCTCACAACAGTTACTATTTTGAAGGGAAGAACAAAGTTGGAGGACATATTTCCTGCTTTCAAAACTACTACAGAACTGCTATAATTGACCGTGGCACTGGCTTTAAGATAGGTATATACAAAACAGTGAAATAGTATTGAGACATCAGAAATAAACCTTTACACTTATGTTCAATTCATTTTTTGCTTGCTTTTTCTGGAGGCGGGGGGTGTAGTAGAGGGAGTTGAAGGGTTGGTGTCATCATGGATAATACCCAGGAACTTACACATGCGAGGCATGTGTCTACTACTGCGTTATATTCCTGGCCCTGTCCATTGATTTTCAACAGGGAACCAAGATAATTTAATGAGGAAAGAGTCTTTTCAGTCATTCTTAGATAACTGGACAACTGTTTACAAATGAAGGAAGTTGAATCCTTGCTCACAACTTACATCAAAATTGGATGCTGCTAATTTTGAAAAGACTGGCAGTTCCCCCAAAGCTAGAGAGATCCCACAGGAGTGACCCAGGGATCCCACCTCCTGGTGTAGATTCAGGAGAAATGAAAACACTTATCAACGCAAAAACATTTTGTTTTGTTTCATTTTGCTTTGTGGCCGCACCCAGTGGTCCCCAGCACTTTCTCCCTGCTCTATACTCAGGGCTTACTCCTGACTCTGCACTCAGGGCTCATTCCTGGTGGGCTCACAGGGCCTTACGCAGTACCGGGGATTGAACCTGGGTCAACGTCAAGTAACGCAAGCGCCCTACCAGCTGTACTATCACTCCGGCCCCAGAGACTTTATGTTAATGTTTAGGTGTTACAATTCAGTAGCATTTAACTATAAGGCTTAGTTTACAGGATGGAATGTAATTAAGAGAATGACAGAAGGCGTTTTTAGTCTAGGTTGCCATCACAAATTCAAGGTAAGCTTTTATTTATGAGGAGTACTGGAATAGAAGAACCTCTGTCGTGAAACCTTTGTGCTCATTGTAATCAAGAGCCTCTGGTGGTGCTTACGATTCTACATGGACATGTTTTCATTAAGGCAGCCTAATTACTGGAACAAAGTAAAAACTATAACACTCACTGATTTTCCACTGGCATAATATTGCCCAGGGGATTTGTCACCATGACTCACTGTGGTCAGGGCATGGAAGGTGGTGTATTAACTCTGTATTGATTAAGAATCGAACTGCTGGTAGCTCTGCTTTCTTCAGCCTGTCCCAAAGTCTTCTGGGAATCAGTGTCAACCTTTGGCCGATGGAAGAACATACGGGACAGCTGCAGGCAGTTATTCTTGGTAAGGCTGGGACAAGAAATGGGAAGTGTTGTTGCTCTTCACACACCATTGGCTAGAACTCTACAGAATGGAAGCACTTCAGCACAAGGACACTCAGAAGAAGGAGGAAACCATTGAAGGCACTTAAAAATTTACATTTACAAGAGAAAATGCAATGGTTTGAGTGTTTAACTGATTCTGTAGGTTTCCTGTACACACCACACACAAAACTTGTAAGAACAAGCAAAGCATAATTATAATCAGGCAGCACTCTTCATTAATAACGAAAAAGTATCAGAACAGTGTTATCACTTAAACAACCTTTTCACATTGTTAAAATAAAGTATCACACAACTGTTAGATTTGCAAAAAAAAAAAAAGTAACACAAATATCATAAAATCAATTAGTTTGTCCATTATTGAAAGGCTTCCCTATGGCTTAAGGAATAGTTTATATCCATAACTTGTAAAAACAAGTCAAGTTTAAGTAGTAAATCTGATTATGATTATTTGTGTGTTAACAGTATAATATATCAAATTATCTCAATTGGGCCTTATAAACTAAGTCAGTCAGCAAATATATGTGTCCATCATAGATGAGGTTCTACCAGTAAAGGAAAAACAGCCAAGTTAATTAGAAATGAAATCCATTTCAAAGAAAAGTAAGACAAAAAAAGATGATTTTATATTTGATGTGCAAATTAGAGTAGCTGTATTCTACAACTTGAAAAGATAAAAAGCCACATGTGTATGATAGTGATGGATCCCCAGATTATCCACAGAGCCTATTACTATGGTTGAAATGCAGCTTTCAGAAAAAGACACACATGGAGAAAGCAAGAAACAGTTTAACATACCAGCTGCCATGATGGTGACAAACTTACAGGGCTGTATAAAATCACACACTTGTTCTGTGTGCTGTGAGGATGGCAGAATACCAGCTGACTAGGATATCTGTCCATTTTGTTCTCTGTCTTTAGTCCAGTCTTAACAGAGAAGCCCAGCAATGCTCAGGGGTTACTCCTGGCTTTGCACTCAGGAATTACTTCTGGCAGTGCTCAGGGGACCATGTGGAATGCTGGCATTTGAACCTGGGTCAACCACATGCAAGGCAAACGCCTGCCCGCTGTGCAATCGCTCTAGACCCATCCTTTTTTTTTTTTTAATTTCAAATTACAGTTTCAGTAAAACTAAAATAGTTACAAGCCAGCATTTAAAAAAAAATTAAGAACCGATGTTTGTGTAAATTATTTTGAGTAAATGAGCACATTATTAAGATACTAAAAGAGAGTACTAACCCATGAACCTGAGCCGCTTTCTTGTTTTATGTGGACACTGGTAAGAGGGGCAGGTTAAGAGAGGGTCACTTACGACAGAATGGGCCTGACTTATCTCTGGTTTTCAGCCCCTCTGACTGTTTCTCGAACATGAAGAATGTAAAGACCAGCCTCAAAAGGAAAAATAGATAGTCACTGTCATCCCATTGCTCATCGATTTGTTTGAGTGGGCACCAGTAATGTCTCTCATTGAGAGACTTGTTGTTACTGTTGTTGGCATATCCAATATGCACGGGTAGCTTGCCAGGCTCTGCTGAGCGGGCTCGATACTCTCGGTAGCTTGCAGGGCTCTCCGAGAGGGGCGGAGGAATCGAACTCGGGTCGGCCAAGTGAAAGGCGAATGCCCAACCGCTGTGCTATCGCTCCAGCCCAAGGAAGAAATAGAAAGTGGTAATTTCCAGTGTGTTAAATTATGTTATTGAAATGTTAAATATAAAAGCATAGTGTCAAACAAATATGTTCATTGTAGTTTTATATGAAAATTTAAATTCAGCTTAGAATGTAAGCAAAGCTACAAAATCAGTACTATGTATTTATTTTGGTTTTGGGGCCATATCCGACACTGCTCAGGGGTTACGCCTGACGGTGCACTCAAGAATTACTCCTGGCAGTGCTCGGAGGACTTTATACGATGCCAGGGATTGAACCTGGGTGGACCAAAGGCAAGGCAAGCACCTTACCTGCTGTACTGTCGCTCCGGCCCCCCAAATCAGCACCATTTCAGTGATTAAATATAAGGATTCCTTCTATCAGGAAGACACGCATTAAGGTGGCATTTGAACTGACCTTTCAAGAATGCGTGGGAAAGCAGTACATGAGTAGGAATTGAGAGATCCAGGTAAGGAAGGAAAGGTTATGTAGGTGTGGCATGTGGAGTAGGTAATGGGTTCTTTGGACTCTAATACATGGCGTGGGAAATAGAAAGGTCATATACCCTTTGCAGCTAGATTGCAGGGGCCTTGAATTAAGAAATTAAGTTCATAGGGCTGAGGATATTCTCATGTGTGAAGTCTGAGGTTCATTGCTTGGTGTTGCACGCATGCTCGCATGCGCACCCCCCCCCACCTGAAAGAATGAAAGAAAAAGCAATGCTTGCCATGCCAAAGCAATAGAAATGTTTGATGTTCGTGTAAAAAGTATGTGTTGTAGATTATTGGATTGATTTTGGAGGAGTCGTGAATTCTCTAAATATTAAAAATGATTTTTAGTAGGTATGTAAGACAATGTCGAAGACCAGATCAGGCAAGTAGAGTATATCAGGCATGCTAGATGAAAAGAAATTTTAGGAGAGCATTGTCATAGTTTGGAAAATAGCAATTTTGTTCTCTTAGCCCTTTTGTTGCCACATCTTTGAGCCAACTATATAAGTTTTAGTATGTTATACACAGTTAAGCAACAGGATAATAATCACAAACTGTTGACTTTAAGAATTCATTTAATGTAATGTTTCTATTAGCAGTCTTCCCTAGCATATTTTAAGATTGTGGTAAGTTTTATTTCTAGACAATTTTGTAAAACTTAATTTGCCTGAAGCAAGCACGTGGTTCATTTATTTTAAAAACAGCACCAACAAAAAACAAACTCAAAAGTAGGCATTCACTTTCGTACTATTTTATGACTTCAGAAATCATTCTGAATCCTCTTGATAGAGGGCTTACTATATCAGCTAGCGGTAGGGTTTAACATTAAATTTTCATTTTGATTAGCTTGACTGCAATTGTTTCTTGGCTGCTTCTTTAGAGCCCACTGTGGAATAAAATTAAAACCAGTTTCATGATATAACAATTTAGTTGCAGAAAATGACATTTTCCCTTTTTTCCCTGTACAGCCATGTTTTTCTCTATGAGTTCCCTGCTTATTCCCCATGGCTCTGGTTTTTCTCTTTTTCAAGACATCTTTTAAGAGTACTGCCAGATTAATTTTCCTTAAGCAGATTGTTGGCCGTTCTCATGTCTAGAAGCTTCCATGGGCTTCTTGTGTTGCCTTCTCATCTGTCTCATCCACGGGCAGTGAGGCCACCTTCCTCCCCCACCCCATCCAGCATCATCCTGTAGTATTGATCTTCTTTCGGAATGTCCCATCTCCACTCCGAATTCCTCTTTCTCGTTCTTACTACTCATCCTATCCTACCTTATACCATGTTACATATGGACGTATCATGAACATATCCCACAGATGAGAGTTGACCTCTTGAATAGAGAGACTAAGTCCATTGCTTTATGGGGCATAGCAAAACAACAGACTTGCAAAGGGCTCGTTTCTCCTCTCAGTTCCTGCACCTCTTAACCTTTACAAGCAGGTCATTGGATAACATGGTTCCATTCAACTTGTTTGAATGTTGATGGGGAGATGGTTGGGGTCACTGCTGCATTGCATGGAGTTTGTAAGTTCGCCTTCTCTGTGACTGCCTGCACTTAGCTCCGGATCTCTGGCTTCCTCTTACATCCCAGAGATGGGCTCACTGGGTGCGTTGTTGTATCTCACTTGTCTCTGTTGGAGTGAATGTGAGTGTAAATGCACCCTGCAGGGAAGGGTGTCCTGTCCAGGGTTGCTTCCTGCTTCCCCCTAAGCTCCCAGGATAGACTTCAGCCACCTACCCACCTACGACCCTGGGTGAGAATAAGTGCTTTGAGGAATGAATGAGCAGATGAATACAAATGACTGATTTGAGGTCTTTTGATGGTGTGGTGATTTGCTTTGTGATCAGAAGAATGCTGCAAGTTTCCTCTTATCTTTTCGCTTATTTTGGTAAATTTGCTTTCTTTACATGTCATTGCATTGAAAGTCACTTTTCAAGAAACTATTGGCAATGCTAAGTGAGAATTTTCTATGCTTTTTTTTTCTTCCTTGCCGCCAATAGCCCCTTTGACTCTCTAATGAATTCATATTTCCATCGTTCTTTTTGTTCAGGGAACACTGTGTCTGCTTTCTGTTGTGTGGTTCGCAGTCCCAGGCAGGGATTTTATTGTGTTCACTGATGTGTGTCCCCAGTGCTGGGAACTGTGCTGGTCTTACTGGATGAGTGAACAAGTGAGATTGGAAGTTGAGAGTCAGCTTCTTGCTTCATAGAACTCACTGACAGTTCAGCAGTTTTGAAACCCGTTGCAGTCTGGCATTGAGGGAGCAGGGAAGAGACAGGGGAGTGATCCTGACGTCGGTTTCCACCACTAACTAGCTGTGCCACTTTCGGATGTTTCTTGATTGCTCCGCACCGTAGTTTTCCTCATCTGTAAAAGGATAATATGACCTAAAGCACAGAGCTTATAGAAGAATTAAATTTTGGGGAGGGAAAGCTTATAACACAATTTATAGCTGATATTTTTGCTGATTATTCTTGTTGTGCTGGACTTGGCCTTACACGTTTTCCTTCACTGTCACCATCTACACAACCACTGTATGAATTGCCGATTGTTGTTGCTCCTTCTCGTGGGTGCAGAGAAGGTTCTTGCCCAGAATGACTCAGTGGTGGGGAGCAGAGAGCAGAGATCTGACGAGACCAGATCTGCTGGATTCTCAAGGCCTCCTCATCTCTGACCTTCTCCACCGTCTTGCCCAATCAGGAGGCCAAAGATCTGGGCAGGTGGGGGTTGGCAGTATTTGGCAGTATTGGTTGAGTGTTTTGAGGTGTGTGTGTGTGTGTGTGTGTGTGTGTGTGTGTGTGTGTGTGTTTTGAGACAGTGGTTCTAGATCCCCCTCTCTCTCCTCCTCCATCTCTCTCCCTCACTTTCCCTCTTTCTCTCCCTCCATCCCTCCTTCCCTCCCAGGCCGCTGTTGCAGGGTGCGAACCTTGCACCTGTGCTGTCTTCTCTCTGTCCTAACATACTTCACAAATGCAGAGACCTCCTGATTGTCAGTGGCTCCCTGCATGTCTGCATGACTGATCCTTGCAGAGCACGTGGACTGTGGGTGGGTGTGGGGGGGCTGCACCCTGGCTCCCACATTACTGCCTTTCCTCTCCTCCCTCCCCACTGTGGATCAAAGTCTCCACTGCCCTCCCTCCCCCTCCCTTGCTAGGGTCCCAGGTCTGCTTCTGCTTCTCTCATCCTACAGCCTCCACCTGTTCTTCCAAATAAAGATTTTGCATTTTTCCTCGCCACAGAGGCATAAAGGATTCAGGGAGGGTTTGTGATTTTGATAACCAGGCTGATCATTGCAGCCATCTACTTTTTCTTGAAAGTACTGAAATTTTGAAGCATTTTTGAGGGATTTACAAACACCAATTAAAACCATAGTTAAGTCATCAGTAGCTTTTTTTTTATATTGTCATATAAAAAGCATCAAAAGTAAGAAAGGTAATTGTTCTGCCTTTAAAAAGGCCAGAAACCTGATGTTTTTCTGTGGCAGGAAGTTAGTATTTATCAATTAGCCCAGGGTACATTTGGTTTCTGCACAGGAGGCTTCATACATAATCTTATACAAGAATCATCTTTTTCAAGGATTATCCTTTGAGCATTTAAAACTATTAAACCAAAATTAATATGATGGTTTATTAAGAAGATTCTTTTAAATTTTATAAAGCAAATTTCTCCTTTGAAGTAGGGTTGGTTCAGATGCTATGAAAGCAGTTCCGAAAATAGTCATGTATACTTTAAAGCTTCATTTTTAATTGGTTGGAAGGTTTGATAGGAGACTAGAGAAAACTGGAAAACCCTATCAAATGTAAAGGGAGATAGATATATTTAATTTTAATTACCTTTTCCAGAGAGAATGACCTAAAGCTTTATTTTTTCTTTCTTTTTGTGTCACACCCGTCGATGCACAGAGGTTACTCCTGACTTTGCACTCAGGAATTACTCCTGGAAGTGCTCAGGAGACCATATGGGATGCTGGGAATCAAACCTAGGTTGGCCGTGTGCAAGGCAAACACCCTACCTGCTATGCTATCACTCCAGCCCCTAAAGCTTTATTTTTGATAGCTATGTCACAGTGATTAAGAGCATAAGCTTTGGAATCAATTTGACTTAGATCTGTATTCCCTGCTTTAATTTGTACACTTCAACATGTTTCTTAACAGTTCTGACAAAACCTTGAATATTCCCACCTAGAGAAAAGAAGCAATAGCTATCTCATTTTATTTTATAACATGAAATAACATAGGCCATGCTTGTAAGTAGTGTCTGTTAAGTTGTTAACACTCATCGTTTGTTTTATTAACTTTGGAACATTGTGATTTTGATAAAATGAGGTACTAGAAAATCTATTTGAAACCAGAAGAAATATTTTTATGGGATTCTGTATACAGTTGTTAACTTGATATGGAATATCTTCTTTATTATTGCTAATTCAAAAGTGAACTTACCTTGGTGTGAATAGTTGATTTCTGCATTAGTGAAAACGTGAATTAGTATTTACTTGTGAATTTTTATTGCAGAGTATGGAGTAAGTAGATGCTAATTCTAATTTATTTTTAAATGATTTGCTGTTTTCTAGGAGAATGCATAGAGGGGCTTCGAGAGAATGACTACCTTCTGATTCACTCCTGCCGGCAGTGGACCACTATTACTGCCCACAGCTTGGAGGAGGGACACTATGTCATCGGGCCAAAGATAGAGATTCCGGTACATTACGCAGGTAAAACTCCCCAAGGCAAGAGAAGACAGAAAGGGCACTTACTTTCTGTGCTTTTTCCTCCACACTGGGAAAATCGGAATTGTCTGTAAATTAGATCTCTCATGAAAAATCAAATATGTTTATACAGTCATTTTATCATTGAAAGTTCATTTCTTTTTTTTGTGGGAATTTCTCATAAATGCTTATAACTAAAACAATTTTTTTAATTTCTTCGATTTTTATTTATAATACACATAATATGCAGTGCTGTCCCTAACAGTCTCAGGCATACAATATTTCAGCACCAAACCCACTACGCGTGTCAGCATCCCTCCATGAATGTCCCAAGATTTTCCTGCTCACCCCTCCTCATCTTCTTAGGAAACTGTTTTTTTTTAGGAGAGGTTGGTTGTTCTATGGACCACACTTCTGGTGTTTCAAGGGTTGCTCCTAGTGACGCGCAGGGGACCAACCATCTGTGGTACTGGGAATGAACCATAGTCTCTAGTCCCCAAACTTTTTTTAAAAGAAAATGATAGTTTGGGTCACATGCTTCTAGTCTTGATCTACATACTTATCTCACTTTTATACTGCTAAAGTGTCCAACACCCTTGGTCTGTGTCCTTTAAAAAATTATTGTTAGAGAATAGTAGAGATAAGTACCAGGAGGATTACTCCACAGCTTAGAAGCCGGCCTCACATGCTGTGGGGAAAAGGCAACTCAAATAGAGAAGGGACCAACCACCAAGTATAGGTGCTAGGAGGCCCATTCGGGATGGGAGATGCGGGCTGAAAGTAGACTATAGACCAAACATGATGGCCACTTAATACCTCTACTGCAAACCACAACACCCAAAAGGAGAAAGAGAGCAAAAGGGAATGCCCTGCCACAGAGGCGTGGGGTGGGGTGAGGGGGAGAAGGTTTGGAGGGGGTGGGGGTGGTGGGAGGGATGCTGGGACCATTGGTGGTGGAAATTGGGCACTGGTGGAGGGATGGATACTTGATCATTGTATGACTGAAACGCAAGCACGAAAGTTTGTAAGTTTGTAACTGCACCTCACGGTGATTCAGTAATGAAAAATTTTTTAGAAAATACAAATTATAAAAAATTCTTGTTAGATATAAAATGACAACTCTGCAAGCACCAAGAATGTTTCTGGACTCGGAATGACAGTCAACAATTATAGCAAAGTTCGCTGTCTCTGAGTAGTGTGGATGCGGCTTGAGTATTGCTTTGTGAATGAATTGATGTCAGGATTTCACAAGATGCCCTTTCATAAGTGAGCACTATGGCCTGGTTTTAAAAGCAGTGAACTAAGAAGTTGAGATACCTGGACAAGTCACTCACTGCAGCAAGACATTTAGAAATCAGGTGACCTTTCACTTGAGTTAAATCAGGATGATAGTTGCTTTCTCACTTCACTCTGACTCCATTCATTCCAGCCATACCATCTAACTTAAGCTTTATTAAGCACACTATGTGCCAGCCACGTAAGGGGGAGTTTAGGACGCGTCTTTTGGCTTGACTAATATTCAGTAGTGGTGACTTTTAAGTGCAATCTTTAAAAAACGGAGAGAGACACTTCCTCTGCTTCTAGTAGTAATGGTTCATTATAGAAAGGATCTTGACTTTTCCTCTACTATTATTGATTTTTTAGAACTTTGTAGCAGGACACATTAATCAGTTGACTCTAAAGTGAGGCGCTCTAGATTGCCATTATGTTGCTGAGTGATACTTTACAATGCCCACAGAGCAGCAAATGGTGTGTGTTCAATACTTAGTGAATACTTAGTGAATGAATGTCCCCCACCCCCACCTCCTTGTTTTAGTAGCTTTCAGTTGACAGTTTGGCCTGGGGATCACCAGGCTTCTCAAAGATACTTTATATACAACCCCCCCTTTTTTTGGGTCACACCTGGTGATGCACAGGGGTCACTCCTGGCTCTGCACTCAGGAATTACTCCTGGCGGTGCTCAGGGGACCATATGGGATGCTGGGGATCGAACCTGGGTCAGCCGCGTGCGAGGCAAACGCCCTACCTGTTGTGTTATCACTCCAGCCCCACAAAAACATTTTTATGGCTTGAAGCTCTAACCTCTGGAATTCTTAGTTCCTAGCTATAGGAGTAAAATTCATGGAGAAAAAAAAAAGAGCAGATAGTGGTAGGAAGTACTGCAATGGTGAAAATGAGAGCCTGGCCAAAGGGATTTAGAGTGAAGCCCCACCCCCCATCCACCCAAGGGAAGTTCCCCAACAAGTGAGATCCACAGGACTTTGGCAAACCCAAACAGCTGGTTCCTATCTTTCCAGGAGTACTGAGGTCGAAAGTATACAGTTGTGCTTCATGTATATGATTTTACCAAATCTGCTGTGTTCTCTTTGTAGGTAGTTTTAGTCTTTCTCCTAAACTGAATAGTTTTTATAAGATTAATTTTGCCTAAGGGATACTTTGATTTCATTATTTCATCATTTGTTTGGATCTCTGTAGAGACTCCAGTGTACCACCAGACTGATGTGTTGTTTCTGGTTCTCCAGGGACTGGTTTGGGTTTGTTTGTTTGTTTGTTTGTTTTTTGTATAGTGGTCTAAAAGCAAGCCTTCTCCCACTTGATTAGCCTTGACACCCTGCTTTCTGGATAGACTTGATTCTTCTCCATTTATACAGTTCCCCAGCTGGCCACAGTTGCCTCCTCAAACATGGTCTCCTAAGAGCTTGTTGTGTCAGGAGGGTACAGGCATCTTCTCCTATCCTTGGGTGTTTCCCCTGATACTTATCATGTATCACATTCACTTGGTGCCTATTCTTGGTCTTCGTTGCTTACCTTTTTCTTCATGCAAGTATGTAGTTTCACTTGCCTGTTGAACTATATAATTCCTAATAGGCAAGGTCAATTCTAAAACACCTTATGAACCTTTCAGAATATATATTCTAAAGCACCTCTATGAATCTTTCAGAATATATGCATAAAATTGATGATTCCAGGGCCGAAGTGATAGTACAGCAGGTAACAAATTTGCCTTGCATGTGGCTCACCTGGGTTCAATATTTGTCATCCCATATGGTCCCCTGAGCTGCCAGGAGTGATTTCTGAGTGCAGAGCCAGGAGTAACCTCTGAGCATCCCCGGGTATGGCCCACAAAAAAACAAAGTAAATAAAATTGATTATTGCAGATGTTCAACTTAAGGATGTTAAGTTCCTTAAGTTGAACATCTGCAATAATCAATTTTATTTACTTTGTTTTTTCTTACAAATTGGACTCATTCGAAGAATAGCTAAAAAAGATAGTGCCCAGGTTCCATCCCTAGTGGTTCTGAAATAATTGATCTTGAATGAGGATTTGGCATAGATTATAGATTATAATTATAAACTATAATTATAAATTATATAATCATAAAAGATCCACATATAGTGTAACACTATATATAGTGTTAGGGACCCTTTGTTCTGAATGGACAGTCACAGTATTAGATGATATAGCATTTATTCAAAACTTAAATTTGATATATGTCAATGTTTTACATCCATGGTGTCCCTTGAAACTGTTCTGTACATAGCCTAAGTGGCCACACGCAGCTCTAGTCACATACATTCTAGTTGTTGTAAAATTCAGCGTTTTTAGAAATCACAATTAACAGTGCTTTTTAAAGTTCTGATATTCTTTGTCAGAACTTTACATGGAATTCCTCATATGAAAAGAATTTCATAAAACTTTGGGAAAAGACAAATATGACTTCAAGTTTTTATCAGAATCGCACTATGATATGGTGATAATAAGAAAGACCTTATCCTGAAGTCTGAAATTACTGGCTGTGTTTTTTGGGGAAAAATACATTCCTCACTTGGGAAAAATAAGCTTTTTATTTTGGATAAATGAGTTTTCTTGGTATAACAAACAATAGATTGTGAGTGAATGTATTCAGTCAGCATCACATATTTTGCTAACAGAGGGAAACCACTCAAGAAAAATTGGCATAGTGTTAGGAAAAATGGTTGCTATTTTCACACACGTTTTACTTAGAAAGCATCACAGATAAGCTTCCATCTAAACTTCCTGACTTCTCATTGCTCCCCAAAGGGTAATGATTTCCTAAGAACGTACAGTATAGAACACAGAGATTGCTTATGTTCAGAATACTCAGGCTATCCAAGATATTGCCAGCCTTCCTCTGACGCTCTCCAGTCACCCCTCGTGTTATTTCTCTGCCCTCCCACCCTGCCCATCCTTATTTATCCTGACTTACTAAACAATAACAAAAAATATTATTTCTAAAAAAATGATAATGACAACAGGGGAAGTAAATTATAACAAATAGTTTCTATGGGACCAGAAATGTGGTTTGGGGTTAAGGTGCTTGTGCTTTGTTCTACCAACCCTGGTTTGTTCCCTGCCACTGCATTTGGTCCCCTGAGCACTGAACCCTGAGCACACACAGTCAAGAAATAACCATTGAGCGTCACTGGTGTGCTCCAAACCCCACTCACCTCCCCCAAGCCCACAAACTAAGAGTTTTTACACATGAATGATTTCTACCTTATAGTTCATGTGTCTAGATAACCGGATCCCTTTTGTCTCTGCTGTGGTCAGTCAACTTGGCTGTCATTCCAGCTCACTGGCAGGATTCCCCATTAGTGCTGACCCGTCTAAGATCCTAAATCTAGTTTAGTTCATCATTTCACATTTTTCCCCTTTCCTGTACACTCAGGCTCCACAAAATCCTGGACAGGCCCTTGCCTCTGGGATTTTATTTACTGTTCTAAACACAGAGTTTCCAACCTCAAAAATGGAGATTTACCTGAGAAAGGTCATGAAGATACTTGGAGACCTAACTTGTGCCAGTACAGCCCTGGACCTGGAATAAGACGAGTATTAAATACGTGTCACCTCCCCATTACCATGAAACAGTTCCAAACGCTCACAAGACAGACTGGGCTTTAAGAAACCAAATGGATCAGAATATGAGCTCTCTGGATCGGTGATCCGTCTCTGTGAGATGTAGTGAAATTCTGACTGGGTTTATGAAAATTTAAATTGATGCAGTGCTTGCTGTCAACATTGGATGAACAGATTGCTACTTGAACATTAGCATCTGAAGTAAACGCTAGCCACGTTCTATTTTTAAATTCTCCTCCTCCTGCAAATCCGGTGAGTCTACAGCAAGCTAAAATGATCTCAGTACTTCCTCCTCTTACCTACCGAATTTACAGAAACAGGTGACACTGGAGCACAAGGTTGGTAAGAATCACTTAGGAAGTCTGCAAGACCCTTATTCAGCAGGTACCCAGATTTATATCAGCAGTGCCTGTTTTAAAAAATGTGGGATGTGCAGTGTCTGTCTCTCGGGCAAAATTATAGCAATGTGGTATCTAACATAACCTTGAATTGTAATTACAGAACAAAAAGGAAATGTCGAAACAAGCTAATTTTATTCTCCTGGGTTGCAGGTTTAATTAGCATGAATCATACGTTGACAAAAGTAACTATTAGTGTTGAACAACACGTTGTGTATTTTCTCTATTACATGGGATAAAGCTTACGTGATAAAATGGAAAGTAACCAAACTTTCTTTTTAAAGAGTACTAAAAATGAATGCAGCTTGCCAAGAAACATTATCCCTGCCAGTTTTGCCAGTAATAAACATCGAAGAAATAATAATTTATCATAACTAATTGTTGGGGTGAAGGGGGTGTCTCAGTGGGCCTTGGCCAGGTCTTGCATGCAGGAGACTCCAGGTTTATTCCTGGCACCACATAGTCCCCTATGTGCCACCAGCAGCAACCCCTGAGCATAGAGCTCGGAGTGACCATTAAGCGCCTCCAGATAGGGCCCCCAAACCAAAAGCCAAGCAAAACATAATGGACTCCCCCTTTCTAAAAAGTAAGGGGCACCCCCAGCAGTACTCAGGAAGCTCTGGGGTCACACCCTGCAGTACTGGGCATCAGACTCGGTACTAGATGCTAGAGATGTGTTCTATGACCTCAACTCTCCCCTCACCCCATAATTGCATAATTAGGTCACAGTTAGCCATAACTAAAGACTTTGAAGTACTTACTTTTTCAAGTGCTGACTCAGCCTCTTACTGTCATTTGTATGTCTAAGCTTTGCCACAAAGTCGTGTTAGGCTCTATCAATATCTGTGTTTGTGTGAACACTGATGTTTAGCAATTTAGTATTTTACAATATTGTGTAGTTATTACGTGTGAGTACAGTGTGAGCTCTCTGGCTTTAGAACTTGCTTCCCACATCCACTGGAAGTGCTAGGTGACATTTCCCATGTGGAAAGCCTTCTAATCATCCTTGGGAGAAGAGAGATCAGTTAGTGAGCCAGTAAGTTGCATAAAGCTTCTGCATCTCTCTTTCCCTAAGAGCACGATACTAGTATTCTGACTTGGGGCCAATTACGTGGATATACACCTTCACCTTTACAGATGTAGATGTCACCATCATGTGGGTGATACTCCTTTTCTGAATAAATTACCTGCTTCCCGAAGAACACCTTTACATCTATGAAGATTATTTATTTTTCTAAATTGCATTTTTTAATTTATTTTTAAAAAATTAATTGAATCATTGTGAGACACATAGTTAAAATTTGTTCATGATGGGTTTTAGTCATACAATGTTCCAACACCTGTCCCTTCACCAGTCTGTCTTTCCCACCATCAGAGTCCCCAGTTTTCCTCCCACCACCCCAGCTCCCCCTCAGCTTGCTTCTGTGGTAGTCATTTCCCCCCCGCATCTCTCTCTCTCTCTCTCTCTCTCTCTCTCTCTCTCTCTCTCTCTCTCTCTCTTTCTCTCTCTCTGACATTATGGTGTGCAATAAAGGTACTGAAAAGTGGTCACGTTTGTCCCTTTACCTATTTTCAGCACTGAGTTCTGGGCCAGGGGTTTCACTTCCTTTTTGAGCGAAGCACTGGAGTTGGTTCATAGGCTTGACTGCTGGTGCTTCAGAAAGTACAGGGAGTCAGGGGGTGGTAGCCCATCCTGATTTTGAGAAAATCTGGTGGTTTCAGTCACAAAGACCTGCATACCTAAATTTTTGACAGGTTAATTTCTCAGTGAATTTGGTCCTGAGATGAGTCCAGTCAGAGGCATAGTGGTGATTTTGGAGTGTGGGAGCAAGTGACTGCTGCGGGTCTGTTTGTGCAGGCACTGGGCTGATGGAGAGGGTTATGTTTGGGATTCTGTTAGGACAAGGTGTTCTTACCAGATCCAGAAAGCTGGAGAAAGATCATTTAAATGTGCCTGAGGAAATTAATCCTCAAAAAGGCAGATGAAAGTCTCAGCAGATGAAAGAAAACATAGCAAATGGAGGATTAGAATGAGTACAAGGTAAAGTTGCAAGTGAGGATCAACTGTTTTTCACAAACCGTATGAAAGAGAAGTTAAATGGGAGAAAGTGGACTACGGGACATTTCCCTAATATCCATTTGAGAGAATAATGCAAGCCAAAGAACCATTTTGGGTACCGGGGAAAGATTCAGAAAAAGGTAAACCAATGAACTCAGTAGCCTGCTGTCTGAGGATTGTCTCTACCATTTCTTCCCTGACAAGCCTTGATTCCCCTCTTCCTCTCTATTTCTTAAGTTCCTGGTGTCATTTCTGTAGCTGCTCTATTGCATTGTTTGATCCTAGGTGTAATGCGTGGATATTCTGTCACCCATGGATATTTATCCTGATATTTTGTTTAGTTTTACTTAGTTATGGGGGGGAGGGGTTTGGAGGCCATATCAGTGGTGCTCAGGGCCTATTCCTAGCTCTGTGCTCAGGAGGGATCCTTGGCAGTGCTCAGGGTACCATGTACAGTGAAGGGGATTGAACCGTATTTCCTGTACTGTCTCTCTGACTCACATTCTGATACTTTCAATCAAAATCTGATAAAGTATATAAGCATCTACCACTAATTTAAAAGTGACTGAAAATGTGGATTTGAGGTTATTCATGATAAGGGGATACTAGGGGAACTTATTGTGTTTTGGACCACACCTGGCAGTGCCCGAGGCTTTCTCCTGGCTCAGGGGTCACCCCTGGCAGGGTTTGGGGGACTGTATGGAGTACCAGGGTTTCAACCAAGATTGGCTGTGTACAAGGCAAGCGCCTTACCTCTTGCAGCATCTCTCTAGTCCTAGGGAAATCTTTTGTTAGGTATAATACTAATATTAGAGTTACAAAGGAAAATGTCCTTTTTTCAGTAGACATAGGCTGAATTATTGGGGAAGAGGGCTGGGAGGTGATTATAATTTAATCGAGCACTAAAGTAAAGCACGTTAGTAAGGACAGAAAAATATATAGTTATGATAACTATTAAAGTTACAAAATCTTGGCCAAAAGGTTCCTATTGACCTGATTTTTAATAAAAAGGAAAAAATAGGCTGTATTATGACCCAGCAAGCAAAAATAAAAGTTATTTTTTTTTTTTTGTACAGTCCCTAAGTGGTATTCTTACCCGAAGCTTGCTGTCTGTCTTTGAAGGCCCTTTATTGCCCTTAGTAATTTCTCTGGAGTGAAAAATGAACTCAGTAAGAAATAATTCTGCTTTCACAAAGTGGCAGAACCATCCTGCTAGAAGGTTCCTATGGAGACGGGGCTTCTCAGAGCTGCGGCTGGTGTCCAGGGGCCCGCCCAGTGGGTGGAAGTGATTTAAGTGGAAAGCAGGGAGAAGGGCTGAGGTATGTAGTGCATGTGTGTGCATCAGATCTCTCAAGAAAGAACACAATATTTTCATTTGTTTCTTATAATAGGAACTTTGATAAGAGACATGGAAAGGAAAAATAGGAACGAATACAGTGGACAGTTTTGGTGAAGTCATCCTTCTTGGTTTTTCTTGCTGTGTGCACTCTAGTAAAATAACTTTAACCCAGAATCCCTTGATTGGTCTTTTCACACATCGGCTGATTGACCTTCAGAATCCTTGTAAATCACACTGAAGCTGCAAACAAAATCTAGGATCAAAAAGGTTGAACTCTGCCATAATGGTCCATGATATTTGGGGTTCCAAGCGCCTAGGCTCTACTCTTCTCTGTCTCCTTTCTGCTTGGATGTGGACACTCGGTGGAAAGTTGGTACTTGAAAGGGATTAGTCCAGTTCAAGTATAATTTAACCTATGAGATAATGTGATTAACATCAGGTGGAAAGTTTGAACAAGCCGCCTGTAACCGCACTGTTAATAGAGTGTTTATAGCTTGGGTGGGGATGGGCTTGTCCCACTTCATAATTCGATTTCCATATTGGATTTGTACCTCTTAAGAAGTGTGACCTTTCAAAAGGTTCCCTTCTGGCTTTTAGGAATGACTTTGAGCTTCTTTTTTTCTTTGCGGAAAGCAGATTTATAATATGTTCCAAAACTGATTGCGATGCTGCTAAAACTTCCTGAAGTCACTCCACTACGTTTCTTAGAATTGGAATCACTTACCCTTATGACTCACTCCGCCGTCAGGTTGTGTGCCGGCCTTCTGTTATACCACTTCACTTACCCATCTGCGTAGTTCATACACAGACCACGTGAACTTCCCTGACATTTCGCCTGAGAGGAGAAATGATTCCGTCACTGCCATGTGCAATTTTAGTAAGGCACACATTAGCAAGGCCTCGAACCTGTCTGAACTGGTTACAGAACATAGAGCCTGCTCCTCAGTCGTGAGTCAAACTAATGAGTGAGCAGGAGACAAGCAGAATAAACAGAACTTTTCATTCCTAAACATTCAACATCTTTGGAGATACACAAAATGCCGTAGACACGTAGACGTTTGAAATATTCCATTTCTCCCCTCCTGTCTTCTGCATTGCAGGCATTTATTACCCAGTGGCAATTAAGTTTCCTTTGTACAGCTCTTTGCTCCATTTCATCATCTTGGCTCTCTTCTGGCTGTGAAGGCACTCACGTTGGGTGGTCATTTGGGGCCTCTGTTGCTCTGTGCTCTTACGTAGAGGCCTCTCGAAATAGCCTTGCGCCAAACGTTAGTGCTGTCTCTGTAATCCCTGTCAGAGCTGCTTCCTTTCCAGCCTCCTCTCACTGTCTCTCAGCCGCTCCAGAAACCCAGGTGCTCCCTGTCTTCTCCGGTCAGTCTGCTGTGCTATACTCAGGTCATTTTGTTCCCCAGTGTGTTTCTGTTACTTGAACACTGGACAGGACTTCCAGAGAATTCCCTGTGTGAGTCAGCCTCCGTGAAACAGGAACCTTCTGAAACACAACAGGAGCTCAGTGCCCGGTGCCCTGAGCACTGAGCACAGCAATCACCATCACCCCACATGCTCCATGCTGTCCCTGGGCCTTGGAGGCCTCACTCAGCAGAGTCACCACACATGACGAAACCCTTCGGCCAACGTCACCTTCCTCAAGAAGCTGCTCCTGCTTTTACCACCCTGTAGAAAGATCAGGTCTGTCCTCTTTGGAATCTCTCTCACAGCTATGCTCAAGATAGTTTTTGTTGTTGTTGTCGCTGTTGTTTTTAATCTCAACTTTCTGCTAAAGGCTCCCTGAGAGCACTTCTGTCTCTCACAGGACCTACCGCAGGCTTGCATGATTTCATGGCTCACTAAGTATTTTTGATCAAACTTAAATTTCCTTTGGAAGGACAATTTTTTGGGGTGGCGGGGTGGGGGTGGCGCATAGGAGTGATTGACAAAGACACTTGAGAACTTCACCTACAGAACAAGTCTGGTCTCCTACTCGAAGCAAGCAGATACAGCTTCAGCTCCGCATGAGCAATAAGAGAGGCAATTGCTGTCCCGGGGTGAGGACAAACTCACAGGCCACTGACTAAGTACGGAGCTGCTGAGTAAGACAGGCAAACTCTGCCTGGGGCTGGGAGTTGAGGGCCTCCATGAACATGGGGGAGAGGGGATGGATCACCACCTGGAGCAAAGGTATGGGTTATAAGTACTAGGGAAGAAAGGTAAGGGGTTCATGGAACAGTGAGGAAAGGAGTATGTAAACCTTTCCAAAGAGTCTCGGAAACCTAGTTTGAAGTAGTGAAGGGCTTTGTATTTTAGAATCTGTGGAAGAAACTGTGGTTATTGTGTCCTGTGGAGGTCAGTCACATGACTTTCATTGTACAAAGATAACATGGAGAGAAAAACATTTTTTTTTTAACTTTTAAAGATCACGTGAAGTTGGCACCCTCAGCCCTTGTTACCTCCCTCCCTGCTCAGTCATGGTGGGCGGAGAGGAGGTGAGAGAAGCTGAGAGAACATTAATGAAACGGACCTGATAAATGATAATGAAGATCTGAGCAAGAGTGGAATTAATGATGATGAAATAAAATTGTGTATCTAGGCAGAGTGAATATGGATAAAAGGAGAGAAATAAAATTGAGGGATTTTCTGACCAGTTTGGTTTATTTTAGTTTTTGGACTGAATTTGGCTGTGTTTAGGGCTTACCCTGCACTTAGGGATCTTTCCTGGTGTGCTTGGGAGAACATATGGGTGCCAGGGATCAAAACTAGATTGACTGAGTATGAGGCAAAAATCCTACCTGCTGCACTATCACTGTGGCCCCCAAGTTTTTAAGGAAACTTCTCTTTTAAACTTCCCAGGAATAGACATTTGCTTACTCGTCTTGTTTGCTAATTGCCTGCCTGCCTGTCTGTCTGCCTCCCTCCCCGCCTGTGTCTCCCCTCCCCCTCCCTTTTTTCTTCCTTCCCTCCTTCCTTCCTTCCTTCCTTCCTTCCTTCCTTCCTTCCTTCCTTCCTTCCTTCCTTCCTTCCTTCCTTCCTTCCTTCCTTCTTTCCTTCCCTCCCTCCCTCCCTCATTCTGTCCTTCCTTCCTTCTTTCCTTCCCTCCCTCCCTCCCTCCCTCCCTCGTTCTGTCCTTCCTTCCTTCCTTCCTTCCTTCCTTCCTTCCTTCCTTCCTTCCTTCCTTCCTTCCTTCCCTCCCTCCCTCCCTCGTTCTGTCCTTTCTTCCTTCCTTCCTTCCTTCCTTCCTTCCTTCCTTCCTTCCTTCCTTCCTTCCTTCCTTCCTTCCTTCTTTCCTTCCTTCCTTCCTCCCTTCCTCCCTTCCTTCCTTTCTGTTACCCTAAATTCTATTAGCAAAGTAAGATATTTCACATTTTTTCTTAAAATGGAATAAAAGTAAAGATTCAGATTTCTTTAAAAGCCCCCTTTGTGTGGAGCTAGAGATACAGCAGATAGGCTGCCTGTCTTGCACAAGGTCCACCGGCATACCATGTGGTTCCCCCATGCACTGCCAAGATTAATTCTGAGTGCAGAGCCAGGAGTAACCCCTGAGTACTACTGGTGTGACCCCCCCTCCTTAAAAAAAAAATGACCTTCTGTGATATTTTGGAAAACACGAATTCTTCTGGAAGTTTCACATACACTGAAATTCTAGAATTTTAGATTGCTAAAAATGCTCTTACCCTTGTAGTTTGTGGGCCTGCTGGGTACGTCGGAGATAAGACCTCCATGAAAGTATGTTTGAAGTAAGGATTCAGAGAGCTGGTGGAAAAGATGTGCCCCCAAATTAATTTTTTTACAAATTGACACCATAAAGATTTTATTGGTTTGCCTGTGTTTGGCAACTACTTATTCCTTATATCCCACCAAGCAGTCTTTGTTCTATGTATCAAAGCCTAGGAGAGTGTAGTTAATTACATGAAATAATCTGGTTGTATATTTTCAGGACTAGGTTAAAGAAATTTCTGTGTCAAATAGAGCAGGTGTGTTGTAGGTTGACTTGTTATGATCAGGACATCTGTTAAGTGTTAGTCACAGTTCCTAGTAACTGCTATCTCCTTCTGTAAGAAAAAGAATCGTGGATTGGTTTCTTTAACATGCACCAGTGGTTCTCAATCAAGGTGAGAGAGTTGTGCTTGGGCGGCACCCGCTCACCATCCCAGGGATTTTAGCGTTGTCTGAGACATTTTTGACAGTCCCAACAAGAGGAGGGGACTCCTGTCATCTGATGAGTAGGACACCGGGATGCCACTGAACATCCCACAGTGTCCCAAAGAACAGTGGCCACAGCACAGAACTCTCCAGCCTAAGTGTCGACAAGGCTGACATAGACCAACCCAGATACTCATTCTTGTCACCTTTATTATTTATTATCCGTTTAATTTTTTGCTTCAGCATCCAAAGTTCTCCCACGTCTTGGACAGAGGCTGTCAGACAGGCATTGTCTAGCAAAGCAGTGTCAGGTCCTAAAACCACAAGCTGTTGCCTGGGTGGGTGGGGGAGGGCGAGTTCAACAGTTGTGAACTGACCTGACTTTCTGCACACACTGCCTGGGACGGAATTGGAATTGACCACGCATGTCACGGCACAAGAATTCTGGGGGCAGCGAAGGAGCAATCTGGTTAGTTGTAAAACTGTTTTTCTTTCAGAATTCTCGCCTCTTTTCTTCTTTGACATTTTTTTAAAGGGGGGTTGTCTGTAAATGTCTAGAATAAAAATATTTTAAAAGAATCATTGTAAAAGGTGGCCTGCTTGTTTCAGCTTACAGTATACGTCGGGGTAACATGTTGCCAGTAAACAAATGCCCCATACTGTGTCCGTATGGGGTGAAGGTCTGGCCTCCCTTCACCAACCCCCACCACAAAATAGAACTGTGTCAACATTTCCCTTTTATTGCAATTCTTTTCTCTTCCCAACATTTCAACAACTTTATTTTTTTTAAAAAAATACAAAAAAACAACAAAACACTTTGGCAACTGCAATGACTCTGAATTCAGGAAAAGGAGAGAGCACTGAGTAGGTGCCGCTACAGGTCTGTGACTGTAAGCTGATTCTGATTGAACGATTCAATCCCTGCTGGATGCCAGGAAGCCGGAACAACTGGAGGGGCAGGATGGGCAGGTGGCAGGTACACCCAGCGTGGTGAGGGCTCAGGAAAGGCCTTCTGTATGGGGGTTAGGACTGTCTGGCTTAGTGAGCCATGATCTCACTAATTCACAGAAAACTCCCTTTCTCAAGGAAGATACTAAGGCTTTGGGATCTGAGCCCAGCTCCTTGTAGTTAAGAGATAGAAAATCGAGATTCTGTCTCTGAGCTGGCCAGCTGTGCAGCCTGAGCCTTCCGCCTGACGGAGGCCAAGTCGTAGTCGTGTGACCCAGACTCGGGTGTGGATCACTTCCTGTAAGGGAGCTCACTCCCATGAGAGCCTTGGCGATGCTTTGGAGATAACCCTTGGGTAGCAGGTGGGGATGACCTTTTGTGTCTAGCGGGTTGCACAAGAAAGATGAAAATGGCAAAACAATACATTCCATTGTTCTTCGAGACGGCTGTGGGGTGAATCATGGCAAGCAGGATAATCTCAGGTACGAGAAAGCGTCTTAATGGCAGTGGCAAGGTTCCTTCTGTTTTCTCTTCTTTCCCTTACCTTCAACCCTCTTTCCAGTTAGTCTGTGTAGGTCATGTTCTTAACAAGAACTCAGCTAGCAGGAAAAGGTCAGGTCTTTGAGGTCTCTTTGTTTCTCCTCCCTTCCCTTGGCACACCAGCCGGGACCTGACGTTCCCAAGGTAGTCGTGGCCCGGGGAAAGAACAGTTCTGTCATTTCTGAGCTACCCCACCCACCTTGTCCAAATTACCGGAGCAGACAAGATAACTGTACAAATGTTGGTTTGATTTTTCTTTGGTCCTTTGGTTTTCAGGGCTCGATGCTCAGGAATCCTGATGTGGTTTGGGGTATCCTACGGAAGTGATTAAACCCAGGACAGCCGTATGCAAGGCAAATGCCCTACCTATTCTGCTATCTCTCTGGCCCCAGACGACTGTGAAAATGTAAACAGAAACAAACAGAACTGTAGAGTTTCTGCCATATTAAATTCCCCTTGGCCCTGATTTCCTTCTGAACGTATACACATTTTACATGTTGTTGTTTAAAGTGACTGCGCCTTAATAAAATAAAATTCTTATTAAATAAATAAATAAATAAAGTGAGTGCGCTTGGGCTGGATCGATAGCACAGCGGGTAGGGCGTTTGCCTTGCACGCAGCCAACCCGGGTTCGATTCCCAGCATCCCATATAGTCCCCTGAGCACTGTCAGGAGTAAATCCTGAGTGCATGAACCAGGAATAACACCTGTGCATCTCCAGGTGTGACCCAAAAAGCAAAAAAATAAAATAAAATAAAATAAAGTGTGTGGGCCTGTTTTTGTTTTTGTTTTTGTTTTTTTTGAGTGGTAAAAAGAAAGTCACTTTCCCTTCTACCCTTTTGCCCATTGTGGGAGTCATTAAACAATGATCTGTTCTTTGATATTGTGGTTCTGCTGAAATCCTGTGTGACAACCACCATGCATTTTGCTTAACAGAGGAACCTCATCCACTAATCTCAGGGTGTCCCATTATTCCTAGGCCACTGTCTTCATTACTGACCAGCCCTGTGGTGCAACACCGGTACCTTAGTAACAGTAGGCCCAAATGACATGGGTTCCAAGACATTCAGGTTTTGGGTCTGCTTTGGAATTCCTCACAGACTCAACTTCACACTTCCTCTTTTGTTTGCTTTATTTTTGTTGCTTTATGGCCATACCTGGTGATGCTCAGGGGTTACTCCTGGCTGTGCATTCCGGTATCAGTCTTGATGGTGCCCAGGGGACCGTATAGAATACCAGAGATCCAACCCAGGTTGGCCACATGCAACCGGGCCTCCTGGGCCCCTCACATCTCCTTACTGATGGCAGCAAAGTAACTTGTGGAGTCAGGAACAGGATAAGGATTCCCCTCCATTCTTCTGTAGCTGTCACTTCTTTGGGGCTTCCCTCACAAAATATCACCACTGGGTCACTTGTGGACAACAGGAATTTTTTTTCTTAGAGTCAAGGAGGCTGAAGCGTGACATGGGGCTGTCAGCATAGTCAGGCTCTGGTGAAGGTCCTCTTTCAGGCTGCAGATGACCAACTTCTCCCTGAGTCCTCATGTGCTGAAAGGGCCTGGGGTTAACAGGCCGCTATGAGGGCTGCCTATTCAGAGCATGTTACAGCCACAGACCTCTGATCTTGGGACCTAAGTTCTCTCCCCAAGGTCCCTCCTTCTAATCCAGTCACTTCCAGCTTTAGATTTTCAATGTGTGACAGTTAAGGACACACAGATATTCAGTCTATAACAGTGTCCAAGCAACTGAAATCTCACCTCAACTTAGTGTGTGCATGAAAAGGTGAGGCAGAGTAAAGCCGCTAGAGGCCTGAGGATTTTGTTTGCTCTGAGGCCACACCCAGTGTTGCTCAGGGCTTCCTCCTGGATCTTGGATCACTCCTGGCAGTGCTCGGGGGACCATATGCAGTGCTGGAGATTGAACTGGACTAGCTGTGTGTCTGTGACCTATCTTCTGGATTATCTGGACCATCTCTCTGGAGTGACCTTTTCTATGCACTGCCTAGCCTTTCTGTACTTCAGTGTCATCGCTTATAAAATGAAGGTAATAATGCTTCTCTTTTAACTCTGCCTTGAGGCTGAGATAAGCTGATGACCGGCTCTCTTAATCGAACATCTGGTACGAATACCTGAGCCTTCTTTGCTCTTTGTTGCTTGGTAGTTGACGTAGTGACAGAAATTTAAATGGGATTTCAAACATTAGAAAGAAAGAGAAAAATTGGAATTGTATGATTGCCCCCAATAGAAAATTTAAGTCAACAAAACAAGAGACGATCATGAATATCAAAATTGAGTGGTCAGATGCAAGATTGGACCTTAAAAATCAATGTTTCGGGGCTGAAGAGATAGTGAGTAGAGGCAGGAGTAAGCCCTGAACATTACCGGGAGTGTCCCTCAAACAAATAAATCAATAATGTTTTTAGTCTACAAGAAATAACCAAGTGGAAAGTCTCATTTTACAGAGTTGTTTCTACAGAGCAGCTTCCAGAACACATTCTTGTTTTTCTCCAAAAGTCCTTTGCTTGATGGAAATCAGTGTTTCCCTAAGTGGGTAATCCTGCCCCCTGGAAGGCAGTGGATAGAGCTTGGGTGGGGGTACGGGTGGGGGAGGGAGGGAATAATATCTCTGGTACAATGTGGGATGTTTTCTGTTTGTTCCCTTAAAGAAGATAGATTTCCAGGAGTGTGTTGGGTCACCTTCCCCCTCCCCGCCCCCCCTGCCCCTGAAAAGGAGCATAAGCCAAGTAAGTTTGAGAACTTCTCACCTGAATGAAGACAGTTAAGCTTAGAAATGCAGCGTACCCATTGTTCTGTAAGATCAGGGATTCTTTCTTGGCATGTGAACATGTGAACATTGTAATGTATGGATTTGTTTTAATATTCTAGATGCCCTTTTTGCTTCATGTAGAGAGGCACTGTAGCACTCTAGCACTGTCGTCCCGTTGTTCATCGATTTGCTCGAGTGGGCACCAGCAACGTCTCCATTGTGAGACTTGTTACTGTTTGGCATATCGAATACACCACAGGTAGCTTGCCAGGTTCTGCCGTGTGGCGATCAAATTGAAATCTACTTTTCGGATTTTGTGATACCCAAATGATTGGAAGTTACCATACTCTCATTTCAGTCTTCTCTCTGGACATGGTGAAGTATGGTGAGAGATTTTATAAAAACAGTGCCCAGGAATTCTCCTATGCAGACTCCCTGATAAAAATCATGGCACAAATAGCAGTTCCACTTCATGTGACTGCTTGGTGGCAATTGTAGGTGCGCTAAGTTAACTATATGAAATCGGTATTGAAGATCAGTTCATTCCTACGGAAATCTATTTGCAAGCTTTACAAACAAAATAGAGAAGTTAGATTAAATGACTAAGCTTGTCCTATTGTTTTTTTTTTTAAATCTATTCAATATCAGAATCAATTCCAGATACCCAGTCTAACCTGCAGCTATTGCCTCCAGTCTGGTCACTCCCAGCTGGCAGCATGCAGGGTATCAGGAGGTCTAAACTGGCACTCCTGTGTCTTCATGAGACCTTCTCATTTGCAGAGAAGAGCACATCAGTTGGCATATGTTGAGTGGACTGGGTTTTCGAAATGAAAAGCTTTGATTCCATTTAATTGGTCTAGGTAAGATATAGAGGCCCTCTTAACTTGAGATAAAATTGAAAAAGAGAAAAAAAACCTCATGGCATGGATTTGCAGACCACTGCTACTTAGAATTATTTTAAGTGATACAGACTGGGCTGTAGCTGTGTGGAGTCTTGGAGTTGGGAATCACAAACTCTGTTGTTCACCTCTGAAGTTAGAATTACCAGCTCTAATTTCAAAAAGCACATTTATATGCTTTCAGGTCCCAATTTTGTAATGATAATATTGGTGACTTTTAAATATATTAAGTATAGAGGTTTGGAACTGTCATGAACTATTCCTTTGCAAGGCACTATTTTTTATATCTATCCATGTAAAATCCCCTGGTCCTTCATAAATTTAGGAACTTGTCTAGGAACTAGAGGTGGGACTGTGCTTAGAATTTTTTTTTGGCTTTTTTTTGGGGGGTCACACCCGGCAATGCTCAGGGCTGACTCCTGGCTCTGCACTCAGGAATCACTCCTGGCGGTGCTCAGGAGACCATATGGCCATATGGGGTGCTAAGAATCAAACTCGGGTTGGCCGTGTGCAAGGCAAATGCCCTACCCGCTGTACTGTCGCTCCAGCCCTGTGCTTAGAATTTATGGTACCCGAGCTATAAGCCATCATAAATGCCTTCACTTTAAAGCCTTCTATTGGAAAGACATTTCTTATGAGCTTCAAGACTCTTCATGTCTTGCATTTTGTTACATAAAATGCCTTTAGCATGGATCTCATTTTCACTTGTTTTATTTATTTTTTTTGCTTCTGGGGTCACACCCAGTGATGCTCAGGGATTAGTCCTGGCTCTACACTCAGGAATTAGTCCTGGAGGTGCTTGGGGGACCATATGGGATGCCAGGGATTGAACCCGGGCTGGCGGCATGCAAGGCAAATGCCCTACCTGCTGTACTATCGCTCTGGCCCCCTGGATCTCATTTTTAAATACAGTATTTAATTTTTGCATTCTTCATTACAGTCATATAATATATGCTTAAATGATTGAACAGTTGAATGAATCAGCTGCATTATTATTGCATGTATTTTTCCATTTATATTGTATACAAAGGTACATTTTACAGATTGTGCCTTTCATTATACTTTTCTGTCTTTTTTCCTATAGTTGATACACATTGATACATCTGTTTTTCAAGAGGAACTGCTTGATTTTTACCTTAGTTTATTCTGCTTGTTTTACTTGAATGGGCATAACCTAAAGTGACTAAATTGATTATGATTACCAGTTTGGTTTAAGTTAGAGATAGGTCTTTGTAATATGAGCACATGCCAACAGGGAGAATATCACTTGGAGGGTATGGAGGTGTTTCATACATTGAAGTATATATAAATTTGAGTCTCGAAAACCAACATGCAAGTTAAATGGGATATTTTAATTATTCTGTAGAGCAAGCAGTAAAGTGCTGTGTGATGACAGAACACATGGTATGAAACTGACTAGCTGCTTCCTGAAAAGGAATGGAGGAACACATTTCTGATGTGTACTTGCATGTTCCTTATGTCTTGACAAGCATACTTGACCCAGATAATAATGTAGTACAAACTCTGGCTTCATTCTGGATTCATATTCTTCCGTAGTGTCTAATCTCACAACTGAAAACTCAGTTCAGTCTTACCGGTGATGTTTACTGCGAAAGCTGTTGAAATCACGTGCTAGGTTTTAACCATCAGAGCTCCAGCTTTGCCAGTATGCAAGAAAAATAAAATCTCTAGGCACAATCGCCACTGATGATGAATATTGTGCTATATAGTTTAGTTAGGGTGAGTATCAATGTGTTCATTCTGCCAGAAATCCTTACCTGCAGCTTTATGATGTCTTGAAGGCCTATTTACAGAAATAATTATGAAACTTTTATTAATGGGTGCCACTAACAGTAAATGTGTCCATTTATTTCTTTTACAATAAATGGCAGAAAATCAGCAGCTTGGTATATCTGAAGGTCAGAAGGCAGTTGAGATAGGATGTAGTGGCTTATCATTGTGCTCATATTACAAAGATATTTGCGATAGGTGGAGCATATTGTATAACAGCTGTTCCATTTGTCATCCTCTTTCAGATGTCTTATTTTCTGGTGACTCTGTGTATCAAGATATAGCCCAAAGGACTGAAAATTTCATATTTGGGTGATTTTTTTTGGAGGGGATCAGAAACTTTGTGAGCACATGTGAAGAGAAAATAGAGGTGATCTTTTTTCAATTTAATTTGATGAAGCCAGGAATATGATGCCAGATTAAACATTACTTAAATAGAAAAGTCTTAACATGCTACACCATTTTCTACTTATTTCTCTAAGTAGGTGAGGGCCATGGACGTGTGTGTGTGTGTGTGTGTGTGTACACACACGCATGCACATGCACGTGTACAGTTATTTTCTGGAAAACTCATCTAAGGAATTGGAGAGGCAATATACCCAGCAGGAGTGCCCATTACCCGTTGTTTTGACTTGTCCTCCTAAAGAGTCTTTTTAAATTCCAAGCCCATGGAATGCTTACACTGTGAGTTTTACAGAGCCCCATATGCTGTATCTCAGGGTTCCCATGGCTGTTTACCTGGGACTTTTTTTTTTATGGTGATAGAAAGAGATAAAACAAAATCCACCTCCTCCAAAGTTGGACTTAGTTTTTGCCTAATTAAGTACAGAAACTTTTCTGTCAAGTCGAGTTTATGCTGTCATAAGCAACAAAGAGGATTATCTTTCAAGTTGAAATAATTTTATGTGTTATTTCTGACTGGGTTATTTGACTGTTGAGTTTTTCATTCTCCAATTAAAAGTTCAGACATTTATCTGTTTTGTTTTGTTTTGGAGCCACACCCAGTGATGCTCAGGGGTTACTCCTGGCACTCACCCAGTAATTATTCCTGGTAGTGCTAGGGGGACTATAAGGAATGCCAAGGATCAAACCTGGGTCAGCTGGGTGCAAGGCAAATGCCCTACCCACTGCCTGTTGTTTCAGCCCCAGGTATTTACCTGTTGCACATAGCATTACAGCCTTAAAGCTTTAATATTTTCCCCCATTGTATATGGCCTAAGAATAATGATCAGAACTGCTTGAAAGTGATTTCCCTCTATGAAACACCACACCGCACCATTTCCTGTACTAACGTCAGTTCTGCTGCCTTCTCTGAAAGTTATCTTGTGTTCTGCTTCTCGGGAAGTCTTCTCTTACCATTCTGACCTCCTGTCCAATTTCACAGTTGAGTGGGCCCAAGCCAAACCCAGTGACCATTTCACTGAACTGGGCCAGTTTAACCAGTATTCCCAGCTTTGTTGACATTGCAACATTACACTACAGAGCTGTGTGTTCTTCTTTGTAGTGCTGAGACAGAGGCAGGTGTGGAAGCTTCACAGGGTGGAACTTGTCCCTCTCTGATGATTCACAGGGGCCATCTTTGGGTGGATATGTCAGTAACCCCCTTGCTAAGAGGTCATTTGCCCTCAGAAGTATAGTTCCTAGGCTCTGCTTGTAAACAACACCTGGAAATAGACCAAGTGTGTAATGGCTTTCTGCATTCTAAAAATCAATAGGATTGGGTGCAACTCCTTTCCTTGGATGACTATTTCACACCAGGTTTCCCAGGAGAAACAAATTTCTTTTGTCGGAGGGTGGCGCAGGATGGCCTAAACTCTGAGCTTTAGGCTTTGATTTAAAAGAGAGAGATCATACTGCCTTATCTGGATGACTGAGAGTTTGATCACTAAAAAGGAGGTGCAAATGTAAAGACACACACTTTATTGCTACTTAATCTTAGCAATAATAAAATACTCTTGGTGTCTGTGCATTTGTAAGTTCACATGTTCTCATGTGTACATACTAACACATAGGAATGTACCTATTAGTCACCAGAGTATGAATATCCCATTGTCTGCTTCTAGGGAAGGAGATTTCAACTGAAAATTTCAACACAAAAATCCACCTTTAATCCTATTTCTGTGTCTAAATAGCTCTTGTACCAGGTGTCTCGATGCTTTACCTCTCATTTACCTCATGCTTCATTGTAGTTTGACTTTTGTTCTCAAAGTAGCATCACTGAAAAAAAAAAAAAAACTTTAAATAAAGTCCTTACTGCTTCCTTATATGTCTGGAGGACATATTTTTTACCCGGGTGCATCTCATTTCTATAGCATTTGAAATGATTATGTGTCTTTCTTCTTGGTGTCTGGAACTCTAGGCTATCAGGAGATCACTGAAACTCCCAGTTCCTCTCCAAGCTCTCCCACCCTCTGTTACTGGCCCCGTAATATTCCTTGTCACCCGTTTTGTCAGTCTTTGTGCCCCACTTAATACAGCTCAGCTCACTCTAAATTTAGCCCCGCCCTTAAACCTGCTCTTCTTCTGCATCCTGTCTGGTGGCCTTACCGCCCAAGCCAGAAATCTGGGAGTCCTTGCATGACTTCACCCCTACATCCTGTGATTAAAAGTCCACTGATTTTATCTTCTCTGCATATCTAATGGGTTCTTCTTTACAAACATTATTTCTGCTGCCCTGACTTAAACCCTTTTTTACATTTTACGCACAATAATGGTGTTTTAACTGCCTCTAGTTTTATTTTTCTAAATTTTGCTGCCCCCACAGTAGATAGAAAGGCCCTTGGTATTTAGACCATGCACTCTTTTTTTAAACCGTATAATTACATTCATTGTAAAATCACCATGAAGTAGTGTGTAAATGACCAAGACTGAACGCTTTTCCTAATTTTTTTGTTTATATAAATAAAATTTTGTCATATGTGCTTTCTGATGATATTTGTAGCTGCGTACACAACTTGAAGGAAAGATTTTTATCCTTCTTGATGTTCATAATCGAAGAAAATGAAAGACACATATACAGTGAATGGCAGAACCAGGGCTTGTAGCCTGGTCACTCTACATTTTCCTGCTTTTCTCTCTGTGTTATACATAAGTCCATATTGGGGAGGAAAGACCTCAGAATGAAGACGATGATAGCAGACACTAATATTAGAACACTGTGATTATAGATGGCTTCTTCTCATTTTATAAACTGTCTCTCATGATATTTAAGTAATGATCAAGACATTAAATAGATGTCACTTTGACACCTAACCCTCTCTTCCCCCCACCAAAAATGTTTTTTATGTTTTCAACTAAGTATTGCTTATGGGCTGGAGCAATAGCATAGGGGGTAGGGTGTTTGCCTTGCATGCGGCCGACCCAGGTTCGATTCCTTCATCCCTCTCGGAGAGCCCGGCAAGCTACTGAGAGTATCTTGCCCGCATGGCAGAGCCTGGCAAGCTACCTGTGGCATATTCGATATGCCAAAAACAGTCACAAGTCTCACAATGGAGACGTTACTGGTGCCCATTCGAGCAGATTGATGAGCAGTGGGATGACAGTGATACCGTGATACAGTGATTGCTTATTAGTCACTAATAGTCATTCTATAGTGATTGTTCTTTTGATTTGAAAGACTCTTTGGGGGCTGGACAAATTAATATATAGAGGGGCCGGAGCGATAGCACAGCGGGTAGGGCGTTTGCCTTGCACACGGCCGACCCGGGTTCAGTCCCCGGCATCCCATATGGTCCCCCAAGCACTGCCAGGAGTAATTTCTGAGTGCAAAGCCAGGAGTAACCCCTAAGCATTTCTGGGTGTGACCCAAAAAGCAAAAAAAAAAAAAAATTAATATATAGATACTCAACCTGTAACAAATGCACTGTAGCACTGTAGCACTGTCCCATTGTTCATTTGTTTGCTCAAGCGGGTACCAGTAACGCCTCCATTGTGAGACTTGTTGTTACTGTTTTTGGCATATTGAATATGCCACGGGTAGCTTGCCAGGCTCTGCTATGTGGGTCGGATACTCTTGGTAGCTTGCCGGGCTCTCCAAAAGGGATGGAGGAATTGAACCTTGGCCGGCAGCTTGCAAGGCAAACGCCCTACCTGCTGTGCTATCACTCCAGTTCTGTAACAAATGACATCAAAAAAATCTTGGGTACTAGGGGCTGGATTAGTAGCACAGCGGGTAGGGCATTTGCCTTATATACTGCCTACCCGAATTCAATTCCCAGTATCCAATACGGTCCCCCGAGCACTGCCAGGAATAATTCCTGAGTGCATGAGCGAGGAGTAACCCCTGTGCATTGCTGGGTGTGACCCAAAAAGAAAAAAGAAAAAAATCTTGGGTACTGAAAATAGAAGTGAAAATAAAAGGAAAGGGTTTTAGATTGGTAAACTAGTAGACTTTAAAAAAAAAAACTTTCAACAAGACAAATTTCTAATGATTTTTGTTCATCACAAACGAAATTTGCTTAACATATGCAGAATTTGGATCAATTGTATCCATTCAGTTATAATTTGAAAATACGAGGGTATGAAAAGGTATTTTTAAATAAGCATTTGGACCCAGAAATGTGAATTTACATTCAAATCTTATCATTATTAGGCTCTCTGAGCAAAAATAGAGTCTTGCTTAGAACCTAGTTGTGGTAAAGGTAGTACAATTAATGTGATTTTTGGATGTCATAACTGTTCTGATCTCCCTTCACTGGCATCAGTGGCGGGGGAGTATAGTTCAGATTGATGCAGATTAAAAGGAAATTTTGATATTTTACATTGAACTCCCATAGCTGATTTTTCTTGATTGGCTATATTTAAGTTAAGTGCTAGGCAATGTATTTTGTTTATTTAATTTCACTGTTGTTACCAGAGAACTGGGTTTCTCACATTTCCTGATCAAAATGCAGAGTATTTTTGAAAAGCCGTGGTAGTATGAAGAATGCCTGTGTGTGAGAGTGGGGAGAAGGAAGGGAGGGGGAAGGAAGCGGGGAGAGGGAGAGGTGCATTTAAAGGTGAGATGGTGGCCAGTAATGAGCTAGGGAAGTAAGGAGAGCTGGGCTGGGAAGGGTCTTTGTAGGTCCACTGCCATTCATTAAAGTGAATCATGTAATCACTTGGTACTTAGCACCTTAGACTCTGTTGACTTGATGACCTTTATCTATAAAACATAGTCTTGCAGCTTATCAGAATGGCAGTGGGAACAGTGAGTCAGAGTAGGGAAAAAAGATCATTTTTTTATCAATTGGAGAAATAGTGTGGCCACTCCTCAAGTTCGACTGCCTATTTTTCCCGATAGTCCATGAAACATGCTTTACCATAAGCAATTGTGACTAAGTGTTATGAAGATAGGCAGTTTTGTACGAGTTTGGTGACGTGTCTTAGAGGGTGGAGAGCATCCCGGTAGTGCTCCGGAGCTCCAGATGTACTCCCAGCATGGAATTGGGGAGAACATCTGAGGAAGGGATTGGGCCTGAGGCTCCAGCATGCAAGTGGGAGCTTCCACCCTGGGAGCATCTCTCCTGTCCTTAGTAAAGTCTTGAAATCATAACTTGCCCAATCTTGGTCATGGGTCCTTATTGGTACCCATTCCCTAAGGATTTTTCCCTATGAGGAACCAGGCCCTGGGGATAAGATGAAGAGAATGGAGGCACTGAAGTTCCTCCGTATGTTGCTCTCATGGCAAACCAGGTCATGATACATTTGTCCAACCTTGTGGACACGCCCAAGAGTGAGCCCCAAAGCAAGCCTCAGGCTAAAGTAAAGCAGTGTTGGTGGGTCCATGTAGGTTCATTGACTCAGCTAATGTAGCACTGGTAGGGAATGTCACCAGTGAGGGGTGTTCTATTGTAAGAAGTGGGGACAGGATCATAGGGGAGGTCACTACACCTCTCCATTTTGCTGTGAACCTAAAACTGCTTTGAAAGAAGACAGTGTAAGTGGATTTTCCCAGAGTAGATTAGGAGTGAATGAATGTCTCGGACACGTCATAATCTTTCGTCTGGCCTGCTCAGAATCCCTGTCTCCGTGTCAAGCCCCAGATGAATCGCGTCCCACGGGAAGACTCCACTGCCGCCCTGTGCAGTTAGTCATCAGCATCTCCAATGAAGGAGCCACTGGAAACATTTCACTGTTTTGCTTATGCATCCCAGGTTTATTCAAGATTGAGAGTACCCTGTTCAGCCGTGTTCCCTAAAACATAGTGAGAATCCAAAGTGAAAACATTCAATGCATGAAATAAAACCAAATAAAAATGAAATTTGTATATTGACAGTGAAGTGATTGTTATCATTTTGTTTGGAGGCTGGATCTGACAGTTGCTCATGGCATATTCTTGGCTCTGTTTCTATTTTGTGTGGTATTTTTTATTTTGCTTTGGGGGCCATATTCAGCAGTGTTCAGGGGCAAAGCCATGCTCTGTGCCCAGGGTTCTCCTGGTGATGGTCAAGAGACCAGCCATATGCCATGCCAGGGCAGGAATCAAGGTCAGTTGCTTGCAGGATATCACTGTATTACTGTCAGTGTCATCCTCTTGTTCATTGATTTGCTCGAGCAGGCACCAGTAACGTCTCCATTCTTCCCTGCCGTGTGCTAGTGTAGCCCGATGGCATATTGGGAGCTCTTCCAGGATCAGGGGAATGAGGACCATCGTTATTACTGTTTTTGGCATATTGTGTACACCATGGGTAGCTTGCCAGGCTCTCCATGCGGGCAGGACAGGGTAAGTGCCTTAATCTCTGTACTATCTCTCTGGGGCTGGAGCGATAGCACAGCGGTAGGGTGTTCGCCTTTCCCGCAGCTGACCCATGTTTGATTCCTCCGCCCCTCTCGGAGAGCCCGGCAAGCTACCGAGAGTATCAAGCCCGCACGGCAGAGCCTGGCAAGCTACCTGTGGCGTATTGGATATGCCAAAGACAGTAACAACAAGTCTTATAATGAGAGACGTTACTGGTGCCCGCTCGAACAAATCGATGAGCAACGAGATGACAGTGACAGTGACAGTGACTATCTCTCTGGGCCGGGTCTGTAAGAATTGTTTTGAAAGTCTGAAATGCAGAGTCCATAGATGAAGAACAGCGGTGGTAGAACTAGAGGGGACTGACGGGAAGATGAATCTGTTCTTAAAACAGACACCCACTTGTCCTTGTTTATACATCATATCAATAACTCAACTTTTTTTTTAATTAAAAGAACTATTAGTGTTGAGAGTTGTTGGATTTTTTTTTCCCAATTTGCAGGCTGTTCTTTGTAAAGTGTATGCCTCTAATTTCATAGAACTTGATTTCTTAACCTTACATTTCACCTATTGCAATAAATGTTCTACTCCCGGGGACCTAAATTCCACCCACTGGTTTTTCTGGAATATTTGTAGGACTTTCTCAACAACTAAGAGCTGCCAACCCAGTTTTGGTATGTAGACCTCCCAGCTAGCCAGAAGCAAAATATAATTTAAATCACTCTTTATTGCATAACTGCGGGATGACTCTGGTACTTAAGTTTTATTTAATGACTTTAACCAAAGTTTATCTCATATTATGATGTTAGTGGTTAGACTACTTGTGAAAATGGATGAGGAAGGTGATTAGAAACTGCACTGTCATAGCTTTTGGTCCATCAGCCCTTTAGATTTTTAAATGTATGGAGTTCTGTTATGTGAGTCCAAATTATACTCTCTCTCTCTTGTGTGTGTGTGTGTGTGTGTGTGTCTTCCATCTTCTCTCTCTTTCTCTCTTTCTCTCTCTTTCGCACACACAGTAGTATTCTTTAAAGACTGTTCTTTAAGTTTACTATGGTTATGCAACAATGATATGTTTTTGGATTCATCTATGCCAGAAACTATAGTAGTCTCTGGAGCATAGAGAAGTTATGAACCTGATTAAATAGCAGTTTTGTATTTACTGGTATAAGGAAAATACAGGAACTTCACCTGACCCCATAGAAACAGCTAACTAGATCTAGATTAGGGTAGAGCTGGTAGAACTATAAAGTGGTGTCCTGCCGAGGAGGGAGGAAGGTAATGTGGACTCGGGCTAGGAGAAAAATCTTAAAAGTTGAGAGAGTTCAGTGAAAGAAATGATCATTTAAGACCACTGAAACTAAGAAGTTGGAGAGAACAGTGGTCAGCCTGAATCCAAGCTAGGCTGGGGTTGTAGGTACAGCATATGCTTTGAATACTTAAGCTCTGGATTCGATCCTTGGCACCAAAAACAAGCAATAACAATAAAGCAGGAGTTGGAGCTAAAGAAATGATCTACTAAGGACTTTAAGCAACAGCTGAAGAATATTAAAGATGTTCTGTAAATCTTCTCTACCTCTCTGAGTCCTCCCTCCCCCTCTCCCCCCACCCCGCCACCTAAGGGTGTAGTTCCTTAGATGATACTTATCAAATACTTTTGTTTCAGAGGATAAGCTAAAGGTGTGAAGAATATGATTTTCAAGGGAGGGGGCACATTGGAGCCTTGATACCACTTAGGCCCCAAGCACTGAGCGTCACTTCTCCAGTAGCACTACTGGATGTGACGTAAAAGCGGAAAACAAAACAAATGCTTCACCTTCAACCTTTTAACTCATAGTAAAGAAATCATGGTAATTTGGTCTTATTTAAATGGTGGTGATTTCATCCAACATTGAGTTCAGGTTTTTGCTCAGAAGGACTTAGGGTGAAGTGCTGATAGCAAAGTTGGAGATAACCAATAAGGCAGTGAATTGTGAAGCACCTAAATCCTAAAATGAAACTTGGGAGGATGGAGGCAGGCTGGTGGGCGTGGGAGTGAGTCTGGAAGTCTGGGATCACTAGCCTTAAAATTTTGGTCAGTCCTACCTCATTCACTGTTACTTCCCTCTTCTCCACTGTATCATAAAAGGGAGTGTACTAGTGTGACATTTTCCTGTAGTGTACATATTGTTTGAAACAAAATTAGGTTTTTTTTGTGGGGGTGGGGTTTGTGCTACACTAGGCACTTGTGGTACCTGGTATATATGTGCAAGGCAAGTGCCCTACCTCTGTACTATTGCTCTGGCCCCTTGACACAAATTTTGAAACCATCATATCGTACATGATGTTTGTACCGCTTCTGGCAAGATGCTTAATTCTGTAAATGCTAAGATTATGGAAACTTGCCATTGAAATGTTTGTATGATAAACAGACTATAAAGGAAGATTTCAGGTTAGTATAAGCAACAGATTTGGAATGATAGTATTTCATGATTATCAATCACAGTTTTTTCTGATGAATAAGCTGACATTTCTGTCATTGTTGGGATGTTAGAATATCACAATGCAAGCAAATAGGGATGATGTTTATTATTTGCTGATAAGTATAAAAAATATCACATATGTATATTTTTACATTATTGTTCTGAAACAAGGTTCCTCCTAAAGACACCATTGGCCATTCTAAACTTTCCTGTAGATGACTTCAGGGCACAGGTTTTAAGCATTGAGGTTGAGATTTTTTTGCTTTGACACTTAAAAGTCTGATTTTGTTAATACATTAACACTCCAGAAATCAACTTCCTCTTTTGCTTGTTTTGGAATAATAGGAGTTCTTAAGGAATAATATACGTAAATCTTTTGATTATTTCTTCTTCTCTGTGATGTGCCTGACAAATGGTACATTTCCATATTTAAATTTAAGGGAGGAGGATTTGGGCCAGACCCAGCAGTCCTCAGGAGTTACTCCTGGCTTTGTGCTCAGATACCTCCTCCTGGTGGTGCTCAGGAAGTACCTGGTAACCAGGATAGAATGGGGATCAGTTGCATGCAAGGCAGCTGCTTTACCACCCAGAGATAGGCTGGTGATTATCATCTCCTAGTTTATTTTTTTCCAGTTTTTTTTTTGCTGTTAATATATGTCTTAAGTTTATAATTTTCTGAGCCCTATGAGCCAGATCAGAGAATTTTATAATTGTACAAATATTAGTAGATTTGCAAGATTAATCTGTGGATTTACAGGACTGAACCAGTAAACTGCATACAAAGCAGGCATCTTACTCCTGTACGCCTTATCTTTCTGGCCCCAAAGAGGACCTTTTTTTTTCTTTTGCTTGAGACGGGAAAATATTTTTGCCTTTAAGAAACATAGGTGGGCCTTTCAGCCAGAACCATCATCTGCTAGTAAATAGCAAAAAAGACCAACACAAAGGGAAAGAGTTGGGGCACCCGCTTTATGTTCTCTAGACCTGTTAGAACACATGGAATTGTTCCTTTGGTCACATATATGTGGATCTACAAGAATGTGATATCGTAGACAAAAAGGGAATGGGCACTGTCCAGAAAGAAACGCCCATGAATGCTCCCAGGGCAAACCCGGAAGCGTCTACAGTGTTACCCAGCATGCAGTTGGCATTGTCATAAACAAACAGGTCAAGGGCAAGATTCTTGCAACAAGAATTAATGAGCGTGTGAAGCTCTCAAAGAGCCAAGACAGCTTCCTGAAACAGGTGAAGAAAGCTGATCAGAAAAAGAAGGAAGCCAAAGAGAAAGGGCATAGGGTTCAACAGGAGCGCCAGCCTGCTCCTTCAGACTGTCGCTGGGAGAACTCACAGCAGGGAGTCTGAAATGTGGGAGCACACGCCCCAGGGATTCAGGGCAGGAGAGGTGGTCTCATTGTTATTGTTTTGTTTTGTTTTTAAATAAAAAGACCCCTGAACTAGAAAAAATAATTTTCTTCAGAAAAAGAAAAAAATAGGAAAATGAAACTGAGATGGGTAGACTCCAGTCTCTAGTTCCTAAACAAAACTGTTTACCATGAAAATAGAGAGGGACAGTGAGAGGAAGATAGAAAAGGAAAGGCTGGTAGGAAGGGAGGGGAGGAGGGAGGCAGGCAGGCTTCCTACTAATTCCAGGAGAAGGTGGTTTGCCTGTTGTTTCAGGCACATCCCTATTTTTATTGACTGTCCCATCAGTTTGACTCCCATGCCCTGATACCAGGAACTCAGTTGAAAGAGCTGAATGCGGTTCTCACAAACTATAATTCTACTTTACCCCCCCCCAGTTTAATCAGATCTGACATATGAACCCAGATCAAATGTGTACACATTGAATGATTATATATACAACATGTTTGCCATAAAATTTTTTGGAGTTCCTAGTCAATATGAAATGATTCGGTATAGAATTCTAGTGTAGCAGTGTGGGACACAGATGGCAATTAAATAATTAGTGGGATATTGAAAGTCCTTCACTGGTTTTAAAATGCAAACTTGGGGGTGGGGCCAGAACATCAGTAGAGCAGATGGGGTATAGCAATAGCAATACCAAATGCCAGTACCCCATGTGGTCCCTTGAGCCCCACCGGGAGTGATCCCTGAGCTCAGAGCCAGGAATAAGCCCTGAGCACTGCCAGGTGTGGCCCCCAGACAAATAAAACTGCAAGCTCAGGGGTGGGGGTTGAGCCACACCCTTCGATTCTCAGGTGTGACCCCTGATGGTGTTGGGGAACAGGGGACAGGACTGTATGCAATAAGGGATTGAACCAGGTCGTCCACATACAAGGCAATTAATTGCCTTACCTCTTGTACTGCCTTTCTTGCCTAAAAAAGAAACTCGTGTACTCGTGGGGGGGTGGCGGGGGGGTTGGGTGGGTTGTGGAGTTCGGGGACTACGGGGACTACTCCTCTTCTCTGTGCTGGGGTGGGTTGCTTCTGGCAGCAGGGGTAGTGGTAGTGATGATGGTGCTGATGGTGGTGGTGAGGGGAACTTACTGATTCAGGGCATCAGGGATAAAACCAGGTCAGCTGCCCTAACTCCTGTGCTTTTCTGGTGGCCTTTAAAATGCACACTAATTTAAAAGCATCTTTTTCCCCTCTTAGGTAGTATACATTCTTTTGCTTTAGTGGATAAAATATCTTGATTTTTTTAAAGAACTGAAAGAGCAAATTGATATATAAATAAATGGTTAGATTTTCTTACATAACATTAAATTTTATTCCAGTAAACACTAACCTAGTAATCATTTGGCTAAACTGTTTGACTCTTTCAATTGTTTCATAGTTGAGGTTTTTATGTTTGCCAGTTATTGCCCTTTTCTGTAATTTGCCTTCCACTGATATAGAGAAAACAATATCACACATACCATTTATCCATCATTTACTTATTAGCTACATAAACATCACAACTAAAGGGACATACTGAAGTTCAAATATCATATGCGTTCATACTCATTTAATTTGGGAGTACAGTAGCATTTAGGTTACAACCCAATAAGACTCTTAAAAATTGGTCTTTACAAAGAATATGAAAAGATCTAACTCTAGAAATTGACATGTTCCAGAGAGAGACAGTTTGCCCACCTTAAGAGTAAATTGAGAAGACTTCTGAATAGTGAAGACCGAGGCAAAGGAATGAACAAGAAACTGTGTGTTGTTACGAATGGCCAAAAGGCACATGAAAAAGTGCTCTGCATCACTAATCATCAGAGAGATGCAGATCAAAACAACTTTGAGATACCACCTCACACCACAGAGACTAGCACACATCCAAAAGAACAAAAGCAACCGCTGTTGGAGAGGATGTGGGGAGAAAGGGACCCTTCTTCACTGCTGGTGGGAATGCCGACTGGTTCAGCCCTTCTGGAAAACAATTTGGACGACTCTCAAAAAATTAGGTATTGAATTCCCATTTGACCCAGCAATACCACTGCTGGGAATATATCCCAGAGAGGCAAAAAAGTACAATAGAAACAACATCTGCACATGTATGTTCATCGCAGCACTGTTTACAATAGCCAGAATCTGGAAAAAACCCGAATGCCCCAGAACGGATGACTGGTTGAGGAAACTTTGGTACATCTATACAATGGAATACTATGCAGCTGTTAGAAAAAAGGAGGTCAAGAATTTTGTAGTCAAGTGGATGGGCATGAAAAGTTTCATGCTGAGTGAAATGAGTCAGAAAGAGAGAGACAGACATAGAAAGATTGCACTCATCTATGGTATATAGAATAACAGAGTGGGAGACTAACACCCAAGAACTGTAAAAATAAGTACCAGGAGGTTGACTCCATGGCTTCGAGGCTGGCCTCACGTTCCGGGGAAAGGTCAACTCAGAGAAGCGATCACCAACTACATTGTAGTCGAAGGCCATGTGGGGGAAGGGAGTTGCGGGCTGAATGAGGGCTAGAGACTGAGCACATCGGCCACTCAACACCTTTATTGCAAACCACAACAGCTAATTAGAGAGAGAAAACAAAAGGGAATGCCTTGCCACAGTGGCAGGGTGGGGTGGGGGGGAGATGGGATTGGGGAGGGTGGGAGGGACACTGGGTTTACGGGTGGTGGAGAATGGGCACTGGTGAAGGGATGGGTTCCAAACTTTGTATGAGGGAAGTATAAGCACAAAAGTGTATAAATCTGTAACTGTACCCTCACGGTGATTCTCTAATTAAAAATAAATAAATTTAATAAAAAAAAAAAAGAAACTGTGTGTTGTGGAAGAGAGAACTTTGGAACTAGAACATGGTATGGGCAATACTGATGATATAGTATACAGGGCTAATAAGCCCCTGTATAGGGGAGTTGCATGTCTAATTCTTGTATTTCCGTTATCTGCTTCCTCCCTGCCATACCACAGCTCCTACAGCAGTTTCTGGTAGCTACTGAAGATGGTAGAAATGCTTTATGAGAATTTTGCATTTGTATCATTTCTTGAAAATAATCTTTGCTTAGCAATGCATACCATTACACTAAAAATGGAGGTATGCACAGCTATAAAGACGAGAGCTGCTCTTGAAATTTTAATCATGAATTAGCCTGGCATCTATATCTTCCAAAGACATATAATGGCAGATGGACAAATGGATTCAAAGTATGAATGAATGATTTTTGTTTTGTTTCATGTGGGATGAGACTGGGGGATTAGGGTCAGCTATGCTCAGGGCTGCCGGAGCGCCGTCCCCACTGTACTGTCTCTCCAGCCCTACCCACTTTGGGGAATTTGGACCACAACTGGCCTCTGGTCTTACCTCTGCAGTCGAAGATCTCTCTTGTCAGGGCTGAGGGACCAGAATAAATGGATCCAGAGGAGAGACACTCCCTCAATTTCTACCTATCTCATTACTCATGACATTAATTTAAAATGAAGTAAGTGCAGCACATTTTATAAACTTCATTGGGATATAGAAAAAGAAAATTAAAAAATTACCCATTTCTCTAAGATAGTTGGTTTAAAGAAGATGTTGAGAAATTATAAAAGAGTAATGTCAAGTCTTATAGTATCTTAACCTGTTTCTACTAGTTTACTGGGAATGGGAATTTCCAAATAATTGTGTTTCCAAATAATTTTCAACCTAACATCAAAACTCATGGAGTTGATCTGTGCATGCAGATCATTTGTAGCAAATCGTATTGTCACTAAGATCCATTTGATCCGAAGTAGTATTTTGGCTCTTCCTCCTTAATTGCACTGAAGGAAAAAAAAATCCAAAAGTAATTTAATTTTGGAATATTTTACTTTTTATTGACTTTTGCCTTTCTCATCATGCTTGACTGGTTCTAACATTATAAATAGCCAGAGTCCTTAGGCTCATGCCAACAAAAGACCAATGAGGAAAGTTGGCCAAATGTGTGTGGCCACGAAGGAGATACGGAGCCAGCGGACATCAGGATTACCTGTGAGTGATTCCTGGAGTAGATGGCGGTGATTGTGATGACTGTAGGAAAGAAAAACTCCTCTGCCTCAGAAGAACTGAAAGGACTATGCTTTCCCACTCTGCCCCCAAGAGGGGCCACAGCCAGCATGCTCGGTTCAGGCGACACACGGAGGCCTGAAGGTTTGGTGTTTTGATGCCCCTACAGCATACCCAGCAGTTCAGGGGTGGGGTTGTGTGGTCCGTGGTACAGGCCTTGCTCATGCGAGGCATGTGCTCTGAGCTATTTAGTTCCTGTGCAGTCTTCCCTGTCCCCATACTACTTCCTTAGGGTTAAGCCTAACAGTTGGGTAAGGATCAGCGGATTATCAGTGATCTGTATTTTTGAAGAAGTGTTTCGAAAAAAATAAAAGAAAAAACTG
Source organism: Sorex araneus (assembly GCF_027595985.1). Classification (NCBI taxonomy): domain Eukaryota; kingdom Metazoa; phylum Chordata; class Mammalia; order Eulipotyphla; family Soricidae; genus Sorex; species Sorex araneus. The sequence continues at coordinate 342,900,879 of NC_073303.1, read as the reverse complement.
CTACATGCAAATACATTTCTTCCTAAGTGAAATGTTGCATTGATTTAAAGTCTGCAGCAAAAGGTGAACTCTAGTTAATGGTGTGATTTGGTGTCTGTTTAGAACTGTATTCACTGCTGACTCGGGAAACGACATGAAGGAACAAGTACATATAGACACTGAAGAACAGCTGAGAATGGCCAGAAAGAGAGAGAGAGAGAGAGAGAGAGAGAGAGAGAGAGAGAGAGAGAGAGTAAGGCTTAAGGCTCCCGCCCCAGTGTAGGTGTCTTAATAAGTGCGCTACATAACAGGACACTTACTAAAATATTTACAAGTCATTTATGTTTAGAGACATGGAGACAAATACCAGAATAAGCTGTTCAGAGTGCGAGGGGGCTGGAGCGATAGTACAGCGGGTAGGACATGTTTGCCTTGCACACAACAGTTTAATCCCTGCCACCCACAGGGTTCCCTGAGCCTCCCAGGAGTGATCCCTGATATCAGTGATGGGAAATGTATCTTGATAAAACTGTGTCTCACAGTGATTCCATAGAAAAGGGGGGGAAAAAAAAGAAGAGTGATCCCTGAGTGCAGAGTCAAGAGTAAGCCCTGAGCACAACTGGGTATGACCCCAACACACACACACACACACACACACACACACACACACACACACACACACACACACAAGTTAGAAATGTGTTCTCTAGGTGCAGGGACCACATGGAAGGGCTGGAGCAGATTTCTTCTCCACTGTAAGATAATTAAGTTTTAAACTCAGGGTATGTTGTATACTAGGTTTGAAACAGGAAAGCCGAAAGCAAAGCCTGTGTTGGCGCCTGCCACGGGCTTCGGGACCCTCTGAGTATCATAGGACGTGAGGACTGGACCAGAAGCTGCAGCGGGGCAGTTTGGGGAATGTCCTGGCCGCCTGGGCTTGTGTTCTGGGCAGTGACAAACAAAGCCTCACATTCGCTTTCAGGCTCCGCTGTAGCGCTGATGCAATTTTTGATGGTTGAGGAACAAGGGCCCTTCCTTTTGCATTTGGTTCTGGGTCTTGCAAATTGGCTAGCCAGACGGGCTTCTGGCCGCTACATTGTTAGATTTCTGGCAGGGCTGAGGTTGCAGCTACTTCCCTTGACCCTGACCTTCCAGTGGCCTGTTTTACCCACCCAGCCATTGCTCTGGCTGTAGAGGTTCTCTCCCTGACATTCCTTACCAGGGACGTTGGAAGTCATGAATTAGCTCACATCTCAGAAAACTGCTCTGGCTTCTCTGCCAGTTAATACTTGGCCCTCTTATTAAAAATAAGATGATATTTGGCACACACAAAAAAAATCTATTATAGTTTATAAAATAGGTTTTATCTTTTAAAGCAATTTTAAGACCGCGGCCACCTGGAGGGAAGATGCAGCCGTTTTCCCCCTCCCTCTGCCCTTCCTGCGTCTAACCACTGGTGTTACAGGCAGCCCTCACGGTGGACGGAATATTTGTTATAATGGATGACTTGACATTGACCCGTCATTATCACACAGAGCCTGCAGTTCAAGTTCACATGAGAGCAGCAGTTCTTCATAGGGGGGAGGAGAGGTGCTTATGGTCCCTGATGGGACCCCAGGTTATTCCAGCAGGGCCACCCATGAAAATTACGTAACTAGAAAGCCAGGGCACAAACCGGGACCAAGTGGTAGGCTGGGGCCGTCACAGGAAGGAAGCAAGGTCAGAAGGGGGCCGGAGCCAGAAAAAGCTTGAGAAACACTGGGTTAGAGTACACCTGTCTGCCTGTCTGTTGAGTGTTGTGGGCTCTCTAACAGAATACCATAAGCCCATCGTATATAAACAACAGAAGTTCATATCCTACGGTTCTGAGGATGGGGAGCCCACAGTTAAGGGACCAGCCCATATCCTGGAATGTTTGAAGGGCCACGCAGCTTCTGGGCCCGCCTGCCTGAGCACTAGTCCCACTGATGAGGACTTGACCATTAGGACTTTGTTCCCACCCAAAGGCCCCAACTCCAGATATCATCAGGTGGATTCAGCTTTAGCCTGGATTTTGGGGGGTGGGGGGGCGGGGAGGGAGGGAAGACAAAACATTGTCTGTTTGGGTGGCTTTTTCTGACATGGTGTGTTGTCGTGCTGCCAAGAGGAGCTTCACTGCCGAAGAGTCCTTGGTGCTCTTCGCTGCCCCCTGCTCCCAGCACATGAAATTTAAATCCTGAACTAAGCACCAAGTTTAATGGCTTTTCTAGGAAAGAGTATTAGCACTTCACAGTAGAGGGTTGGAAAGCTACTGTCGCAGCACCATTTGGGATAGGTGGAAGTTGATGGTGTCCCTGAATTGATAAAAGACCCCACACAACCCACCTGAGCCGGCAGGCCCGACAGAGGACTAGTGTCAGGCCCCATGGAGCCAATTCAAAGGACTCTTCTTTTCTCTTCGGGTTGGTTGGTATTGTTTGGGGGCTTCCCCCAGTGGTGCTCAGGGACTGCTCCTAGCTGGGGGCTGCACCTGGCAGTGCTCAGAGGACCCCATGGACGGAGCCCTGGCACCAGCAGCTCGCACCAGCCCTTTCCCTTCCTGTGGCGACATTGGCCTTCACAGGCACTTATTTCTGGGCCAGCCCCACATCCCACTCCTGTTCCCGGAACCAGTTTGGGGAAGCTCACAGGGTGGGGTCCACGTCCCACAGTAGATGGACTGGTGCTGCCCACTCTGCTGCAAATCTCGGTGCCCTCAGCCAGGCATGGGCTTGGATATCAGGGTGGGGCGGGTGTCATCCAAGCAGAGTGTGTCCTGTGTAGAGAAGGAGGGGGGACGCCATGCTCTGAAGAGACGGTGACTGGCCTCGCAGAGAGGAGACGGGACTTCCAGTTGGGTTGGTAAATTTGTTTTAAAGACTGTTCCTTCAGACCTCAAGTGCAGTAGTAATATCACTGCAGCCGTTACACCGGCCCAGAGTGCTATTTGAATCTATGCCCTCATATTTCTTAAAATAAGTTGTTGTTATTTATAGTGCTGTCTTATTTCTAGTTTTTTTAGTTTAGGAAAATACATGTGTGGGGTGGAGCGATAGCACAGTGGGTAGGGCATTTGCCTTGCACGCAGCCGACCCGGGTTCAATTCCCAGCATCCCATATGGTCCTCGGAGCACCACCAGGAGTGATTCCTGAGTACAGGGCCAGGAGTAACCCCTGTGCATCGCTGGGTGTGACCCAAAAAGCAAAAAAGAAAGAAAAAGAAAATACATGTGAGTCATTGCTTAAATGAAAATTTCTTTCCACTCTCCCTCCCTCTCTTTCCCTCCTTCCCTTTTCACCATCCCTCTCTCCTCCTTTCCTCTCTTTTACTCCCTCTCTCCTTTCCCTCCTCTTTGCTCCCCTCTTTTAACATTTTGGATTAAAACGATTTGTGAAGGTGAAGCTTCTCTGCAGCTGTCATTAATTCAGGTATGCCTTGAGTGCTGGCTAAGCGGAGGAGACTGTCGGAGCCTTCCTTCCCTTTTACTCGGGCAGGTATTCCGCTTGATACCCTCGCGGGTCAATTACCCACTGTCTGGGAGACACCAAAGATTCAAGGTCAGTCAAGATAAAATCAGTCCCTGTCATCAGAGAGTTCACAGTCCAGAGAGGGCAAGACACTAGCAATTACACGTTGAGATAAAGGCAGAAATGGAAAGTTTGAGGTGTCAGGAGAGTTGAAAAGGAAGCGTTCATTTAGGTTGAGTTCAGGATAGACCTGTTTGAAGAACTGAAAACTGAGTGATGAGTTAGGACAAAGAGTATGACCAGCACGAGGAATAGAGTGTGCAGGAAGCCAGCACAAGTGTCCGCTCTTTGTACAAAAGAGTTCCTTAGAGTCCCTGTACCTGGAACTCAGAAAAGTATTAGAGTAATGCAGAACAGAGAGGAGCTTGGGGAAAGGCGGGACTAAGAACTCAGTTGAAGTTTTCATGGTTTAATTATTCATAGAGTGGGAAGCCGTTGATCTGTGTGGCGGGGGGGAGAGGGGTCTAGAAGAAGCCTTGGACCTTCAAGTAGCATCCTAAGATAGTTCTCAGAACTACCTCAGAAATTGTTGGCTTAGGTAAACCTGGATTCCAATACTGGGTTTACTTTTTGCTGGCTGTGTGGCCTGGTGCAAATAGTTTAATGAGGTTTTCTTATTTGTAAAATTGTCAGGATAATATCATACACCTAATATGAAGATTGAAAATCATACAGAAGATACTGGATACATACTCTGACATCTAGTTAAAGTTTTGGAAGCTGGTGTTGTTAGGAATTGAGGCAATAACATTTGTGTAGTTAATGATTATATATTTGAAGAATTGTAGCAGGTATGAGTAGACAGGAACCCAACACTTTAATTAAACTGTCTGGTCATTAAATATGAAAGAAATTAGTAGAGGAGTTTTTTCCCCCAAAAGTAAAAATGGAGCAACCAAAAACTTAGTATGTCTTTATGAAAGGAAAACTCAAAAAGTGGGAGAATAAAACTTATGCTTCTGACATTAAAACCTTGTGGAAACAAGAAGTTAAATAGCTTGTATGTAAGTGTTTAGAAAGTAAACATGAGAGATTAGTATGAATGGTCCTTAGACATATTTGCAAATCTCTGGTATATAATTACCAGTACTTTTAAAATTACTCATCTTAAGGAAAACTTTTTGGAAACCGGAACTTTTTTTTTTTGGAAATAGGAAAAAATTGCTAACCTGACCTGCTTCATGATGATTCATTCTCTTCCCATTTTTCTCTGTAGAACAAACCAAAAAGCCAGATGTTTAGTTGCCGAAGATGAAATCTGTTTCCTTAGAAATCCTGAATAAAAAGAATATGTGCTTCTCTAGGATGACATGGTCTTTCTAGAAGGTAATCATGACCTGAATCAGGCCGTAGAATGTCATTATAAGAATGTTGCTCATAGCAACAAAGAGTACTTGTAGATACATTCATTTTCTAAAATAAGCCTTCCCGAATATTAAGTGCATGTGGAATTTTCCTGTTCGCTGTACCAAATGTTCTTTTTCTTTTTTTTCAATGATTGGGTGGATATAAATCATAGTTGGGTAGGTTTGTTACCTTTCTGATTATTTCTGTTTGCTTAAAAAATATATTTCAATTCTTTCGTAGATTTTTAAATTATCTGTTAGCAGTCCTTTTGTTCTTTCTGTAAATTTCAGTCAAACCCAAAAAAGTGAACACATTACAAATTCTTTCTTCATAATTCTTAATATCACAATATAATCAGTAAATTGTAGTTGTCAGTTTTTAAAAGATGAATAGATTTGAAATTTTAAATGTGTTGAATTTCTGCACAACTTTTTTGAGTGACTGAAACATTAATGTAACATTCTGAATGAAACAGCATAAAACCAAGTTATTTTAACTACTTTTCTCTCTATGTATGATTTCTTTTCTTTTCTTTTCTTTTCTTTTTTTTTTTTTTTTTTTTTTTTTGCTTTTTTGAGTCACACTCAGCGTAGCTAGGGGTCACTCCTGGCTCATACACTCAGGAATTACTCCTAGTGGTGCTCAGGGGACCATAAGGGATGAGTAGGATGCTGGGATTTGAACCTGGGTCAGTTGAATGCAAGGCAAACACCCTACTCACTGTGCTATCGATCCAGCCCCTCTTTTTTTTGTTTAAATATTGTTTTAGTTCTGGGGATTTAACTCAGGGCCTCCCACATGTTCTTTGTTAAGGCAAAATTTCTGGATAATTGTTATAAATGGAGATTCAGATAAAGTAGCCATATCTAAATGTTATTTCAAGGATCCAAATAAAAAATATATATCTAAAGATATAATTCTAGGTAGCATTATTTTATTATTCATCATAGACTTCTTGTTTCAAGAGTTTCCTAAGAAAAGGAATTAAATGTAGATTTGTACAATTGTGTAACTGCCAGATAGATTTGGAAGAAACTTAGAATATAATAGTCATAAGCTCTTAAATATCAATAATGATCCTGAGACAATTTTCTCTTAGAAGCTTTCTCATCTCTCTCTGACTCCCCATTTTCTTTCCTTTAATAGCCTGTATAGGCAGTTTTGTTTGTGGAATTTCCTGGAACAAAGTCCATTGACACAATGGTTTCTGGTAATTTTATCACCAAGCAAATACAGTAGCCACTTTTTATTCACTTATCTTGCCTCACAACTTCTGATTTTGCACAAAACATTAAACATAGTCACTATTGAGTAAAACCCTGGAGGTTAAGTTTGTAGATGAAAATTTTGCTCTTGGGGAGGTTTTGAGGGGGAGGATTGTTGCTTGGGGGCCACACCTGGAAATGCTAGTGGTGATTCCTGGCTCTGCACTCAGGAATAACTCCTACCAGTACTCAGAAGATCATATGGGATGCTGGAGATAGAACCACAGTCAGCCACATACAAGGCAAATATTCTATCTGCTGTCTATCACTCTGGCCCCAAGAATTTCCTTTTAAACGTGATTAAATAATTCTACCATTAATTTCATTTAAAAAAAACAAAAGATAAATATGGAGCAGTGTTTGCAAGTACTCGGTTCTTTCTATTTTAATGCAACCTTATAAGCTAATGAATTTATCAGTTTAAATTGTTTGGGCAACTCATCATGTTATTAATTGTTCTTAACGTAGACCGTATAGGATATCTATGTAAATATTTTAACAAGTCAAATGATTAATAAAAGATGTTACCTTTCTAGGGATAAAGCTTTGTTATCTTGCTGGTTGAAAGTTTATATCCTCTCCTTTGTGCCTCTCTCCCATTCACAAGTTCCGTTCCTTCCCCTTCTACCCTATCCCAGCTTCTCTCTAACCCTAAATCAAGCATAGGTTCCACTGGCCAATGCTCTCACTCATGGGACAACAGAGAATTCTTTACTATTGAGAGACATTTTACAGTAAACTTGCCAACTTCGGTGTGGTCAAATTGATTCTTCTTCCAGGATTCAACTTGCTCACTTTATACTTAAAATGCTGGTAGACTTCATATTTTTACTGTACTTTAATGTAGCTTAAAAGTTAAAGACTTAAAGCATCTAGTTAGCTGACATTCTGATAGAAAGCAAGAAATTCAGCCCCTTAGGCTAGCTACTTGAGGACCTAGCAAGTGTGAAACATACTTTTAATACTTTTGGTTTGAAGTAAGGCTAAAAAAGCTGATCAGGGGCTAGAGTGATAGCACAGTGCGTAGGGTGTTTGCCTTGTACGTGGTCAACCGAGGTTCAATTCGCAGCATCCCATATGGTCCCCCGAGCACTGCCAGGAGTAATTCCTGAGCGCAGAGCCAGGAGTAACCCTGAGGATCGCTGGGTGTGACCCAATAAGCAAAAAAAAAAAAAGTTACCCATTATCTATCCATTATCTATCTATCTCTCTATCTATTTATATGTCTTTAAAAGGTATTGGAGAACAGAGTGATAATACAGTGAGTACAGCATTTGCCTTGCATGTGGCTGACCCAGTTTCTATGACCAGTATCCCATCTAATCCCCCAAGCACTGCCAGAAGTAATTCCTGAGTGAAATCATCACTGGTGTGGCCCAAATTCCAAAAGAACAAAAAGACGTTGAGGGGTGCAGGAGCTTCTGATTTTATTGATGTGTAAATAGAACCTTTTATGTCTCTATGGGGTTAGAACGGGGGTCTGCACCTGGTGGTCCTGTAGGCTTACTCCTGGCTCTGTATTCAGGGGACCATATGGGTTGTCGGGAATTGAACCCGGGTCTGCTTTAGTATTGCTCCAGCCCTTTCTTTTTTTAAGGTGATGTTTTAAAATACTAACTTATTGCAAGTGGAAAATTCACTGTAACTTTCATTTCCATATTAACATTGATAGCACAGCAGGTAGGGCATTTGCCTTGCACGTGGCCAACCCGGGTTCAATACTTCCATCCCTCTCGAAGAGCCTGGCAAGTACCTAGAGTGTCCCGTTGGCATGGCAGAGCCTGGCAAGCTACCCGTGGAATATTCGATATGCCAAAAATAGTAACAAGTCTCACAATGGAGACGTTACTGGTGCCCGCTCGAGCAAATGGATGAACAACAGGACGACAGTGCTACAGTGCAGTGCTATACTAAAAACTCAGCATCCTACAAAAGTACCAGCTGATCTAATGGAGGTGCTGAAGTTAAAAGTTAATAGTTGACAGTAGGTATCATATTAATAGAAAAATGAATGGAATTTTTTTGTCTAAGTCCCTTTGGGTTCCCAATTTATATCACTTACCTATTAGCTTCCCAGAGGCCCAGGAGAGTGGCATGGAAATGCCTTTATACCTTGGCCACTGGGAAGTTTCTTCTTTTTTTTTTTTCTTTCTTTTTCTTTTTTTTTTTCTTTTTGGGTCACATCTGGCAATGCATAGGAGTTCCTGGCTCTGCACTCAGAAATTACTCCTGGCGGTGCTCAGGGGACCATATGGGATACTGGGATTCGAAGTAGGTCGGCTGTGTGCAAGGAAAACGCCCTACCTGCTGTGCTATCGCTCCAGCCCCTGGGAAGTTTCTTCTACAGAACCCCCTGAGTCACCCCAGCATTCTCTCTTCTCTGCCCCCAATCTTCCAAATGTGTTCCATTGAGATTCCTTCTTTCATTCATAATCACAGATGCTCACAGGTTGCTCCTAATCAGATCCTGGGGAAAGAAGTAGAGAGTAAACATTGGCTCACATCAGCGCTCACTAGCTCACTCCGAAGCCCCACCCATCCTCTTCTCATCCACTTTCCATCACTTGCCCCTCCTCACCTCCCAGCATCTCAAACTTCAGCGTCTCATCCCTGTGCCCCAACTCTGCCCCTCACTTCCTAAAACTGTGGGCCTTATCCTGGCCTTGTGGAGTACACAGTCCACTAGTAGTGCCAGGGATTCTGGGCACCGAGAGAAGGGCAGGTCCCCCAACCTGGGCTGCTGCCACCCCACAGACGTTGGCTTCCCATGCATTTTCCCAGTGTTCCGTGCAACCGTTGGCCCTGTCTTAGTATTATTATGTTTTAAATCAGGTCTTGTGCTCCGATCTGGCAAGTTAATCCCCAATTATAATCCTGTTTCCCTGGGAAAATGTTGAAGTTTTGGAGAACTGACTAATAAATGAACTTTGGGAATACCATACGTTTGTAAATTGGGGCCTGCCTGTTTTCTGATAAGGGTGTAGCCTGCAGCTGCTCAAAAGGGCTTTGTTTGGGATGGGGGTTGAAAGGGAAAAGGGGGGTTCATTTTAACATTGAGAGATTTTAGCTCTAAAGGTTCTTTTTAGTCATTTTATCTTATGTTTTCATTTAAAGTGGGGCATTTTAGACTACATATTTGCCTATTGCCTAGAAAATTATATATTTTAGATACATTCCATTTCATAAATCTACGTATCAACAGCTGTGTACCTACACTGAAGAATAGATTCCTTTTCATGGGCATTTCTTTAGATCATGGAAACTAATATTTTAATCCATCTTTTCAAAGAATGTACTGAGAATTTTAATGCAGGGTAACTGTTCCAACTTAAACTGTGATATCCAGTCATGCTGAGCAAAATTGAATTGGGGTGTGTGTGTGTGTATGTGTGTGTGTGTGTGTGTGAGAGAGAGAGAGAGAGAGACAGAGAGAGACAGAGAGAGACATAGAGAGAGACAGGAAGAGAGAGAGAGAGGTCTATTCAACAAGTTTAAAAATGATTTAAAAATTCATTTTTAAAAAATCATTTTTTATTTTTCAAAATGCTACTAAAAATACTTACTAACCAGGTTCTCAGAAATTGAATGAATGTTTAAGATCACCCTTGAATTAATTATCTCCAGCCTTCTTTTTGTTAAACTTGATTGAATGAAATGTGTGTTTAGGAACTTGTTTGAATTGTGTGTAACTGATGTCATATAGGCCTTTTAATCCACACTTTACAGCTTTTCACGGGAAATGTCTGATGCTGTATTATGTATTTATATCTGAGTTAAGATAGGGCCAAAGATGTAATTGTTTTCTTATGCTTGCATCAATCGTTTTACATAAGTCTTCTCTACTGATAAATTTGAGTCAGACTAATGAGTAATAAATCTAAAGATAACCTTTTAAAAACCATTGGAGAGCCAAGAGTGAATAGATAATTGATTAAAAAGGATATGTGACTAAGGCACTCAAATGAATTTCATATGGTACATGCCCGCTTCTTTCTAGTTTAACACACTGAATGAAAATTACTTCCTACTTAGCTCAAAATAGCATCATTGATTACTTGAAACATTTTTTAATGACGTAAGGAAATACAGTAGTACAACATAAAAATTTAAAATAGAGAAGGCAGAGGTACCAGAAGTTTAACCAAAGGACTAAGAAATTAATTTCTGTACAGGTTCCCAGGTAAATGTTGATGTCAGCTTTCTCACCAATTATTTTGCTCTTTGCCGTGTTTCTAATTAAAAATGGGCATTCCATTTTAAAACAGTGCATTTGTAATAAAATTAGCACTTACCTAACTTTATTAAAACATTATGCTATATGGCATTTCTGATAGGCCATAAAAGTTAATGTGGAACAGAAATGTAAAACCTGATGAGTGGATTTCATGTGTCTTTCCAAACCAGGCCATCTCCTGATTTGTTTCTATAGAAAGAACATGGATGTTTTATTAAATCTTTTTAGCGAATAAAGTCGAAATGACAACTCTACTATTGATAGTTTGTTAAATAATGTATGAATATCTAAATAAAACCTAAAAAGAGTGGTTCAAAACCTAGGAGATTTGACTTGACAGGTAAAGGTATTTTTCTGAAGTGCATTTAAAGATTTTTTTCAGTTTTCTTGAGAGAAATGGAGTCTTTATAGCAATATCGAATGCATAGTTGGAGATATTGGCATCTACAACTTAAAATAGAAACGTCTAGGGGAGAGAGGGGAGAGAATACAATGTCTACCCTAATTTAAATGCCTATATAACATGCTCAAAGATCCTGATTTTATTTTTAATGGAGTCCTGGCAAGAATGTACTAATAATAGCCTAAAGTTTTAATCAGTGTACTATAAGAGTAGTTCTGTTAAGGTTGAATCTTTATTTCATTTATTATTTTCCAAACTCTAAGTTTCCAAACTGTAAAGTGGTTATATTACTTTCATAAATAGACTTAAAAAATATCTCCATGTGTATATATATTTAGAGAGGAGAGAGATTCTGAGTGACTCATCTGAAGGAAGGGGGTGGGGCGGGGGGGGGTCAGCAGTTTTTAACTTTTCAAATAGCTTGCTTTCCTCCTCTTCCCACTTTTTTCACCCAAATCCTGCCAGTTCCTGCTCATAAAAAGTGTTCCCTTTCTTTTAACTCTCGCTGCTTGTTGCCAAGGTGTAAATCAGAAAGCCCCAGTCTCTTTCTCCAGCTTCATAAACAAGACTCAGTTCTGCTTCAGACACTTGGAGCGCCGCCAAAGTTGTCATGATGATGTCAGTTTACCAAGAATGTTCACATTTCTCATGCTGTGTTCCACATTCCCTGCGCTGGAGCAAATGTCCTTTTAGAGCTCATTGAAGTTTTCGGGGTGGATTTAAAAAGCATGCCTTGTCTCCGTGCTCTCTGTTACCTTTTCAGAATCACGCATTTTAACAGCATGGCAGTTTTCAAGCCCCGTGTGATACATTTGTACTTGTTGATTAAGGATTTAGAGACCGACCAAAAACTGTGTCAGATGGTGAACTCAGATTTTCTAAGCTTAATAAATGAAAATGATATTAATTTGATATTCCCTCATTCAGTGCATATTTAATTGTCCATCTATATATTTTATTGATTTTTATTTTTTTATATGTAACAATGGGATCTGCTAAATTTTTGGAAAGGAAAACATATAGAAGATGTTACTTCTAAATGTTCAGTATCCAGAAGTCTCAAGCACCTGTCTCTGATCCTTAGTTCCTAGCTGCCTGGTTGGAAATGAGTGTGTTGGCAATAATATTCAATGAAGAGCATGACTTTGACTTGTGAGTTGTAAACATGATAAAAGCCTGAAAATAAAAGTTTTGAAAATTACCGAAAAGAGAGGTTCCCCAACTTACATAGCCTATAGTCCCTTTTAGGAGTTAAAAACAGTCACTCAGCACCCCCTTGAAATCACTTTCTTTTTCCTTTTTTTAAAATCTACTTTTTTCAGTGAACAGACAGCAATCTTAACCCCATGCCCCCTCCCCTCACCCACCAGCCAATTAATTGTAGCTCCCACCTGAATCTGCCCAGCACTTTTCAGGGGACGGACGGTATGGCCCACAGTGAAAACCACTGATTTAGAAATATGGCTGTGGTTAAAGGTAATAGTCCTAACTTTTTATGTATGTGTCTTTTTGTGGGGGGGAGAGGGGAAGTTGGGACCACCTGGTAATGCTCAGGATTTACACCTGGCTCTGCACTCAGGAATTGCTCTATTACTCTGGCGATGTTTAGGGGACCATATAGGATAACAGTGATTGAACCCAGAATGGCTGCACACGATATAAACATCCTATCCTCTATACTATCTCTCCAACCCCTTATGTATAAGTCTTGATAACTTTAAATGGCCTCTATGGAAAAGGTATTAGAACTATAAAAGGTGACTCCCTATTAACATTTAAAATGTAAGTTTAGTTTTATAGACGTTTAGAGAGCTAAGGTGTGACATCAAAGCTATTCTATTTTATATCTGCTATGTTCATTCTAGTTATCCCCTGCAATACAAAGCTATGTTTAGGATTTTAGTTCTGGGGAAATCTTTGAAGAATAGATGTCTAAGTAAAATTTTATACGTAAGTAAGTTCTGGGTACTTGAATGATTCTGGGTGGCTTAACCACATGTTAGAAAAATTGGACTAAGTATGATAAGTTCTGCCAAATATATTTATGTTTATAGTTCTTTCTGAATACTAATCAGAAAAGTGCTTATGTGGGTTTTAGTAGTGAATAAATGTTAATGATATAATTAGACTATAAATAATAGTAATTATAAATATTATGTATATATTTTTGAACAATTCTCTCATAGCAGAAGGTAAATTATCATGCCTGTGATATGACTCAGTGGTAGAGCTCTCGCTTTGCATAAATTGGGTTTGATCCTCAGCACTGAACAAAAGTAGATTTCATATTTACAATGTAGGAAAAGGAACTTTTCTTTAATTAATATTTAAATTTAACTCTCATTGACTTTCTAAGCTAATATTAGATACTGCCTACTTTTCATTTCTCATGATAATATGAGGTATGAATAATTTTCTTTAAATTCTGGTTCATTCAATATAATGGAAATTCTTGAGACAGATACACTAGCCAAAATTAAGACAAGTGTTGTTAATCATAGGCAAAACCATGACTCTCTGTTCTTTGTTCTTATTGAGTGCTTAACATACCCTTTTGATAAATTTCTAGCACATTCCATTATATCTTTTTACAAAAGTTTCAAAACAAGTTTAAAGTAGGCAAATTAAAACTGAGTTTGAATGCGGAGAATTTTTAATCTCTATTTTAAGAAATAATTGCAGACTCCAGAGTAGCTTTCAGATTAGTAAGCAGCCTTCACCAATGTTTTATTACTACCTTAGAACCCCTTTAGGAGTCTGAGAGTGAATTTGCAATAGCTTGAAAGGGACTGAAAGTCCAGAAGTGGCAGACTTCCAGATGTGACCTTCCCTGAAATCATACCAGTAATAGATCAAGGCCAGGAAAATACATAGGTATAATTATTTAATGAAATTCCATAGAGGTCTGCAAAAAAATTAGTCACTAGGTAAGAAAAGATCCCAAGGCAAAGGTGTACTAAACCAGCCAACAAGTTTGTTGATTTGGTACAACAGTTGTCAGACTATGGAAGGACATCGCTTTACAAACTTTTAATGTTTCTATTGTCCACTTCTCTATACTGCACAAAATAATGTAAAATTATAATTGTAATATTGGTTTATAATATTGATTAGGTTTCAGATGTATAGTCTTTTAATATAGTCAGTGCTGCATATGTTCATTACCTGGATTCTGGTTTCCACGTGTCATCATACTCCTTTATTAACCCATCCTTCTTCCCTCTTCTGGTACTACTGTTTTTTAACTATAGTCTAAAAGTGTTGTTTTGTTTTGTTTTGTTCACTTTTAGTTTGTAGTTTCATATACTACATATGAATACAATTATACAACATCTCTCCTTTTCTCAGATTTACTTTATCAAGCCCAATTCTCTCTAGTTTCATTCAAGTTGTTGTTGCAGAATGACAGGATTTAATCTCTTAAATGTTTTAAATAGCTAAGCAGTAGTTCATTGTTTATATGTTCCACATTTTTATCCACTTGACTGTTAGTGGGCACTTAACTCGGGTTGTTTCCAACTCTTGGCTGTTAACAAATAATGTTCTATATGTGACTAAGTTTTGTTAAATATTTTTAAATTGGCACTGACCTTTTGGTGATTTTTGAGTAAAAGTTATTGTTACATATTTGCTTTGTGCATTCTATATGGCAGTTCTCAAAACAGTTGTTTTTTTCCTTCAAGAAATCTTCCCAGATTGACTCAAGCGTATCGCCTACTATCATTAGTTCCTTGTAAAGATATGTTCCCAAATTCTTGGATTGTATAAACTGGAGCTTGTACACATTTTTCATATAAGAAGATATTTCTAACAATGCCTATCACTTTATAAGAATATTTTTCTTTCTATTGATGAAATGCCCACAAAGGATTTTGCATGAAAGATATAATTGGGAATTTGTATTGATAACTTGAAAGCAGTTAAGGTCAATCATTTAATGTGAGGTTATCCTTAGATGTTTGTATTCCTAATTATTACTTATAGAGGAAACTCCCTTTGGTGCTCAGGGGACCACATGGTGCCAGGGTTGAATGGAAGGTCTTACACATACAAGACATGTGCTTTACCTCTTGGGCCATATCCTTGGCCATATCTAATTATTGCATTTAAAGTTTTATTGCTGGTTGAGGCCCAAAAGATTGAGAACATGTTTTACATGTGGGGGCTTCATGTACTGTACATATGTTCTTCCCTGAAGTCACACTGGAACCTTACTCTGAGCACTGCTAGGTGTGGTTCCCCTTGCCCACCCACCTCCCACCACCACCAATATTTTATATATTTGCTTCATGGGGCAATACCACAGTGGGTAGGGTGTTTGCCTGGCATGTGGCCAACCCAGGTTCGATTCCTCCATCCCTCTCGGAGAGCCGGCAAGCTACCGAGAGTATCCGACCCGCATGGCAGAGCCTGGCAAGCTACCTGTGGCATTTTTGATATGCCAAAAACAGTAACAACAAGTCTCACAATGGAGATATTACTAGTGCCCACTTGAGCAAATTGATGAACAACGGGAGGACAGTGCCACAGTGCAGTGCTACATTCTTTTTCATTTGCATGAAAATTAAGCACATATTGATGGTTTTTGCTGACAACTTTTGATAAACATGGTAATATCTACAGAAGTATCCACATTTTAACTTAAGTTGAAATTAAAAGTAAAACCAAACTATAGTATAAAACACATGATTTTAGTGAACGATACATCTTAGTGGAAAGCACATTCAGTGTTTTCAGATGACTAATCAGATGCACTCTGGGTGATCTGCTTTTAGTTGATTGGATCCCTTCCTCTGATCGCCTTTATCAAAGGTGCAGTTCGGGCCTGATTTTGAAACCCAGGTCGAATTGCCCCCAATGTCATTTTCATCAAGTTGGCACTATAAATCCAAGCCTGAACTTCAGAAGCTGCTTTTCATCTGGAGAGTCAAGTAAGCGTTTGCTTGTTTTAGCAGGTTTGACCTGAGTTTTTCCTATGTTAGTTGCTTGCTTAACCATATTCATGTTGCCTTATCAAGACAGTAGTGAAAAGATGTCTTAAACATTTTTCTGTATTTTTTGGTCAGCCTAAAAAACTAAACTTAAATTTGTTCTAATAGTTTAATCAGTATTAAAATTATTTCTAATTAAACATATTTGTAAAATTTTAGAGTTAGATTTTGTTTCAACAATTCAGAGGAAATATGCTTACTGGAATGAAAATTACTGGAAAAGAACTTTCATGCTATGGAAATAATACCAGATTCTTAATCATCTTAAAGACATGGATATTTCATTAACTTGTAATCGTTTTAACCTTTTTACAAATCTCCTGACTTTATATTAATCTTTCACCTGAATATTTGAGAATTAACTGTACTTTGTGTATATTTGATTTACATATACATTTTACTTGTCTGGCTTGCTTAAAGACTACTGACCTGTTTGTTAGGGACTACTGAATAGTTCTCTCACCTATCACATTGTTATTACAAACTTATTTTTTGAGTATATGCATGTATATTTATCATTTCTTAGTATTTTTGGATTTTTTTTCAGAAATGCTTAGACTTAATTTTTTTACCCCCATTATTTAGTTCCAAGAAAAATACTCAAGAAATTAGACATTTCTATATATAGTCAAGTGCTATTTATTCAGCAGTTGCATATCCCCCATTTAGAGTGATTAGACATAATTAGTGATAACTTCTGTGAAGAAACCAGCAGTGCAAGACCAGGTTTTAACAGGAGTCTAGCTACTCAGTCTAAATCCACTTGGCTATCTGGGTCTAAAAAAAGATCACATCTGAAGGAAGCTGTCTGACAGATGGGGTCTGGAGGTGGGACCGGGGAACATACAGAGGTGATATTAATATCAGCCCAGACTGGGCATTTCTGAAACTTCTTCCAGGGTATCATGTGAAGTAAACAGAGCAGGATGCACTACAAGTACTTGGAGATGTGAGTCTGAGCAAGAGCAGAGCTACAGAAGATCAGCAGATGGCCAGTGTGCCCAGGAAGGCCTGGAGGAACACCCGAGAGCCTGGCTGTATTTAAAACACTGAGTCAGTGGGCTGGAACAATAGCATAGCAGGTAGGACATTTGCCTTGCACGCGGCCGACCTGGGTTCGATTCCCAGCATCCCATATGGTCCCTTGAGTACCGCCAGGAGTGGTTCCTGAGTGCAGAGCCAGAAGTAACCCCTGTACATCGCCAGGTGTGACCCAAAGATAGATAGGTAGATAGATAGATAGATAGATAGATAGATAGATAGATAGATAGATAGATAGATAGATAGATAGATAGATAAACACTGAGTCAGAGTGGGAGATGAGTGCGTATACCCTGGACTGTTATTCTCCACAAAGCAATGGGAAGCTTGTTGATGTAGATGTATGTTCTAACTGCTAGGGAGGGTCTAGATTAACACTAAAGGTAACTGCTGTTGTTTCCTATGAAGATGATGTAAATGCATGTTAGGCAAGTGGTAATATGTTATACTAAAAGGTATGTATTATTATACATTATTCACTTTATAGTATTAAGTAATTACTAAATATGAATAATTAATAAGAGATTAATTATTTGAAGAATACGTTTGCCTTGGTTTTCTTTTAGCTAGCTTGGTTTAAAAGTACTCTTGTAGGGGCTGGAGCGATAGCACAGCGGGTAGGGCGTTTGCCTTGCACGCGGCCAACCCGGGTTCAATTCCCAGCATCCCATATGGTCCCCTGAGCACTGCCAGGAGTAATTCCTGAGTGCATGAGCCAGGAGTAACCCCTGTGCAACGCCAGGTGTGACCCAATAGGCACAAAAAAAAAAAAAAGTACTCTTGTAAAAAATAAAAAAATCTAAAACTCCTGTGATCCAGAATGATCAAAGCAATCTTGGGGAAGAATGGTAAAATTGGAGGACTCACACATCCTCACTTGAAAATACTTTGCAAAGCTACATTAAGTAAAACAGTTTGCTATTGGCATAAAGACAGAGCAGAGCAAAGAACTGAGACATAAATTAGCCACACATAGTCAACTGATCTTAGCAAAGGTGACACAAACTACACATTGGGAGAAATGTAAGTTCTTCGAATCATTCTGGAAAAAACTAGATAGCCACCTGCAAAAGACAGAAATGGAACCCCTGTTATACACCATATACAAAACTCGGCTCTCACTTTATAACATTAATCTTATAGCAATAAAGTTCTTTGATCATCGTTTCAGAGTCAACAGATAACTTTTCCACTCACGTTGCTTGACTAGAACACTGAAAGACCATGATTGTCCAATTCCTCATATTTACCCATCTCTGGATCCTAGCACAGCATTTTGCAGAACTGAGAAGGGAAAGGGGTAGAAGAGACACCCAGACTCTATAAGGACCTAGCAGAAGGGACACTGAGGTGATGGGAATGTGGTTGTATTTTGAAGAATATTCCAACCAAGGATTTTTTCCCCCCAGGGTAGCAAAATGCCACCAAATAGTGTTCAGGAGGACCTGTGGTCCCACATCCAACTTAGGCAAGTCCCCAAAGATCTGCTGCTGCTCATGCCCTTTAGTGCCTGGATTACCCAGGCCACTCAGAGATGCTCAGAGATCACGTGGTCACACCTGATGGTACTGAGGACTGCCAGAATGTGATGCTAGGGAGACCTTGTGGTGCCAGAAATTGAGCCCAGTCGGGCACCTGCTAGACACCTGTGGTGTCTGAACTGTGCCACTGTACTATCTCCAGGCCAAGGATTTTGAATTAAAGCCAGATACCTTTTGGAAGCTGGTGAAACATTTTAGGATAGACCATAATTGCAGGATTAGGTGACATTTTAGACTGTCATTTCAACAGTTGTTGATTTGAAGCCAGACTGTAAGTTCAGCACAGAGAGGAGAGATGTCTCAGTCCAGAACTTAGGCAACAGGGATGGATAGAGCTGAAGGAACAGCATTTTGATGAAAGAGCCAATAAAATACTCGGTGAGAAGGATGTGGGGGCCCTGCAGTGAGGATGAAGATGACTTCCAGGTTCCTGTTTGTGTCCCGTTATAGATTGTAGTTGTTATTTGAGAAGCTAAGGAATAGATGGTAAAGAGATTCGGAGAGCAGTACTATGAAATGAGGTGCTTATACATTTAAATATACCGATTTATTTTTAAAATTTTGATTTTTGCTTCAGAAGAAAGTTCCTTAAGGACTTTATTTTACATGTGTTTTAGAGGTCTGCAGACTAGCTGTCCCAGGTGGCCTTTATGCCTTCCCAAGCACCCAGCACTAGTACAGGGTTTCCATGATGTAGATGAATGCAGGATCTTTGTAGCTGTTTCTTCAGCCATGTGTCTCCAGTCTAACTCATCAGTAATTGCAGTGGATGCAGACAGCAACATGAATCATATTTTCATGGTTTAGTCTTAAAAGGCATTAAGAAGGGTGAAACTCTGTATCCCTATTTATAGTCATGCTTCTCCAGAGAAATAATCCAAGAGGTTGTGTGTATATGCATTGATAATACACATCCTTTTACATGTAGATTTAGCTATGCATGCATGTAAACACATGCACTCACATGCGTACATGAATGCAGGGAGAGGGTGAGGTGAGAGAAAGACTTCTTGATTGTATGATCATAAGGAATTGACATGCAATTGTGAAAGCTGGCAGGTCTGCATGGTACAGAAGCAAACTGAAAATACAGGGAAGTTTGCGGATAAATTTCCTTTCCTCAGGGAGTCTCAGTCTATCAAAAATCACTGATTTAAATGGTGATTTAATCCTACCCCACCAACAACCCCCACTCCTAAAAGAGAGGTCCTCACAGAATGTCAAATGCCATTTAAAATTGAGTTTGGCCTCAAACAAAACAAGACAAAACAAACATTTGTTGTTGTTTTGGGGCACAACTGGTTGTTATCCGGGCCGACTCCTCGCTCTGTGCTCAGGGATCACTCCTGGCAGCATCAGAAGTCCTTATGAGGTGCCAGGGATTGAACTTGGGTCTGTCACATGTAAGTCAAGTTCCCTACCTGCTGTCCCAGAATAAGTATGATAGGGGGAAATTGCTAAATTTATTAGAACTGAAGATTTTGTCTACAGAACTGAGCCTACATGGAAGAAAAGGTTGAGAAAAGTCGTTGGGACACTGATGGAGGGCAATAATCTCTCGTGATGGGTGTGGTATTAGAATAATTTATGCTAAAAAGAATAAAAAAGTATTCTAAACCCTGGTACCTCAATAAAAATGATTTTAAAATAAAATAAAATGTCTGATATGCTGAGACAGTCTCTGTTAACACAGTCAGTCCTGCCCAGAACATTCTATCAGCCTTATGCTAGAACTACCACTCATTACAGCTGCTCAATTCCTAAAACTGGCCCAGCCATTCTCTTCCTGGCATTGGCTTAAAATATTTAATATATATGGGGCTGGAGCGATAGCACAGCGGGTAGGGCATTTGCCTTGCACGCGGCCGACCCGGGTTCGAATCCCAGCATCCCATATGGTCCCCTGAGCACCGCCAGGAGTAATTCCTGAGTGTAGAACCAGGAGTAACCCCTGTGCATCGCCAGGTGTGACGCAAAAAATAAATAAATAAATAAAATATTTAATATATATATATATATAATTCCCTTCATATTGTTATCTCAGAATATTTTACTGACATTTTATTCCTTTCCAATAATTGGCTACAAATCTCCAGTTCACCCACTTTGAAGAATTTGTTAATCTATAAATAGCCCAGAGACACATAATACAAAACTCCCCCAAACTGTGTTAATGTCCCTCTCCTTCAGCGGTCTCCATCTTATCAGTCTGGTGTGTGTTCTTTATAAATAAACTTATTCTAAACTTAAAAAATAATACTGTGTTTGACCAAAATCTAAGAATGATGAATGAACCACCTTAGCCATAATACCCAGTAACTTGCCCTGGCTTTTGCCACAGTTTGCTCCAGGAAAGTTCTGGAATGCCCCATGTCTATAAAAGGCAGCCTTTGTAAGAACTTCAGATTTATATTTGTTTCTGTAGTACTACACCTGGTGTCGCTCAGGGGTCACTCCTGGTGGTGCCCAGGTGATCCTTTAGTGCTGGGGGTGGAACCTGATTCTCCTGCATGTAAAGCGTGTTTTCTCTGAGCTATCACTCTAGCCCAGGGTTCAGATCTCAGCTTGTTTATCTAGAATTTGAATGTCAAGTACTCAGTGTATTCAGAATTTTAGGAGCCTCAGAGAAGAACTCCCTAGTCCTAGTTCAGGAGCTTTGCTTTTGCTTTATAGGTGCTTTAGCATTCTAATGATCCTGTTTTGTTTAGGAAAGCAGAGTATAGGGACTGGAGAGACAGTACAGGGGTCAAGGCACTTGCTTGCATGTGGCCAACCTCAGTTCATTTCTCAGTCCTGAGTATGATCCCCAAGCACCTCCAGGAGTGATCCCTGAGCCAGGCACACATGGTCTGAAAAACACAACAAATAAGAAGCAGGGAATATATACGCTCACACAGTCAGGATTTCCTGGTCCTTGCCCATTTTACAGATGTGGAAAGTGAAGCCAGGAAACTTTAGGCCTTTCAAGTTGATCCCCATTAAGTGATAGAGTTGAAAGTCTGTTCTCTCACTTTCAACTGAGCTAATGGTATGATTTTCTTTCTTCTCTTACCCCTCCTCCAGCCACCCCCAGGCACCTTATTTTTAACAAAGGAAGGGAGAAAGAAAATGTGACTGAATATGAGAATGAACATCTACAGTAGAACTCCCACCCGAATTTGGGATAGGAGAAATGAAAAATATGACCTGATGATATGCTTTCTTTGACCTCTCTGGCGTTGTGGGCATCTCAAAGTAGAGGAATTTAGGTTTGCCTTCCATTCCTGCCTAGCTCTACATTTTGGGGGGTCATAGGTTTGAGGATGAATAAGGATTGAAACTTGAATGAAACCAGTTCCTTCACTCTGGGCTGCCCTCCCTAAGGTCCCGTAGCCTTTAACAGTGTTTTTACAATCATTGAGTCTGCCAGGTTGGGGCTGCATTCTGCCCCCTTCCAGTTTGTTTGGTTAGTTAGCTAATGTGTTTTGCATTCAAGCAAGGAAGTTCAAAATACTGTCTGTGAGAGAGCCAGAGTAGACTTACTGCCCAGCTAGTGGCAGACTAGCTGAGTTCTCAGCGTGATGATTGAGCAAACCACCCACTAATTTTAACTGGGAAAGCTTGGAACACACGTTGAGTTTTCAGTAGAAAATAATGTCATTCATCCTCAGACGTTTTATAGCCTTTGGAAATATCTTCTGGTTCTCAAGCCCTTGGACATTTTCAAAGTTTTTGGCCCCACTCATTATAATATGAGTTGTGGTGAAAGACGCCACATATTTCTTTTTGAAAAACGTAACATTCTACCTTAGCTCATTCTAGATCTCAAAGGTCATGAAAGCAAAGCTTTCCTGTGACTCATGCAGAAGCAAAGCAGTGAGCCTCAGGCAGCATTCTCACCCTTCAGTGGGCAGAGCTGAGTGGAGGCTCACAGGCCTACAAAATTTCCCTGAGTTGCCAGTTTCCACGCTTGTGTACCAGGGATTGAATTGCAGTGTAGAATGTGAATCACTGTGCATATGTATATATTATCTGTCAAAACTTCCATTGGGGCTGGATACAGCGGGTAGGGCACTTGCCTTGCGTATGACCCACCTGGGTTTGATCCCCAGCACCCTATGTGCTCCCCCGAGCACTGCCAGGAGTGATCCCTGAGCGCAGAACCAGGAGTGAGTCCTGAGCAGCGCTGGGTGTAGCCCCCAACCCCCTAAAAACACAAGGAAAGAAACAAAAACTCCCCCTGTTATGTCATCCACCTTGGTTTGCACAGAGGGAGTTTAATGGAGCTTAAGTTTAAGCTCAAGCTCCATTTGGCCTTTGACTTCAGAATCGCATGACTTCAGAATCGCATTAGCCCAATTCTAACACCTTTTCAATTTTTTTGAACTAAAACTGGGAATTTAAAATAATAAGCCCTGGGACTGGAGCGATAGCACAGTGGGTAGGGCGTTTGCCTTGCACGCGGCCAACCCAGGTTCAATTCCCAGCATCCGATATGGTCCCCTGAGCACCGCCAGGAGTAATTTCTGAGTGTGGAGCCAGGAGTAACCCCCGTGCATTGCTGGAGTTAACCCAAAAAGCAAAAAAATATTAATAATAATAATAATAATCCGAAGAGATTGTACAGAGGTTGATGCCCTTTATTATGTGTGGCCTATCCCAGGATACACTTACAGGCCCCAAATGGTCCCCCAAGCACTGTCAGGAGAACTTCTGAGCACGGTCCGATGCAGCCCAGGCCTCCCACACTCTCACCCCCAAATGCTTTCCAGCAATGGATCGCCCAGAGACAGCATCAAAATATATGATACTGGATAAAGGGAAAAACTTATCTAATTACTTTCTAGTTTTGAAATTCTCTTTAGATTATATACTGGCTTTTCATAACAAATCTGTGCAGTAGCTAGGACAGCTACTTGCTAATTTATATTCAGTCACTGTCATCCTGTTGCTCATCGATTTGTTCTAGCGGGCACCAGTAACGTCTCTCAATTGTGAGACTTATTTGTTACTGTGTGTGGCATATCCAGTACGCACAGGTAGCTTGCCGGGCTCTCCGAGAGGAGCGGAGGAATCGAACTCGGGTCAGCCGCATGAAAGGCGAACGCCCAACCGCTGTGCTATCGCTCCAGCCACTAATTTATATGAAATTATGAAAATCAAAGGAATGGTATTTACGTAAAGAACCTTGAGCATGTATTTACAATTACCAATTCCAGCCTCAAGTGTCCCAACTTCGAGTTAGGGAATTCAGGGAATTGATTTTCACTTGCTGTGATATGTACGTCAGCTAAAATTTGATCGCTGTAACAACCTGTGATAGTTACAATGGGCCAGTTTATAGATGCAAGGGAAGCTTCAGGGAAGATTCATCTGTTTAGCATTTGGATGCTATGTAGTGGAGATCCTGACGCCTGAACCCCATGCTTTTCTAGTCTTCGAAGGTCTCCTCACTACAGTGTACAGACATCATTTCTGTGGCCAGTTCTGATTCGTACTTGCTTCATTGAAAACTTTAGTTGGGGAAAAAGTCAGAGCCAATACAGATTTGATTGGCTAGATACTACATTTGCTATATGCTAACTTTAATAAATCCAGAGTATATAAAACAAAGCTTCCAGAAGAGGGTGATGCAGAATTTCCTGCCCCCGCACCAGGCTTTCTTCACCAGGGCACCTTGGAGGGAGGCGGGTTGAGCTTCACACCCCACTCCAAGCAGAGCCCCAGCAGCCGAAAACCTCCGGAACCCAGCCACAGCCATGCTCAAGGCCCCTCTCCACACGCTCAACAAGCCTCACGCATGAAGGAACCAGCAGAGGAACCCAGGCATTCGGCACCTGGGGCTGAGATCTCCAAGCCTGCTCAGATCAGGACTGGGCCTCTCCACCCAGACCCCCATTTTCCAGTAGCTTGGCAGCCACACCCACAAACTTCCCCCCAGCCCCCAGCGCTGTGTAATCCCATCAATGGCCAAGATCCAGAGACTATATAAAACAAAGATCCTTCCAGGCCGCCCGACCTCTTATATATAGTCTAGCCCACTGATGTACCTAAAGCAGCACACATATGTTTGATTTCTACCAAGAGTATCCCGCCTGCACACCATGGCGTATTCAATATGCCAAAAACAGTAACAATAATAGGTCTCATTCCCCTGACTCTGAAAGAGCCTCCACGCATTGGGAAAGATGAGTAAGGAGAGACTGCTAAAATCTCAGGGCTGGGACAAATGGAGATGTTACTGGTGCCCGCTTGAGCAAATTAATGAACAATGGGATGATAGTGATACAGTGATAACTTTAATAATGAAATGCTGTAAATCACTTTTGCATCTTTTATGGTAACAGATACTTCAATTAAAAACAAGATGAAGGAATTAAGAGATTTTTTAATTCAACAGTATTTATAGAGTACTAGTACTAAGTGCTGAGACAGTCTCCTTCAATATGTACTGTTTAATGCAATTTTTACAATCCCCCAATAGATTTTGTTATTTAGTTACCAAAAAAAAAAAAGGGGTTTGATCCCACAAAGAATAAAATATTTGAGCAAGACTCTCCCAGCTGACAAGTAGCGCCAGGGACATTCTACTTCCCGTCCACTTTTCCTGCCTTGTTAGTATTCCCTGCTTTCAATGAGCTCCGTTGCTACCTTGTTCATCCTGCTGGCCTCCTCTCAGTCCACCAGTGGCCCCAGCCAGTCTTTCATATTTGCATCTCTTCTTGAGAATTTCAGACGACTTAAGTATCAACCCAGAAAACATTTCCTGAATTGTAACTGGAATTGTGTATGGGAAATCATGCATCCAAAGAAGGTACTGTATTATACAGTCATTAGCATCTTGTTTAGGAACCTCTTTTCGGAATTAATTTCACAGAAAGCAGTGGCGTTATCTATCAAGCATTTCTGAGAAATAAATACAAGCGATGGATACATGTAGTTCAAATCAGGACAACTCATTACATCTGCAATGGGTACTTAAGGAGTCCTGAGGTAATTGAACATGATAATTGTGTTGCTGTATCTGAGGGGTTTCACTGACACTTGTTTTGTTTGTATTTTGCATGAGCCCATAATTGCAGAAATATTCTCCCATGGTGATTAGTTCCCAATTTAAAATAGACTGTTTCATTAAAGGTAACTGGATAATGAGACCAGTGAGGACCCAAGCTGTGTCCTTTAATGATAGTAATTCCCTCTTCACTTGCAGCTTGACCACGTGCCCACAGAAGAATGAGTCAAAGGCCTTCATCTTGGTCCTGCTTGAATTATAAGAAAAGAGGAGGTCGAATTACATAGCCTTTCAGGTCCCTTCCAGCTTTAGTATTGTGTGATTCTTTGGAATATTCACCAAATGGAAGTTCAAAAATTGATTCTGCTTTCACACTGAGAGGGAAGAATGCCCACAATTGAATAAAAGATTAGAAGCCGTGGAAAGGAAATAGTTGTCTTGAGTGAGTTCTTTTATTGGAAATCAGCCTTGTACTACTGGACAGGAAATTAAGTTCTTGCCTGGGTCATTAATCATGGTGCCAATTTGAAAATTGGCAATGGGGGAGGTGGCTATATTTGAGGAGGAAGGAAGAAGTGGGCGGAAAGAGCAGCTTCTCAAAGCTCCCGGGTTGAGTGGGCATTCGAGCGCGGGTAAAGCTCGGGTGCTGATAGCCACTCCCTTCTCTTCAGGTGACTCTGTCATTCTGTCAACTGTCATGGCCCTGCCCACACATCTCCTACTCAAGCCAGTTCCCCACTTTTAACGAGAGGTGGGGAGTAGAATGATAGGGTATTAACAGAGGGAGAGCAAACGGGCTTCTGTCCTCCTGCTTAACCTGAGATGTTATAGAGGAGGGATTCTGAGTAATCTTGATTTTTGTCAAAGTGAACATTGATAAGCAGCAAAACACAGCCAAAATATGGGTACTAGGTCAGACGATGTCAGGGCAGCCTTACGCTCTGGAAAGACTCTCTCCTGCCTTCTTTTTCTCTTCTCCCTCTTCCCAAGGGGGCAAAGGAATTGGGAATGGGGGTTGAGCGGGTATTGTCAGCTGCCTCATAACTTTGAAACTTTCCTCTGTATGTGGTAATGGGATGAGAGAAATTGCTTTCACTTTCCCATCCTTCTCCCAAGATGCAACTGTTTTAGCGTATTTGTACTTTTGTATTTATTTTTCCTTTCAGGTGAGAAGCTTTGGTAAATAAAAACTTGGCAGCAGATTTTGTTTTCACAAAAATAACAAGTTGACATCTCAGGGTGTCATCTGTCTCACCACTGTTCCCAGCGGAGTCTAAATATACCACCCGGCTTTCTCATCACTCAGCCCAGCCACCTTGGAAACGCGCACCCCAGGGGTCTGCTTGACTAAACCTCTCCGAAGCGCTCCCTCCCCTTATAGAGTTTGCTGATGGGAAATGGCAGAATTGAGTGGGGAACAAAAGTCTCTGGCTTGGTGACAGCCTTACAGTGTTTTTGTTCGCTCTCTACAGACACCTGCTTCTTCCCGACAGTGATTTCACAGTGTTCTTCGCTGCTTGGGGCGCAGTGTGGTCTGGAGCACCCCTGATGAGTCCTTCATGAGTCACCCTGCCTACAGGGCCTGAGCGCTGGTGGAGCAATAGAAAGATACTGAGTGAGAATAAGAGGGAAATTGTCTGCCATAGAGGCTGGGGATGTGGGGATACTGGGGACATTGGTGGTGGAAAATATACAATGGTGGAGGGTTGGGTGTTCGATCATTGTACGAGTGAAACTCAAACATGAAAGCTTTATAACTATATCTCACAGTGATTGAATTAAAAAATTTGCTCGGACCGGGACTGGACCTCCTCTACCCAGATCCCCCGTTTTCTAGTAGTTTGGCAGTCACACTCACAAACTGCCCCCAGCGCCATGTAATCTCATCAGTGGCCAAGATCCAGACTGTAAAACAAAGCTCCGGAAGAGAGCGATGCAGAATCTCACACAGCAGAGCCTGGTAAGCTACCTATGGCATATGAAACAGTAACCATAATAGGCCTCATTCCCCTGGCCCAAAATGCGACAGGAACGAATGGAGACGTCACTGGTGCCCACTCAAGCAAATCAATGAGCAGCAGGATGACAGTGATAGTGATTCAATTAAAAAATAAATAAAAAGAAAGAATTTGAGCTCTTCTCTCTACAGCTTGCACACCAGGAGATGGAAAGATCTGAATCCTTGCTGCGAACCAGCCACAGCGGTTCGCTTTCCTCCTCCATGATTTACCCCACTGAGGAGCACCAGGAGATGATTTCCAAAAGTTTTCTTTTCTTTTTCTTTTAAATTATCTCCAGACTTAGTGTCTGTCAGATCAGCCCAGGGAGAGTATTCCGATGTGATACGATGTGATGTGGATCCGGTTCAGAAGGCGGTTGCTCTGAGCCTGCCTTCTCTCTGTAGGACATCACCTAGCCTTGCCATCTGTGGGGCCCTTTGGAATGAAGAGCGGGCTAGCTTTCCATTAGACGGGAGTGTGTAGACCTAGTCTGAAAAATAATGGAAGTTGCTTAAGAATTCCTGAGGTTCTGACTTGGAGAATCAGATCAGAACATTGCTTGCGGTGGCCTTGGTCTTCTCAGGGGCTCTGCTCCTTGAAACCCAGCTACAAAAGTTGCAGTGACATCTACTTGTCAAGAAATTTAGTCTTCTCTTTTCACGATGCCTAACTTTCTGGCCCACCCATCATTAGTGGGATGTTACCTTGAAGCTTTTCTTCCCAACTCTCACAATCCCACTCGAGTCTGTCTTCCCTTCATCTTCTTGAGTCTTTCTTTGTCTTCTTTGGTTCATGCCTTTAACCTTGAGGTTAAAGGTGCCTGTCTTTTCTCTCTGCACCTCCTTCCCCCTTCAGGTCTCCCTCTTTTATACGCCACAGAAAGTGTAACCCTCATAACTTTGTCACTTACCCTAAGTCCTCTGATCTTATCTTCTCCCTTTTAGAAAGTTTTGCTGCCTACCAAAAACATTGCCACTTTATTATGACTGAGACCAGTCTTCACTTTTCTAGAGGGAAAAAAATTGTTTTTTTATCCCCCAAACTGCTGTGCTGTGTCCATTTCTGCCATTGTCATTTCCATCCATGTCCTGGAATACCATGTTCATCTCTCACACTCTTTCTCTGTTCTTTGTACCAATGCACCTGGGGGAGGGCCATGGCGGCTTCCAGTGAGAGGGGCCCGCATTTGGGGCCTAGATACTGTCACTTAGGTGCAGGAAGACTGTCAGATTCTGCACAGAACTTTTCTGGGCTTATTCTGTTTGGTCCACTCCGCTTCCAGTTAGGAAACTAATAGGAAAAACTCTGCTCTGCCCAGAAATGGGAAGAGATAACCCTGTCCTTTGTCCCAAATGCATTGACTTCAGCTGCAAGCTTAGAATCAGAAACAGTGCATTAATAATCAACAGTGCATTAATAATCAAATGGACTTTGTGAATGCAACTCTGGTGAGAACTTTATGACTGAAAGTCTGAGTGCCTTCTCAGTTTATTCTCTTCCCTTTGAGGTGGGGGTAGGACTTGGTTCTCTTTTATCTCCTCTGTGGCTCTGTCCAGGGGAGAAATAGGAAGGCCACGCACAGGCTTTGACACTGCATTTTATGCTTTTTTGGGGGCAGGGGGAGTCACACCTGGCAATGCACAGGGGGTCCTCCTGGCTTTCACTCAGGAATTACTCCTGGTGGTGCTTGGGGGACCATAATGGGATGCTGGGAATCAAACCCAGGTTGGCCGCGTGTAAGACAAATGCCCTACCCGCAGGCTATTGCTCCAGCCCTGGCACTGCATTTTAAAAGAGCTGTAGAGGGAGCCAGGAAGAGCTCCAGCCTGGGTTTGAAGCCCTACAGACCAAATACTCTTTTCCAGTAATATTTATCTTGTAGTATAGTTTTATTCTCCCATATCCCTAAACCTCTCTCACTTCATTCCATACAATGTTTGTATAAATGGATCTGGTTAAGAAGGATAGAACAAGTGGTCTCTCAATGACTGGTAAGAATAACACTTAGGTAAATGGTATCAATACATCCATCTCCCATCTCCTTGCAAAATTTCAGCTGGACTTTAAAAGTCATGAGTAATTGCTGGAATAAGCTACTATTTGTTGATATAGTGTATTCTTCCTAAATGGTCTTGACCATATCAGCCAGACCATAAATTCAGATCCATCCCACTGTGTCCTGTAGTAATTCCCTATCAGATGTCTGAGTATTTTGGGTTTGCGAATTATTTATAGAATAGACAAAATAAACATACTGTTTGAACATTCACAGCTTTAAGTAGAAAACATCAGAAAGATTCAAAACTGTATGAAAATGAGTTTGCAAAATATTTTCAGTAATCTTTGAGTGAATAAATTTTTTTACACTCTACACTCCCAGAACAGAGGATTATCTTTGTAAGTAAAAAATATCTTTGAATTTCTTTTATTGAGTTATCATTGACATATTACATTTCAAGTATATAATTATTTTACAATCCTATATATTAAGAAATGATCACCCAGTAAATTTAGCTAACATCTAATTAATTACAGAATGTTGGGTGGGTGGGTTTGAGATCACCCCTGGCATGCTTGGAGGTCCCTACTAGCAGTGCTTGAAGGGAAACCATGCAGTGCCAGAAACTGAGCCACCATCACCTCATAAAAGGCAAGCACTTTCCTCAATCCCTGTAATATCTCTTTGGCCCATAAAAATGTTTCTTGAGCTAGAGCTTTGCTTGTTTTATTTTGGTTTGGTATTGTTTTTACTTACCCTCTTAGCCCGCACCCAGGGGGAAAATGTGCTACTCCTGGCACAGTGCTCAGTAGTCACTCACAGAGGTGCTTGGGGGGGGGGGTGACCATGTAGTGCTGGGGATTGAAATCAGAGTTCCTGCCTGCACAGTATGAACTCCTGCCTTTCGTGCTGTCTCTGTGCTGTTATTATTTTGAATAATAAGTAAAATAAGGAGGAAAAAAATTAATGTGGGGGCTGGAGTGATAGCACAGCGGGTAGGGCATTTGCCTTGCACACGGCCGGCCCAGGTTCGATTCCCAGCATCCCATATGGTCCCCTGAGCACCACCAGGAGTAATTCCTGAGTGCAGAGTCAGGAGTAACCCCTGTGCATTGCCAGGTGTGGCCCAAAAAGCAAAAAAAAAAAAATTAATATTTAAGGTGGTCCTAATTTCAATTTAAATTCAATTCTCTTATCAATTTCTAATAATACAAAACATATTTTTTAAAAATTAAGTAATGCCTCACTGTTGAGTGCAAACTACTGTTTGTTGAATTCTGTAAACATGTGACCTTGTTTAATCCTTATAACAATCCCATGTAGCAGCTATCACCATCTCTGTCTTATGGATGAGGAAACTGATGTGCCGAGAGAGGTCTTTTCCCCAAGGTCACATATCTACTAAGGCACAAAGCTGAGACTCAGCACCAGGACTGCCTGCTCCTGAGCACTTCTTACTAATGCAGACGATCTTGGTGATATCTTCCTAGATGAGAATGTGTTTGTGATTACAGATACTTGGCTAGAACATTGCGTATTTCATACCAAAAACTCACTCACTCATATTCGCTCTGTATTTTACAGTAAAATTGTGAGTAAAACCTATTAACTTGCTGGGTACATTCTTTCCTTGCCACACATAGTAGCTGGCACCCCGTTTCTGATATTTTGGGGGCAATTGGTTTTAAGGTTACCTATTTTTTTATTGTGACCTACCATTACCTTCGTAATGTGAGTTAGTGAATTTTCTATGTATACTCTTGTTTCGAGGCTAAGTTTTTATCAGTCTTTGTATGAACCATATATTGAGAGGAGAGGGGTGCCTTGAGGATCTCATGTCCAACGGTACTCAGGTCTGAGTACTACTGAGTACTACTCAGGGGTCACTCCTGGTGGTGGGCAGAGACCATATGAAGAGCTGGGAATCCAGCCACGTGCAAGACAAGCACCTTAACCCCTATATTCTCTCCCCACCCCCGCCCCCACCCCCGGACCAAATTTTGATGAAGAATTTGACACACCTGAATATCAGCACTAAACACCAACATACCATCTACCAATTCTGCGATTAGTTTTATTTAATTGATAAATTGTGAGTAGTTTTCATTCAGCATCGACATAGTCTCACAAACTCCATAAATCCTTGAAAACCGCTTCTCCAATCCCCGGCACTTAAAAAGCTTATGATTTTTATTATAAAAGAAATAAAATCCTAAACCAGCAGACAGAAAGGCGGTCCTTTCAGTAGCTTCTGAAGTCAGAGTTGCTGACTCAGTCTTAACTGTTCCTTTTTCTAAAAAAAAAAAGTCCCCAGTGATTTGGTTTATTAAAAGCCCAATCTTACATTAGAAACGAGAGTATTTTTCTTTGAAATGCAGCTCTGTGCCCTGACAAAGTCACCCTAAGAGGAGTTTTTCTCTCTAGTCTTGTTTACCCCATCAGGCATTCCTGCCAGAAAGAGCCTGTGTACATAACTGCCCTTGTTGGATGGAACATTTTACTGAATGCTGCCATCCACTGCCCCACAGCCTGTTTAACATGGAATAGGGACAAAACCTAAAAGGCACTAGAGCATGCTCAGTGAGCTGGAGGGGGTAAATAGAAGTGAGGCCTGTGGAGGAAAATGGAGAAGGGAGCAAGAAGAGCAGGGGCATTTTGTCAGCAGTCAAAAGGAAACAAAAGGAGAGAGTTCTTTTGTGAGGGGGTTTGCAGAGGGAGACCTGTTCTTTGCTTCTGGAGCAAAAGACTGTTTAGAAATCTGCTAAATACTTTTAACCAAACAGGAACAGCGAGTTCATAGGAACAAAGCAGGGCTATTGCTTCTCATTTTATTTCACTGGGAAAATTTGACAAGAATGGGGTCTTGGGGACCCATGATAGTACCGAGGTTAAGGCACCAGCCTGGGTTTAATCCCCAGAACTTTGTGTCGTCCCCTATCCTCACCCTTAGCCCTAACTGGAGTGATCCGTGAACATAGAGCCAAGAGTGAGCCCAGAACACAGCCGGGTGTGGCCCCAATGTTCCCCTGCAAAAGAATAAGGGCTTGTCTATCATATAGTGGTCTTTTCACTTTGCTGGAGTTTTCCTTTCTAACCAAGTTGGTTGGTTGGTTGGTTGGTTGGTTGGTTGGTTGGTTGGTTGGTTGGTTGGTTTTTGAGTGGTGCTCAGGATGTACTCTTGGCTCTTCACTCGGGGATCATTCCTGGTGGGCTCGGGAGACATGTGGATTGCCCGTGTGTAAGACTTGTTATCACAGTACTGTCACTCCGGCCCCAGCAGTTTCGACAAATTTTTAGTAAATGTCAGGCACTCACCATGACTGTGGTCCTAAATATATTAATTATACAATGAGGAAGAGACACTTTAGTTGGGGCGTGGGGGCTTTCCTACTGTGGTTGGTACACCGGGCAGTGCTCAGGGCCTCCTCTTGGCTCTACTCTCAGGGATCAGGGATCACCCCGGGGCTCTGGGGGTCGATCCCGATGTGACCACATGAATGGCAAATGCACTACCCTCTATAATATTGCTGCAGCCCCAAACAAAAGATATTTTACTTGAAATTACTATTCACTGAGCAAAGGGCTCGCTAACATTTATCTTCCCACCTTTATCTTTCTCATCCCAAGACTCTGAAACCAAGTGCTATTGTACCAACGTAAATATATCTGCAATTCCTCTCCCCTCTCTTCCCCACTACCAGTTGTGCCATTCCTTTCGCTGCATCAGAATTAGAGCACTTTGAGAAGAATTTTTTCGGGATTAATATAAGGAGATCACACCTTTCTTCCAGCCACTAAGAAAATCAGTACCATGGTTCTGTGTTTTTCAATAATAAGTGCTATTCTTGTGACATTTGACGTGTGTCTGTCGTGTGGGTACCACATCCATCTGTGGAGTTTTAGTGGCATCTAACCTTATCTAACCTCCCTAGCTTGTCATCTCACTGCCCTACCCCACCCCTTCCGTAACCACCATATTCTCCTCAGAGTCTCAGTTATTTTCATTGTTTTGTCAGTCCATTTAGTTTATTTGTTTATATTCAAATCCAGTGAGATATTCTGGTATTTGTCTTTCATTTTTCTGACTTACTTGGCTTAAAATCATGTCCACTTTCATCCAAAAAAGGCAGATTTTTTTCTTTTTTCAATAGTTCAGTAGTATTCTGTTGCGTATAGATGGCCTAACTTATCTGACATATCCTCTGTGGATAAATCCTTTGTATAATTTCACTTTTGCAATTGACTGCTAACCCCACTTGTGTTCTAGAAGTAGGAGGCAATTGGAGGTATCAAAACATATGAAAGAGGGAAGGACAGGAATTAAACCTGTCCTTTATTTATGCACTTAATTAATGTGCTAAGATATAGAAGCAAAATAGTTGATAACCAATGAATACATTACAAGTTGGGAGTCATAATTCGTGTACTTCATCACAAAAACAGTGTCTGTTTCTGGGGGTGCCTTACCTAAGCTCTGTATTCGATTCAAACCTTTAAAGAATTGCCTTGTTGTTGCTTTAATAATTTATTATTTTAGGTCAGTATTGGTTCTAGGGCAAAATTGAAACTATATGTATTCAATATCCCACTGGCCACATTCGTGCATGGTTCAACATACCTCTCCAGAGTAGTACCGGTAGGGCCAGAGAAATAGTACCGGGGTTCAGGTGGTTGCCTGATGGCTCCCAGCCCTGCTTTGATCTGCAGTATCGCATGGGTCCCCTGAGCACTGTTGGAAGCAGCCCCACGGCCCCAACACTGAATGCTCTGCCTCCCTTTTAACATGTCCTTAGAAAGTACTACTCTTTTTCTTTTTCATTTCACAGGATGTTGTGTAGTTGGAATCACATAGTACAGCCTTACACATTGATTTGTGTTTTTGTAGTGGCATGCATTCAGGTTTCTCCCATAGCTCTTTAGGCTTGATGTAGATGTAAAGATGTAGCTCAGTGATAGAGCTACTTGCAGATGTGAGGCCCTGAGTTAAAAAATAACAAATAAAGTTTTCTCTTCTACACTCCCTTTCAAAAGCAATGAAAAATGGTAAAAATGTCCCCCTAACCTTTATGGCAATGCCATTTGGAACACGTATGTGTCTTTGTTTTTGTTGGCTTTCCCCATAGCATATTCATGTAGTAAGCTGAGGAGTGTGTGTCTTTGTGTCTGTGTCTGTGTGTTTGTGTGTGTGCCTGTCTGTCTGTCTCTGTGTAGTAAACCAAGATGGGTGTTAAAATTTGAACTGATCTTCCTCTTCAAGACTGAGCATATTCTACATCATATTTTACCAAATTATTGTAAATTGTACTGTATTTACCAAAACAATTTGTTTCTATATGTGGAGTTTTACTTGTCTTGGCCCAAAGGTTAAAACCTAATTCCTTTTAATCAAGGCACTTTTTTTCCTGATGAAAACCACAGCTTGAGCAGCTGCTCGTATTATTGTCTCTGCTCTGTGGTCCCACTGGTGTGTGGGAGTTGACTCTTGGGCTGTGGAAAAGGGAGCAAATAAGCCAAGAACGGGGTTGTGTTTCAGTAGAGAAATAGTGGTGGGATGTTAAAATCCTGGAGTTGTCCTCAGCCTCCCCACATTTTTATCTTGCAGTTTGGCTCTTTTTTCCTTTTTAATTATTTCCATGGGCTGGAGCAATAGCACAGTGGGTTGGGGGTTTGCCTTCACGCAGCCGACCCAGGTTCGATTCCTCCGTCCCTCTCAGAGAGCCTGGCAAGCTACTGAGAGTATCTTGCCCACACGGCAGAGCCTGGCAAGCTACCCGTGCGTATTCGATATGCCAAAAACAGTAACGAGTCTCACAATGGAGACGTTACTGGTGCCTGCTCGAGCAAATCGATGAGCAACAGGATGACAGTGATACAGTGAAATATTTTCATAGACCTCACAGAGAAGCATAAATCATCAGAGCCGTAGTATGAGAACTCCTAGCCCTCAACTTTGATTTTGTATAGTGTGTTCCTCTCTGTCTGTAGTTGGAAAGTGACAACAGCTTTAAAGTTGCATTGTGTCTGATTTTATCTGTCTGCATTAGTCTGATAGATAAATCTTTCTTTCTGTCTCATTTGAAATTCTAGGGGTTTTTTTTCTGTGAAATATTTTCTTGTGTAAATTGCTATGTCCATTCATGCTTTCCCTCCTAACATTTCAAAATGCATGATTTAAAGTACTACAGACAAAAACCAAAGTTTTATTTCTGCTATTATTAATTTTTTATGTAACATGTGGATTATTTCTCCAAAAGAAATAAATAAAATTGCTTTTTACATGTCCAAGCTTATCATTTTCTTAAATATAAGTATTTGAGCATTCACTGAAACAGCTGGTGGTAACAACTGTAATAGCAGAGATTAAAAAGAGGAGCTGAGTTCTGATTCTGCAGAATGAGATAACATTTAAGACTTTCAATTACTCTAAGTTACACTTAAAGGAAGGAATGTTTTATCATTTTACCATTTGCCAAATTCTTCCAGGGGAACTAAACCAATCTGAATAGCCCTACAAACTTGACCAAATGATTTTGTTTCCTATATAAATAGTAAAAAAATATTTCTTTACTAAATTTTTTTACAAGCTACCTAGAGTATCTCACCCACATGGCAGAGCCTGGCAAGCCATCTGTAGCGTATTCGATGTGCCAAAAGCAATAACAACAAGTCTTATAATGGAGATGTTACTGGTGTCCACTCGAGCAAATCAATGAGCAGTGAGAGTGACAGTGACAATGAAAGGCCACATAAGGCTACAAAGTGACCAGTAGATTTTTATGTATTTTTTCCAGCATAGCTAACTCCTCACCCTTCTGACCATCTCCTGAGGGAAAAGATATTGATGATTTAGGGAAGCAGCACAGTGAAGGTAGATTTGGGTTTAAAGACATAAGTATAGTCCTAAATATACAACTGATGTGCTATGACCAACTGCATTTTTCTTAATCTCCTCTGGTTTTAGTTTCCTCATAGGTCAAATAGCTAATTCCCGGTCCACTTCCAGGAGTGATGGGTGAGGGGTATGGGGCTAGTCTAGTGAAATCAAGTTTGCAGCACAGAGTCTTCCTTAGAAGGTTCTGGACCCAAGACTCAGGCTCCTCTTTCTATTGTGTTTTTCCTTTCCGCATCTGATACTGCAGCATCCTTCAAAATTGTTTGTGTGGTATGTGAATCTGTTCTCTGATTCTTTGTCAGTGCTGGCAGTTAATGTAATTGGGCTGTCAGAATCAGAAAGAACCTACCATCCTTTTTTACCGTTTTCCAAGTTGAATGTATTTGGTGGGCCAAAAGTAGGAGCTCAGGGTATAGCTGAACAAGAAATTGTGGACAATGTAGTCCTTAATAAAATTGATCAGAGTACCGCTACTAAAATCTATAAGCAGAGGCCTCTTTCTTAAGGTCATGATTCTAATTTAAGGGAGAATGGAGCACTCAAAGGGCCAGAACTTTCATCGGAATATCTCGAGGAGCCAGGGAAATAGTACAGGCTTTCCAGGCTGGAGACCCAAGTTCAGTCCCTTGCACCACAGAGCCTGGAGAAAACCACTGGGTGTTACCCGGAAACCAAATTAATACCTGTATTGAACAATTCCAGATCGAGGGACTTTGTTAAGGCAAAGACCATGGACTTGGATGAGAAATTGAGAGCTATTAAACGTTTATTCATTTATTCTCAAGCTGTATTACACACAAAGATTCCTGGGTGAGGTGACATTCACTCAGGTCATGTTTTAAGATGAGTAAAGTGATAATGGCAACACTGAAATGGAGGCAGCCTTGAAATCTGAAACAGTAATGCTGTAATAAAGTGATAAGGATCAGAGCCAGAATGGTGGCAATGAGTGCCAAGGGCAGAGAGATTTTAAGGAAAGACAAGTTACAACTTAGGGAAAATGAATATAGGAAAGATAAAACCAATGCCGAGATTTCTGCCACAGCGTACTAGCAACTGTGTTCACATTGAAGATATTTTATTGGTTCCATCATGTTTGCAATAACTGTCTCTCAGAAGATGTCTTTATTTCTGAAGAACCAATTGACCAATTAAATGCAAGGGAAAGAATGCAGTCTTGGGGCTGGAAAAATGATACAACATGTAGGGCATTTGCCTTGCATACAGTGACCCAGAGTCCGTTTCTAGCATCCCAGATGGTCCCCTGTGCACCAGTAGAAGTGATTCCTGAGCGCAGAGCATCTCCAGGTGCTCAGGAAAAAAGTGCAGTCTTTTCATTTTCAAAATATACAGAATAAATCATCTCTGGATATACCTGGGCTACAAACGATGGTGCTGTGGGTACCATGCATTTCTAGGATTTAATTCCAGGACCTCACATTGTTTGAACTAGTTTGGCTGGTTAAAGCACATGTCCCCAAACAATTTGTTTTGAAATGTAGATGTAGTTAAATGAAAGGATGGAGACCAGGGAGATGGCTGAAAGGACTGGAACACATGCTTTGCATGCAAGAACCTTAGGCTTAGTTCCCGCGCCAAGTGGTCCACTGCATATCTGTATATTTCCCAGTGTGCTCCCACCCCCATGATAACTTAAAAATGGAGTTTGCAGGGGCTGGAGCAATAGTACAACGGGTAGGGCATTTGTCTTGCATGCGGCCAACCCAGGTTCAATCTCCGGCATTCCATAGGGTCCCCCAGCACTACCAGGAGTAATTCCTGAGTGCAGAGCCAGGAGTGACCCCTGAGCATTGCTGGCATGATGCCTCTCCAAAAGAAAAAAGTGGAGTTTCAGCATGAAGAGTAATCGATAACTTTTTTTGTGTTGTGTCAAATGGAAGAACTAGAAATACCCACAAATGATTTCTGGTGAAACTTTTTATCATTTTTTCACCTTAATTTCTATTTTCTGTGGTTATATGTTTTAAAGCCTTGTGCTGAGATTGATTTGAGTGAAGAGCTGCTACCCTAGGTGGGCTGGGGGCCATTCCCAGTAGTATTTGGATACAACAAGGCCCGTTACACCCGGTGCTGCTATGGGGGCAGCCAGTCCCAGAATAGACCCCCAGGGCCTCTTTTAGTACATCCGGGTAGGAGGTTTTGCAGTGTCAAAGGTCAGACTTAGGGCTATACACATGTAGTAGCTCTACCACTGTGTTTGTGTTTTTTGGTTTGTTTTTTTGGGGGGGTTTTTTTTGGGGTTTTTTTTTTTTTGCTTTTTTGGGTCACACCCGGCCTTGCACAGGGGTTACTCCTGGCTCATGCACTCCTGGCGGTGCTCGGGGGACCATATGGGATGCTGGGAATTGAACTCAAGTTGGCCACGTGCAAGGCAAACACCCTCCTCGCTGTGCTGCTCCAGCCCCCCAAGCCCCGTTTTTATTTTAATGATGGTTAATATTACCAGAAACTTCAAAAATTAGTAACAAGAAAGTGAAAAGAACATGAAATAAAAATATCATGTAAATCATATTCATTTTTTTAATGGGGAAAATGCAATTAAAATCCTCGAGAGATAGTTTTATTGTTGTGTTTTGTTTTGTTTGTTTGTTTGGGAGGGCCACACCCAGTGGGGCTTAAAGCTTACTCCTGGCTCTGTGCTCGGGGATCACTCCTTGGTCGTGCTCGGGAGAACATATGACATGCTAGGGATCAATCACAGTTGGCCTTGTGCAAGGCAAATGTCCTACCCACGTATTATCTCTCTGACCCCAGTGAGACACTGTTTTTTGCCTATCAGATTGGCAGGGATCAGAGAGAGAAGGGGTGCTGATAATTTTTAAGAGTTTGGCAATAGAGCATTAGGAAAAGTATGAGGAAACGTATAGCTAGTGGGAGTATGAGGAGACGGTCTCTGTGAAAGTTACTTTGGCAGTATCTGTAAAAATTAAAATGTCTTTTGCCTTTGACCCGGTATTTCTACATGTATTTCTCACCATTGTACATGCACTTAAGTTGGCTACACCGTTGGTTTAAGGGTAGCACTGTAGCACTGTCGTAGCACTGTCGTCCCATTGTTCATCGATTTGCTCGAGCAGGCACCAGTAATATCTCCATCGAGAGACTTGTTACTGTTTTTGGCATATCGAATACGCCACAGGTAGCTTGCGAGGCTCTGCCATGCGGGTGGGATACTCTCAGTAGCTTGCTGGGTTCTCCAAGAGGGACAGAGGAATCAAACCCGGGTCAGCCGTGCAAGGCAAATGCCCTACCCGCTGTGCTATAGCTCCAGTACAAGGGTATTAATGTCAATATCACTGTTGCTGCAGAAGATTAAAATAAGTCCAAATCCATCAATAAGGCGTCTTGTTATGCTTCAAATTAGGCATGGTGTCTGGGTTGTTGGGGTACAGTAGAACTTGTAGAAAGAACATAGAGCTTTCATGTGGAAGGGGAGAACAGAGTCTGCCCATTATTTGCAGAATAGTGTTCATAGGTTATGTCAGAGACTGTTTCTGGCTGGCTAAACTGGAAAGTGATGGTGCTGTCTCAAGAGCTAAGGATAAGAGTGGGAAGACTTATTCTTTTTGCCTTCTAACCTCTAGTACCGTTTGAATTGTTTTGACAGTCACAGAGAGTAACTAATCTTAAACTCTTCAGTCAAGATAAAGAAGCCAAGGCACTCATCAGCAGTGTTTGGTGAAGCATTTAGGAAAATGAGTCTTTATATATTGTTGGAAGCAAATATTTGCATAAATTTGTTTGTTTGTTTTGTTGAATCACCGTGAGATACAGTTAGAAAGCTTTCATGTTTGAGTTTCAGTCATACAATGACCGAACACCCATCCCTCCACCAGTGCACATTTCCCACCACCAATGTCCCCAGTATCCCTCCTCCCACCCCACCCCCCCACGTCCCACTCCTCCCCCACCTCTATGGCAGACAATTTTCCTCTTATTCTCTCTCTCTCTACATTTGGGCATTATGATTTGCAATACAGATACTGAGAGGCCATCATGTTTGGTCCTTTATCTGCTTTCAGCACACATCTCTAATCTCGAGCGATCCCTCCAACCACCACTGACTTAGTGATCCCTTCTCTATCCCAGCTGCCTTCTCCCCCAGCTCATGAGGCAGGCTTCCAACCGTGGAGTAATCTTCCTGGCCCTTGTCTCTACTGTCCTTGGGTGAACGTGAACTTTTTTTAAAAGGCAGTATATAGCTTGGTGCCCTTCAAAATAACAAGGGACATAACTTTTCCTTGGAAATCCTATTTTACATTTCAGTCCCATAGAAATCCCAGCCTGCATGCATCATACATAAAGATAAAAGTACAAGAGTGTTTTCAAAGTTAAATCTTGAGTGTAAGTATGAATTTCTTCCAGGGCCCATTTACTTTTTGAAAAGTGGCTCATGGTTTGCTGTTTCTAACACTTGAGAATTGCTCGTTTCCTCATGCTTGGAAATTGTCCAGTGGCCTTAATGCCCAGTTATGTGAACCACTTATTTTGAATATGTTTTATTTGCACAAGTGACTTGAAACCATCTAACTTCATGTTGGTGGCCTGTCCTTGGAAAAGGTGTGAGAAAGAACTCATTGATCCTTTTGCTGATGAGTAAGCACCTGCTTTATGCCTCAGATGCTTTAGTGCTTGGAACCCCACACCGAAGAACACAGATTTGGGGCATTTTCAGCATTCCAAGTTTAATGTTTCTTAACCATTTTACCATTTTTAGGCTGCAGTGGTGTTTTGGTGCCATTTTGTTGTTGCTGCAAGACTCCAGTAAAATACACAGTTGAGATACAGGCCACGAGATGGGCATCAGAGGACTCAGCTTTCGTTGTTTCTTTTCATTTACATACATAAAGTTGACCGGTGTGTTTAAGGAAAATGAGCAGTAAAACCACAAGCCATACAGAAGGTGGCTTTATTTTACCAGAAAAGATGGGGACCCAACAAGGGCCAATCACAGGGGCCCCATCTCCACCTGAAGTATAGAACATCCTTCCACCTACGGTTGATCCTAACTTCCTGACTTCTGGTGACACCCGTTATTTCTATATATCTCAGCATTCTCTCTCTGTGTGTGTGTCTCTCTCTCTATCTCTATCTCTCTGTCTCTCTCTCTATCTCTCTCTCCTCTCTCTCTCTCCCTCCTCTCTCTCCCCTTCTCTCTCCCTTCTCTCTCTCTCCCCTTCTCTCTCCCTTCTCTCTCTCTCCCCTTCTCTCTCCCACCGCCCCCCCTCTGTCTTTCTCTCTCTCTCTTTCGGGGGCTTAGAGGGAACATTGTTGGCAGTACTTGGGGGCCCAGGAACATTTCCATTAGTACTGGGTGTTACGATTGCTAAAGCCTTTGCTGGGGGTCAGGAGCATTGCAGTGCCAGGTATAGAACCCAGGGCCTCACACATGCAAGGCATGTGTTCTATAGCTTGAGTCCCATCCATCTTCTATCTTCTGTAGAAGAGCCGGGCCACACTCTGTAGTGCTTGGGGGCCACTGGGGCCATGCCTGGTGTACTCAAGGGACATATTGGCTGGGTAGCCAACTCAGAGCCTTACACGTGCTAGGCATATGCTTCACACTCAGCTACCTCAGATACCTCCGTGTATCTGTTGTTCTTGTCTTAATTAGCAAACTGTGCTTCCATTTCTGTCACGTGACCTCCTTTAAGTAAAACAAGGTGTGTTGTAGTGTGGTCCTGTTGCATTGCACAGTACCCAAGACTTAGAGACTTCAGATAGGACTTTGAGCCTCTTGGTGCTGTTTAATACTGCATCCTTATTGAGTTAAGTTACAATAATATTCTTAAAGAACACACAACTCCCCAGTGGATGTTTTTGGGGTGTCTTTATTTTTTGCAACTTGTTGATTATATAAGATAGTTTTAGAAACGTAAGAAAAGCAGGGCCCTCTGGTACCAATCTCGGCCCTTTACAGATTGCCTCACGTTCTGTGAAACTGTCATCAGTGAGCATGACATTCCGTGTTGAATTAGTTCCTGGGAGTTTCAGGGTCCCACAGACGGAACAGTTCTCACAATGGAGACGTTTTATGAAATCATCAAAGCTGTCGAAAGACAATGCCGTTTCCTCCCGCTCCAGGAATGGAGTTTGACAGTAACATCTCAGAACAGATGTTTCCACCATCTCCAAATGTTTTTATTTGGTGGCACAAAGACTCTGTTATTCATGAAACGGTCTGTTAAAAAATTAGTTCCTCCATGTGGGGGTTGTGGGAATATGTGTCATGTAAATTGATTTCATATTTTGGCAGGGAATTGGCTCCTAACTCTAGGTTGTCGCCATGGTTCGACTCTAACCAAAGTTTACACTCCAGGCTATAGCAGTCCCCGAGAATAGAGTAACACAATAGCTCAGCATCCCTCCCAGGGCACTTGCAGTGGATTAATTGAGAGCTGCGTATTCGTTCACAAAGGATAGAAGCTAAGTAAAAGTAGACGTTTGGTCTTGGAAAAATACAGTGAGAAGATGTTTGTGCCTGCTGATTATGTACATTATTCTCCTAACATAATCCATTCCCATGCTTCTGTTTAAAGCTGCTGTTCTGAGGTAAACACGGGCCTGTTTAGGATGTAGTTTCAGGTGTTTTATAGCTGTTTAATGGTGTTGATATGCAAGGACTGATCACTTCTCATGGTCTGTCTTCTGGACACCTCTCTGATCTATATTTTCCTCTCCTTCCAGCAGACAGAGGTCAGCAGACTGGGTGGCCTCTGACCTGCTGCCTATTTTTGGTCAAGTCTGATTAGAACACAACTGCTCAAGAGACATCACCAGAATTGAGTGGGTGCCACAGGGACTGTTTCACTCATGAAGTCTGAAATATTTCAGAGCAAGTTTACCATTCCTTGGAGTCAGAAGTCACATGTATACTGGCCCCAGTGTTTTAAACAAGAATACGTTTGGCGCGTTTTGATTTTAAAGGCAGGTGGGCAGTATAGAAAATGAAAAACAACTGTTTACTTTAAGATCATTAAACATAAGATTGGAAAATGTTTAAAATAACATGTATTACATAAACAAATCAAAATCATGGAAAATCTGAGATGAGGAATAGAAGAGAGGAGAATAGTGCTATTAGTCATGAGACCAGTGAATGGCACCAAGGAAAGAAATCTTCTGCTCATACAGAGAATGTTCACATGTCTGGACCCGGGCGCGTAACTCACTGATTAGAGGTTATGTGTCACACACATGAACCAAGAGTTGATGCCTGTGCAGCTCCACGCTATGCCATATAGTCCCCAGCAACACCCCTTTGATCCTGGAAGCCACAAGTGAAATCCCAGCACCCCGTGACATATGTGCAACTGCTGGACAATAAAATAGAAAGGGAGAAAGCATTCATAGCCACCCAGTCATGAAAAGTAAAATATATTTTACAAAGTTTGGCATTCACCTGACAGCAGATGGGACACACATTTCTCTGTGCTCAGGGGTCACACTTAGCAGTGCTTGGGAGGTTATGTGCACTAGAAGGATTTGAACCACTGTCATGGCTGCAGCAGCTTTCAAGACAAGTACTGTCTCCCCATTGCCCCATGTTTTGTTTTTTCTTTATTTTCTTTCTTTCTTTCTTTTTTTTTTTTTTTTTGCTTTTTGGGTTACACCTGGCAATACACAGAGGTTCTTCCTCCTGGCTTTGCACTCAGGAATTACTCCTGGTGGTGCTCAGGGGACCATATGGGATGCTGGGGATCAAACTCGGGTCAGCCACGTGCAAAAAAAAAAAAAGGCAAATGCCCTACCCACTGTGCTATCGCTCCGGCCCCTGCCCCAGTTTTAAAATGATACGTTCACATGTTGAAAGCTTCTAATATTTAACTGTACTTCACTGTCGCTTTTATTTTTATACTTTTGTCTGTGTGTGTTCATTGATCTCAGAGGAGTTCCTGTAAGTACTCCCATATGTACATGATTGTGAAATCGCCTTGTCCAGGAAGATGATGAAGAACATGGGTGAGACTAAACAACACATAGATAGTCCCTGACTTCTCAATTACTTTAGCTTCTCTCCAGCCTGAATTTTGGTCTCCCACAGTTTTCCCATAGACCCATCAGCACGCCTGCCTCCAAGATCTTGATTGGCGTAATCAGCCAATGTTTAATCACTGGCTCTGGCTCCAAGCTCATTCCCTTCCCTTCCAGGGAACAGAGATGGACTCTCAGACTTACCACCTTCCCCTCCCCAACATCTTGGGTCCCTCTTTACCCAGCTCAGGCTCCACGGTCTGTCTTGCATTTGCTCCCTTGCCCGCATCCTGACTCCTTTGCTCCTTTCCTCATCTCCTACTCGCTTGGCAGTTTCGCAACTCTGGCTGAGTCCTGGTCTCTGCCCACTTTGTTGCCAGCCTCTGAAAATTGCACATTGGCTGGAGAAAGAAGCGGTTCTGTCTGGTTTCGCTTTTAATTCTTCATCATGAAATTCAGGTCAGAGCTGAAGACCGCGGAGTGGCATTGTGTGTTAACTCCCTCTCACTGGACTCTTGCTTTCACACCT
The DNA here is from genome assembly GCF_027595985.1 of Sorex araneus. NCBI lineage: Eukaryota > Metazoa > Chordata > Mammalia > Eulipotyphla > Soricidae > Sorex > Sorex araneus. Next base: position 342,856,126 of record NC_073303.1, on the reverse strand, counting down.
CATCCCTCAGCCTTCTCGGCCGATGCCTCCTGACGGTGGCAGGAAAGCTGAAGCAGTAAAAGAGCCCACTGTTAGAGAATTCTGACCCAGAAACAGGCAGCCTCTGAGAGGTCTGAGGGAGGCCCCTTTTATTTCTGTGTGGGAACTCCACCTGGCCGGCCGCTGCCAAAAGGACTGAGCCCCGGGCACAGGTCTCAGCGGTTTCCATCCTTTTGTTGCCGGGTGGAGGGTCCCACAGTGGACACATCCTGTGCTTGAGACACTCTTGGCAGGTTTTACAGCCCGTTTACTTCTCAGCTCCAGTTCTTACAACCTGGTGTGAGCCAATTCTTACAACATTAGTCGGAGTGATTAATAACCCGTTTGTGAGTGTCCGGTTCCCAGAGTGATTTGCTCAGGGGGCATATTCCTGATTCCCGCTTCACTATCGCCCTCACTGGAGCCCTGTGAAGGCAGCTTCCCTGTTCTGCTGTCCACTCTGCCTACTCAGAGATAGGGGCTAGTCGTTCTTCCCATCATCTCCCTGGCCCTCCCCTGTGGGTTTACTCCCATCAGCATTGAAGCATGTGTCACGTTCTGTCATATTAAGGGACACAAAAATAGGGACTGGGAGATAGGACGGCAGTTCTCAGCTACAGCCCTGGAGTCCCCTGTGGTCCAGTGTCTTGGGCATCACTGGGCTGAGCAGCAGCGCGTCCTCAGGCTCTTGCACTGAATCACCAGCCCAGTTGGACAAGAGTCATTGGTGGGACACCCCATGCCCGACCCCCCGGGCCTTTTCACACTGGACACCTTCCCCCAAAAAAGAAAGAAATTTTCCCCAGACCCTGTGTCCACTTCCTCCCTTTAATTCCACTTTGCATATTTTCTCCCCATTCAAGTGAAGCCCCCAGTACATATCTAGGGACCATTCTTGAGACTCTCAGTTCTCTCTCAATTTCTATTTCATCTGTTCTCACAAACTTTGGACCTAAGTCTTCGGTTGGTGCCTTCAACATCCATACGCCACATTTCACACTTTGTTCACTGTGTTTGACGCCTCCCTGACTCCCCCCGGCACTCAAGTCCGGCGGGAGTCACCTGGTTTCATAGCTTCTGGGATTCGCCCTTTTCTTGATCTTATTCTTAACACCAGTGAGTGTTTCTCAGTCTCAAGAAAGACTAACCTAAAACCTCTCTTCTCCCTGTCCTTTAATCTCTGTTCATCATCTTTACATCTGCGGGTCTCTTCTTCCATTATGATCCACACAATTGAGTTGGTAGAAGGAGGGGGGAATGGGGCGGTATCGGGGAAGGATGAGAGAGGGGACTTGGGGTCTTTGGAGGTGGGAGATGGGTACACTGGTGATGGGTGTGGTGTTGGAATCACATGGATGACAAACCATTACTATAGTATTGCAAACCGTGAAATCTCGATTTTCTAAGTTACTTTGGAAAGATTTTTAAAAATAAATAAAATAAAGATCATGTGTGGGTAGGAGAGATAGCTTGGTGGACTGTATATCATGCTAAGCATAAACCCATGTTCAATCCCCAATGCTGCTTGTACCCCCCCCCCCCAAGAACTGCTGAGAGCAACCCCTCAGCACCGAGCCGTGAATAACCCCTGAGCACCACTGGATATGACCAAAACACAAATCTTTATAATTTTATTTTTGGGCGGTGAGATTGGACTCTACTCAGTCATGCACAGCTCTCACTCCTGGCTCTCTGTCCAGGGATTATTCATGTCAGTGCTCCGGGGACCATATTCAGTGCCAGGAATTGAACCAGGATTGGCTGCATGCAAGGCAATTGCCTTACTCCTGCCCAATAAGAATCATTTTTGGTCCAACAAAAAAAAAAATTTTAATAAAATAAAGTTCATCTCTGTGCTAATGACTTTCAGATTTATTATTTCCAGCCAGACCACCCTCTCAACCATCGCATGAATGTCTCCCAACCTACACAACTTGGCTAACGGCAGCTCCCGGTTGGCTTCAGCTGCCCCGACACATTCTTAATACTTTCTCATCTCTTCCAACGCCTGCACTCACGCTTGCATTACTGTAGACGCTTCCCCACTTGACATCTCTGCCTCTGAGCCCCTTTACAGTCTGTTCTTCTACGACCTTGGTTACCTCACTTGCCCCACAGTAATTCCCAGTCCATTCCAGTGAAGAACTGTGATTCTTCAGAGCCACACAGTCCGATCACCTCTTATGTCTCTGATTTTCTTTTACTTCCTTCTTACCTTTTCCTTCCCCTGTGCCAGCCATACTGGTGTCAGTATGGTTTGGGGGCTACCCCTGGTAACACTCCACAGCTACTCCTAGCTCATTATTTGGAGGTCATTTCCAGCTCAGGAGAACATGGAAATTGTCCAGGACCCCCATATATAAAATAGGCATTTCAGCCCTTCGTACTAGCTCTTCAACCGCGTGGCTCATAATTTCTTCTTTAAAAGATTCTCAAGTGTTGTGTTATATGAACCAACCTTCAGAAATGACTCCTTTCACATGATGGCATATGGTCTTCGTTCTAAACTGAAAATAACTCTAGAATGTAGCAGAGTAGTGAAATAAATAGTGAAAATGTGTAGACAACATAATTGATCCTTAACACTCTCTGCTACGTGTTCAGAGTTCTTCACAAACTCCCCCCGAATTGCAAATACTAGGGTAATGTATTCTAGTCTCATAAATTTACTTCTTGGAAGGAAGCTGAACCCCAACCAGTCTCACCATGGAACCATAGCGACATGGCAACTCAGGGCCCTCACCATTGTCCATGTAGCCTAGAAACCTAAGGTGCCAATTTATGAAAGCCAACAGTCTGGTATTTCTGTTCTGTTTATAGGTATTTTAAATAGCGGCTTGAAAGGTTTTATTCTCCCACCACCACCACCATTCGACCTTGACTTTAGAATATGCGTGGGTTTTATTCGAATTTAATGTCAAGGTGAATTATTATTAAAAATAAAATGTGTCACCACTATCACAAGTCTTAAGTTTTTTGCTTTGAGATCAAATTACGGGTACATATCCATTCACTTTGGTTTGGGACTTTAGATAATCAATTCTAAATATAAGCCAAAAATATATGTGAGTGTACCTACGTTTGTTTTCATTTCAAAATTGATTTTTATACATAATAGCATAAAATGCTCTTTGCTGCCATAACTTTTTTCCCTTTTTAATGATAATGATCAGAAAGCCTTTGGCTAAAAAGGAGTGGGAGTGAGGAAAGGAGATGTCGTCGTCATGGTGACAGCTGTCCAGGGTAAACATCTCACATCTCTTCCATTAATCATGTATTTTAGGGCAATTCAAGCTGCTGGAACAAGACCGAGATATAAAGGAGCCAGTGCAATATTTCAACAGTGTGGAGGAGGTGGCTAAAGCATTTCCTGAACGCGTGTACGTCATGGAGGAAATAACATTCAACGTGAAGGTAGCTCTGGAAGAACCAAATATTTATTCTCACTAAAATAATTTAACTTTCAGATTATTATGTACACAGTAAGTGACCTTCTGTGCCTTGTGGGCGTGTTCCGTCTTCCTGATGGGTTAATGACAGTGAGGGGTGAAGCTGGCCTGTGTGAGCATAAAACAGGCTGTAGCTGACCAGACTGGGTCTGGTTCTGGGCTTAATTGCTAGAATAATTGTGAAGGCAGATCCAAAGTTGTTTGGGATAGGGGGTTCTCTGGACTTGATTGTAAGTCCATATGTCACAACTCTTTTACCAAATCTTTGGTGAGTTTGGATGCTCCCTTGCAAGCCAGCAAAGGGTTAGACTGCTGTAGTGCACGTGCCTTGAACATCATGCATGTGTATTCCATGCTGTGAAGACAGTGTCGGTTCATGGAGAGAAAATTGGCACACAGATTGTTGCCCCATAGGTATTTATTGATTTTTGTTCAGCAGAGAAAAGCTAAATAGTGTTTGCAGCATTTGTTGTTGGATTTTTCCAAAGAGAGTCCCATGCCCCCTTCATGTGGAGTGGACGCCTTCGACTAGCCAGAGGAGCAACCCTCCAATAAGGCCCAGCCTCACTGAGTTGTCTTCATAACATTCACAGCTGCATGAAAGCATTTCTGAAGGGGTTTGCACGGAAAAGATTTTCTGTTGAAAATGTTCCCTTCACCGGAAGTCCACTCACTCAGCCACTCTGAGATGTAGGGGGCGAGATCAAGATGTCTCTTTCTTAGAGAGCCCCCGTGTGCGAGAGGCAGACTGCAGGCTCTGAGTGCAAGTTTGTTGGGAGGGGGGGTAGGGGGGTTGAGTGTCTCTGTGCATGAGTCACTCCGCCCACACTCCAGGAAAGTGCTTCTGCCCGTTGGATTGGCTTAGTCTAGTCATTCTTTCTTCCAGTCCTAAAATACAGCTGTTAGAGTCACTTCCTTCTGTTCTGGTATTTTGGGTTGTTTTGTTTTTTTTTCTAATGGGTGAGATTTGTGTGTTACAAAATTATTTTAGACCAATGAGAAAATTTAAAGGGGGCTGGAGCAATAGCACGGTGGGTAGCACATTTGCCTTGCACGCAGCTGACCTGGGCTCGATTCCCAGCATCCCATATGGTCCCCTGAGCACCGCCAGGAGTAATTCCTGAGCGTAGAGCCAGGAGTAACCCCTGTGCATCGCTGGTCACCAGGTGTGACCCTAAAAGTAAAAAAAAAAAAATAAAAGAGGAAATTTAAAGGACTAGAGTGCATACTTTGCACACAGGAGGATCAGATTCAATCCCCAACAGCGCATCTTCCTCTAAGCAGGGCATCAGTGACCTCTGGGTCCTGCTAGGTGTGACACAATCACCTAAAAATATTATATTATTATTATTATTATTATTGGAGTCACAGCCATCTGGGTTCTAAGTGGAAGATAGGAACACACGGTGGCAGTGACTGAACTCAGTGCCTCACACATGCAAGGCACACGTTTTACTACTTAACACCACGGAGCCACATTCCCATCCCCTGTAGAAAAAATTCTTCACTGGGCTGGAGTGATAGCACAGCAGAGAGGGTGTTTGCCTTGCACACAGCTGACCCAGGTTCGATTCCCAGCATCCCATATAGTTCCCCAAGCACCGCCAGGAGTAATTCCTGAATGCAGGGTCAGGTGTAACCTCTGTGCATCACCGGGTGTGACCCAAAAAGAAAAAAAAAAAGAAAAATCTTCACTAGCTAAAGTATATTTATGTCTGTTCCAAGTTTTGTGTAACTTTAAAATATATTTATTAATTTAAAAATGTTTATTATTACTATTATAGTTTAGGTAATTTAACCCCCTTTGGTTGCTTAGTAAAATTTCTCTTTATTTACAAGATTTGTTGAGGACATGTTCTTTTTCAGACCTAACAACTCATTGACCAGAATCAAATCGTAGAACAAAAACTTACCTTGTTCTAAAAGTCACCCGTGCTGAGACCAAGAAAATATAACCAAACCTCTAAATTTACCAAGAGAAAAGACTGAGGGCTTACGCCTAAAACACCTCAGCACTGGCATCTAGAAAGGAGATTGAAAGGAACAGCAATAAGATTAAAAGACAACCGTGGTGGGGCGGAGCAATGGCATGGCAGCTAGGGAGTTTGCCCTGCACTCCGAAACCTCAGTGTACCATTTTTTTCCCAAGCACTGTCAGGAGTAATTCCTGAGGCAGAGCCAAGAGTAAGTCCTGAGCATTTGTGGGTGTGGTTCAGAAACAAACCCAAAAAGACGGGGGTTGGGTAGGAAAATGTAAGAATATATGGGCCGGTGCCTCTCCCCAGTGGTTTGTGATGCTTCCTTAGTCGCTCAGAAAGTAATGGCTTTCTTTGTTTTTAGTCTCCTACCTATCCCACATTTTTCTTTTTCTCATTATTTCCTTTATTTCTTACATTTTTTTAAATTTCCCTGGTAAGAGCTTGGCTTTTGGTTTACCTTCTCTGTAGCATGTTTTGGGTTTGTTTTGTCTTTTGTTTGGGGGCCATGGGGCCGTAGCCGGCTGTGCTCAATGGTTACTCCTGCCTCTGTGTTCGGGGATCACTCCTGGCCCAGATGCGGTGCCAGGGGTCAAACCGACCTTGGCCTCATGCCAGGTGAGTGCTTTCCCCAACATGCTGTCTCTCTGGCCCAGGGCATGTTTGTTTGTACCTTAGAAGGCTACCACCTTTCCATTTTTTTCATCAGCCATGTTCCCTTGCAAAATCAGAAGATGTCCTGGGGCAGGAGCGATAGCACAGCAGGTAGGGCATTTGCCTTGCACGCGGCCGACCCGGTTTCGATTCCCAGCAATCCCATATGGTCCCGCAGCGCCATCAGGAGGAATTCCTGAGTGCAGAGCCAGGAATAATTACCCCTGTGCATTGCTGCGTGTGACCCAAAAACAAAAAAAAAAAAATCAGAAGATGTCCTAGCTCTAGGTTAGTCATCCAACCAAAGGTTCGTTCTACTTTTCAATAAAGTAAACAGTTGTTTTAGTTATCAGCATTTTAGTTATCAGCATTCTTTAAAACAAACCAGCACAAAGGGAACTGTAGTGTTGCTCAGGCCTTAGATTCGTGGTTGAGTACAGCCCATTCCAGACTGGCCTGCACTAGACCCTTTAGTCTTTACGCGCAGAGGTGGGTAATACTCCCCATCCCATAGATGTTTCTCCATAAGGGATTGACAAATTGCATCCTCTGGGCAAGCCACCTATTTTTGTCAATAAAATGTTACTGAAACGCAGTCATCCTACACACTTTAGGGTTACCTATGATGATCCCTACCTTTACAGCCAACTTGTGTTATTCCACCAAGCCTAAAATCACTACTCTGGCCCTATAAGAAAATGATGACCCCTGATTCAGAACATGGAAAATTTACCAAATTAACTCTCCCATTAAAAAAAAAAAATTCCCACCAACAGATTATGTCATTTGCTTCTCTTTATTTAGTGCTTTATATCCTCAGTGTGTTAAACACTGAGAACTCCATAGTATGCGGTGGCTATTTGTTTCACAAGACCTCTTCACCTTTCATACTTCTGTGGAGACTTACACCAGTACCAAGCAGATTGTTTCCAGAATGTCCCACCCTTTCAGACCCAGCCAGTGAGGTTGAGGAATGTTCTACACATATCTTTGCTTCCTTCGGTGTAATGACACGTAAATGAATTCTTCATCCAGCGTGTCTCTTTACTGTGACAGTTTGGAGAGGGGAAAGCGCTGCCTTCCGTGTGGCCTGAGTTCATTGGCAGTGCTCTTGAGTGGGTAAGAGCCTTTCCACCTCCACTGCTGTCACCTCCAAGCTTTCTGCCTCAGAAGTCCTGTCCCCAGTCTAAGGGCACCCGGGACCTTAGTTTGCACGTTTGAAACATTGCTAGTCTTGTTGTAGTGGTAAGGTCTGTGCTCTCCGCAGTTTCTGCAGAGCTTTTCCCCAGAGACATATAACACAGTTGCATGGTCCCCCTGGGGAGAGCGCCCATAGGAGCCATGAGCACTCGACCGGATGTGACCCTGAGCTCTAGTCACCGCTTCTGCCTGCCACACTCTAGGGAGCTGTCAGCCTGTGGTCTGGGACTGGCGCTGAGCAGACAGTCCTGTCACCTGCACATCAGCCCCTGATAGCTGGCGTAGGCACCTGCTCTCGGGAGGGCCATCAGCGCCGAGGAGCGGTGCTTCCAGAGCATGGAGCCAAAGGCTCGGGGTTGTTCTGTTTAAATAGGGAGAAAGTTACGTGAGGACCAGAGAACTCACCTGATAACTAAGCGTTCGAGTACTGAGAAGCATGACCACGAGAGGAAGGATAGACTGTTTGGAACCGGACCAGAGAGAGTACGGGGCATATGGCGCTTGCATTGCACACGCCTGGTCCTGGTTTGATTCTAGGCACCACACTTGTCTCCCAACACCCCTGAGCACAGAGCTAGGAGTAAGCCCTGACACAGCCAGGTGTGGCCACACACACACATACACACACACACACACACACACACACACACACACACACAACAATCTAGCTGGACTCAGAACTTATAGGTTCAGAGCTTTTATAATTGTCAGATTTTAGACTTACAAAGCCGTGTTGCCCATTTTCAAATCCAAAAACTGAGAAACAGATGTTAGCCACTTCCTTGACTCACACAAAGCCTCAGAAGTGCTTAGCAGCAAGCCAGGTCTCCTAATCCTGTCCAGTCTTCCCACTGCTTCCTTTCATTCTCTTTGTGGGTTTGAGGTAATGTCCATGATTGTTATCAGACTGTTGTTTCAAATTAACACAGTGGCTTCTTTCATTTTCTTTTCAAAAATCTGAACATCTTGAATAATTGTTACCTAGGAAATCCTGTCTTGTGTATTTTGAAGTGCTGTGGTCCGAAACAAAGGATTTGGCAGCCTTTTTGAATATTACACGTGCAGATTTTTACATATTTCATGTAAGAATATGATTTTAACATTTAAAGAGGTAAAATCCAACAAATTATCTTGATGTTTTCTATGGATCAACCCAGTAGCATTTCTAACCAGATAACATGCATCAGAACAGACCCCGTAAGCTGACAATCTGAAATACATAATGAGCTCACGCAGTTCAGACACCTCTCACAGTGCAGCCCAGTCAACACATAACAGAAGACTGGAAAGAAGATACACAATTTTAAAAAAGAAAATGATACACAGGTCTCCTACAAGCACGTAAAAAAATGTTTGATCCCACTTTTCATTGGGGAAATGCAAATTCCCAGTGAGCTATCACCTCACACCTTTGAGAATGAACTCTATCAAAAAGCCTGGAAAGGGGCCCAGGCAGTCGTACAGTGGGTAGGGCCTTGCCCTTGACTGACCTGGGATTGATCCTCTGGCATCCCATATGATCCCTCGAGCACTGAAGATCCCTGAGTGCAGAGCCAGAAGTAAGCACTGAGCACTACCAGGTGTGGCTCCCAACCCCACAGGTGTAAAAACCTGTAAATAACAAATGTTGGCAAGGGTGCTGAGAAAGAACTCAGGTACACTTTGAGTAAGAATATGTTTATGCAGCCTCTACTGAAAACATTATGTCAACGCTTTTAAAAATTTAAATGAAGTACTATGTTATCTAGATATTGTTGTGTTAGCCAGTTCATTGGCATTTATCCTAAAAATATGAAGACATTAATTTGAAAAGATATGTATATCTCAATGTGTATAGCAACATCCATCACAATCGCCTGAACATGGAATCAACTCAAATACCTATCTATGAATGACTAACTAAAAACAAAATTGTTAAACACAGACTTCATGGAATATTACTCAGCATTTACAAAGGTGAAATTGTGCCTTTTATGACATCATGAATGGAGCTTGTGGTGGTTATGCTAAGTGGAATAAGACAGAGTATGAAATACTATTACCGAGTGATTGCATTTATGTGTAGAATAAATAATGAAAGCAAATGAATTGTCTAACACAACCAAAATACCACTTAGACACTGAAAAGTACAGAGACAAAAGGAAATGTTCAGGAAACATGAGTTAATTAATTATTTTGACAGTGTGACGACCTGGGTCCTTGATGCTGGACAAAGTGAGACTTAATACAACTGGAGGTGTAAAACTGTACCCTGGAATTTTATAAGATGGTATATCAGTGAGGTGAATCGCTTAGATTTGTTTATAAAGATGAATATGAATAATAATTTTAATAAAACTTTTCTAAAGTACTACTGTGAAGTGTTAAACTGAGGTGCCAGAGAAATGGCCTAGGCCGAGCATTCAGCCAACCCTGGTTCAATTTCTTACACTATATGGTACCCCCAGCACTGCTGGGGACCCCCAAGTAGTCCTCAGACTCTGGGCCATTGGCCAAGAGTCGCCAGAAGAGGCCTTTGCTCCTCCTAAGCGCCACTTGGGAGGTATCGATCCTCTGCCCACCTCAAAAATGTATCACTAACAGAGAAATTTTAAACTGTTAACTGAGAAACCAAACTAGAGTTGGGCTATTTTACCTGTTGCTTGAAAAAGCGTTAAATGTACATGAAAGAGATTAAAGTTGCATTGCCGAATTAATAAGCAAGAGTTTTCAAATTTAATATGAGCAACTTGATGCTAAGCTACAGCTTTTTCCCGAAGTTTCCAAGTTACTGAAAATTAGCTCATTTTCCCCTCAAGTTGTTGATTTGAGCGGTCCGAGTGCCTTCAAAGCATTGACGCCAAGGCAGCACCTTGACAGCCTTTTGGCAACGTCGGAGGCTGTGGTGAGCTCCACCGCCCGGTGTTGGCTCTCCCCAACTTATCAAAATGATCCATTGCTCTGCCACCCAAACTGCCCAGTGCAAAAAGGAGCCCTAAAAAATGAGGTGAATGAATTTAGAGGTAGTCCATTTTTTCTTTTCCAGTTTTGAAAAGTGTGTTTTCCTTCCAAGTCACATGTCACTTATTTTGGGGATTCATTCAGAAGTAAATTGAATACCATTGTGAGGCTAATTGTTGCAGTGTTTGAAGACCTCCCAGTGCTTTTTTTTTTTTTTCTTTTTTTTTTTGTCGTCTGAGGTTTCGAGACCTCCTCTGAAAAACTACCAGTTGGCCAGGCCTGTGCTGTGCTGGCACAAAAACCATTGTCTTTGTCATCCGTACCCGGCTACTTATTAAAAGAATGAAAACAGAATCAGAGTTGACATTTATCCTAACTGCTAAGGCCCTTCCTTCTTCATTTTCTGCCACTTTCCAAAGGCAAGAGTTATAGAAACTGAAATTGGAATAGAGCTAAAAGATAGATAATACTAATCTGTTTAATGCATCGATCGGAACAATCCTGATCTTTTTTTCAGTAGTTGACATTTTAACCTCAGTGATATCTTTGCTCTTTAGAATAAATGTTTTTAGAGAACAGATTGCCTATTAATAGAACTTCCAGAGTCAAAGGGGGAGGTGGTGTTTAAATTTTTACATCAGGCTGTAAAATGTTGATGAACCTTGAGGTATTAATTCTGAGAGAGATTACGAACTGTAAAACCCTGATCGTTTCCTGGATTAGACCTATTAAGAGTTGTTTAGATAACACGCTCTGAATTACTTCCTCTCAGGAAACATTGAAACTGGAAATGTTAGCCAGGCACACATACCGAAGCACTTAGAACGAATGCATTGTTTCTTTCGCTGTTAAAAAAGAAAGAAAGAAATTATGCAAATAAATCACATCTGTAGAAACCAAGGGAGACTGTTTGGCTCAGCTGCCAAAGGAAGAACATTTATTTCTGAGATTCATCATCTGTCACTTGACAGTGACCACAAAATTGGCCAGTATGTTAGTGTCATCATTTTACACAGAGCTCACTGCTAGCATCGGCAGTGACATCAGAGCTGGGAGCACAGAATTGTACTCACCCAGGCTGTGCTTGGGAATCCAGCGATTTCCTTTAAAGGTTCACACATTACTCCAGATTGTTGGCAAAACCGTTGAACATGCCCAGAAAGTGGCATCCAGTCAGGACGTTTGTGGTCCGTTTCATCTCCGCACGTCCTGTCTGCTGCATGGCTCCAAGCCGTGTGGGCAGGACGCCTGGTGTTTTCTGTGTGGCCCTCACTCAGCTGATGCGCTTTTTTCTTTCCAGAAGGTAGATGTTCATGAAGGAGGACGAGGGGGAGGGGAGGAAGAGTTGTTTTAAAGAGCTACCAAAGAGCTTTGTGAGTTTTTTCACATGTGGCAAGCATTGTTGACTCCCGGAACATGAATTGGAAGTATTTTGTTGCATGACTGAACATGTGTGCATTTCTCAGATCTCCTGAGAGTCCTCTCTGCATCCCTGTCTCTGTCCTGATCCAACTACATGAGCTGCCAAGTTGGGTTGTTGTTTTTTTTTTAACAAAGTTTTAATAAAAATGGAAGGAGAGCAGTACCCTGGAACATTTTAGAGACTGGTCTCTCCGCAAACGATCTATTTTCAATCATTTCAGCATGTTCACTTCCTTAGGGATACAATGGTAATGATATTCCAGGCCCTCTTCTGACATTAAGTTTTATTCCAGGATAAGGCACTCAATAAAAACTCGAGCCGTTCGTTAGCATAGAGAGAAGGATGATGTTTAGAAGTACTGGTCTGGGCTTGAAAATAGTAGTGATTGGAAATAGAAGCTAACGTAAAAGACAATGTAAAGAGGAATTATAAGAGTAAAATGTTTTTATTGTTAACGAAAGTAGCATGAACCTCTTTATGAAGAACAGATCATTGCTCTGTGGGAGGTGGTTTTGTACACTGACTGAGCGCTTAACGTCAAGGGTGGTGTTCCTTCTTACAAGTAAGGAAACTGAGCCTCAGCAAAGTAAAACACTTTATCTGAGATCACCTAATATAAAGGCAGGAATCAAACTTGACTCTGTAGTTTAGTGAATAATATTGAAACGGTTCATTTTCAGAGGTCATGTTTTTTCCCATTCACCTAAACCTTTCGGTAAAGGGACAAAGAGTACTTTTTTAAGAGCGTGTAGAATGCAAGCAACCATAGATTAGACAGAAATGAGCAGATATATTTACGTTGTAAATAAAGTTCAGTAGAACTTTATTTTTTGGGCGTATTGAATACACCACGGGTAGCTTGCCAGGCTCTGCCCTGTGGGCGAGATACTCTCGGTAGCTTGCCGGGCTCTCCAAGAGGGGCAGAGGAATCGAACCCAGGTCAGCCACATGCAAGGCAAATGCCCTACCTGCTGTGCTATTGCTGCAGCCGTATTCAATATGCAAAAATAGTAACAAGTCTCAAAATGGAGACATTACTGCTGCCCACTCGAGCAAATTGATGAGCAATGGGATGACAGTGATACAGTGACACAAAACTTTATTTACAAAGTCAGGATCTAGGCCAGAGGAGAAGGGTGGGCATGGGCTGGGGACAGCACAAAGTTCTGGCCTGTATAGGACCCCAGATTCAGTCTCCAATACCACATGACTTTCTGAGAACTACTTGAAACTGCCAAGAGAAGAAAAAGAATTGTGGGCAATTCAGTTGCCAGTCCCAGATCTATATTGCTGTAAGGTTAGTAAGTACTATATCTGAGGTCACCTAATATAAAGGCAGGAATCAAACTTGACTTTGTAGTTTAGTTTGGTGAATAATGTTAAAAGTAAAAGGCTTTGTGCTAAAGTGAAAGTTAAATACCGAAGAAATCTTTATAAGCACTTGGTGGCCAGTGTCAAGGGAATGCAATGACTGAATCCTAGACCCTCTAGGAAATGAAGGCCAACCTTCACCCATGCCAGGAGCTTTCCTCTGTAAATGACTCATTAGCTTAAAAAATCCTTAATCTGGGGCTGGAGAGATAGCACAGCGGGTAGGGCGTTTGCCTTGCACGCGGCCGACCCGGGTTCAAATCCCAGCATCCCATATGGTCCCCTGAGCACGGCCAGGGGTAATTCCTGAGTGCAGAGCCAGGAGTAACCCCTGTGCATCGCCAGGTGTGACCCAAAAAGAAAAAAAATAAATAAATAAATAAATAAATAAATAAAAAATCCTTAATCTATATTCTTCAGAACTGTTGAAGTCAACACACACAAGTGCGAAAGCCCAAGAAACTTACAGACCAAAGAAATATATATATGTACTGTGGGACCCAGGGTTTTGATCCCAAACACCCACCGAAAAAGGACATTAATGAGGAAAAACTGTGAAATCAAAAAATAATAATAATAATAGCTTACTCAATAGAAATTTACCAGTGTTTAATTTCTTTGATTAATATGCCATAGTTATAGAAGATGTTGAAAGGATGAGCTTGGTGATGGTTGTATGGAAATTCTCTATACTGTCCTCTCAGCAATTCCGTAAGTCTAAAATTGTTCCAAATAAAAATACAATTTGAAAAAAATATTTATTTGGATTCCTAAACTGGGGCCCGAGAGAGAACACAGAGGACCAAGTGCCAGGAATAGACCCAGAGCACTGCTTAATGTGGCCCAGTAACAAAATTTTAAAAATCTTAAATTACACCAATCCACATTGATGGGCAGAATCAACATAGATGAGTTCTTGCAAAAAATTGTGATAATAATAGCACTGTCATCCCATTATTCATTGATTTGCTCGAGCGGGCACCAGTAACATTCTATTGTGAGACTTGTTGTTACTGTTTTTGGCATATGGAATACACCACGGGGAGCTTGCCAGGCTCTGCCATGTGGGCGGGATACTCTAATATCAATAACAATAATAATAATAATAATAATAATAATAATCTTTCATCTGAGTCACCCGAAATGAACTTTAAATCTTAGGAAGCAAAATTGACCTTCAAACAGGATAGTGCTGACGTTTCTGCACAGATAACGCGTCCTACCAAAAAAAGCCAGTTTACTATAGAAACAACAAAGCTGATTGTGTTTTATAGCACTCATGCAGATTAACAGATTGCTTGTTCCAAAGGTTAACAGTATATAGAGTTGACCTAGAATTGTGAGCAAGAAATTTTTAATGATTATTTTCACTTTCTGGCAGTGCTCTGGGGGCCATATGGGATGCTGGGGATTGAACCTGGGTCAGCTGCATGTAAGGCAAATGGCCGACCCTTTGTACTATCACTCTGGCCCTACCTAAATTCCTAAACACTTCCATACTGATGATTCCTACTTGAGTTAGCTGTGGGTACATGGTCGGTTACTTCATCCGCTCTTTTAGTAACAGAAAAGGGAGCAATTAATCTCGGCCTTAATGTAAGCATCGTATTAAAACGTAACAGCATAATAGAGGGCTTGAGATGTGCTCAGTGGTATAGCACTTGCCTTGCAGGCACATGTAAGGCCCTGGATTCTATCCCTGGTACCCAGTGATCCCCTGAGCACCACCGGAAGCATTTCTGAGCCAAGAGTTACTGACAAGCCTATTAACAGGTGTGGCTAAATAAATAGTTAACGTGATAGAATTATTGACTGTCCCTGCCTATGAGTAAGATACATAAATCATAGATCAAATACTATCAAAGAAAATCAGGCATAGTCCGGAGAGATACCACAGCAGATAGGGCAGTTGCCTTGTAAGTGGCCTAACCAGGTTCAATGCCCAGTTACACATATCGTCTCTCTTCCTCCCTTCTTCCCTCCATCCCTTCTTCCTTCTTTCCCACCTTCCCTTCCTTCCTTTTATTGTTTTTCTTGTTGGCTCAGGGCTGGAAACCAGGAAGAGGGTGTGGGATGAACCCAGCCCCCACACTCACTGTTGGCTCACCAGCATTGACTACATCCCCAGTCCCTTACTAGGTACAGAAATAGCATTAAAATATATATATACATATATTATTTTCATAAAAGTAGTTCACAGGGGCTGGAGCGATAGCACAGTGGGTAGAGCATTTGCCTTGCACATTGCTGACCCGGGTTCAATTCCCAGCATCCCATATGGTCCCCTGAGCACCGCCAGGAGTAATTCCTGAGTGCAGAGCCAGGAGTAACCCCTGTGCATCGCCGGGTGTGACTCAAAAAGCAAAAAATAAGAAGTAGTTCGCAATAGTTCATTACAGATAAAATACCAAACACCACTCCCACAACCAAGCACCTTCCCACCATAGTAAGAGGGAAGTGTGTGAGGGTTGTTGTGTTTCATTCTGGAGCCATTTAAGCCTGAATGTAAGAGAATACAGGCAAGTATGTTAGAAACCAAACAAATGTGTGATACTTTTGATAAGTGAGGTAGAATGTAAGAGGTTGCATGGCCGCGAATGCAGCCACATGCTCCAGGAAATTCTGTGCACTCTCTCCCAGAGCTTTAATTTATAGTCTCTGGGTCTTGGCCATTGATGAGATTACATGGCGCCAGGGGCAGTTTGTGGGTGTGACTGCCAAGCTACTGGAAAACTGGGGACCCTGGGGGAGGAGGCCCAGGCCTGATCCCTGCCTATGAGATCTCAGTCACAGGTTCCCGCATACCTAGATTTTCCTATTAGTCTACTCTTGAGTGAGGTTCATCCTGTCTTGGGTGAGGTTTGTCCCCTCTTGGTTGAAGCTCATCCAAGCATGCGGAGAGTGGCCTTGAGCAAGGCTGCGAATGCAATCTGGAGGTTTTCAGACACCAGGGTTCTGCTTGGGGCCGGGAGGGACACTCAACCCACCCCGCTCCAAGGTGCCCTGGTGAAGACAGTCTGGCCCGGGGTCAGGAAGTTCTGCTCAGAAATAGTATTTGATTAAAAAAGAAAAACTTGCAAGTTCTTTGTAGAAATTCTAGAGTTAGAAAATTTTTCTAGCAATGGGATAAAGAATATCGTTTTTTGTTGTTTTTGTTTGGGAGGGGTTGGTTTGGGGCCACACCCAGTGGTGCTCAAGGCTTACTCCTGATTCTGCGCTCAGGGATCACTCCCGTGGGCTTGAGGGACCATATAGGGTTCCAGGGATCAAACCCAGGTTGGGCACATGCAAGGCGAGAACACTGCCCGCTGTACTATCACTCCAGACCCAGTATCAGTTTTAAGTCAGCAAACTTCTTTACTGTTTAAATTAAAACACTGATGATATTTACATTAAAATGATAAAATAGGCAGAAAAAAATACCTAAAAATTGTCTACTGTTACTTTGCCTTTCAATTTCACATTAACTGCTACCTTCTTTGCTGAAAACTAAACATTTCACGAAGAAATTCATTGTGATATATAGATCATCTTGCCATAGATATTCTAATTGGGCATGAGGATGGGGTCCTTGATAAAATCAATCAAAGGAACAGAATAGACATGATATATACATAGTTTTTTTAAATGAGTAATTAGACAATGAAATAGGAAATCAGAGTGATTGTTTCGGTGACCCTTGCCTTTTTTTGTTTTAAGTTTCTTAAGGACTATAGCAAGAGAAAAGGATCTTTCTGAGATAAATACTGAATTTTTTTTTTTTAAACCCTACAACAAGACCAGGACATTCCATTCCTGTTCTACCCTCTCCCCCACCACAGGAAAAAAGGATGAGTCATTTAGCAATGATTGAAAATTCATCTTTGCCCATCAGTGGCAAAGTCATTATCTTTAAACATCTGCACTTGCGTTATAGAACACCTGATTTTTATTTTTAATCAGAAAAAGATTCAACCGTGTGTGTGTGTGTGTGTGTGTGTGTGTGTGTGTGTGTGTGTGTGTGTGTGTGTGTGTGTGTGTGTGTGTGTGTGTGTGTGTGTGTGTGTGTGTGTGTGTGTGTGTGTGTGTGTGTGTGTTGGAGGTTCTTGGGCCACACCGTGTAGTGCTCTATTCCTGGCTCTGTGCTCAGCTGACCCTCCAGGGAACCTTATGTAGTGCAGTGGTTGGAACTGGGTCAGCCTCATGCAAGGCAGATACCTTAGTTCTTGTACTTCCGCCACAACCTTTTTTTTTTTCAATCAAATCACTGTGAGATATACAGTTACAAAGTTGTTCAGTCATAAAGTGTTCCACCACCTATCCTTCACCAGTGTACATTTCCCACCACCAATGTCCCAAATTTCCCTCCTGCCCCACCCCCTCCCCCACCCGCTCTCTCACTCACTCTTGCTCTCTCTCTCTCTCTCTCTCTCTCTCTCTCTCTCTCTCTCTCTCTCTCTGCCATTATGGTTAAGAAGCAACCCTTTTAGGGGCCGGAGCGATAGCACAGCGGGTAGGGCATTTGTCTTGCACGCGGCCGACCCGGGTTCGATCCCCGGCATCCCATATGGTCCCCCAAGCACCGCCAGGAGTAATTCTTGAGTGCAACGCCAGGAGTAACCTCTGAGCATCGCTGGGTGTGACCCAAAAAGCAAAAAAAAAAAAAAAAAAGCAACCCTTTTAAACCTTTTCACATGTTTTGACAACTGTTCAACCAACTCTTGTTGAGCAAAACAAAATTCCCAGTATCCATTTCAAATCTTTCTGCTTTACAGCTGGGGTCCTCCGTCTCTTGAAAATAAAATGATGAATCAGTCCATGCAGTCATTAATTTGACATGGCTTTCATGGGGAAAGGGAAGGAAGAGGGTGTGGTAGGAAAGAGAAGAGCACTAGACAAAAAAGGTAAATTAGACATACTGTGGTTTTCTTTGAAAGAGAGAAATGCTATTTTCAACAAAAGCAAAGGAGTATTGAAAGCCATGAGTCAGGCACAAACTCTGTTCTGTGTTAAGTAAATTTCTTGTCCCCACAGCACCATCAATGTTAATCCCCCCAGATTGGGCTTTGTCTGCTGACCTTCCACACCCAGATTTCTCAGGTGCAGGGCTTGCTGAGGTTTTTAGTTGCGGGAGAGCCGGTTTCTATTCTTCGGGGGTGAGAGGGGGTGGTTATCCACTTCCCTTTGCCTTTCATGGGACCTTGAGACCCTGTAGCGTTCCGTGTAATTTGGGTGATTTTTCTTTCTCTTAGGTCTGAACTTATTTCAACCTTCTTTTTTTTTCCCCCTTTCTTGAACCACTAGAGTTAACTGTTCTCATCCTGTTTCTTCTATTCAGGGAGCGTTGTCGCTGCCGGAATGGCATCTCATCCTCCTCTTCATTTTTCCTGCCCTCTGCCGACGGGGAATCATCCTTGACCTCCACCTCCCATTCTTCCAAGTCCTCACTGTCTGCTGTGAATTCTTTCCAATCACCTCGTAGATTTTGCTCCTGGGGAGAGATGAGGATAGACCTTTCTTAGCTGGAGGGCCTGATTCCTTTCCACAATCTTCATCAGCATCTTCAGATTCCTGACACTGGGTAATAATTACTGACCTTGTGTGCTGTCAGAACAGAGCTGAGTGCAGGCATCAAAACTCCACGTGCCCCACCTGGAGCTGATGGTGGCCCCCAATCCCAAGCCAGTCCCCACATGCAGCTGATAGAGGCTGCTTTTTTTTTTTTTTTGAGGAAGTAAGTTTGGGGGTCATGCACAGCAGTAGTTAGGAGCTATTTCTTTTTCTGTGCTCAAGTGACCTCTGGCAGTGTAGGGGAACCATATGTGGAACCAGAGATTCAGACGAGGGTCTGCAGCTTGAGCATAAATGCCCTAACCCCTACAACATAATTGCTACCCATGCTGCAGCCTCTTCATGGCTTTCTTTAGTTTAAGCCCCTTAATCAGACACGAACCCTGAGACCCAATTTCTTGAATGAATCACATCCAGAAGCACTCGTTGAGGGTTTGCCTCTCTTTGGATTGAATTTGATCATCTGATTAGAATATGGCGATCTTCCCCTCCCTATACTTTTTCTCCTACGCAATTAATGATGCCTTAAAGAACGACTCTTGAATCAAGCTCCTGCTGTACATTTGCATTGATTGGTGATTCTTGCATATATCAGTCTATTTCATAATTATTGCAGGGTTATGATTTTTTACCACTATCCTTCATTGGTCAGCTTTTTCCCAGTAGTTTTTTTTTTTATTTCTTCATTTTTACTAATAGGATGGACTTAGACATTCTTACTCTACCCAGTAGGTTATAATTCATTAAAGTCTTTTATTCCGTTGGCCAAGATTTGTTCATGGGAGCTGATTCAGGCTGACTTCTGTGTCTCCTTGCCATCATTTTATCAGCTCTTCTTTACTTTCTTGAGCAACCAAATGTCCCAGGCTCATCTCTTACCTTCCTTGCCCTGGCCTTGTATTCACTCATTTTCTTACTTCAAGATGCCGTGGGGGAGTAGTTGTCGTGGAGAATGGTTGGGTCTTTGGTACAGAGAGTTGTGTCAGATGCACCATACCCATACACCTGAACAGCACAAGTCTCCAAGAAAGAACATGATATTAGTGGGGACTTCTTGTCTCTATTTATTTTTAATTTTTTTTTAATTTTCAGTTTATACCCTGCAGTGCTTGGGTTTATTCCTGGCTCTGTGCTCAGGGATCATGTGGGATGCCAGAGATCGAACCCAAGTTGGCCACATGCAAGGCAAACAAACACATCTCCTCGCTCTGGCCCGTTTTCCCTGCCTTTTGACAATAGTCAGAGAAACAGACACTCTCGAGTGACTTCCCTTAGTTCTCTGACTCTACCCACTCTGCTTCCTTTATTCTTTTTGAAATATTAGATGGTTGGATTCAGCTGTTTCCAGTTGCATTCCACTTTTTAAAAATACTTCTTGAATTTCGTTTTATTTTTTAATATGTAGAGCATTATTAACATACTTCCTAGGAGTCAAAACTATAGCAGGAAAGACTCCAGGAGGGGAGACTCCTTCTTGTTTCCCTCCTGAACATTCTACCCACCGGCCTCCTGCAGGTGATTTCATTCCTTTCTACTCTTGTTTTTCTTCTGTTTGTGTGTTTGGGGGAGGGGGGACACAAAAATAAGCAGAAAATGTAGCAATTTTTTTCTTCTTTTTGGCATTTTTTGGTTCTGGTTTTTGAGCTACCCCCGGCAGTGCTCAGGACTTATTCTTGGCTCTGCATTCAGGGATCACTCCTGGCGGGCTCAGGGTACCATATGGGGTTACTGGGGATCAAACCCAGGCCAGCCCCATGCAAGGGAAGCGCCCTACTGCTGTACTGTCTCTCCAGCCCATTTTCTTCCTTTTAAAATAAGTATGTATAATATAAAAGATTGATGCGAACTTAGCATGGACACCTGATCAGCATAGCACACTACAGCCCAGGATTCCTGGACTGGAGCGATAGCACAGCAAGTAGGGCATTTGTCTTGCAAGCGGCCGACCCGGGTTTGATTCCTCCATCCCTCTCGGATAGCCTGGCAAGCTACCCGTGGTGTATTCGATATGCCAGAAACAGTAACATGTCTCACAATGGAGACGTTACTGGTGCCCTCTTGAGCAAATCGATGCACAACGGGATGACAGTGCTACAATATAAAAGATTGGCTGTTATATATACACTTTGCTTTTTTAACCCTCTTGACAGTATATCCTAGAAGTCAATTTCAAATCAATTTATTGAACTCATTTCCACACTCTTGTATACTATCTGTGTGTGTGTGTGTGTGTGTGTGAGAGAGAGAGAGAGAGAGAGAGAGAGAGAGAGAGAGAAAGAGAGAGAATATGTATGTATGTTCCTTAATGTATGCATTCTGTCTTTGGGCATTTAGATAAGTTCCAGAATTTTAAAAATATTAACACTATGATTAATAACCTTGTATGTGTATTATTTTTATTTTTGGAAGAATATCTTGAGGGTAAATTGCTGGGAACAGAATTGATAGGTGAAAGGATATATATGCATAGTTGTGTTATATTTTGCCAAGTCCCTGCCATGAAATTTGTATCATTTTTCATCTTCATAAGGACAGAGTACCTGCTTCCCCATAGCCAATTAGTGTGATGTCAAGCTTTGTGATTTTGGGGGGTGGAAAGAGGGTTGGGCCCTAGCTTCTTTCACCCTTGAGGTCAGCTGCATGAAGACAAGCACTTTAACCCCCATACTATCTTTTTGGGGCCGGAGCAATAGCACAGTGGGTAGGGCATTTGCCTTGCATGTGGCCGACCCGGGTTTCATCCCTGACATCCCATATGGTTCCCCAGGCACCGCCAGGAGTGATTCCTGAGTGCAGAGCCAGGAGTAACCCCTGAGCATCACTGGGTGTGACCCAAAAAAAGCAAAAAAAAAAAAAAAAAAAAACCTATACTGTCTTTCTGTCCCATGCTTTAAAAATTTATCAGCATTGTAAAAGTTCCAGTGAAAATGGTATCGCAGTGCAATTTTAACTTATCTGTTTTGAATTACAAAGGAAGTTGGACATCTTTTCATAGATTTGAAAGCCATTAATTAGCTTACTTTTGGGTGAATTTTTTTCAGTGGCCCCTGTTTTTCTTGAGGATCTTTGGTCATTTTATAAAAACTACTTATTTTCTGCAGTTTTTAACTTTATCTGAGGTACAGATGGAAGTTAATTTTTCTCAGTTTCATTTGATGTTGTTTCTCTTGTTTCTTGCCATCCAGAAACTTTCTGACTCAAATAACAAGTGATGGGTTTTATTAGAAAATGTATAATTGACACAGAGAAATTGGGAAAAAAAAACCAATAAGGTTTTAATAGGGGAGATGA
The DNA here is from genome assembly GCF_027595985.1 of Sorex araneus. NCBI lineage: Eukaryota > Metazoa > Chordata > Mammalia > Eulipotyphla > Soricidae > Sorex > Sorex araneus. Next base: position 342,834,253 of record NC_073303.1, on the reverse strand, counting down.
ACAAGAGAAAGATTGTTAGAATAAAACAGCCATGAAAATAGACATGAACACATCTACATTTGAGTTTGTTAAGTAAGTTAAATCATTAATAAATGAACCATCAAGATTAGGAGAAAATAGGGTCAGCGAGATAGCCAATTGGGTAGGTGCCGACTTTTCATATAGCTGACCCAAGTTTGTCCCCCCGAAAGCTCTGAGGCCTCGGTGTGTTGCCCCAAAATAAAAACAAGAATAAAAATGAAGAGACTAGAGGGAAATACTGGAACATGTTCTATGCATTATTATGTGTTTCGCAGCATCTTGGTGAAAATAGTACCCTGCCAGTCATGGCAATAAAACATGTCTGTAGGCCTGAGAGATAGTACAGCAGAAAGGCACTTGTCTTGTGTGCAGCCAGGTTTGATCCCCTGGTTGCATACAAGACCCCATATGATCTGTGCAGCCCTGCCAGGAGTTATCCTTGAATGCAAAAACAGGAGTAAGCCCTGAGCACAGCCTGGTATGGTTCAAAAAGGCAACAAGTCTCCAGACATTGTCCATTGTCCGTTACTAGTAGGGGGTAGAAGCAAAATATATTGATCAGAACCTTTCATGTGTACAATTTTAATTTAGGAGCCTAATGTTTATGAATAGGATCATAAAGGAAAGTTTTGAGGAATGAAGAAAGGGAGGGAGGGGGTGGAATGGAAGCAAGGGGAGGGCAGGAAGGAAGGAGAAGGAAAAAGGAAAGAAAGAAGGAAGGGAGCACGGAAGGAAAGGAGAGAGGGAGTGAGGGAGGAAGGAATTTTTAAGAGGCCCAAGAATAACTCAGCTCCCGCTTTGCAAGTTTGATGCCCAGTGCTCTGCATGGGACCCCTGGCACTGCAGTAGATTACTGAATTTCTCACCCACCACAGCCAGGTGTGTGCACGCACTGCAGCTGAAGCACCTGACCCCCAGCAAGCCTCACTAGCAAATCTGTGTGTGCCGCAGGTGGGATGAGAACCCCAGAGCACATGTGAGTGAGCACCGCAGGGACCCCTGATGAGCTCAAGTAGAATGTACAATCACCTTAACAAAGTCTATGATTTCTAGCCAGCATCTCAGTCAAGTGTATGAGCACCATAACCAAATGTATAAGCCCCCAGGTCACCTAGCAACAAAGGAAAAAGGGCGTGTGCAGCTTCGTACTTGCAGGAGTTATCAAATTGATGCCAGAACTAGCTCAAATGGTAGAAAGTGTGTCTCGTATCTGAGAGGCCCTGAGTTCAGTCCCTGGAACCATATACTCTCCCTAGCCTCTCTCTGAGTACTACCAGGTGTACTCAGAATAGTCCCTGAGCACCGAACCATCAGACCTACACCCCCTGGAGGGTCCCCAATTTAAAATAAAAAAACTATAATTTGGAGTTCAGGCAATAAATTGAAAAGTATATGGCATAAATGGTTTCTACAGTACCTAAAATGTAATTAATAAGATGAAAGAAAATGATAGACACAATAATATGCAGAATGAAGGACAACAGAGAATATATAAAACAAGAGGTAAGCAGACAGAATAAATGGAGGATGTATTTTTTATTTTAATATTGAGAAACATTATCTCAGCATAGGAAACGGAAGATAGATAACTTCCTAAATAGCAGGACCAATGAATTAGGATAAATATTAGAGTACAGTGGGCAATATTAATCTTTCAATTTTACACACACACGCGCGCATGCGCGCACGTACCCTTTCTCCATGTAGTTTCACTTCTAGGAATTTGTTCTCAGAAACTGTTTGGATCATAAAAAAGAAAGTACATTGCAGTATTATTTTTAACTGCCTAACATTGAAGAAATCCATCTGTCTTAGAATAAAATTGGTCAGATAAATTAAGATTCATCCATGTATAATGAAGTGTTTTAGATCAGTATAACCAGTATTGATATATATATATAATTTTATACTGCAAAAGGAAAATTATAATAAAAAGAAATTCAGTAACAGAATATGTGTGGGTATTTACTTCTCTGTGATACACTGATACTGCATTAATTTTCATATTTATGTAAAATTACTAACAAATTGCCATTACTGGTAAGATTAGGTACTATTGATTAATTTTCATATCTGTATTTTACAATATTTCTCCCATGAAAAATAAATAGTTTATACAGTAAAATGAAAGAATGGGAGAAATAAAACATTTTTCATTTTTTTTCACAACTCCAAGTTTAGAACATTATCTTGGCAAAATTATTTAAAATTTAAGAGTTAAAAAACTGGCAAAGTTTTAGAGCTGGAGAGATAGTACCAAAAATAAGGCTCTTTTTGCAGCCTTCGGCTGCAGCCAAAATCCTGATTCAAATCTCCCAGCACCACACAAGGTCTCCTGAAAACCAAGAGGCTCATTTCTGAGGATAGAGCCAGGAGTAGTCCTTCAAAAAAATTGGTAATATTTGAATAGTAAAGATAAAAATATTTTCTACAGTAATGTCCATTAAGGGCTGGAGTGATAGCACAGTGGGTAGGATGTTGCCTTGCAGGTGGCCAACCTGGGTTTGATTCCTCCATCTCTTTCGGAGATCCCGGCAAGCTACTGAGAGTATCTTCCCTGCACGTCAGAGCCTGGCAAGCTACCCGTGATGTATTCGATATGCCAAAAACAGTAACAGCAAGTCTCACTTGGAGACATTACTGGTGCCCACTCAAGCAAATCGATGAGCAATGGGATGACAGTGACAGTGATCAAATTATTAACCATATCAGTCTTTTTGATTGTTTAGGCTTGGGGACTGTATTTGGTGACAGCCAGGGCTTACTACTGACTGTGCTCAGGGAATCACTCCTGGGAGTGCTCAGACCATTTGCGTACCCAGTGCTATCTCTCCAGCTTCCTTGTCTTTGAATCGTGCTCATGATGATACTTTCTTTTTGATTTTCCCCCTTGTACTTCCCAAATTTTCACTAATGAACAAGTACCTTTTTTCTTGAGTGGGTGGTGGGGGTAAAAACATATTTTAAAAGTCAAACTTGGGGGCTGGAGCTATAGTACAGCGGGTAGGGTGTTTGCCTTACACGTGGCCTACCCGGGTTCAATTCCCAGCATCCTATATGGTTCCCTTATCACCGCCAGGAGTAATTTCTGAATGCAAAGCCAGGAGTAAGCCCTGTGGATTGCTGGGTGTGACTCAAAAAAAAAAAATGTCAAACTAGGATTGTGTTATTGTTAGCCATGAGAAGAAATAGAGGGGCTAGAGCAATAGCACAGTGGATAGGGCTTTTGCCTTGCACACAGCCAACCCTGGTTCAATTCTCAGCATCCCATATAGTCCCCTGAGCACTGTCAGGAGTCATTCCTGAGTGCATGAGCCAGGAGTAATCCCTGTGCATCACCGGTGTGACTCAAAAAGAAAAAAAGAAGAAGAAGAAATAGAGTGTCTAGATTTAGTATCAAAACAGCCTTTTTCTTTGTGTGCATGTGTGTGTTTATAGTTCTTCACATTTTTCTATGGATCGACGATGGGAAACTGACCTGACGTTTGGTTCCTCTGTTGTAGGTCGCTTCGGGTGAGTGCAATGAGGACACTGAGGTTTACAACATCACCCTGTGCACGGGGGACGAGCTCACGCTGATGGGGCAGGCAGAGATCCTTTACGCAAAGACATTCAAGGAAAAGTCCCGACTCAACACGATCTTCAAGAAGATCGGGAAGCTCAATTCCATCAGCAAGCTGGGGAAGGGCAAGATGCCGTGCCTCATCTGCATGAATCACCGCACCAATGAGAGCATCAGCCTTCCCTTCCAGTGCAAGGGCAGGTTCAGCACCCGCAGCCCCCTGGAACTGCAGATGCAGGAGGGGGAGCACACCATCCGCAACATCGTGGAGAAGACCAGGCTGCCCGTGAACGTGACGGTCCCCAGCCCCCCACCCCGGAACCCGTACGACCTCCACTTCATCCGGGAGGGCCACCGCTACAAATTCGTCAACATCCAGACCAAGACTGTGGTGGTGTGCTGCGTGCTGCGGAACAACAAGATTCTCCCCATGCACTTCCCCTTACACCTGACTGTGCCCAAGTTCAGCCTCCCCGAACACCTGGTGAAGGGGGAGGTGTGGGCCGAAAGCCTGGTCCATCACTGGCTGGGCATCTGCCAGGAGCAGTTCGACATAGACGAGTACTCCAGGGCTGTGCGTGACGTGAAGACCGACTGGAACGAGGACTGCAAGAGCCCCAAAAAGGGCCGGTGCTCCGGCCACAACCACGTGCCCAGCTCCCTGAGCTACGCCCGGGATGAGCTCACCCAGTCCTTTCATCGGCTCTCTGTCTGTGTGTATGGCAACAATCTCCATGGCAACAGCGAGGTAAACCTCCACGGCTGCCGGGACCTGGGCGGGGAATGGACCCCCTTCCCTCACGACATCCTGCCCTACCAGGACCCCGGGGACAGTGGCAGTGACTACCTGTTTCCAGAAACCAGTGAAGAGTCGGCGGGCGTCCCCGGGAAGTCAGAACTTCCTTATGAGGAACTGTGGCTGGAGGAAGGCAAAGTCAGCCATCAGCCCCTCACTCGCTCCCTGAGCGAGAAGAGCCGATGCGACCAGTTCAGAGGCTCCGTCCGGGTCCAGTGTGCCACGTCTCCCCTGCCCGGCCCGGGAAGTCTGGGAGCAGCAGTGAAGTCTTCAGAGATCGCCCTACCTCCACCTCCAGTGCCTCCCAAATCTGAAGCCGTAAGTCATTTCTGTTTGGGCGGCGCGGACCAGCCCCTCATCCTTGCTTGGTTATCCACTCATTTATTTTCTCTCCTAAAGAAAGGGAAAAACTCCCCCCGTGGAAGATCATCAGAAGGTGCAAATTTACTTCCTTAGAAGCGAAAGAAATGCCTGCTAACCTGTTTGTACTAGTTAGGAATTAGAGTTCTCCTTTTGCAGAGAGAGCTCGAAGGGCTTTGACAGCTACCCAGAGGACAGATACTAGAGAAAGGAGAGGAGAAGCTAAGAGCCCTGCAGAGAGATGGCTGATTTGTTACAGAGGTTACAAGTATTGATGCCTAGCTTCAAGAGCCATAATACAGCACGTAGGGCACTTGCCTTGCACGCTGACCAACCTGGGTTTAATCTTCAGCATCCCATATGGTTCCCTGAGCAGCCCAGGAGTAATTCCTGAGCACAGAGCTGGGAGTAAGCCCTGAGCTTCACCAGCTGTGACCCAAAAAAGCAATAATAAAAAATAAAATAAAAACCAAAGAGAAGTATCAGAGCCTGAATCACCGCACTTAGTCACAGCGGAGAGTAGGGAGAAAATGTTCGCCACAGAATGTGTTTTGGAGGTAGACGAAGAGGTATTTCCTGTTAGATGGAATATGGGTAGTGAGGGAATCGTAAATCCAGGAAAACTCCTACTAAACATTTAGCTAGAGTAGCAGAGTGACTCTGAGTGTCATTTGCAGTGATGGGGAGACTGAAAGAGGAATAGATTTATGTGGGGGAGGGATGCATCAAGAGCCATTCGTGTCTTCTGTGACCCTCCTGTAGGACCCAGGCTGCTCAGAGATCAAAGTGTTGCAGTGAGCTAATGAACACATACATGCAGAGGTATGGTGCACACGTGAGCAGAACCTGAGACTGATGTGGTTCTTTATTGCTTAGCCAATTTTTCCAGACATCGTGTAAGGGAGGGCATCAAATTTAGTGTAAAAAGATCAGTGACAGTGTGACAGATAAGTTCACCCATTTTGACCATTATCTTTGATTGACAGGCACTCCAAACCTTTGCTTCTCATTTTTAATCATTGGATTTCATTCTAAAGGGTAAAAGCACTAAAGAACACTGGATGTAATTCTGTTCTCTAGTTTGACAGTATTTATTACAATGGTATTCTGTTTTTGTCTATCTCCAACCAAATTCTTTTTTTAAAAAATCTTACATAAATCATAATAAATATTTTGATTTTTATAAAAAAATATAAATTAAAGTCAGAATCCATCTGACTGAAGCACAGATGGGAGGGAGGGAGGGAGGGAGAGAGGGAGGGAGGGAGGGAGGGAGGGAGGGAGGGAGGGAGGGAGGGAGGTAGACAGGAGGGAGGGAGGGAGGACGGGGGGAAAGAGGGAGGCAGAAAGCTCTACACACCCCATGGGTACTCTCTGTTCCCACTGGGTGATCCAAGACATGTCTCTGGAACCCTAGGCCTGTGCAGAACCCCATTTCATGAGCAAAAGAGTTTTGGTCTGCAGGCTAGAAATAGTCATCAGTTAGACCTGGATTCTAGGACCTTTCTGTTTTACAAGGAAGCTGACAGATGAAGAGATATGATTACGATTAGGTCGATTAAAATGTAATAAGCAATAGGCAAGATACTGATGTTAGAGATTGGCAGATGGTCACTGGATGGGGAGAGAAGATAGCTGGCAGCTCCTGTCGGGCACTGAATGCAAGATGCCCTCGTGAAGGTCATAGCAAGTGAGATGAGCACAGAGAATGTGTATTCACTCATCGGAAGAGCAGCGAATGAGGGGAGAGACAGAAGAGCCCGGGGAGAGGTGCAGAAGCTGAGACAAATGAGGAAAACCAAGTTCCTCAGAACAAGCCGTTCCTGAGCACTGGGACGGAAGGCCAGGAGCCAGTTGCGGGCCTCCTTAATAAAGGTCAGGGACCATTCCTCCAGGCAGCAAGATTTGCCTCCGTGCTGCAAAGCTTTCTTGAGAGGGGGTCACTTCTGGCTCTTTCCCCCCCGGGATACTCAAATGCCCGTGAAGGTGCTGGTCTGAACTTGCTCTGTTACCTAAAGGATTTACTTGGGGAAGTGTTGGAGGAGTCAGAGTCCATATATATGAGAGAGTGTTCCCCAGCCCCTGTGAAAAAACAGGTAAAAGAGAACTGTAAAAGAGCCTTGGTCATGTTAGCAGTATCTCAATTCAGTTCTCTGCTTCCTGTTGCTTACCGCTTGGAGCCCCCGTCTTTAACAGTAACTTGAGCACCTGGGGCCCTTTCAGCAGAATGGTCCCTTACCTCCAGACATAGCAGCTGGGGCTTATGTTTGCCGGCCGGTAGGTTGACTCATCCACGATGGTCACACCTCGAGTTTTTATGTAACTCACTCTAAGGGGCAAAACTAGCACCACTTGTTTTTCTGTGCCAAATGGAAAATGAATGAGACCATAAATATTAAAAGGCCCTGTCTTTGACCTGGGAGTTAAAAGAAAAATGCTAGTATTATGTGGGAAATGGAAGCAATCCTACAGAAGAATCCGTGTGGGCCTTCAGTTTATGCTATCACTTCTTATGACATAAGAGAATCTTTTCAGAATATGTCCAATGTTTATGGAATTCTAGAATCATAAAGATTTTTTTAATAAACACCTGAAATCATTTAATTACTAAAAAAAAATTTAATGGGCATTTCAAATGAAGTCATGTTTTTTATTGGGTCTGTGGCCACGAAATGAATTTTCCATTTTTAGGATGTGCGTGGGATCCAGAAAACGTCATGATCATTAGATGTGGCTTCAGCTTATAATTTTCAACAGGGAACTTTAATAAAACATAAAGGCAAGTGTTCTCACAAAATTAAATAAAGCTTCTTTGGATAGTTAACAGCGGAGTGAATCCTGGGAGGAAAAGGTGGTATGGAGTCTAATAGCTTTGTCACCTGGTAATTAGAGATGGCGATAAGCTTTCAAGTGAGCCTCTTTCAAAGGAGGCATCATCTGGGACGGTGACAACTCCCCTCACATCTTTAGAAACGGAAGGTGGGACAGTGCCCAAGAGAGCGTGTCTTGCAGAGTAAAGGAAGCAAAGCTGCTAGCTGGCAAGTGAACCCTGTCCATCACAGTCCTTGATCCTGACAGGCTGGCAGCCCCATTGCCCTGGGGGTCGGCCTGTTTGTTTCCTCTAGCTCTTCCAAGCTTCCTTCTTCACCTTCCCTGTCCTAAGTTGTCACACATATGTGTTCAGGGGCTGGAGCGATAGCACAGCGGGTAGGGTGTTTGCCTTGCACGTGGCCGACCCGGGTTCAGTTCCCAGCGTCCCATATGGTCCCTTGAGCACCACCAGGAGCAATTCCTGAGTGCAGAGCCAGGAGTAACCCCTGAGCATTGCCGGGTGTGACCTGAGAAGCAAAATGTGTGTGTGTGTGTGTGTCTGTGTGTGAGCAAAATGTGTATGTGTGTGTCTGTGTGTGTGTGTGTGTGTGTGTGTGTGTGTGTGTGTGTTCAGAGAGATAGTACAGTGGGTAAGGTGTTTGCCAAGCCAGGGTCAGCTCTCAGGACTGTGTTTGGTTTCCCAAACACTGCCAGAAGTCATCCTTAAGCATGGAGCCAGGAGCCCTCAACAAACACTTAGAAATGACTTGGCAGCCCTCCTAAGTGGCATTATGATTAACATAAATCCTTATTGGTGTGTATGTTAATTCTTACCCATTATCTTATAATGTTTATACATCCACTATTTTTATTTTCTGGGTATTGAGTGAAAAAAATCAAATTTTTTTTCCAGAGATACATCCTAAAAATGTAATAAGCTCCAAGAGTGAGCTTTATTTCCTACCCCTCTTTAGAAGGTGCTGTTTGGAAGAGCAGTGATGGCATGGCTTGATATTGTCTGAAATTCTCTAAGTAGAATGTTTGACTCCCAAGCTGCTGTGGCCTGTGTAGTAAATGACCAGTCATTAAAAGTCATTATCAAAATTACAGGATTACAATTCTTCTAAAACCATGCATACAGCAGTAATCAACACGGATACCCTAGAATCTAGAGATTAATGCCCTCTGTCTGTCTCAGCCACAGACAAAAGTATAGTCACTCTTGGTTGGTTGTTAACATTACAGCAATTTCGGAGCTTCATGAAAGGGAAACCATAAAAGGTTGTGAACCACTGGCTTAAACCACATTTTACTGCAGCGTTGCAGAATCTGTTAACCTTTGCAATAGTCAGGGATGCCCCTACAGCCTAGGAAAATCAGGGCAGAAGGGATTGAGTTATAAAACGAATTGGTAGCATAAACTGTCTAAGGCTGGAAGTCCATCGTAGATAAAGTTCCTGTAATGGGGCACTCCGTGTGGTTTTTGTTGAAAAAAAAAAAAATAAGATTTACAGAGTGAATTGAAACCAGATTGGCTGAACCTGGTCCAGTGAGTGCTTGAAAAAAACGGAACTAAATACAGAAGCGAGCTGCCCTGACTAAATCAGAAGCAAGCTGCACTGACTAAATCTGCCTCAAACAAGCCGAACAATTGGTGAGACAAGGAAATCCCAAGTATGAACTGAATGCAAGGAAAGACATCGCCTACTGCCAGGTGTGACAGATAATTGGAGGGTGGAGCGTGTATGTGAGTTTGAATTGACCATCTACTACTTAACGGCGTCAGGCCTTGAGCAAACGATTTAACCTCCCTAAGTCAGTTCCTGTGGGGCTAATAGCAGGTTCTTCCCTGCATGATCATATTGTGCAAAGCACTTGGCATCCTGCCCTGGCACATGAGCGGCATTCAAGGGAGAGAAGCAGTAACTTAATATAGGACGAGGTCTCACTGGGGTCAGAGATAAAGTGATTTGGGGAGAGCAGGTAAGTATAGAAACGTCTGCTTTCCTGGGTGGGGTGCAGTCGTCCCCACATTTCAGGAGTTTGGTGGGAGGGCAAAGGACGGCGGCGGGGGGGGGGGGGCAGGGTCCTTTTCTTTCACTCAGTCTCTAGAGTATTACAAAGACTCATTGGATTCAAAAATAAGAAAATATTCTCTTCATCTGGCTTTAGACGATCCCTAATTGAGAAGCTAGGATATAAAGTTATCCAGCTCTGGCAGTGAGTATGTCATTTTCAGAAACGAAGAACAGCTACACTAATATTTTTATGGATCTCAGTCATGTGTAGTCCCTTCAAGCAGGGTGGGGGTCGAGGAATGGGTAAGTCAAGGTGGTGGGTTTCAGCCTCTGTATTTGGGGAAAGGCGGGTTCACCGCATCTAGTGGTACCCAGAAAACTGGCCCTTTGTTGTCCCCAGGACTTGAACCAGGTTCGACTATCAAGCAAGACAAGTGCTTTTTCTCCAATTCTGTCTGTCTGGCCCCATACATTTCACCCTTTCCAAACATGCAGACCAGTGAAAATAGGAGAACTTTTTCATGGGCTCCAAAAGCAAATAAAAGCCGTTAACTGGGTCCAGAGCTCAGCAGCAGACCACCTGGTTTGCAGGTAAGCACGCCCCACCCAAAAAAAAAAAAAAGTAAACATTTCATTATTTATAACAAAAAATGTTGCCATAGCAGTATTTGTAATAGTGCCCCTACGTGACAGCAGTGTTATAGTGGCATGAGCTTTTTGTGGGCTGGCACAGGTCCGAGGACCAAAAACCTCTCAGCCGAGTCCCTGAAAAATATTCCAGCTCTGGCCCCAACTGCTGAGTCCTGTCACGAAACTGAGACTTTTAAGCAGAACTTCATAGAAGTATCGGAGTTGAAAAGTTGCCTTGGCTTACTCTGCCCTCGGAAGTGGCCCAGCTAGGTCCCGCTGCTACCAAACGTGACACCCCAGACATTTCCCCCCTCCCCCAGCCCCCAGAGAATTAGGGCTCTCCCAAGACTGCTCAGAAAGAGCTGTCAAGAAAAAGCAACAGAGATAGGTTTACCTAGAGCTGGAGAAATAGCTTGGGTTGGAGGGCAACCTGTGCACGCCCGAGGCCTGGGCTCCATCCCCACTACCCCTGGGTACTTCTGGGTGTTGCCCAACATCACAGCTTTGTGGGCGAGCCCAGGGAGGCAGCTGTGTACATTTACTTGGAGCTTTTCTCCTGTAGGAAAAAAATTAAGGAGCACCCTGCCAACAGAATTAGCCACAGCAACTTTTATTATAGCACTGTCAGTCCCGTTTTTCATCGATTTGCTCGAGCAAGACCAGTAACGTCTCCATTGTGAGACTCGTTGTTACTGTTTTTGGCATATCTTATACGCCACGGGGAGCTTGCCAGGCACTGCCATGCGGGCGGGATACTCTCAGTAGCTTGCAAGGCTCTCCGAGAGGGATGGAGGAATCGAACCCAGGTCGGCCGCGTGCAAGGCAAACGCCCTACCCACTGTGCTATCGCTCCAGTCCAACTTCTATTATTAGTAATAAAAATGTTTCCTTGGGGAGTAGGGGCTCACATACAAGCCAAATGCTCTACCGCTGAGCTTCCCTTCCCCCCCTTTGTTCCTTCTGTGTGAAATTAGTATTAGAAAAAGCATTAACTGGAATGTTTTTCTCAAATAAACCTGTGCATTATTAATATTCAAGTTGAGGAACAAAAAAGATTAATCTGGAAGTGATTATTTACTTTTCAAAATAATTGCTCTACAAAAAAGATTCACTCCAGATTCCACTAATTAATGAGGTCTCCTAAGGCATTTGACATTTAATTAATTTTAATTACAACTTTTAAGGAGTACTCTGTAAGCGAGCCCTACCTACGTGCCCATTTGTTAATTGAAATAAGGACTAAATTATTATTGTGCGTTGGCAACTTTGAAAACTAATTGCCTTCGGTTTCATGAAGGTTATTTTGTTTGTAAAGGAAACCTTCTAGGCCAAGACAATTTTTTTTTTCTCTTGTGCCCATTGAAAGTCCCACCGCTTCAAATGTTAATAAAGGAATTGTAATAGTCTCTCTGCTAGGTCTGGATTCCAGTCCCTCCTCTTAGGTACCATGTACACAGAATTGCATTCTGTCCGGGCAGAGGAAGGTTACATACTGTTTAAAGATATCTATCATGTATTATATTCCTTGCTCAGAAAGGTCTTTATTCTCTGCCCCAGTGGCATATTCTTCTGAGTCCGTGGAAGCACCCTGGAATTTAAACAAGTATTCTTTTCAGGGCCAACTTGCCCTGTTTGCCTCCCACTTGGAGTCTCTGCCGGCCCCTGCCTTCCTCACCCGAGGCTTGGAGCCCAGGGGCCCATAACTCAGGTCTGTCTTAGTTCCTTATTGTCAGTGTCTGAAAAAGGGGCAATCTAAGAATCAGGATTTTGAATATAAATCATATCTGCTCCCGTGCAATTCATCAGATAGGGGGTTCATTTATTGCCACTCTTGTCATGATAGAACTTTAATTTGTCTTGGGCTGAAAATACCCCTGATGGTTCTGTGACAGGGTTATGAACTCTTTGTATAAAAGCCTCTTTATAAATAAGATTTCTTAAGGCTGTAATGATTTTGTTATCTGGGAGAGGAGAGAGTGTGGGAAGAAATGTAAAATGCAGGGCAGAGGGCACTCGGTCCAGGCAAAGCTACAAAGTTCAACGCCGCCTCGTTACAAGACGCTTTTCTTTGGATTGCTCGTATCCTGAATTTGGCCTTTTAGGGACAAAGTTACATACATAATCTAGGTGAGTCCTGGTTTAGATTAAACTTCTGTATTGTTTAAACAATAGGAAAGTTTGATAGAGAAACTGTTAAACTATAGAGATATCTAGTTTGATAGTGGTCAGATAGAGAAAGAGAGAGCTAGATCTTTGGGTTGTTTTTGTTTTTGTTTTCTGAATTATTGTCAACATGAAAAAAAAAAACCCTCCCAATGACAAAATCACTTTGGTGACTGCCCCTGCTTCTAAGCTGCAGGGTCTAGACATGGGAGATTGCCATGCATGGTGAGACGTGATAAACGTCATATCACATGGTGGTAGGTTTGAAAACATCAGGATGTGAAGGGCCATCTCAGTAGGTCACTCCCACATTCACGGCCTTGTGTTTAAGCAGTGAGGAACCACTGCTACGTTTCCAAAAAATGATTAAGCAACTAAGATGCCAAAGTAAGGTTTCCATTTACTTCTGTTCAAGCTGTCTCTTTGGTCCAGTTATTAAGGGGCTGTGAAAGTATCGTTTCTTCAATAAGAGACAGTTCCAAAAAACACAGACTTTGCAAGAAGCTTTTTTGTACCCAAATGCTCCTCGTCCCACTCTATGCTATTTTATAAACACTTGGTGAGTGTTGTGTCTAGCACTGCACTGTAGCACTGTCATCCCGTTGTTCAGTGATTTGCTCAAGCGGGCACCAGTAACATCTCCATTGTGAGACTTGTTACTATTTTTGGCATATCGAATACGCCTTGGGGAGCTTGCGAGGCTCTGCCCTGCGGGTGGGATACTCGCTGTAGCTTGCCGGGTTCTTCGAGAGGGACGGAGGAATCGAACCCGGGTCGGTCGAGTGCAAGGCAAATGCCCTACCTGCTGTGCTATCACTCCAGTCCGTTGTGACTAATATTCTTTAAAACCCTAGGAACTGTCAGAGAAAGATAATGTCACAAGAGAAATTAGTTCACAGGTAAATGTGTATAAAATACTCCACGTCTATATGATGCTTGAGTTTTTTTCCTTAAAGCATCTACACATAACCCTGTTTTCAACCATACCAAAATGAACTTTGTACTTTTCAAAGTTCTCATGCACTGAGAGTGATCCCTAAACACAGAGCCAGGAGTAAACCCTGAGCATCACAGGATGGGACCCCCAACAACAACAAAAAAATGTGTGTGTTCAGGAGAGGTAGCGGTTGGCCAGAGAGGTAACACAGCCTGTAGGATAGATGCCCTCCTGTGCCAACCCAGGCTTGTTCCCCAGCACCAGTGTGGTCTCCTGAGCACAGAGCTGGCAATAATCTCCGCGCACTATGAGGGATAGCCCCCAAACCAGAAAAAAATAACTGTCGGGCTGGAACGATAGCACAGCGGGTAGAGTGTTTGCCTTGCATGCAGCCAACCCGGGTTTGGTTCCCAGCATCCCATATGGTCCCCTGAGCACCACCAGGGGTAAATCTTGAGTGCAGAGCCAGGAGTAACCCCTGTGCATCGCTGGGTGTGACCCAAAAAGAAAAAAAAAGAAAGAAAGAATGTCATTGTAGGACTGAGGAGATCAGTTGCTAGACTAGTACGGGCTTTGCATGCAGGAGCTCTGGGTTCTCCGAGCACTGCCAAGAGTGACCCGCTAAGCTTTAAGCCACATCTCCTGAGCACTGCTGGGAGTCCCCCCTCCACCAAAAAAAAAAAAAAATTCCATGCATGATTTTTTATTTGTGGCTATTTTGGGAGGAGACTGTTGTTTTTCTTTTTTCACAAGTTTTTGATTTAGAGATATAAGAAAATGGGGGGGAGGGAAGTTTAGTTAAATGCCCACTTCAGAAGCAGGAAATCAAGTTATGCTTGCTGGTCAGTGTGTTTAAATAAAGCGAATTCAGTGACGCCTTTAACTCTGACTGAAGGTTAGAATCCTCGGAGCCACCCCCTTAAGCGCTGGCGCCGGCTGTGCAGTGGTTCCGCTCCTCTCACCCCGAGGTGCCCAGAGCCATGGTAGAAGGACCAAGCTCGCAGACAGAAGGCTCCAGCCCTTTGCACTATGTCCGTGGACCTTGGGTTTGGACCAAGTGCTTCTGTGTCACTCATGCTCTCGGGTGTCTTCCGGTTTTGCTGTTCGAGGACAAACTGCTTTTCTCGCCATGCCTGGCCAGTCATGGCCTGGCAAAGGAAGGGAACAGTGGGGAGAGGCGTGTCCTCTAGTTGTCACCCGTGAAAGGCAGATCCCAGGCGCCAGCGTGTGCCACCTCCAGTGTGCAGCTTCCTCCCCAGTCAGCTTCTGCGTTTCTTCCAGTCCCTTTCCTATAACTTCCGTTCTTGCTTTGCAGCCAGTGCTGCTCCTTCCAAAGCAGGGGTCGTCCTCACTAACTGCCCCCTCTCCTCCTGTTCTAGATTTGACGCGTTTGAACCAGGCTTCTGCTCTCCTTGCTCGATGCAAACTTCGTATGCTGAAAATCCAGTGATTCCTCTCCAAACCTCTTCTCTGAACCTCTGTGCCTTCCTCACAACCCCTTGGGGCTGTCCCCTTCTCCTGGCATCCACCCCACCTTTGGCTTCCAGGACATGTTCGGGCTCTGCTATGGGCAAGAAGATGCCTTGATTGTGTTTCTCTTGCTTCAGCCCTCCCCACTCCTCTTCGGAGATCTGGATGACCTCAGATCCTGTCAGCAAAACTTGCAGCTCTAACTTAACTTTCTCTTCTTGGTTATTTGGGTTTTGTGTTGGTCTTTTTTGGGTTTTGTTGTTGGGGTTGAACAGAAGTTGGTCACACACAAGCAAGCACCTGAATGCCCGCGCTATCTCTTCTGAAATACAGAGGCTTCAGCCCCGCTGGAGAGAAGAGAGAGACGAGAGACTCGTGTTCTGTCCTTATGTAGAGGAGAAATGACGGGGCCGGCCATGTGAGACTGTGTGCAAGAGGGGAGAGAGAGATAGAGAGAGGGAGGGAGAGAGAGAGAGAGAGAGAGAGAGAGAGAGAGAGAAAGAGAGAGAGAGAGAGAGAGACTAAACTTGATCTGTACTTATGGGTGTGGCGGGGGAGGTTAAGTGGCCCCAATATTCATAGCCATTTAGAAATCCCATTGTCCTTTTCACTTGTACACTGTACCATAAGGGGTGTGGGGGAAGAGTTGATGGGGGTCATCAATACATCTGCTGCCCCCCACCCCCACCCCCGGCCACTTCATTGTCCCTATTGGAAGCACAGGGGGAAAAAAAATGCATCAGCCAAATAACTTACCAACAGCAGTTTCCACTTAAAAGCATCAAAGCCATTCCTAAGTGTCTTTTTTAAGCATGAGTTTTTGTTGTATTTTTGGTGCCACCCATTAGCTTCTGCCTGGCATTTTGTGTGACATATCTGTGTCAGAGGTGACGAGTCCTGAAAGCTTTGCCACCCCCAGGGCTGCGGAAGCAGTGGCGGTGCCTGCCATGTGCTGGGGCCGATGGGAAGTCCTGGGGGGGGGGGAGCAGCTGGACAGAAGCGGGGCCTGGCGGAGTGGGGGTTCAGGGAGCCATTCTCGTGGCTGCTCGCCGTGTTCTCAGGTGGGGCAGGGACGGGCTCGAGGGTCACGCCAGAGGAGCTGACATTTCTGCGGAGACGGCGGAGAAGTAGAGAGCGAGGCAGGGAAGCAGGGCTGTGTTCGGGGGACACTGTTTCGTCTTTCGGTGGTGCTCAGGGGCTACTCCTGGCATGGTGCTCGGGGGAGCAGGTGGCGCTGGGGTTCAGACCCACCCCTTGCATCCCGTGGAATCTGCGTGTTCGTAGAGAGGAGGAGTGGGAGACATCACCAGCCAGATGAAGTGAGGTGGGGCAAGTCCTTCCTGCAGGAGGCGGTGGGTGGCTGCAGGCTGCAGGGGGCCTGTGGGGACAGCAGCGGGGCTGGCCTTTGTCCAGTCACCTGAGGGTGCCGCTGGGAAGGGGCGTAAGAGAAGGAAAGCCGCATGCTGCGACTTCCAGGAGGAATGTGCTGAAAGTGTGGAACTTAAAAGTGAAATAGAATATGAGGGGAAAATGGAAACAAGGCGATGGGCCCCTTAGTCTTGTAGAATGCCTTTTGTTGTCAAGAAAAATCATTTCAAGTACTGAAGTACAGCTCTTTCCAGGACGGGAGCAGGGGGGGCGGGGTCTGACATCCCCCTGACTCTGCACTCAGGGATCACTCCAAGCGGGCTCAGGGGTACCTTGGGTTGGGGGGTGAAGGACAGGAATCAGACCCAGGCCGAGCTGGTGCAAGGCAAGTGCGTGCCCGCCCCGCTGTGGCAGCTCTCCGGCCCCTCACCTACAGCTGTGTTCCTCTTGGTATTAATGTCCCACGCTGAGTGAAGTCCAGTAGCAAAATGAGTACTGGTCACCACAGTGTATAGAAAGGAAGTCATAAGCCCTCCTGCCTGTGACCCCTGAATCCCAAACATATGAAAGTTGAATCAAAAGATAAGTCCCAAACATCTGACAGTTTTCAAATTAATACATGTGTGCGTATTTTCCACTGAAGTGAAAGTGGTTTATAACTTCCATAGGTTTCCGGTATACAGCATTATAATTCAGCTTGGTTCTATGACCTATGGCCCACAAAGGCCATCATTTCGGTGGATTGTCGTGAACTCTGATTTCACCGGAGCAACCACTGCCTGTCGGGGGTACACTCACTCGGAGATGCGGCTGAGGGCACGGCCCTTCCCTAATGAACCTGCATAGTGGGGCCCAAGTTTTCATGTTATGTTTTCATTTTTCGAGAGTTCACTAGGTAATGTAAAAAGTGAAACTCAAATTTAAAAGCAGCTCATCAAAATATTTCAGCCTACTGTCTCTGAAAACTGCTACGTTAACAATATGCAGCGAGAGCCAGAGAGGTTGCCCAGTGGGCAGGGCACGTGCCTCAAACCCCAGATGATCCCCCCCAGCCCTGATGGGTGTGCCCCAGCCCAGAATAAAGCAAAATTATAGAACATTCATCATCTCTGTGTGTGGTGGCACACAGTCAAAATCATATATGCCATACAAAGAGATTTGGAAGTTGATTTTCCGTCTCAACAAAATAGCGGTTCAATTCTTATCGTGACCAAAGGCCCTTTCAGACTGTTTTTATTTAGTTTTGTTTTGAATTACCTTTTCCCCAAGCTGCGTTTCAGAGAGCCTGGGTCATGGCCAGGATCGACAGAACCGTGGGTCCGGTGCTTGCCCTGCTCGCTGCTGACCCCAGTTCAATCCCCGGCACCCTGCGCCAGGAGTGATTGCTGAGAGCAGAGTCAGGAGTGAGGCCTGAGCACAGCCAGGTGTGGCCCAGCACCGCCCCACCACCCCCCTGCAGAAGGAGAATTCTTTCCCTTTGACCTCTGGTGAGGACACTCACACCCTCCCACACTCCCACACAACAGAGTCTGTCTCTAGGCCTGGAGAAGGACTGCTGACCACACCACGTGTCTCTCTCTCTCTCTCTCTCTCTCTCTCTCTCTCTCTCTCTCTCTCTCTCTCTCTCTCTCTCTCTTTCTCTTTCTCTCTCTCTCCCTCTCCCTCTCTCTCTCTCACTCCTCTCTTCTCTCTCACTCCTCTCTTCTCTCTCCTCTCCTCTCTCTCTATCTCTATCTCTCTCTCTCTCTCACACTCTCACATGTGCTCTCTCTCGCTCGCTCGCTTGCCTGCTCACTCTCGCTCTCATTTATTCTTTCCCCTTCTCTGGAGTCAAGTGGCCACACCAAAACCTTTTCAGTATCTTCGTGGCCACTTGGAGGCCGGCAGTCCCCACGCCCACTGAGCTGGAGCCTCTGTGGACACTGCTGCCACCAGACGCACTTTTCTCCACCTCATCTTCACACGGGTCCAGTGAAGACTCCTGCACGCTGCCCGGGGTGGGGGTGGGGCAGAGCCGGATCCAGATGACCCGGCGCCTGGGCAGGTCAGCGGAACAGGAAGGGGAAAGCCTTCCCAGGGTCACCATCCACGACCAGCAGCTGCTTTCCTGAGCTCCAACCGTGGGTCCCCGAGTTTCCGTGATGCTTGTACCTGTTGTCATTGGCACCTCGCAGTGTCGCAGTGACGTCTGCGGGAGTGCCGCTAGTAAGACATTAATGACTAATTCCGTTATGTAGGCCTCAGTATGTATTTTCATTTGTGTGGGCGCCACAGTGGACTCTGCTCAGGACTTACTCCGGGCTCTGTGCTCAGGGATCACTCCTGGTGATGCTTGGGGGGCCTGCATGAGGTGCCAGGGATTGATGCAAGGCAAGCACCCTCCCCGCTGTGCTATGTATATTGGTGACTTAATTTTGTAACTGGTATGCACCTCCAAAAGCCTGGGTGTGAGGTGATCCAGCCAGAACCTTTGTGTCCTCCGTTCTCTCAGCTTAACCCAGCTGGAGAGATAGTACCAAGGGTGAGGTGCTTGGTACTCTGGTACTTGGTACTCTGAGCGTCAATCCGTGTGGTTCAATACCTTCTGCCCAAAAGATACCCCAGAATGATGCAGGCGCCCCTGTGGGCTGGCTGAGTGGCCTTATACTGACCCTAGGTCTCACCAGATTTCTCCCCAATTTCTCTTCAGTTGCTGCCACAACCTCACCTCAGACAGTGCTCAGGAAGTCTGGAGGCCCCTCTTGGCAAGTCTCGGCCACAGAGACAGACCAGTGGCTCCACACAAGGCCACCAAAATGAGGCGCCCACAGTGCCGGGGTGGCCAAGGCTCTGCACTCTGTCCCCCACCCCCACCATCTTTTTAAAAGCTCAAGGGGAAAGGAAGCCTGTTACTTTGAAGAGCAAAACTGCTCCCCTGAAGGGCTTCTTCAGATTAAGAGATCTGTATTCCTCCGCCCTGGGTCATGAACCCTCCAGGTGGGAGCAGCAGCGAGACCCAGTCCTGGAAGATGCATTGTGTGACCTGTGACACTTTTAAAATTAAGATTATGTCTTATTTTTTATTGAAGCGGAAGTGGTTTATAACGTCACAGATTTCAGGTATACCACATTATAATTCCACATCTGTGGATGCTAGGTGTCCTCTCCAAAATTCTTCATTTTTACATTTTGTTTGAGGCTCGGTGAATTTGAGCACTATTGGTGAGACTGTTTCATGCCTGAGCGTTCCCACCCCATGCCCTGCACCTGAGCGTCAGCTTAAATCGCTTTTGCAGGGCACAGAACCTCAACTTTTTTGGGGGGAGAGGACAGGGAGAGGATCCAGCCGGGGAAACCCCTTGTGAGTGGTAAAAACCCATTTCATTGCTAACAGAGCAGACAGGAAGTGCCTGTCTCATGACTTTTATTATCCTAGAACTGCTGGCAAGAAAGGAATCGAAGGTACAGATCCAAAAGATGCAAGACCTCTAAACGGCGTGGCGTTTTTTTTGTTGTTTTTTTTAAGACTATTGCCTCCTTTACCACCGACGTCCTGTAGGGTAGAGTCACAGAACCGGGGACAAACTGCCCCCTGCTGGCGAACATGCGAAAGTGCATTTTCAAACATACCCAGATTCGTTCCAAGGCGTCTGCTGCGGCTGAGGGTCTGCAGGCCGGGGTCGTGGGCTGAATCTGACTCCTGAGCGTGCTCCCGAGCCTCCCTCCAGGGGGCAGGGAGGAAGGACAGAGCGCTGGCTCATTGCACACTCGGCCGGGTTTGCACAGCAGGCTTTCTGTCCAGTGTCCCCCAGCTGGCGAGAAAGACGCTCTCTCACGCCACCCTGGGCCCAGCGAGTCGCAGCCTGCTCCTTCCCGGTTGAGTCAAAGACACACCGAGTGGGAGCTAGCAGCGTGTGGCCCTGGAGAAGGCGCAGCGTCCCCTAAGGTTTGGGTTCAACCGGCTTCCGTGGGGAACCGTGAATCAGAGAACTTAACCTTCCACTCAGATCAGGGTGGCTTGCACCCTCCCTAATCACTCACTCACCCATCCCTCCCTCCTGAGCTGGGTTTCTGTCCTGGCGGCACCTGGCTGTCACCGAGCAGCGTCCTTGTGCAGATGGGCCCTTCCGGGCCAGGACTCAAGGGCCGCTGATCACACTGCGCTTGGGCCAGCCTTCCTGTTGGCCAGGATGGTCGCGAGCCCCGCCCTCGCCCCCTCCCCCCCTCCCCCGGCCCCTGAGTACGGAGACCCTTGGCCAGCACGGCTAACCCTGAGTGTTCTTTCCCACCAGGTCAGGGAAGAATGCCGCCTCCTGAACGCCCCGCCTGTTCCGCCCCGAAGCGCCAAGCCTCTGTCCACCAGCCCGTCCATCCCTCCGCGCACCGCCAAGCCCGCGCGGCCGCAGACACGCTCGCCCAGCCCCACCCTGTCCTACTACTCTTCAGGGCTCCACGACATGTAAGTCTTTGTGCCAGGCCTGCGTGCACGCGTCCCCTCTCGGGCCGGGCCTGGCTTCCTGCGGACACTCGATGGGGAAGAGATACGTGGGAATGTGGGAGAGAGAGACAGATACTCTTTTTTTTTTTTTTTTTTGCTTTTTGGGTCACATCTGGCGATGCACAAGGGTTACTCCTGGCTCATGCACTCAGGAATTACCCCTGGCGGTGCTCAGGGGACCATATGGGATGCTGGGAATCGAACCCAGGTCGGCCTCATGCAAGGCCCTACCCACTGTGCTATCGCTCCAGCCCCGAGACAGATATTCTTAGTTTGGTTATTTATTTGTTTTCCATGGGAGATTTTTTTTTTCTTTTTGGGTCACACCTGGTGATGCACAGGGATGACTCCTGGCTTTTCACTCAGGAATTACTCCTGGCAGTGCTCAGGGGACCATATGGGATGCTGGGAATTGAACCCGGGTCGGCCGCGTGCAAGGCAAACGCCCTACCCGCTGTGCTATTGCTCCAGCCCCTGAGATGATTTTTTTTTAAATATTACTGGAAGAGAATGCTGGAGCCCCCAGCCCCCGTATGTTTTGAGTTGAAAGGAAATCTCTGGAACAGTGCCCCCGAAGGAAAAGAGACAAAGTAGATGCGAAACTCAGTGGCCAAAGTCCCCTGAGTTGTCCTGGCAGTGGCTTGTCCTGTGGGGTCCAGAGCAGGAGCACCGAGGGAAGGGCGCTGACCTTGCATGATGCCCACCCAGGTTAGCTCCCCAGCCGCCCTGATAGTCCCCTGAGCCCTGCCAGGAGTGAGCCCCAAGCACCGCTGGGTGTGGCACAGAAACAAAATTAAAAAAGAACCCAAGGCAGATATTACTGTTTTGTTCGGAGTATTTCTCCCTTCCTCACATTACTGAATGGAAAATAGGGTGTGGGGGGCAATGTCACAGTGTCACAGAGCACAAAGAAGCAAGCCCAGGCTGACCAGCCGCGTGCTCTCACTCCCCCTGGTAGACCTGTGGCTGACCAGAGCAGCTGCAGAACCCCCTCCAGAATGATCCACCGCCACTCCAGGGGCTCCTGGGTGTAGTCCGTGAGCAAAGAATGTACTTGACATCTGTAGCACTTTAAATCATTATATCCGGATGCCTAATTAGCCACATATTTTATTTAGTGATTTTACACATGGCCATCGGTGTAGACCACTGGTGATTCACTTGGATGGGATTTAATTGACACAAATTGCAGTGCTGGTGTCAACATCAAAGATTTTATTTATTATTATCATGTTTTTTTTTTTCATTTGGTATTTGGGCCATGCCTGGCAATACTTGGGGGGAGGGGGTGTGTGGAAGGGGTGCTTCCTTGGCTGGGAGCTCAGGGATGGAACCCAAGTCTCCAGCAGCCGGCAGAGCAAGTATCTAGCTCATTGCGCCTCTCTCCTGCCCTGGAGATCTTTCCTTTATGAACCCTGTTGAGATTAGCGGAGCCCTTATTGAATTTCTGATGCAAAAAATGCATCTTTACCCCCACCCACCCCTTAACTATAGTTTTCTACTAGACATGTATGGGATGAGAAAAGATTTGGGATTTAGCGCTTTTGTTCTTTGTTGACTTTTTTCTTTTCTTTTTTTTTTTTTTAATTTTTGATTTGGGGTCAGACCCGACCATGCTCAGGGCTTCACTCCTGATACTCCGCACTCAGGGATCACTCCTGCGGTTCTGGGGGACCCTACGGGAGGCCAGGGGAGGGGGATTGAACCCAGGTCCGCCGCATGCAAGGCAAGAGCCCTGCCCGCGGTGGGTATTGCCCCGGCCCCGGCTGTTCTTGTCCCCGCCTGATCGCCCTTTCTTGCATTTGCTTTCCAGCAGCGTTCCGAAGAGTGAGCCGAGCCCTGCGGAGAGCGCCCCGGTGTCCTGCTACCCGTGCCCGCGGGTGAAGGCGGAGGCCGGGGACCTCAAGTCCCCGCTGGGCAGCCCGGCCGCCGAGGCGCTGTCCTCGCGGCTGTCGTGGCCCAACCACTACCTGGGCGCGTCGGAGGCGCAGACCCGCAGCGACTTCCTGCAGGAGCCCAGCCGCAGCTACAGCTACCCGCGGCCCAAGGCGCCGGCCACGCCAAAGAGGAACTGCCCCGCGCCCTGCGAGCTGGACGGCCGCGCGCCCCCCGGCAGCCCCCCGAGCCCCGAGCCCGCAGGCGGCGGCCAGGGCTGCCCCAAGTCGGCCAGCTACTCCCTGGAGAGCACCGAGGACAAGGCGCTGGCCGCCGGCCCCGCCAAGCAGAGCGTCTCGTGCCCGGCGCTCCCGCCCAGGGCCCCGAAGCCCGCGGAAGAGAAAGCGGCCCCCGAAACCTCCCCGTTGCCTCTGCAAATCGATGGTGCTGAGGAAGACCCGCCGGCGGGCTCGCCGGACCTCTCGGAGGACCCGTACTTCGTGCCAAAGGGCGTGCAGGACCTCTTCCCCGGGCCCTACCCCTTCTCGTCGCCGCTGCACCTGCAGCTGGCCCCGCGCTCCTGCGGCGACGGCTCACCCTGGCAGCCCCCCGCCGACCTGGCCGGACTCTCCATCGAAGAGGTGGCCAAGTGCTTACGGTTCATCGGCCTGTCGGAAGACGTCATCGCCTTCTTTGTGACCGAAAAGATCGATGGCAACTTGCTGGTGCAGCTCACGGAGGAGATCCTCTCCGAGGATTTCAAGTTGAGCAAACTGCAGGTGAAAAAGATCATGCAATTCATTCATGGCTGGAGGCCCAAAATATAGCCAAGGAACCCCAGCTAGCATCGGACAAAACTGACCCATTTGTATGCTAGATGGGGTGGGCGGGGACGCAGTGTCATGTTTTTGAGGGTTTTGTTTGTTTGTTTGTTTGTTTTGTTTTTTGGGTTTTTTTTTTTTTTTGCACTAAAAACCTTCTCTGTAAATAGGGATAAGAGAAACTCTTCCTATGCAGATTATGCTTTTGAATGGGGAACAGGCTATTTTGTACATCAATAAAAATGCTGTACAGAACACTTGGAGGTGTGCCTTGTACGTCACTCAACACTCAACACTCAACAGCTGCTAAAAGACAGAAGGCATATTCAGAGAAGTCATTCTTGGGAGTATTGTATGGGAGAAGGTATGATATTTATTACAAAGTAGCCAAAGCTGAAAGACAGACTTAAGAATCTTTAAAATCAAAAACACTTTTGAACAATAATTCCCTGCTTTGGGGGGAAATCTACTTTAGACAATTCACTCTGTTCTGTGCTCTGTTGTTTGTTTGCATTGCTTAATGCTAATTGTTTTACTCTTGTGCCTGAAAATGTTAGTGGTATGAAATGACACTTTAATGTTACATGCTTGGTGGGAGTCTTTCCTTCAGAAGATATTTTCCAAAAGTTATGTATTGACAGATGATATATGATGCCCTTGGGAGTAATACAAACATGACCACAATTTATCTGTAACTGCTGCTAATTTTTATGGAGCAGAGGAAAGGAAATATATACATATATATACATATATGTACATATGCATATACTTATGTGTATGTATACATCATGTGAGTCTGATATTTTTAGATAACATCTGTTCGTTTTAAAATGTCCATTGAGGCTCTCTTAGGACGAATGGACCGAAGTGATTCCAAAGATTCTCGATCCTGCCACTCAACGCTATCTTAGTCTTCATCCCTGAAAACTTGGAACAGATCCGTCAAGAGTCTGTATTGAAAAGTGAAATTCGGTTGTGAACACATCTTGTACTGACGTCTGACAGTGAGAGGTCTGAGGACGGTTTCCAAGAGCAAATTCGGTATTTTCAATATGCTTCGTGCTTTAGGAGCACTCAGAAGACAAATCAGTTGTGATAAGAGCTACATCTGTTGGATAATCTCAAAGTCTTAAGGAATACTTGTTTAGTTGGTCAACTTTCTCCTCTTCCTTTCCATTCTTCCAAAGAAAATACGTCACTACATACTTTTATGCCAAGAATTTCAAAACATTAGTCTAATACTTGGTGCCAAATTAAATATTCCAGAGTGTAATAGCAGCATCATTCTTGACTTTTTGAAAAACTAGAAATCTTAGGAAAGTTTTAGTTCACCAAGCAAAGCCTCACCCCTGCACACTCCCTCCCCCCGCAGCCTACACACATACCATCTGTCCCCAGAGTCTAGAAGTATACACAGACAGGTGTCACAGTGACTTGGGGATTCATTTATATAGACTCTACTTCCTGCTTACCAAAATAAATAAATTTAAAGACCCACCAGTCTAGTTTTGTAAACCTGTGCAATAATATGTCTTTATTTCTTTGCTTTAGGAAGATATTTTGGTTCATCTCTCAGTTTAGAGTTGAGATCAACTATATCTCCTTTCATTTTCTGTCTTACATCTCTTCCATTCAAAACAGCATTGCTCCCAGGCCCACGCCCACCCACACACACCTGTCAAATGTAAATAGTAACACTAAAAAGAACCCCATAGAACTGCCCTGTGAGTTTTATCAGAAGTCAATGGCCAGAGAGAAAGTACAGCTGGTACAGTGTTTGCCTTGCGTGCAGCTGACCTGGGTTTGATCCCTGGCATCCCATATGGTCCCCCATGCTCACTAGGAGTGATCCCTGAGCACAGAGCCAGGAGTAAGCCCTGGGCACAGCCAGGTGTGGCCCAAGAACCAAAAAGACAAAGTCACTGACATCCGCCAGTACTGTCCACCTGCTATGAGGCTCCCTGAGTTACTCCCACCTGGAAGGCCTCTTCGGCACAGCCATACCCACCTCTCAAGAACTTCCCTTCAAAGGAAAATCCAAGAGGCCAAAATGAAAACATTGCACATTATCCTGGGCAGACCCTTGCTGGATTGATTTAAAAACCATTAACCCCACATAAACAGCAAACGCCTTTTTTCTCTTTCCTCTTTGATTCTTCTTTTGTGAAATCTCGACCCCACCATTTCTGAGGTTTTTGTCTTGGTGGTATATTTTTGTCAAGTGAATAGTGATGGGCAATGTGGAGACCCCTTAAGGGCAGGCGCTGTGGCCTCTGACTCACCCAGTCCAGACCCACTGGGCATCTTTCATGTGTCAGGCCCTAGGCCGGCGGCACTCAGTAATGCTAAAACAAAGACTCAGCGGCTGCCCTTCTGGAGCTCGTGATGTTTATATTTAAACACAGCGGCTGAGACTGTGTATGTGTGTGTGTGACCGGGACCTGTGTGGGCCTCGGGCAGTTAGTTGGCTGCTGGGAGACTTGATCGTGTCTTATCTTTAAAGGACCCCCAGATGAGAGAAATGGCAGCCTCCATAAAAGGGGTATGAAACAGAAGCCACAAGATCATTAAAACTTGAAGTAGGTGGAAAGTAACTCTGGCGAGTGTTCTCCTCCTAATTGGGAATTTTTGTTGTTATTGTCGTTGTCATAAATCTCTTTTGGCTTCTGTAAAGTCGTAGAGGTCCTTCCCGCTGGAGGCAGGCACAGGCAGAGAGCCAGGCCCGGCCTGCAGGAGCTGGGTGAGAAGGAAAGGCCCTTCCCACGAAGATGGGGTAATGAAA
The DNA here is from genome assembly GCF_027595985.1 of Sorex araneus. Classification (NCBI taxonomy): domain Eukaryota; kingdom Metazoa; phylum Chordata; class Mammalia; order Eulipotyphla; family Soricidae; genus Sorex; species Sorex araneus. Next base: position 342,808,162 of record NC_073303.1, on the reverse strand, counting down.
AGTTCCCCTATAGAGATGCCCGCCAACAACCTTTTCCAGCCAACCTGCTCGAGACTGAATTCATCTTCTGGAAAGTTCCCTGTAGTTGGTACAGAGACCATAGTGCTTCAGGTCCAGACAGCACCCTTGGGGGGAGGAAAATCCTTAAATTCACAATTTTAACACCCCTCCAGGAAGGAAAATCAGCAATAAACCAAACCAGGCAGCCAAAAGGTAAAATGTGGACGTGCCTCGTGTCAAAAGAACTGAAACCCTCAGATCAGCTCCATGTCCGAATCTCATACACCCAAGGAGTTCTCTCAAGTTGAGCGGCTCTGCTTATGAACTGTGACATAAACATTGCTCCTCTTTGAACCCCCAGACACCGTTCAGGTTTGGGACGTGGCAGCAAGTTGCCCTTTCAACTAAACTGCAGTGTTTATTCCCGCTCATGTAGACGAAGACAATCATGTGGGAAATATTATGACATCCAGCCAGCTGTTTTCAGACACTACTATAAACACCCTCTGCTCACATTCCAGAACCACCTGCACATCATCCGCACAGCTTCTCCACCAGTCCAGGGAGAAGGTGCGGGTGGATAGAGGTTCCTTCATTTTCCAAACACTTTGGTACAACAAGTCATTATTCATCACGCCTAAAGAGCAAAGGACTAACATTCGGAGTCACAAACGGGAAAGCCGAACAGTTCTCCAAAGAACCTCACACACTCTTCAAAGACATTTTCTCAACTGCAGTCTGCGAGATGAGTCCAGTCTGCTGGTGGACACACAGGACTTGTAGAAATTAGAATCATTATTCAGCTCCCACTATTTTTCTAGTAACCACATGCCAGCAGGCTGGTAGGGCCCGAGGAATTAAATGCGCAGAGTGTGCAAATAATGGAAACTAGAACCTGTCCCTGTGTGAAGGGGAGATGTGGGGAATTGTGGCCACTTGTCAAATCGCACCACTTAGCCTTCAAATTTTGAAGTTTTAAAGTATTTGTGAAAGCCAGAAACAAAGGGTAAACATTTTAATTTGAGCTCTAGATAAATATCTTCTGTAATTTTGCTGCTCTAATTTTTAGGCTATGAATTTTGTGAAAAGTTTATCAGATTCTCAATCTCCTCTGTTTACAATCTCACGGATTAGGGCTCAGATCATTTCTCAGTTATCCACCTTTCCCTGCTCTTTCCTATCAAGTTCCATTTTAAATATTGTCTAAGCTAAGTCTAAATATTGAACTCAAGTGGAAATTGAGGGAGTATCCCTTGACTTATAAAAATATGTTCTTTTGAAAGAATTTCTGTGACCATCTTTGCAGTTTCTTTGTGTGGAAAACTGGGTTTCTAAGCTGCTGGTGAGCAGTTGTATTTCTTTCCAGAGCATTAGCTAATGGGCCCGTTGTGTACCTCAATAGAAACATGGTATGTTATGTCTAAGAAAGTCCTTGTTGATCTCAGTGGTTCCGAAATGTCTATAAATAAAGAGGTTTGAAAAGTTGCTTTTGCAGTCATGACTCCGTGAGTTGGGCCCGGGAGACCCCCTGCGAGCATCTTCAATGAGCGGAGTATGAGCCGGGTGCTAAGGCTGCTGACGTTTTCCTTCCTTCTTAAGGGACCCCGAGCAGTGAGACTTGGCAAGGGGCAGGCCTGAGTTCAGTGCTCTGGCAGTGGCCACCAGGTCACATCCAGTGGGGCTAGGGGGTAGGGTGGGAGCCGAGAGGGGACATTTGGGAAAGAGGATCAAACTCCAGATATATACCATCCGTGTGTTACCCTGGTAAGCCACATTTCCAGCTCCCAAAGGGATTCTTTTGAAAGTACGTTCTGTATGAAGAGGTTAAAGCCTCTCTGACTGTCCGTCAGAGCAGCTGAGAACCAGGTTGTCTGACTGATGGCCTTCCAAGAATCCAGAAACTACGTGGGCTGGAATTAGAGCAAAAGACAAATACCGATGAAACTGGAAGCTTTGAAGAAAGCAAGTATGTTTCACACAGGAAAAAGAAAGAAGGGCCAGAACTGTAGCATGGTGGGTAGGTCATTTGCCTTGCATGAGGAAGACTCAGGTTTGGTCCTCGACATCCTATATGGTCCCCCAAGCATCACCAGGAGTAATTCCTGAGTGCAAAGCCAGGAGTAACCCCTGAACATGTCCAGGTGTGTCCTAAAGGCTAAAAAAAGAAGGAAGGGAGAAAGGGAGGGAGGGAGGGAGGGAGGAAGGAAGGAAGGAAGGAAGGAAGGAAGGAAGGAAGGAAGGAAGGAAGGAAGGAAGGAAGGAAGGAAGGAAGGAAGGAAGGAAGGAAGGAAGGAAGGGAGGGAGGGAGGGAGGGAGGGAGGGAGGGAGGGAGGGAGGAAGAACAAAGTCATCTGCTGCTTTTGTAGAGTTTGTACATATTCTGACTTAGCATGAACAGTGAACAGGAATGGGGTCAGTATGGGGAGTACCCACAAAAAGTTAGAGCAGCCAGTGTGCTGTGCCCTCACCGGTAAATTTTGTAACAGTTGTCCAACAGCCCATGGACAGTGCTAATGAGAATTTTATTTTACTCTGCCAGTAGCAGTGTTTATTGTACTCTGCAAGTAGCACCTGAGCACTGTTGGGTGTGGTCCAAAAATAAAAATAAAACAAAAAAAGATGAAGAGAGCTAGTACAGGAATTAAGGCACTTGCATTGAGTGTAACTGACCCATGGTTCGATCCTTGGCACCGCCTGGTCCCCCAAGCACAACCAGGTGCAGTCCTGGAGCTGCCACAAGTACTTCTGGGTGTGGCTCTGGAGACCCTGAGCACTGCCGGGTAACACTGTAATTCAAGCACTGTGGGGCTGGCGCAATGTTGCATCCAGACACTTGCCCCAACCCACCCCCCCTGGTTGGCCAGTAATCACTGAGGGGTCTTGAATCCCTGAGCACTGCCTGGGAGACCCCCCACCTCCAAAATAAAAAGACGCAGTCTGCAGCCACACGGTCACAACAAAACCACACCGAATAAATGACAAAAATCTGTATGCCATAAAAAGCTGGGAGTGGGTTTAGAGATCCCAGCGGCAGGGAAAGTTGTATCATTTGCCCATGAATACATTTTTCATTAATTAAATCGATGTCTTCGGTCTTGTTGGCTATTTTTGAATGGATCTAAAATGAGCTAAGGGAAAGATGAGTGTGCTATGTTGGCTCTGGCTCGGGCGCTGAGCTTGGGAGGAGGGGGTCCGGTTGGAGGCGCCAGGCCCGGGGATGGAAATGGGGGTGGCAGGAGGCAGGTGTGGCCTCTGCGTGATGAGAAGCACAATTGGCCCAGATATACTTCGGCCACAGGACGTGCCCTGAGGGCAGATCCCAGAAGTTTAGCACCAGTGAGGACCTGAGAAAGGAAGGGACCCCACATCCTACCTGGGGAGTGGCGTTGATGGAGGACAAGTGGCTGAGCCCCCGACGTGCCCTTTGTGACTGAAGCTGACATAGAAACACAGTACTCTGGTTCTCCATTGTTGAACGTGTCCAGGGCGACATAACCTACCAACAGCCTCACCTTAAAACACAGCAGTATTTTTTAAATTTATTTTATTTTTATTTTGTTTTCTTCAATCACCATGAGATACAGTTGCAAGGTTTCATGTTTGAGTTACAATCTCACAATGATCAAACACCCATCCCTCCCCCAGTACACATTCCCCACCACCAATATCCCGGGTATACCCCCCCCCTTTCCCACCCTCCCCCTGCCTCCATGGCAGACAATATTCTCCATACTCTCTCTCTACTTTTGAGCATTATGGTTTGCAACACAGACACTGAGAGGCCATCACTTTTGGTCCTTTATCTACTTTCAGCACACATCTCCCATCCCGACCAGTCCTTCCAACCATCATTTTCTTAGTGATCCCTTCTCTATTCCAGCTGCCTTCTCCCCCCACTCATGAGGCAGGCTTCCAACTATGGAGCAATCTCCCTGGCTCTTGAAACACAGCAGTATTTAAAGGGATTAGAAGATAGCTGGGTGAGTGAGCACATGCTTGCACGCCCAAGGCCCAAACTAAACCCCCAGTGTGGAATGTACACTCAAGCACCACTGGGAGCAAGCCTTACGCAACACCCAACCCAAAAGAAATAAAGATAGCACTTGAAGAGCAGTGAGGTAGCACAAGGAGTAGAGTAGAGCACATACCTGGCATGCAATAGATGCTGCGTTTGATCCCGAGGACCTCACTGCCGCCTCCCCCGCCCCGGTCCCTCTGGACATAGCCCTGGTGGTACCCAGGCTGAGTAACCCTGGTAGGTGCCTGGTCCCGATCTGTCACTGCGATGTCCTCTGTAAGAAAAGTAATGATTTTTCTAAGTAACATGGATCAGAGAATAGCTGAGAGGGCTAGAGTGCGTACTCTGAATGTGGGAGGCCTAAGTTAACTCCCTGCGTGGCCTGGTCGTCCAAGCCCCAAGCCAGAAGGATCCTCTGAGCACTACTGGGTGTGGCCCCAAAGCAAAGCAAAATGAAAAAGGCAATCTTGAAGCAAGAAGGCAATCTTAATCAAGGGAAAGTGGAAACTTCTCCTGCAAATTGGAAGCTCGGGACGCGTCTTCTGCTTTTTGATCAAAACGGATGACTCAGTGGAAATGATAAGCAAGGAAGGTTTCAGATGAAAAAAAATGTAAAAACTCCACGCAGTTCACAGCTCTTAAGGTTTCTTCCCGGGAGGTTTTGTAAGCCCCAGGGGAAAGGGGGCACCGCTCACGAGAAATAGCTGTAGTACTAAACATGACCACTGGGTGTCGGGCTTTTCCAACCAACTCCTGACCACCCAAGCTGCATTACTCCGGTCAATGCTGATGGCGTGCGAAGGTGAGTCGAGGATTAGCGGAGCAGAATTTTAAGGCCAGTCATAATAGAAGTGTGTCTCCTCTCATCAGTCATTTCCCCCAATTTCGCTCATAAGCTGTAGACACTAGAATGCTGAAATTATAAAAACGGATAAACAGTAAAAAGTGGCTCCAAAAATTAAACAAATTGGGAAATTGTTTTTCTCAAATTGGATTCGACTGGGCGGGAGGTAAAAGGCTTTTTCAAAGATCAAAATTGACCTGTCAGATGTCTTGCCCCTTCATGCTTTTTTTCTGTGGAACTTTCAAAGTGAGTAGTGACAGTCAGAAGCCCTTGGTAGTTTGGTGGTGTCTTTTTTCTTTCCTTTATTTTTCTTTGGGGTGGGGGTGGGGGTGAGCAGCAAAACCCTCAACCCCCCAAAAAATATTTCAACTCTCATTACTTTAAAGCAGAATTAAGAAAATAAAACTTTAACAATCCTCCTTCCTCTTTTCACTTTTAAAGAGAAGACATATCAGTAAACCATCAATAATGTCAGTTTTCGGGGCTAGAGCACTAGCACAGCGGGTAGGAAGTCTGCTTTGCACGCGGATGACCCGGGTTCGATTCCCGGCATCCCATATGGTCCCCTGAGCACCACCAGGAGTGATTCCTGAGTACATAAGCCAGGATTAACCCCTGTGCATTACCAGGTGTTAAAACAAAATAATAATAATAATAGTAATAATAATAATGTCAGTTTTCCTTCAGATTGCCACCTTGAAACAAAATAACTGCCAGTTCAAGTTCTCAACTACCCATGCCTACCTCTTTTTTTTTTTAAATCACATTTCAGCATTTTCTGATTGTTTAGTGGGAAATGTGTTTGTTCTGAGAGTGGAGCACAGTTCAATAAAACACTTTCCCCCATGGTCAGTTCTCTGGCCTTCTGGTCACCTGTCTGCCCTTGGGTTGGCCCCACCCTGCAAGCACAGACACTCACCTCTGGTTTCTTATCAGGGTAAAGCCAAATTTATGCCAGTTGTGCAGGTGTGTGCTGTTTGACTTCCTAATGTTTAAATAGTAAAGTGTTGTTTGAGCCGTGAAGCGAATGCACCTTTGAGAGGGCATCTGAGTGCTCCCGGATCTTAGTTGGGACTACTCAGTCTCAGACTCACATTCCTGGCTAGGAGTTTTGATCTACTCCCACTGGGATCATCTCCACCCCCGGGGTCCCATCTGCAGAGCGAAGTCCCTAAGAGTTCCCAACTTTTCCTTCTCTGCTTCATTTTGCAACTCAAATTGCCCATCTAATTTGATGGTCGCTGTGTCTCTGGTTTGTTGTTGTTGTTGTTGTTGTTTTAGTCTTCATAAAGATAAATGTGTGACTCTGGTCATTTCCTATCATCTTCTTTCTCTAGATTTTACTACGGAGTCAGCACTATGTGGGGAACATTTTTGGATTTCCCTAGATTAATCATCTTGGTGGCAAAAAGACGTGGAAGTTCTTTGTACTGGTAGAAAGGAAAGTTAACCTGTAGAGACACCAGTGATCGCATTGCTTATAAATTACTACCATGATAAGTTAATCATTGATAGTGTGTTACTTAAAAGGTTGAGTTAACTAACTTACCTTCCAAAGATAACCCAAAGTACAAGAACAGACTGAAACATGTGTTGGAAGTAAAGCACGTGCTCTTATTCAGTTAACTATTAGGCAGCCCTCCCAAGAACTGATAGAATGGAAGCACCTCCTGTTTTACCCTTTCTGGTTTCTTGGATTGATTGGGGCGTGGGTGGGAGGGTGGTGCTTACCATGTGCTTGCCAAAAGCCAGCAAATACAGGCTTTTGATGGGACTGTCTTTTATCCTTAGACCTTGTCCCCTGCAGTCTCCCAGTGTCAGGGTGTGATTTGGGTGTAGAAAGATTATTCAGAAGTCAGTGATGTTTGGTAGGTAATCCCAGCATAGCAACCGCATTCTAGGTTGTAAATTATTCCACTACAATACTTATATATTAACAGAAATATTATTTTATATGCAACCATGTGTGAATGTAAGGTGTGCAAGATATTTACATATTGAATATTGTCACTGTATTAGCAGTACCTAACAGTGGTTATCATGTCACACAGTGACTTCTTTCTGTGTATTAAAAATGCTTAAAATACAATTTCTGTATTAAAAATGCTTAAAATACAATTTCTTAGCAATTTTGGTTTTGTTGGCTTTTTTTAGGCAGGGTGCTTGGTTTCTTTTGGCTTGAGGAAACATATTAGATGGTGCTTAGAAGCTACTCCTGATCCAATGCTCAAGGGTCATTCCCAGTAGAGTCTGGAGGACTATGCCATGCCAGGAATTGAAGTCAGAGCTCCTGTATGCAAGGCAGGCTCTGGCCCACTAAGCTATCTCCCAAGCCCCTCTGCTATTTGCAAGTTTGCATCAGTAACTTACATCCCTCTCCCTCCCCACACCCCCAGCTCTTGTGAAATATCACTCACTCTGTTTTCACAAGTTTGGTTTTATCCGATAGTACAGCACGTAGGACGTTTGCCTTGCACACGGCCGACCCAGGTTCAATTTCTCCGTCCCTCTCGGAGAGCCCGGAAAGCTACCCAGAGTATCCCACCTGCACGGCAAAGCCTGGCAAGCCACCCATAGTGTATTTGATATGCCAAAAACAGTAATAACAATCTCACGATGGAGATGTTACTGGTGCCCGCTCAAGCAAATCGATGAACAACGGGATGACAGTGCAGTGCAGTGCTACATGTAATGCCACGGAATTTCAGGAATTTAACTTCACCCCTCTATATGCATGTAACTGCCACTATGTCATGACTTAAGTCCCAGTACCATCCAAACACCAAAACGATCTCCTTCCTCTCTTCTCCCATGCCCTCCCCTTTCCCTCTGACGACTGTCCCCGTCTCACTGAGTAGTAGAAGTTCATTTTGTTGTGTCATGTCAGTTCATCTATGAGAGTAATTCATAGTCCATACATAAGGGAAATCATCTGATAATTGTCTTTTATTTATTTCCTTAGTTCACTTTGCTTAATCTCCTCAAGAACCATTCACTCCCAAAGACCACCATTTCATCTTTCTTTTCTTTTAAAAATAAAATCATATTCCCTTGAGTAGACCTACTATGCCTTTTTTTATTCAATTTGGTATCTATTGATGAGCATTTGGGATAATTCTTTGTTTTGGTCATTGTGAATAATGCTGCTATGAACATAGGGGTGCATATATCCTTTCAAATTGGTGTTTCCAATTCTCCAAATAGTTGCTTAGGAGTAAAATCTCTAGAACTCCACTCCCCCACTTAGATAAAAGCAGCAATCTCATATCAAACAGGTCTTTCGTATTGAAGGAAATGCCTATAAATAGGAACAAAACTTGCTTAATTAGAGTTTAACTGAATGTTCATTCCATTAGATATTGTATTAAAATTTCTGAAAGCAGAGAAGAATGGTATGATGATATAACTAGACTTCCACAAGTCTAGACATGAAACAAAAATAATGAAGCCACTGATTTTTTTCTCCTTAGCCACAAGCACATATGCAGTATTTTTATTTATTCTTCCCTACGCTTTCACTTCCAAGCTGAAAGGTGTTCAAAGATTCTCAAAACTTATCGCTATCATGTAAGAAACGCTGCAAGCATTGTAGAGAGAAATGGTGTCTTCGTTCAGTAATTTTAAATTATACTACATAGCAAAATAGTGTAGTGGATCTGCTGGCCAGTGGAATTGGATTGAAAACCCAGAAATAAACTGATACATATGGGCAGTTAATGTGCAACAATAGAGCCAAGAACATAAAATAGAGAAAGGTAATTCTCTTTAGTAAGTGGCGCCAGGGGTGAGGGACATATGGGTGGAAAGATCACACCAGGGTTTTGGCATTTGCTTTGCAAATATCTGACCCCTCTTCAATCTCTGGCACTACATCTGGTCCCCTGAGCACTGCCAGGTGTGACCCCTGAGTATGAGCCAGGACTCAGCCCTGAGCACTACTGGGTATAACCCAGAACAATGAAAAATATATAAACAATGGTGCTAGAAAAACAAGTAGCCATAGGCCAAAGAAAGAAGTTGGGTCACTATGTTGGACCATGCATAAAGTTAAACCAAAGTGGGTTAGAGACTTAGATCTAAAACCATAAAATACATTAACGAAAACTCGCACAAAACAATCTATGATAAAAATTTTTAGTGGTGTGTTTATAGATTCTACTCCAATGGCAAGGAAAACAAAACAATGAGATTACATCAATGTAAAAAACTTCAGTATAGCCAAAGAAGCTATCATTAAGAAAAAAAATCAGCATGGGAGTGGGGAGTGAAGGGCATGCTACTATATGGGAGAAAATATTTGCACATAATCATCCTTAAAGATCAATATATGGGGGCTGGAGCGATAGCACAGCGGGTAGGGCATTTGCCTTGCACGCGGCCAACCTGGGTTCGACTCCCAGCATCCCATATGGTCCCCTGAGCACAGCCAGGAGTAATTCCTGAGTGCATGAGCCAGGAGTAATCCCTGTGCATTGCCGGATGTGAACCCCAAAAAAACAAAAACAAAAACAAAACAAAACAAAATCAAGGTATATAAAGAGCTCACAGGGCCATTGATATTACAAGGGCTTAGTGTCTTGCCTTGCACTTGGCAATTCCACTTCTATCCCCCATACCACAGATGGTCCCCTGAGAACAAGAAGACTGATCACCGAGTGCAGGACCAGGAGTATGACCACAGACACAGTCAGATGTAACAACCGCCCCCCCCACCAAAAATAAGAATTTACAAAATTAAACACACACACACATACAAATCCCCCAAATGGGGAAAAAGTTTAATAGACACTTAACCAAAAAGTGCATACAGATGGACACATGAATACATGAATATGCTTGTTGCCACTTATTACCAGGGCAGTATCAAAATAGTGATGTGATGACTCTCACCTATGAGAATGACCTGTATCAAAAGTGCCAGAAATAACAAGTGCCAGGAAAGGAAAGTCCCAGAGAAAAAGGAACCTTCTTTCATTATTGGTGGAAATATCAATTACTCCAGTCTCTATAAGTAACACTATGGACATTTATAAAAAGTAAATAAAACTACGATAAAAAGGCAGAGGCTGGAGCAATAAGCACAGCGGGTAGGGCATATGCCTTGCACGCAGCCGACCTGGGTTCGATTCCCAGCATCCCATAAGGTCCCCTGAGCACCTCCAGGAATAATTCCTGAGTGCAGAGCCAGGAATAACCCCTGTGCATCACCAGGTGTGACCTAAAAAGCAAACAAAAAAAAAAGGCAGAGGCTATGGCTCTAGAACGCATGCTTAGCATGTGCAAGCCCTGAGTTTGATTTCCAGCACAACATGGTGCCTTAGCACCACTGGGAATCACCCTTATTTATAAAAAAAATAATAATAATAATAACTCATGGGGGTTTGGAGCAATAGCACAGTGGGTAGGGCATTTGCCTTGCATACGGCCGACCCGGATTTGATTCCCAGCATCCCATGGTCCCATCACTCCCAGCACCGCCAGGAGTGATTCCTGAGTGCAGAGCCAGGATTATCCCCTGAGCATCACCGGGTGTGACTCAAAAAGCAAAAAATAAATTAATGAATAAATAATGGGAGAGCAGTGCCACCGGCAAGTAAACCTGTACCTGCAGTAGGTGCATCAGCAGCTTGATGATGTCTTCAGGCTTCTTGGGTTTTTGTTTTTATTTCTGTTTTGTTTTTTTGCTTTTTGGGTCACACTTGGTAATGCACAGGGGTTACTCCTGGCTCTGCACTCAGGAATTACCCTTGGCGGTGCTCAGGGGACCATATGGGATGCTGGGGAATCGAAACTGGGTTGGGGGTGTGCAAGGCAAATGCCCTACCCGCTGTGCTATCGCTCCAGCCCCCAGGCTTGTTGATAAACCAGCACATAAGGCTCGACCTTTAACATTTTATTAATCTCTTAAAGAAGGGCTTAATGGCCCCTGGCTGAAATGCAACAATCCTCATGCACTTTATTCTAAGGAAACTTTTTGGATCATTTTCAGGGGTTTTTCATAACAAACAATATAAAATAAATTATTTTGGGTCTGCTATATTGGGGCAGGGGCTAGGGTTGGGGATGGAAACTCCCAAAATATGGTGGTGGGAAGGTGCAATGATGGTGGGATTGGTGTTTGAATATTGAATGTAATCAAGAATTGTGAATTGTCACTGTCATCCCATTGCTCATCAATTTGCTCAAGCGGGCACCAGTAATGTCTCCATCATGAGACTTGTTGTTTCTTTTATTTGGCATATCAAATACGCCATGGGTTAGCTTGCCAGGCTCTGCCATGCAGGCGAGATACTCTCGGTAGCTTGCTGGGCTCTCCGAGAGGGGCGGAGGAATCGAACCCAGGTCGGCCACGTGCAAGGCAAATGCCCTACCCACTGCTCTATTGTGAACTACTTTATAAAAAATAAAATAAAAATGAAGTAAACAAATATTTTAAAATTTTAATATTTTCAAATGATGACGCAAAGCGTAGTCTATGAGTCATGTACCTCTCTTTTTCGAACAATCCCTGCCTAATTTTCTATTATTTTGAAAGGCTTTCACTGAGTCTGCAGAGCAGGACTGAAGGAATAAAATTCCTCTAGGAAACAGGAGTCAGACTTTCATTTCTTTGGACTCGGAAAGCTAGCCCAATGGTGAGAGAAAACAGAACAAACTTTACATATGAGTAGAAAGAGGGGAGGAGACTTGGGGGTGATTATTTAGCATGCAACATGGCAACATGATGATGAACGTTTTCACCAGGGGGAAAGAGCTGGCATTGACTTTCCTCTTGCCCAGGACTGGCCTAGACGTTTTGCCAACAGTGCCGGACCTGGCTGCGTGACGAGGGAGCTAGAGGGTGGGAGTTAAATTTAGCAGTTAGAGCATGAGACTAAGGAGACTGATACCCAGGGACAGTAGAAACAAGGGTCGGGAGGATTAGTCAATGGTTGGGACCCTGCATCAGGTGCTTGGGGAGAGGCAGTTGGGGTAGGGAAGGGACCACCATGACAAAGGGATTGGAAAGGATCACTCTGTTTAAAAACTGTGTGCTGAAAGTGGGTAAAGGAACAGACAGGATAGCCTCTCAGTACCTGTATTACAAAGCATAACATCCAAGAGGAGAGAGAAACAGAGACAGAGAAGGAAAGTGCCTGCCATAAAGGCAAGCTAGAGGGAGGGTGGCAGGAGGGAAGCTGGGGACATTAGTGGTGGGAATGTCCACTGAGGAAGGCAGGGATTGGGTATTAGTTAGAGCACTGTATAACTGAAACCCGACCATGATCAGCTTTGTAACTATCTCATGGTAATTCAATGAAAAATAGCACTGTAGTACTGTCATCCCATTGTTCATTGATTTGCTTTGAGTGGGCACCAGTAATGTCTCCATTGTGAGACTTGTTGTTACTGTTTTTGGTATATCGAATACGCTACAGGTAGATTGCCAGGCTCTGCCGTGCAGGCAGGATACTCTCAGTAGCTTGCCGGGCTCTCCGAGAGGAACAGAGGAATCAAACCCAAGTCGGCTGCGTGTAAGGCAAGTTCCCTACCTGCTGTGCTATGGCTCCAGTTCCAATGAAAAATAAATTAATTAAGTAAAAATAAATTCAGCTATTCCCTCCTTAAATGTTAAAGCCGGCTTTATCTCTCACTCCTCATCTCTCTCCCATGGTGCTGCGGCCCTGCCTGCGGTGCATTTTGAAGGGGCTATATGTTAGCATATGGAACCAGAAGGGACTTTCTTGCAAGGTGAATCTGTTCCTCATGCACATCTCAGGCCCTTGAGCCCAGGGCGCTGGAAGTTCTCATGCTTCACATACCTTTGTCCTGGTCCTTTGCTGTGGTTTACCTGCCTCTCCAACTGTCTCTTCCCTGATGGTTTTCAAAAAATATTTATGTTGTTGAAGTGGTGAGGTAGATTAACTCTTTAAACATGAGGTGGAGGTGGGGTGAGGGTTGCTTTGGTGGGGCACTGTGCTCAGGGCTTATTCCTGGCTCTGTGCTCAGGGCTTATTCCTGGCTCTGTGCTCAGGGATCATGCCTGGCAGTATTGGGAGACCAAGCACGTTGACCAAGAGACCAAGAGAGTCTCTTGCCCGTGCGCCTGGCTGTCTTCCCCGGGGAAAGCTTCCCTCCCCACCCCGAGCAGAGCTCCTGGTGACTGAAGACCTCCAGAGCCTAGCCACAGCCATGCTCAAGGCCCCTCTCCACACGTTCGACGAGCCTCATGCATGAAGGAATGGGCAGAGGAATGCAGGTGTGTGGGACCCGGGACTGAGACCTCCAAGGCTGCTCGGATCAGGACTGGGCCTGCTCCACCCAGATTTTCCATTTCCCAGTAGATAGGCGGTCACACCCAGGGACTGACCCCAGCACCACGTAATCCTGTCAACAGCCAGTATCCAGAGACTTAAAATCAAGCTCCCAGATACATGTGGCCACTTTGCGGCTGCATGATATCTTATAGCCTACTTCTCTCCCTTGGAGAACCTGGCAAACTACTGGGACTTTGCTGCCCACATGGGAGAGCCTCGCAAGGTCCCCAGGGTGTATTAATATGCCATAACCAGTACAAGATGGGTCTCATTCCTCTACCCTGAAAGAGCCTACAGTACGGCATCGTTGGAAGGACGAGTAGAGCGAGGCTTCTGAAATCTCAGGGCTTGGACAAATGGAGACGTTACTGAGACCACTTGAAAAATTCGATAATCAATGGGATGATGATGATGATGATGATGATGATGATGATGATGATGATGATGATGATGATGATGATGATGAAGTATGTTGACAGGATCAGCTGCACACAAGGCAAATGCCTTACTATCCAAAACTCACACTATTTGTTTTTTAGGGGGTGTCGGTTTGGTCCATACCGGCAATGCTCAGGGGTTACTCCTGACTATGCACTTAGCAGTTAATCTAGATGAGACACACCGGGGATCAAACCTGGGTTGTCTGCATTGCTATGATCTCAACTCATGCATTCTTTCAGCCCTTAAATATGCTTTTGAAAACAATGTCTTCTTTAAGGAGTGAATTTTTAGAAAGGGAGATAAATATTGAGTAAAAAAAATTAAATGTCTAGAGATAGTTGTATTCCTCTATTTAACAAATCTTTGTACTTTAAAACAAAGCCTATGTTTAATTTTCAGTTCAATGAAATAATCTGTTGTAGCCTTAAAAAATTCAGCATACCAAATGTTTTTAGATTTTTGGTTTTTCTTTTCATTTAGTATGGTGCCTTCAAAAAAATCTGCAACATACTGTGCATAAAATCCTCTCTAAATTGCAATGTGATTTACTTTTTATGGTTTAAAATATTCGCCTCTATTAGATTTCTCTTCTCTCCCTAAGTGAACAACCAGATGCATTGTGCCAAATTTGTCCTGAAGCAGAGAGAATGTCAGTAGTCATTTAAAGCATTTTATTTCCCACAAGCCATTTCAGGAAGGATCTCTATCACTTCCGTCTTTCAAAAGTTCTAAGAAAGAACAAGTCTTTGAAAAAATTAAAAAACTACCAAACACTGTATAGTCCTCCATCTGCCATTGAAAGAAGACAGGCAAAGGTTAACAAAAATAGAAAGAAATTTAACTCATTCCATTTTATTGAAAGCAATTTCCAAGTAGCTTATCCGTTATGAAGATAACTTCATCCAAGCATTTATTTAATAGTTAATTAGCAGCATCTCTTAAAAGGATTCTGCAGTCTAGAAAACACGAGGCCATAATCCAAGCTAATAATACCAAACTGATGAGCAAAGACACAGCACCTACGTTTTCAGCTGATGATGTGGCAAAGATCATGAAATTCTGCAAAACTCAATCTAAAGTGAGTTATAAATCGCACAAATACCAGCTAATGGATAATGAGATTCTATTCTAATGTTGATAATGTGCAATGTAAGTGTTTCCTGTTTCTTAAATAGGATATCTTTGACCATTTAAACAAGTCTTTAGCACCAAGCATCCACAGGCATGAGTATATTAAAAAAGCCATTTGGTGTATGCCGCTTGGAGGTAATGAGAAAGTGCCTCTCGATGGGACACGCATAAGAGGAGACATCAATGTCTTATTAATAGGTAAGAGCACGCTGAGTTAATAGTGCATTGATAACTTATTTTTATAGTCCCCTCCTCACCACGCTTGTGTGACTCGGTGATGTAATATTAGCAAGAAAACAAAAAGCCAAACTGGCACAATTACTGTGTCATCATTTTCTTGTATAAAAATGTACTTCCCTCTTAATGAAACATGTTTCATTCTTGAGAGCATCATTTGACCTTTTCCACAAATATCCTCTGGCCAGTGCATCAGCAAGCTAGCCCACGTACCCTACCTAGCTCCTTCCTTCCCCTCTTTTATGGAGCCCTAAATTCAAACTTTGAACTACACAAAAATTCAACAATCAGGGAAAGAGAAATAGTACAGGAGGGAAGGTGTCTCACTCATGTTGACAACCCCAGTGAGATCCCTGGCACCTCACATGGTCCCCCAAGAACTGTTAGAGGTCACTCCTGACCACAGGGCCAGCAATAGTGTCTGAGCACCACCAGGTCTGATTCAAACCTCCCCGCCAGGTCCAACAAATAGCCAAAAAGCCCCAACAGTGATCTACAAAGCCCTGGAGTGGTCCTTCTTCCCCATCTTTCCATTGACTCTCAAACACCAAAAAACCAAGTGGGGGCTAAGCAAAGTCTTTGGGTGCTTGCATCCAAGAGCTTGCCATTGGCAAAGCTCTGCCTATCGCTTTGTCCCTCTTGGTGCCAGGCAGTCAGGGGAATACAAACATGCGTGACACTCAGGAATTGCCTTTCTGTGTAATTATGGAGATGGGGCAAACAGACTCAACAAACCTCATCCACTAAATTACCCCATGCGGAAGTTGACCAGCCACAAACAAAACAAAAAATGAAGAACACCCAGAGGAAAGGGATTTTGTCACAAAAACGTCAATTTATTCTACTGCAGTTATGCAGACCCGTCAATTCTCCAAACCTGGGTAATTCGAGCACATCATTTGAATTTGCACTACATTTGCACCTTCTTTCCTTCCTTCTTCACTCCCTTCCTCCCTCCCTCCCTCCCTCCCTTTCTACCCTCTTTCCTTCCTTCTTTCCTTCCTCTCTCCCTCCCTCCCTTCAGTCCTTCCTTTCTCCCTTCTTCCTTCCTTCTTTCCTTCCTTCCTCCTTCCCTCCCTCCTTCCCTCCCTCCCTCCTTCCCACCCTCCCTTCCCTCCTTCCTTCTTTCCTTCCTCCCTCCCTCCCTCCCTCATTCCTTCCCTCCCTCCTTCCCTCCCTCCCTTCCCTCCTTCCTCCCTCCCTCCCTTCCCTCCTTCCTCTCTCCCTCCCTTCCTCCCTTCCTTCCTTCCTTCCTTCCTTCCTTCCTTCCTTCCTTCCTTCCTTCCTTCCTTCCTTCCTTCTTTCCTTCCTTCCTTCCTTCCTTCTTTCATTTTCTTTCTTTTCTTTCTTCCTTTATTTCTTTTTTGTAAGGAAGACAAGAAATGGACAGATAGTAAGGAGCTAAGGCACTTAGCTTGCAGGTGGCCAACACAGACTAAATTCCTGGCACCTCATATAGTCCCTCATGCCCCTACCAGGAGTGATCCTTGAGCTTAGAGCCAGGAGTAAGCCCTAAACGCTGCCAGGTATGGCTCAAAATCTCAAATAAATAAACAATTTTTTAACAATAAAAATTTTTTAAAAGAAAGACACAAAGTTAATCCTGAAGAGGCTCACAAAAGAGAACATAAGGGGATAAAATGAAAAGAATTTAGAGCACCATGTGCTCTTAGCTCTGAGACTGGAGTAGCAGCAGGATGCTGAGAAAGTCCCCATGGAGAGAGGAGGAGAAAGAGAGTTATTCAGAAAAGGGAGATATCCCTTTCTGGGCATGGTGGAGATGTTCCAGTACTAGAATTTTCGCTTTTGATACTGTCTTGACAGTCATTTCAGAACAACTAGAAATTATTCCTAAAGACTTGCTGTTTTCCAGGTGTCCCTCTGCATCCCCCATATTCAGGGCTGTGACTAATTCAGATTTCCACTTGACTGTCACCACCACGAGACTCAGCCAGACTTCCCCAACAGAATGGTGAGGCAAGGACTCTCCATGATGTTCACCACAGGGCTTCCTAAGATGGATCACTTTGCACGTGGGTGATGTGGAACTAATCTGAGTCGACCCAAGTCTGGCAGAGTCACAAGAGCAGCTCGCCACTACCCGAACTACCTAGAATATATATATATATATATATATATATAAAACTTGCTCCTCCCAGAGGGGGGTATAAAATGAGACCCCCATAGCCATGCAACTGCTGCATGCTCCAGGCTGCTTTCCGGCCACATTATAAGACACTTTCTACCCATTTTCCACAATTACCACACCAAATCATAGACAGTAATATGTATAAATATATATGTGTTATATATATATACATACATACATACATACATACATACATACCTCTCAAAGAGCCTGGCAAGCTACTGAGAGTATCCTGCCCGCATGGGCAGAGCCTGGCAAGCTACCCATGGCATATTCGATATGCCAAAAACAGTAACAATCGGTCTTATTCCCCTGACCCTGAAAGAGCCTCCAATTATTGAGAAAGACGAGTTAGGCGAGACTGCTAAAATCTCAGGGCTGTGAGGAATAGAGACATTACTGGTGCCCACTCGAGTAAAGAGACAAACAACGGGATAACAGTGATACAGTGACAGTGATAACTTGGAATTAAGGATTTTCCAAAAAAGAACCTTTCCTTTAGAGAAACCTATCTCTATGGTGGGGAAGCACTCGCCCTCGTCATGTGAGCCCCCTTTCATTCTCTTTGAGGCTTCAGGCCCCTATTACACTCTGTAGCTCAACACACACACACACACACACACACACACACACACACACACACACTCATTTTGTCCCTTTGACTTTAGAATTTACATCCATATGGCTTCTCCATTTCTTTGTAATTTAGCGCATTTTTCTCTCTTACTAATCTTGCTAGCTTGACCAGGCCAGACAGAGGGATAGGAAGAAATCTTCTCTCTGCCCCTGCAATAAACACCTGTCTAGTTTCTTTAATTTTAATTTATTTACTTACCTTTGTAAATGTGGGGTTCACACCCAACATTGCTGGGGGACCATTGAGTGTAGGACGGAACCTGACCTGCTCCCGTGGACACAGGCCCTGCAGCACCATCTCCACAGCCCCCAGTAGAACAGTCTCATCTGGGATTCTCTCTCACTTGTGTCCAAATACAGTGGGTTTTTCCTTGAATACTTTTGTTGCCTACTCTGTTGCTGACCCTAGAACAGAAGCCGATCACAATGGTATCTCTGAAGGAGCTAGTGATAAACTAATAATAGAAAGTAACCTGGTCTTAACGGTCAATTTGAGAAAATTCTCTTTCTTGAATCTTTATATTTCACTCCTTCCTCCTCCCTCAGCTCCCACCTTCCACCACTGATTCTGTTTGAATTAGAACCTTGTACTGTTCACCAGGAAGCAAGTTTTACAGCTGAGAATGCTCAGCACACCCTCAAATAAACCTTCCCAACCTACCCCAATGGTACAGACAAGAGTCATTGTCAGAACCTAGTCAAACTATGAAAGTGAAGCAAAGTTTGCATAACTGTCAATTCGTAATAATATAATTTTTAATGATATGAATTATGTAAGGAAATGAATTCTGAATTATAGGGAAGAGTGGTCTTTTGTGTGAGTGTAAGGTTTAAATTTAATGAGGATTAAGAATTTAATTGTATGTTTTATTCATTTCCTAACATTTTATGTCAAACAGAATGACTATCGTTCTGAGAAGAGGGGAAATGACACAATTATATTTGATTGGCAAGTAAAAAATGTACCCTGAATAGTATTTAAGCCTAACTAGCTAATAATAATGATCTAAATGAGATATTGTCTCCGCTTTAAAGCTTCTTTCTAAAAAAAAAAAATTTATTCTTTGAAACGTGTTGTTATTTGTCACCAATGGCTTTGATTGTGCTAATTTATTCCATTCATTTGCACAAACTGAGTGGAATATTTTGTCTACTCCATTACAAGTATTGGGAGGGGAGGGGTGCTGGATGGAAAGCTGAAGGGAAAGCTGTAAGAATGAATCAGAACCTCACGGATTCTGCAGCCTAGCTTCTCGCCATATGTTCTAGAACACTCTTATGCAAACATCTGATATTTTCAAAGACTCGCCTCACTTGTGCTCTCAATATTCGAAATGGAAATGAGGTCAGAGGAAGCAGCCTGGCTGCACAGCTCACGGATCTCGGGCCAGAAGCACCAGCCCCCAAATTGCTGCGCTTCTACTTGTCCTGGCTCCCTCGTCAGTGGGAACATGAGCATCTGTGCACTGAGCTCGGAAACCAAAACATCCTCTGCTGCTTTAGGAGATAATGTCCACAGAAGGCTGAAAATTAAAATAAAATAAGCAGGGGACAGCAGATTGTTCAAATTAACCTATATTAGAGCGAGATAAATAGGCAGCCATTTAGCTGTTAAATTAGGCTGTTGAGGCTGCTGATTTGAGAGGACAGATAACTAAACAAGTGTTAATAAACCCGGGGAAAGGTATAAAGTGAGCCACAGGGAAGCAAGGAACGCAGTGCAGATGGACAACTGGATTTGTACAGAAGGAGAAAAATGAAATTTTTAGATTGCATTTAAAAAAATAGCAATTACTCATATTTCAATAGAACTACTCCTTTTCTTTAAAATATCTCTGAGTCTTTTTGTGAGTGTGTGCCTGTAGCCCAAGAAGGGGGAGGTAGAGGCCATTGGTAAAGTGATACAGATGACAAATCTGACAAGGAAAAGTATTGAATGTTTTCCCGGAATCTCAAAAGCATTGCACCACTTGGTATGTGGTACTAAATACATAGGCATTTTTATAAGACCCCAACGCAGGCCAATGATAGACTGGAGAGATAGTACAGTGAGCAGGGCACCTGCCTTGTATGCAGCAGCAGACGAGGGTTCAATCACTCAAGGGTGGTCTCCCAAGGGCTCCTAAGGTCTCCCAAAGACCACCAAGAATGAGCCCTGAATGCAGAACCATGAGTAAGCCATGAGCACAGCTTATGGACAACACCCCCTAAAAAAAAGAAGGCCAATGAAATTAGACAATCAACACAGCCTTACATAGCCAAAACTTCAATTTGAAGCTATTTGTTGAATAGATGAACAAAGGCATAAATGGGTAGATGAAATAGATTGTATGCTTCAGTAGTAGATATTGAAAATAACTTCCCAGTGAACCTATAATAAAACTGACACATAAATTAGAATTGAAGCCTCACCTAGACAATTCCCACCTGTGAGATAAGACCTACTGGAGCAATTGGTGGAAGTGGCCAGTCAAGGTCAGTGGTTGGATAACAATTATTGTTATTCAAGTCACCTGCTGAGAGCACACCCCAATGGGCAGGTTATCGGACTTCATGATGCATTAGAAATGCAGTACTAAGCGAAGTACAATGAGCCACTGTCAATGCTTCATGTCCAGCAGAGACAGTGAGGTGATAGCTTCCACATTTTCTAGTGAGGTTTTCAGAAAACTCATCCATAAACATGAGGGAGAAGAGCAAGCATGCACAGTCAAGAACACACAACAAACATATGTCATACACCCAGAAATGGCTGAGGAAAGTCATGGATGTGTGTGTGTGTGTGTGTGTGTGTTAGTTTAGTAGTAAAGAGAAAGGATGCTATATGTCTAGGAAGACTCCCGCTGTCCGGTTCCATCAGACCAGAGGCCTGGGGGCCTTATCAGTGCAAAAGTGTTCTGAAAACTCCACTTTGGCCCAATCAGAGTTAAGAGAATGCAATGGGGGTGGGAGTTGGAGGGGGTCACTTCTTACAGAGAGTGATCATTACATCCTACAAACTACTAGGCTTAGTCTCACCCCAGAGAGTTCTTTAAATTTGGTGAGGAGAGGATGAGTCACTCCTGGCTCTGTTTAGGGTTTATTCCTGGCTCTGTTCTCAGGGGTCACTCTTGGCAGGGCTCGAGATCCCATACGCCATGCCAGAGTTTAAAACTGGGTTGGAGCTGTGCAAGGCAAGTGCCTGCTCTCTGCATTAACTCCTAGCCCGAAATTAACAGTTTTTGAAGTTGCAAAACACCCTGACATAGGCTTCTTGGGAGTAAGGTGCACTCTGAGTCCTGCACATCGTTAGTGAGTTTGCTTTCGCTTCCTCTGGGACGCTCTCAGGAAGGCAAGCCCAAGGGAAAGACTGAAGCACAAAAGCGGGAACCCTCACCTGAGGTGCAGCAGGCTAACACAGCCAACCGGAGCCTGCCTGGCTGCAGGCACAGGCCAGGCCAGCAGAGGGGCAGCCTCAGAGGTGAGGGAAGGTGCAGGAAGCTTCTTGCCTGTTCCAATAGCACAACAGTTGCTCTCCCTCCAGACAGCCTGGGCCCTGCTTCTGTGCTGGAGCGACTTGGACTTCCCAACTAAAGCCTGCACCCCGAACCTGAGACAGTACCTCTCTCTAGCCAGATGCAAGGCCTAGAAACACGCCAGTGTGCTCCCTCAAGATGAGCTCGCAGACGGGAGAGAGCTAGCAAGCCCTGAGTCCACTTAGCCAAGTGTTGAAAGAACCTCAGACCTGGAGGCAAAGAAGTAAGCTGAGGGTGCAATTAATTACCAGTTGTCATATTTTTTCCTGTTTTTTTGTCCTACATGCATTTTATAATATATGAGCAATGGACTAGAATTCCCTGGGCAATTTATTTTATTTTTAACACAGCCCTGTAATGTTTTGATTTTCATTACTTGCTAAAGTGTTTCAAATGTGATAGAGTGATTGTAAATATATACATATTTATAAATTCACATTGAGTCTTTTTGTCCTTTCTGTAACTATAAAGTTATTAAGTTCTATTTTCTGTTCTAACTTCCACTGATAATGTATTAAAAATGCATAAACCTACCAGTTATATTTAGTTCGCACTGATTGTTTTATTTAGAATTCTTAACTGGGAATAATAGATTTCTGCCCATTTACTCTTTTCTTACAGATCAGAGAGACAGTGCAGGATTTAGGCCCTTGCTTGAATCCTGGGCACCATATATAGTCCCCCTAAGCACTGCCCCCAGATCCTCTGAGTACAGAACCACGAATAACCCCTGAGTATGAACATAGGGGGTCGCTGGGGTGGTGGCCCCCAAGCCAAAAGTCAAACAAAATGCCCACGACCTCCACCACTATCCCTAAGCCTCTTCTATTTTGGTCTTCTTTCCCTTCTCTTCCTTCCCCCACTGTTTGGTCATAGACTTTGTGTTCCAACGCCCAGAGTTTGTCGGTGTTTAGTGCTGTCTATTCATTCTCTTGTTTGACTCTTTGTATTCCACGGACGGGTGAGACCATTCGCTATTTGTCCTGCTCCTTCTGATTTATTTCATTTAACCTGATTCTCTCCAATTCCATGAACCTTGCGGTAAACTGCATTCTCTCCCGCCATTCCAAGACCAGCCATGGCCTTCCCAAGCCCTCAGCGATGGATGCTCCAGCAGCCTCTCTCGGCTCCCTCCTTGGCCACCAGGGTGCGCACGTGAGCCAGGTGAGACCAATCATGACATGGGCAAGAAATTGGTACCCAACCTTGTGCCCCGGCATCAAAATCCTTTCCCACGGCGTATGACGATCCATACGCCTCCTGGACGGAGGTCTTCGGGCCCGAGATGGCACGTGGTCTATGGCACCTGCCCAGCCACAAACCAGGAGCTGGTAATAACAGCTCAAGGCTAGCACCCCACCCAGGGGAACCGGGAGACCTGAGAGCAGCAGCAATTGCTGGAGGGAGCCGTGCCTGTGACTCCAGCCTTTCCTCCCCAAGGCCAGCTTGAGTCCCGGCTTTCCCAGCGCAGAATTTGCAAGTCAATCAAGATATTTTTGTAAAAGCAAACTTGTCACTACTTCACTTCATTCCACCAAAAGGTCACGTTTGCTTGGGGTGTTTCCTTCCCACTTCTTTGAAGTTCCAGGGCGGAGGTTTAAGGCCAGCTGAGAGTGGAGGGACTGTCTTAAAGGCAACTTTATTTCCTTTCCTCTAGCCTGGGCTCCACGTTTAAAGGAATGAGGCCGCAAGGGTCTGGTGAAACCTCAGTGCGAGCATTTACTAGCCGGGAGCTGAACACCCAGTGATCATACGTGAAGAAAGTGGCCTCATTAAGCAGATTCTTTTTAATTGGGAGTCTTTTTGTGGACTATTTTTAGGCGGGGGAAGGGGTTTCGAATAGCCCCCAAATATACCACTTTGGCACGTGGATTATTTTAAACTGAAAGCAATCAAGACCAGCAGACTCAAGGGAAAACTTTTACCTCTCTCTTAATTAACTAGAACTTATAAAGAGGGCCTGGCCCAGAAAGAGAGTTATCACCCAGATAACACTATCGAAATAACCTATCTCTATGGCAGGGCAAACATCTAATTGCCAGACACATGCTTTTCAGATTTATTGTTCCTTGAATTCCCTCTCTATCAAAGCCCAGGCTCTCCCATTCTTTAGTTCAACATGACACATCAAGCTGGGTTTTATCCCCTTGTCCTTGAGTTTTCTCTTTGTCACTCTCTTTTGCTTTTCATTTTATTTTTCAATAAAGTCATTTATGATGATTTGTCACATTCAATATTCCAACACCAATCCCACCACCATTGCATCTTCCCACCACCATTATTTCCAATTTTCCCAGCCACCCCTCAAGCCTGCTCCTGTAGCAAGCCCTGAATAATTTATTTTACATTGCTTGTTATAAATAATTCACTGAAAATGATCAAAAAAATGTTTCCTTAGAAGAAAGTGTGCGAAGATTCTTGTATCTCATCGTGGAGTCCTTAAGTCCTTGTAAAAGAGATTACTAACAGGTTGTGACAGGGTAAGCCTTGTGTGTTTATGTCTTGTTAATCGAGATTGGTTGCCTTCTCTTTTACATTCCATTCAATGTGGTGTGCTACTCCTGGTTTATCAGTGATGCAGAGTTTGAGATGTCACATGGTCACAAATGCAGTCTCAAGTGCCAGGAATTCAAAAATCAGAGTAATATAGTTGGGGTTAAATTTTTAACTGGATTGAGTCAGGTTCATGTATACAAAACTATTTTTTTCCCTCCCTGTTAATTTTCTTAAGCCCAGGTAATCATTATACTGGCCCAAAGATTGTAGAAGCATGAGGGGAGGAGTGTATATGCGATATGCCTTTGCTGGCACATCATGTACCTTCTGACTGTCACGAGCCAGTGACTCTCACTGCATTATCTCAACAAAATAGTCACCTATCTCTCAGGGCACTGTCCTTCAGCTTTCCAACCTACTCTCTTCCTATATTACAAATGACCCTGGAGGCAGTAGCTCTGTAGCACTGTTGTCCTGTTGTTCATCCATTTGCTCGAGCGGGCACCAGTAATGTCTCCATCATGAGACTTGTTGTTACTGTTTTTGGCATATTGAATATGCCACGGGTAGCTTGCCAGACTCTGCCATGTGAGCGGGATACTCTCGATAGCTTGCCGGGCTCTCCGAGAGGAACAGAGGAATCGAACCCGGGTCAGCCGTGTGCAAGGCAAACACCCTACCCGCTATGTTATCGCTCTCGTCCCAGGAGGCAGTAACCAATAGGAAAGTAGGCACAGAAGCAGCAGCACACAATAGAAGGCACAGGTTAGAGAGAGATTAAATAGAAAATTATTAAATTGGAAAGACTGTTGTATCTTCTAAGGAGAAAGACATATTCCATTTTTGGTTTGGGGGCTTTGTTTTTTTCTTCTTGGAGCTCCATCCTGAAATGCTCAGGTGCTGTTTCTAGCTCTGTGTTCAGGAGTGAGTCCTAACAGTGCTCAGGGGACCCATTCAGTGCTGTGGGTTGAGCCTGAGTCAGCAGCAAGCAAGACACATGTCTTAACCCCTGTACTATCTCCCAGGTTCCTGTTTTTGTTTGTTTGTTTTTGTTGTGCGTGGGATTGAACACAGGCCTCACATATGCAACACAATCTCGGTACCATTGAACTACATCTCCAGCCCTTGGTACTCAGTTTTCTTCTAAAATTAACTACCTTTTTGTAGGGACTTCAATATTAACTTAATGGGTAGGGTGTTCACCTTGCACACCACCAACCTGGGTTTGATTCCTCCATCCCTCTCGGAGAGCCCAGCAAGCTACTGAGAGTATCTCGCCCTCACAGCAGAGCCTGGCAAGCTACCCTAGGTGTATTCAATATGCCAAAAACAGTAACAACAAAGTCTCACAATGGAGACGTTACTGGTGCCCACTTGAGCAAATCGATGAGTAACGGGATGACAGTGACAGTGACAGTGACTTTCAGAGAAGTTTATGATAAGTAATTCAAAAAGTATTGCCAAACTTTAGAACCTAAGAACTTCAGAAAAAAATAAAAGAAGAAGAAGAAGAACCTAAGAACTTCACCCTGAGAAGGATATCTTACGGTTAAGGGTTACAGATAAGCAGGTTGTGGTTCACAGCTGATAGTACAAACTGCCTTATCAGCTAATACATCATCAGAACTGCCTGACTTATGTTCATTACATGTGCTAATTTCCCAGAGATCAGTGTAAAAGAAATTTGGATGCTTTGGGATATACCAAATTTTCTGTCATTAAGGCTTATGATGGGCTGGAGCAATAGCACAGCAGTAGGGCATTTGCCTTGCATGCTGCCGTCCTGGGTTCAATTTCTCCGCCCCTCTCGGAGAGCCCGTCAAGCTACAAGTGGCGTATTCAATATGCCAAAAACAGTGACAACAAGTTTTTGGCATATTGGAGACGTTATTGGTGCCCACTCAAGCAAATCGATGAGCAACGGGATGACAGTGACAGTGACAGTAACAGAAGGCTTATGATGACTGAGTCATTTCCAGAAAGGGGACATCTTTGATCTGAAGTGATTTTCCAGGGGCTGCGTGATAGTACAGTGGGTGGGGCACTTGATTTACACTCCACCGAGCTGGGTTTGATCCCCAGTATCCCATTATAAGATTCTTCAAGTGCCATCAGGAGTAATTCCTGAGTGCAGAGCCAGGAGTAACCCCTGGTGTGGCCCCCACAAACCAAAGTAAATAAATAAAGTGATTTGTTCAGAATGGGTGAGTGTTTGTGGACTTGGAGATTATCTATTATTATTTTGTTTATTATTTTATTTTTATACTTTTGATTTGGGGGCTTTACCAGCACTGTTCAGGAGCTCCTCTTAGCTTGGTGCTTTGAGTAACTCCTGGCAGTGTTTAGGAATCAGACCTGGGACTCCCACATTTAAACCAAATGCACTCCAGCCCTTTGAGCCACCTTCCCAACTCCAGAAATACAGGAAATTTTAATTCATTTTTTTAAATTTATTTATTTTAAATTAGAGAATCACCGTGAGGGTACAGTTACAGATTTATACACTTTTGTGCTTATACTTCCCTCATACAAAGTTTGGGAACCCATCCCTTCACCAGTGCCCATTCTCCACCACCAGTAAACCCAGCATCCCTCCCACCCTCCCCAATCCCATCTCCCCATAATTCATTTTGTTTTTTAAAAAACTTTTATTTTTTTACTTTTGGGGTCACACCTGGTGATGCTTGGGGATTACTTCTTGCACTGCACTCAGGAATTACTCCTGGTGGTGCACAGGGGGCCATGTGGGATGCCAGGAATCAAACCTGTGTTGGCTGGGTGCAAGGCAAAGGCCCTACCACTATACTATCACTCTGACGCACATCATTTTTGGATCCTAAGGTAAAACAATGCTTAATCTCCCTGGTATTTTAGGAGGTATATTAACTCAGAGAGTCTCTTGCCCGAGCTTCTGGCTGTCTTCCCAGGGGCCTCCTCAGAGGGGATGGGCTCCAGCTTCCCTCCACACCCCAAGCAGAGCTCCCGGCGGCCGAAGACCTCCAGAGCCTAGCCACAGCCATGCTCAAGGCCCCTCTCCATACGTTCGATTGAGCCTCATGCATGAAGGAACGGGCAGAGGAATCCAGATATGTGGGACCTGGGGCTGAGACCTCCAAGCCTGCTCGGATCGGGACTGGGCCTGCTCCACCCAGATTTCCCATCTCCCAGTAGCTAGGCGGTCACACCCAGGGACTGCCCCCCCCCCCCGCCCCCATGTAATCCTGTCAACAGCCAGCATCCAGAGACTTAAAAGCCAACTCCCAGAAGCTTATCTTATAGGCTACTTCTCCCCCTGGGAGAACCTGGCAAACTACTGGGACTTTCCTGCCCACATGGGAGAGCCTTGCAAGGTCCCTATGGTGTATTAATATTCCAAAAGCAGTAACAAGCTGGGTCTCATTCCTCTGACCCTGAAAGAGCCTCCAGTATGGCATCATTGGAAGGACAAGTAGAGAGAGGCTTCTAAAATCTCAGGGCTTGGACAAATGGAGATGTTACTGAGACCGCTCGAGAAATTCAATGATCAACGGGATGATGATGATGATGATGATGATGATGATGATGATGATGATGATGATGATATTAATTCATCAATATCCCAAAGGCAGCACATGAAGGAGTAAATATATTGAATTTAGCTGCTGGGGTAATTTGTTTTGTTTATTTTTATTTGTTTGGTTTTTTGTTTTGGAGCCATATCTCGGGGTGCTTGAGCTAACGTGTGGCTCCAGGGATGGAACTGAGCCTTCTGAATGCAGAGTACATGCTCCCTCCATTTTGATTTGGCTCTGGCCCCCTGGGGAGTGATTCTGATGCAATAAAGTTGGGTTAAATTTTATTTTAAAAATTTAACATTTAATTTTAAATATGACAATATTAAATATCTTTATTAGTAGAGTCTCTGTATGCCAAAATTTAGATATGTGAAATGGTTAAAATTTCTTCAAAAGTCCAGAGTGATATTACAGCAAGTATAGGGCGTTTGCCCTTTACATGGCGGACCCAGGTTCAATCCTTGGCATCCCAGATGGTCCCCCAAGCTCTGCAGGAGTAATTCCTGAGTGCAGAGCCAGGAGTAACCCCTGAGCATCGCTGGGTGTGACCCAAATCACAAATCACAAATCACGAATCACGAATCACGAAATCCCATTGATTGTTGATTTCTCTAGCGGGCTCAGTAACCTCTCCATTCATCCTATCCCTAAGATTTTAGAAGCCTTCCCAATGATGTCGCATTGGAGGCTCTTTCAGGATCAGGGGAATGAGATCCAGCTTGTTACTGGCTTTGGCATATGAATACACCATGGGAAGCTTGCGAGGCTGTCCCATGTGGGCAGGAAACTCTCAGTAGCTTGCTAGTTTCTCCCAGGGGGAGAAGTAGGTTATAAGATATCGCTTCTGGGAAACTTGCTTTTAAGTCTCTGGATGTTGGCCGTTGATAGGATTACACATTACAGAGAGTCTCTTGCCCACACGCCTGGCTGTCTTCCCAGGGGCTCCTCGGAGAGCTTCCCTCTCCGCCCCAAGCAGAGCTCCCATGGCCGAAGACCTCCAGAACCTAGCCACAGCCATGCTCAAGGCCCTTCTCCACACGTTTGGACAAGCCTCACGCATGAAGGTACCGGCAGAGTGACCCAAAAAGCCAAAAAAAAAAAAAAAAGAGAGAGAGAAAAAAAATTTTCTTCAAGAATCTCTCCATTTTAGAGCAATTGGTTCACATGATTATGTTATAATCAGAGGGCATGGACATTTTGGTTGGTCTTCAGAAATGTCTATTGCCCTTGGTCAATCAAAACTGGTAGAAATTATAACATTATGCTCCACGCCTTGCACACAGCCGACCCGGATTCAATTCCTAGCATCCCATATGATGAGCACCACCAGGATTAATTCCTGAGTGCAGAGCCAGGAGTAATCCCTGAGTTTCACCAGGTGTGACCCAAAAATTAAAAATAATAATAATAATAATAATAACATTACAACCACAGGCCTCCCAACTCAACAACCAAGTTGTGTTAGCCTGCATGACCACGCATGGAGTCACGGACTGCTGGTTCTGTGGGTGCAGGGGATGTTTAGATGATCAAGTCTCATTTCCTCAGCTGAAAGTGTTAGAACATTTCATTAAGAGACTTGCTCCACTTGAAATAATAGTAAAAATTCTTGGACTCCACCCACCAGGGAAGCAGTTCCTGGTCTCTTTAGGACACCGATAATAAAGATCAAAGGGCCTAAGGATCATGGGAAACTTGATCAGAGGAAAGTATGACTGAGAGAATCATGTAGTTTCTGGATCATGGCAATGGAGATGCTTCCATTTCCCTCACATGTCATTTGTTGATTGATACGTTGGGCTTGGGATCAAATCCCTGGGCAGTACTCAGTGGCTCTCCTAGTAGTGCTCAGGCTGCTGTGCAGTTCTGAGGATCAAACCAGCTCCACCAAAGTGCCCATGACCCTCCACCAATGTCTTTATATGTACTCCCCAGTTTTATCCAAGTTGCAGCGAACTGCAGCTTTCATCATTTATAATTGCAACGATTCCATTATATTCCATAATGGAATATATATATATATATATATATATATATATTACAACTTCTTTATCCAGTCAATCATTCTTGGACATTTGGGTTGTTTCCACACTATGACTTTATAGGTATGTATTTATCTTTTCAAATTAATGTTTTTGTGTTTAGAAGTAAATGTCAAGAAGTGGAATCTTCTAGATTATATGGAAACATTTTTTTTAAGTAGTCAAAATTAAAGCTTTAATCATGCAAATATCAATTACATTTTAATTTAAAATTTTATTTCTTATTAATTAAAATAAATTCATTAAAAAACCTATCTTGGAATACAGTATATGTTTTCACTGCTCATGAACAACAGTACGAATACAGTAATTGTAACGCTCAAATCTTAAGATTAGTCTATTTACTGAGTTAGTTATGAACAACAATTACATAACCCCTTATCTTTAACACTTCATAGCATTTTTCATTTTAGCAAAACAATGCTAACATGAACTGAAATTAAAAATCAACAGTTTGCATGGCAAGGGTACAGGCTAGCAATAAATTCATTTTTTTTAATTATCTATAAACCGAAACAATTTTCTTTATGAGTCTGACAAGGCCAAAAACTACTTAAGAGCAAACAGAACCTTGTGACAACAAAATAAATAAAAAGTCGAACTCAATAGTAACAGTGTATTTGCCAGGGTGGAGGCTTCCTGTGCACACACAGATCCGCAGGCCCACCCTGAAAACCTAAATATTAAAGCTCAGGGCCGGGGAGAGGGAGCTCGGCAGGGCTAGCACAGGCAAAGCACACTTCGCACGCCGGAGGCCCAGCACTTGATCCCCAGGAAACGGACCCCGAGCACTGCCAAGAGTGACCTCAATATGGAAACATTTTTCTGGTTTTTTTGTTTGTTTGTTTGGGGACCACTGACTATCCTCACAGCTTAGTTCCAGCTCCACACTTGGGAATCATCCCAGGCAGGACTTTGCCTACATTGCACTCAGGGATCACACTTGCCAGGGATCGAAGGTCAGCTACATGCAATGCCAACATCTTATCCTCTCTCTGTCTCTCACTTTCTCTCTCTCTCCTCTCTCCTCTATCACGTCTCTCACTCTCTCTCTCTCTCTCTCTCTCTCTCTCTCTCTCTCTCTCTCTCTCTCTCTCTCTCTCTCTCTCTCTCTCTCTCATAGGAAGGTTTTTTCTTACTTTTTTGAGAATTCGCCATACAGTTTTCCATAGGTGCTGAACCAAAGGACATACCTACCAACAGTGAACAAGGGACTAATATTTCTTTTTCTTTTCTTACTTGCTTGCTTGCTTTTTTTCTTCTTCCTTCCTTCTTTCTTCTTTCCTTCTTCCTTTCATCTTTTTTTTAATTAAATCATCATGAGACACACAGTTACAAAGTTAGGACTAAATTTTCTTTCTGTCTTGTGTGTGTGTGTGTGTGTGTGTGTGTGTGTCTGTGTGTGTGCTTTTTAGGTCACACCCGGCATTACTCCTGGCTCATGCACTCAGGAATTACTTTTGGTGGTGTTCAGGGGATCATATGAGATGCTGGGAATCGAACCCAGGTTGGTAGCATGCAAGGCAAACACCTGACCCACTGTGCTGTCGCTCCAGTCCAGGACTAAATTTTCTTAATAAGACTTTTGGGTTGATGCTTGGTTGGTTGCTTGGGGGTCCACACCCAGCTATGTTAGGGTAGAGCTTCTCCCAGCTCAGTGTGTGGAAACTATTCTCAGTAGTGTTCAAAGGACTGTGCCATGCAGGGGACTGAACCCAGGACTCCAGAATGCAAAGCATGTACCAACCCTTAGAATCACATTCTTGGACACTTAGCCAGAATGTTTTGGGTTTTTTTTTTAAATTTTTAATTAGTGAATTAATGTGAGGTACAGTTACAGACTTACAAATTTTCGTGCTTGCATTTCAATCATACAATGATCAGGTGCCCATTCCTCCACCACTGCCCATTTTCCACCACCAGCATCCCTCCCACCATCTCCAACCCGCCCTCCCCCCACCTCACCCCGCCTCTGGTGAGGGCATTCCCTTTTGCTCTCTCTCTCTCCTTTTGGGTATTGTGGTTTGCAGTAGAGGTATTAAGTGGCCATCATGGTCGGTCTATAGTCTACTTTCAGCCCGATCTCCAATCCCGAACAGGCCCTCCTAGCACCCTTTACTTGGTGGTCCCTTCTCTATCTGAGCTGCCTTTCCCTCAGCATGCGAAGCCAGCTTCTCAGCTGTGGAGTGATTCTCCTGGTACTTATGTCAATTTATGCCTGCTTCAAAAAAAGAGTTTATTTTCCTTCTTTGCCACTTTCCAGAACAGTATAAAAATGTACAAAAATCAGAGAGAGATTTATTTCTGTACTTATCTCTACTGTTCTTGGGTGTCAGTCTCCCACAGAATCATTTCTTATTGTAAACCATCGTGAATGTGTATTGTGAGGGGCAAAAATATGCAGTTGCTTTAACTAACCACTCATTTAAAAATAAAAAGAAATTAAAGACTTTTATAAGCTGGAGATATAGTCCAGGGATTAAGGCTCACTTTGTATGAAGCTGCCACTGATTTAATCCCCAGCACCATGTATGGTCCCCCAAATATTGCAAAGAGTGAGCACAGAAATGGGAGTAAACTACAAGTACAGCGGAGTGTGGCAAAAAAAAATTAAAATAAAAATTTTAATTGAGGGGCTGGAGCAATAGTACAGTGGATAGGGCATTTGCCTTGCACGCGGCTGACCCAGGTTCGATTCCCAGCATCCCATATGGTCTTCTGAGCACCGCTGGGAGTAATTCCTGAGTGCAAAGCCAGGAGTAACTCCTGAGCATTGCCGGGTGTGACCCGAAAAGAAAAAAATAAAATTTAAGTGAGGTGCCATAGAGATAGCTCAACAAGCTGGAGTTCGTGCTTAGCATGGCAGGGCAGGGGATACCTGATTTCTACCTCATGGTCCCCCAAACACCATGAAGTGATGCGCCCCCCACCAAACACACACACACACACACACACACACACACACACACACACACACACAAGCTAGAAATAATTCCCGAGCATCATTTGGTTTGGCCTAAAAACAAATTTAAAAAAATACATGGACTGCAGAAAAACCTCACGCAGGAGGAGGGGATTCGATCTCCTGCACCACAGTCCCCTGAGATCATGGGGAGCAAGTGTCCTGGGCACTCCAGGTGTTGCCCAAACCTCTCCCCAGATAATATATATATTTGTCTTTTCTAGAGAAAATCTTCAAGGGCGAGGCTGAATCCTTAAATGATACCAGAATCATAATTCATACAGAAGAGGGAACTTCTTTCTGCCAGGGGCCATTGGCTATTTATGACATCATTTGCGGACAATACAGTCCAGGCAGAGGGCCACGGGCAGGCAACAAGCAACATTCCTGTCTGTGGCAGCAAGTTTCAGGGTCAAAGCACATGATTTCAGAGGCCAGATGTTCCCTACCCCGGCTGGAAAGGAAAACTGATAAACTGGACTTTTCAAAGTTAAAAATTAGTACAGGGGCTGGAGCAATAGCACAGCAGGTAGGGTGTTTGCCTTGCACGCTGCCAACCCGGGTTCGATTCCCAGCATCCCATATGATCCCCTGAGCACCACCAGGGGTAATTCCTGAGTGCAGAGCCAGGAGTAACCCCTGTGCCTCGCCAGGTGTGACCCAAAAAGCAAAAAAAAAAAGTTAGTACGGTTTAACAGTATGTAAAAACACAGCTACTAGAGTAGGAAAAATATGCTTCCAAAACACACATTCAACAAAGAGATCAGTCAAACATGGTTCCCTGGGCACCGAGACACAAGTAACCTTTGACATTGTCATGTGGCATAGCTGCCCAGTCCCCCCCCCCCCCCCGCCTGCCACCAAAAAAAAAAAAAAAAAAGGAGAGAGAGAGAGAGAGAAATAAATGGCAAAAACAGTAAATGTGGGGCCAGAGAGAGAGCTTCATCAATGGAGCACATGCTTCGTATGCAAGAGGCCTGGACCCTATCCCCAGCACCATATGAACCCCTGAGCACTAAGCTCCGATCCAGAAGCAGGCCCAGAGCAGTACTAGGTAGGGCCCTCTGCAAAAGACAAATGCTCAATTAGTCATTCTGAAAATAGGGGCCAAAGTCATAATACAGCGAGTAGGATGTTTGTCTTGAATGTGGCCAACCGGAGTTCTATCCCAGCAACCCACATGGTCCCTGGAGCCCACCAGGAGTGATCCCTGAGCTCAGAGCCAGGAGTCAGCCATGAGCACCACTGGTGTGGCCCCAAAAACAAAAAAATACAAAAATGATAGTCATTCGGGAAATGTAAATTAAAATTATTGAAATATAAGAGTGTCTAAGATTTTTTAAAAATAGTGACAAGTGAAAGAAGCCAATCTGTAAAGATTACATACTATGTGATTTCAACTAAGTGACATTCTATAACAAGCAAAGATCTATGGAAAAGGTGAGAGGACTCGTGGTTGCAGAGGTTCCAGAGAGGGGAGGAGTCGGAGAGAAGGTGTGGCTGCAGAGCACAAAGGGACTTTGAGGGCTGCGAAAGTATTTTGCAGAACACGTGCCAAACCCATAAAATAAACAATACCTAGAGTAAAACCTGAAGTAAATTATGAACTTTAGATGTGGATGTGTCAAAGTAGTTCTTCATTTATAACAAATTTATTACTGGTGCAAGATGTTAACTGGGGACAGAGGCCTACATGCAGGAACAGGGGATATAAAAGAAATCATCACTTTCTGCTCAATTTGTTATGCATCTGGAACTCCTCTAAATAAAGATAAAATAGTAGTTATCTAAAAAATAACCACTAAAGTGTCTAAAATAACTACTCCAAATAAATTATTTTAATGAAGGAAGTGATCACATCAAAAACTGGCAAAGATGCAGAAAAAGTAGATCACTCATATACTGCCGGTGGGAATGTAAAATAGTATAACCATTTTATAAATCATTTTGACAGTGTCTATAAAAATGTACACATGCCGCTACCATAGGACCCAAGAGCTATTATCCCGGGCATATATCTCAGGGAAACTAAGACTCTTGCCTATACAGAAATATGTATGTGAATGTTTCTAGAAAGTTTATTGATAACAGCCTAAGACTGGAAATAACACAAATGTCCTTCAACCAGTGAATCATTAAACAGATCAAGGTGCCCTAAAAACTACTCAACAATAAAAAGAAATAAACTATTTTCTTTTTTATTAAATCACCATGAGATAAGACAGTCACAAGTTCGCTCTGCCTGACTGTTTCAGTCATACAATGTTTTAATACCCCTCCTTTCACCAGTGTATATTTCCCATCACCAGTGTTCCCAGTTTCTGTCCATCCTAACCCCCAGCCACTATTCCTCTCTCTCCCTCCCTCTCTCTCTCTCTCTCTCTCACACACACACACGCACATACACACACTCTCTCTCTTCCTCTCTTCCTTTCTCCTCTCTCTCATTCTTTCTCTTCCCTTTGGGCATTATGGTTTGCAATACAGGTACCGAGAGGTTATCGTCTAGAACTCTCTACCTATTTTCATCACTCAGTTCTTGTCCAGAGTGATCATTTGCAACTATCATTGTCATAGAAGTCCCTTCTCTATTCTAACTGTGCCCCTCTCACACACACACACACACACACGTACACACACACACATACACACACACACACACACACACACACACACACACACACTTCTACTCGCGGTAAGCTTCCATTCCCAGCCCTTCTTTTTGCTGTGTGTGGGTATTGGTTTCATATTACACTTTTAAAAAAAAATATCTCACAGATGAATGCTGTTATACTATGTCTCTCTATCTTTAAAAGAAATAAACTATTGCACACACAATCTAGGTAAATCTGCAGAGAATATGCAACTTTAATTAAAAAAGTAAATCACCCAAAGTTCTTTATCATATGGTTTCATTAATATAAATGATTAAATTATAAAATGATTAAATTATAGAACTAGAGAACAAATTCATGGTTGCTAGAGGCTAAGGAAAAGAACAAAAAGAAAATTAATATGGCTACATGAAAGCTACCTGAGGAATTCTCATGGTAATGAAAGCACTTTCTGAATTTTTTAAGGGCTGAGAATGGAACCCAAATTTATACACATGGGGGGCATGTACTCTACCACTGAGTTTAATCCTCACTTCCTTTTCTGCATTTTGACTTTTATAGTGTCAAAATTGTGTTTGTAAATTTGTATTTTATCTTTGCAAGATGATACCACTGTTGCAATGGGTGTGGAAGGGAGACACACCAGGAAAACTAGAAAATAAAATTTGTCCTTTAAAATCTCACCCAAAAGGTACCACCCAAAAGGTAGCCGGGAAGGTAGGCAATGGGAGGGGAGGGGCTGGGAGGTAGCAGGAGATCAAAGGAAGGCCCCAGTCACGTAGGGCTCTCTCTGCCTCCACACCTCTGCCCAGACAGGTGGCAGGACCACAGAAATCTCTCCCCACACACATATGGCCTTGACCAGTGAACAGAGAAAGCTGAGGGGACAGGGAACCCCTGGGGGTCCAGTCCTGGAGAGGCCAGCAATCAGCCAAGGAGTGGCAAGCACCAGCAAAGCGACACAGGTTACAGGGTTCCAGTTGCAGATTTCACGCATTGCATGCACTGGACCAGTATGTTGGGGCTGGAGTGATAGCACAGCATGTAGGGCATTTGCCTTGCACGTGGCCGACCTGGGTTCAATTCCCAGCATCCCATATGGTCCCCCAGAACCGCCAGGAGTAATTCCTGAGTGCAGAGCCACTTAAGCCTCAGTTGCCCTCGGTTCCTAGCACCCCAAAAGCAGGGTCCCGACGAGGGACCGGACGGATCCAGGGCAAGCGGTGAGTTATGTGTTACCCTGGCATCGAGATGGGCCTGACCAAAGTGCCTAATGCTTAACTATAAGTTAAGAGCTTGATCATGGACAAATGCTGTCATGATCCAAAAGTAACGACGAGACTAGGACCCTGCTAGGGATAGGAAAGACTAATCTGGCCTGAGCACTGTAGTCTGAGATCGACATGTACCCAGGAGAGCAATTCTATAAGCTTAATGCATTTCTTCCTGTGTCCATACAAAATGATTAATATTGTGAATGCTTATATGTTTGCTGGACGAGGAGAGGAGAAATGACTTCGCCCTTGGGTGGATCATCCTGCTGAGGGAGAATCTGTCCTAGAAGCAGCATCCCCTGAGGGAAAGAACTTTACCCCTATTGATTGTGACCACACCTATGTGTAAACCCCAAGCCCCTCATGCTGGGGGGATTTAACTAGGCTGGAAGAGGGGGTTAGGTGGAATATCCAGAGCCGGGAGAGAATCGGAGAGAGAGTTAGGAGTGAATGAAATAAACGACAACTGATTGAGTAACGGGTTTGGCCTTCTTCCTTCCTTTGCCTGCCCTTGGCCAACAGCCACACACAGCAGCTATAGAGCACGGTGAGACAGAGCCGCCCAGAGAGGCCGTGATCACACACCCTTCAGTGTGCATAGTTTTTTGCACAGGATGTTGTAATCTGGACCAGGCATCAAGGGACAGATGAGTCACTGCATACACGGATAAAAGAACAATCCTTTTGGACACTGGAAAGGGGCCCAAACCCGTGTAATTAAACTGCACAGTGAACTTTAACTTCTTATGTTTTTGTTTTTGGGTTACACCCAGAAATATTCAGGGCTCACTTCTGGCTCTCCCCTCAGGAATTACTCTTGGAGGCGCTTGAGGGACCATATGAGATGCCAGGGATGGAACCACGTGTGCAAGGTAAGCCTTTACCCACTGTGCTCTCTCTCTGGCCCCTGAACTTTAACTTCTTACGTATTCAAGTTTTGTATGCAAACCTTTCAGACAAGATTCAAGAACCCACCAACTCAGAAACAGACCTATTTCTGTGGCAAGAAGACTCACTTGGCCCCCAAATAAAGGCATTTGAAAAGCTCGCTCTGACAGTTGCTTTTGGTAAAGACAATATCATGCTTTCAGAAAAGCCTAAATTACTTTCTGTCCCTTCAAAGCAAAAGCCTCTGGAGCTCAGTAGGGTGAGGTAGGGGGGGCACCTGCTCTACAAGTGGAAGGCCTGGGGTGGATCCCTGGCATTGCCAAGATAGCCCCGAGCATCACGGAGCAACCCCCTCCACCACCACCCATTTGTTCCCTTGTTTTTTCACTTTCCTTGAGGCACTGCTTCAATCCTGCTCATGGTATGATTTCATGTGGAAAGCGTCCCAACCCTCACCTGCATGACACCGCCCCCCAGCATGATCTCAGGATCTCAGGGTTCCACCCTCAACCTAAACACCAGAGACACAAGAACAAAAACACAAACATCTCACCAATTCGGCTCTTGCCCAAACACTAATTTATCATCATTCATACTATTAACAGGTAAGTTATTTATAGGAGAGCAAGGTGTCTGTCATTCATATCAGGTAAAATCCACGGTGAAGAAAGCTTTCCAAGTTTCATTTCTGGACTTATTGTTGAGTTCATATTACTTCAAAAGGCCTCCACCTAAAAGGAGAAAGAACAATTGTCGATTTCACTTCGGAATGGAAAGGCAGTCCATGCAAATGAATCACAATACAAAGATCTGATTCTGAAGTGAGGGGCCCTAAGCAATCTGTCTCTTGGCGTCCGGCTGGCCGGCAGCCACAACCCTGGTCTCCAGGGAGACGCACTAGCTGTGGTGCTCACATGGGTCAGATGTTAAAGCATTACGGTAAGCATATGCTGCAGCCTCAGGAAGGTCATTTTGATTGACTGTCTAAGCAGACCCAAAGGTTCTCTTGTCAGTGAATTAACTATAGAAATACAGGGACTAAGGGCATAAGTACGTGGATTCCTTGCTTATGAGAATTGTTTCAATGACTCAGGAACTAAACAGTTGTGTTGCAACATAATGACTTGTGTGTGTGTGTGTGTGTATGTGTGTGTGTGCCTTTCTACTTTATACACCTACTAAGACCTTAATATACTGCTTTTCTTCCTTTCCTCATTTTGTTTTTGTGTCTTAGGAACACACCCCGTGGTGCTCAGGGATGATTCCTGGCTCTGCTCTCCAGGCTATTCCCCAGGGTGTTCCAGGAACCCTACCTCGAGTGCTGTGATCCAGCCCAGGCTTCCTTTGAAGCACAAGCTCAGGCCTTGGAGCCATCTCACTGGCCACATTTCTCTCTTTATTGACTAAGCATCTATTTTTCTCTCTTCTCTTTGCTTTGGTTTGTTTGTGGCCTCCCTAGCAGTGTCCAGAGGCCCAGGGGCCACTCCCAGCGATACTCAGCCTGTCTCTGTGGCTGGACAATTCCTGCTTGGGCCTGTTGATGCTGTGCCACCACGACCATCCCCAGCATCCCCTGTGGTTATGGGGGTGGGTGGCCAACGCCTGCCAGGGATCAAACACCTGAGCATCTCCAGATATGGCCCCATCTGCTCCAATCATTTCTCTGTTTCTTCTGAACATACGCTCTTGCTTTGGCTCTTTGAAGTTTTTCCCATCCCAGAGATATTCCAAGCAGTTCTATACTTTCCTTATCTTCACTCGTGATTTCCAAAGACTATTTTGAGTGTCATCTCCCCTTCTGAGGCTTCGTGCCATTCTGTCAGTGATAGGCCCTGGAACTCTGCAGAGGCCTTGCCCAGCCTGCACTGAAGGCTCTCAGGCAGGGCCCCTACAGGAGGCTGCCTGGCTCAGCTTCTGATACGCCCGGGAGGAACCAGTTCAGTGGCTGTTGGTGTGGGTCACACAGCCCAAGGGAGCTCCGGAGCACCTGGCAGGTGGGCTGAGGCGGCAGCTATAACCGTATTCCTGTTCACTCTTCCTCTGCCTGGGCCAGCTCTCCCAGCCCCAGGGAAACGCCAGTGTTCCTCAGAGCTTGTCCTTATGGTCACGGCGCCTACAGGGAACCCAGCCGAGGCAGGTAGGCTCAAGAGCCTCTTACAGCTTTATTGACCTTCTGAGACAAGAGGCTAGGTAGGCTGCTAGAATCTTGCATCAGTATTGCATAGGAAGCCAGAATTAGTTGGAATCTTCTTGAGTGCTTTTATTTAATTTGGGGAGGGGTGGTCACACCCAGTGGTGCTCAGGGACATCTCCCAGCTCCAGGCTCTGGGGACTGCTCCCAGCAGGGCGTAGCCAGCAATCAATCCCAGGCCTACATATAAAGCACATGCCTGCTGACTCTCTCCGTGGCATGAAACCATTCTTAATAGGAAAGCCCTAATCTAGCCCGTATCCTCCTCCTATGAGCCTGAGTTCAGTCACCATCTAAAGATTTTTAAAATAAAAATTCACGGGCCAGGGAGATGACTCCAAGGGCTGAAGCACATGCTTGGCCCGGGGGAGGCTGGGCTTTGATCCCCAACATTTCACGGTTACCTCAGAACTGCAGGAAATGACTCCTGAATATTGAGACCTCAAGCACCACTCGGTGTGGCCTCCCAATAAAATAAATAAGTAAATAAATAAATAAATTAGAATTTTAAAACAATATAATGCAGGTCACCTCTTTACCAGGAAAATTCTCTCTTATAGGTGACAGCTGTGTTTTTCTGGAGAAAGACACTCCAGAATAACATGCCTAATCACAGTGTTGCAAACAAATTCAAAAGTAAAATTCTCCTCACCCCACCACAAAGAAAACTTCATTTTTAAGAATCATTGATTTACAATCAAGGTTACAGGAGTTCATAACCTCAAATATGTTTTCTTCTGTATAAAGAGTGAAGAGAAGGTAAAAAATGCATATGAAAAATGTCCTAGGGGGCTGGAGTGATAGCACAGCAGGTAGGGCATTTGTTCCAGCACCTCATATGGTCCCCTGAGCATTGCCAGGAGTGCATGATCCAGGAGTAACCCCTGTGCACCCAACTTTTTGGGTGTGACCCAAAAAGCAGAAAAAAAAAGTTCCAGGTCAAGGATTCAAACCCTGGGACCACATAATCCCATGAACACCAAATAAAAAAATAGTTTCTAATTCCTCTTCGTATAATGTTATCCATGGGTCTTTGATAACCAAATACCAAACTCAACTTACATTTTCCATAGTCACATCTGTGGTGTCTGAGCTTATCTTCTTATTGTATTTCCTCTTGGTGCAATAGACACTGACAATGGTGATAATCAGCATGACGGCAAACACAGTGACGGTGGAGGAAACGGTAATGACAATGTTGTCATGAGTTGAACCCCTCTTTTCACACTTTTCTCCCATGTACCACCAGTCATTCCCCGCCGGACACCTGCAGGCAGAACACAGTTCAGAGATTGGAGTGTGGTATTTGGGGGTGCAGGTCACCATGCACATCGTTGACCTATGAAACTATTTCTTCTGCTCAGTGAAGAGGGAGGAGGTTAGACTACACCGGGAGGTAGGCAGAGTTCATGGAAAAAAAGCAAAGGAGTCACCCCAAATCTGCTACTCAAAAAATCAAATCCAGCCCTCCGCTGAGATGTGACCCCGGGGGCCGCACGCATGTGCGGCTCCTCTGCAGCTGCACGAGCGTGAATCCACACCCAGCTGAACCAAATCCAACATGCGCAGCTACTTGCAGAATGTCTCCAGCCTGGGAACCAAGCCGCGACCCCATGCCCGCCCAGGAGGGGAAAGGTATTTCTCTCTCTCGCCTGTCCCTTCCCGGGGATGAAGGGCGTGGGGACCGCCATATTATGACAACCACAGATGGGATTTACAAGCTTGCAATGATCCAATATCCAGAAGAAATCTCCCTGGACTTAGTTGTTAAAATATAGAAATCCAAAACTGTGCGACCTCATTTCCCTTTACAACAGGTCTGACTCTAGTGGGGTGCTCCTAACAATAATGGTGAGGATTGTGTTGAAATATTGAATGTAACCAAAGTAAATAGAAAGTAAAGTGAAATTTATCAGTTATAAGGGGGGGGGGGGTGCGGGGGTGGGCGGGATGGGAGGCGTACTGTGTTGTTGTTTTTTTCTTTTTCGGTGGTAGGATATGGGCACTGGTGAAGGGATGGTTGTTTCAGCATTGTATGATTAAGACTTAAGCCTGAAAGCATTGTAATTTTCCACTTGGTGATTCAATAAAATAAATTAAAAAAATAAAAATAATAATAAAATCCAAGGTGAGGAAGGAAGGTGGTTTGAAGGATGGGGAAAATGTTGCCCCTAATATCCCTGCCCCTCCAATTTCCAGCTATCTGCCTTCATCATTTCTTCTCAGAATTTAAGTATTTAAATTAACTACACTTAACTACACCAAACCATTGTGGACACTTTATAAGATGTCATTTGGAACTGGAGCGATAGCACAGCGGTAGGGCATTCACCTTTCACACGGCCAACCTGTGTTCTCCTCTTGGAGAGCCTGGCAAGCTACCGAGAGTATCATGCCCACACGGCAGAGCATGGCAAGCTACCCGTGGCGTATTGGATATGCCAAAAACAGTAACAATAAGTCTCACATTGACAGACGTTACTGGTGCCTACTCGAACAAATTGATGAGCAATGGGATAACAGTGACAGTGACTACTTTAAATATAAGTACATATTGTTGACTATTATCAATTATATATTATAAATTTTTTTAAAAAGATGTCATTTGTGAGAATTGCCTTGCAATTATTTCAGGCAATTAGAATATCATGTACTATTCTTTCCAAAATAATGTCAAAGTTTCAAATGGAAAAAGAAAAATGCACACCCCGTGGATGCTTTTTGAGGTGAGAATCAACTGGTCCCATTCACGTGAGACATTAGTATTTAATCCTACATTGCTGGCATGATAATGTGTCTAACCAAAGAAGGGAGAGATCTCACTTGAGCTGCTCCTTACCTGCATACTGCTTTGTTATCCTGGACTGCACAGACGCCATCATTCTGACACCCAAAGTTCACACAGAGGTTATTGTTAGAAGAGGTTGGCTGGGGTTCTAGGTCTGGGTTAGAAGAGGTTGGCTGGGGTTCTGGGTTTGGCGGGGGGCTTGTAGAATTAAGGAAGGATATGTCTACAAAAAAAAAAGAGAGCATAGATAAAACCAGTTTTACTTTTTGTTTTCTTTGGGGACACACCTGCTGATGCTCAGGGGTTACTCCTGGCTCTGCACTCAGGAATTACCTCTGGCAGTGCTCGGGGGACCATATGGGATGCCAGGATCAGGCCTGGATCGGCCAATGCAAGGCAAGAACCCTACAAGCTGTGCTATCGCTCTGGCTCCTAGTTTTACTTTTAACCAACATTTTATCTGTAGATTTTTAATTTTTGTTTGTTTGTTTTGGGGCCATACCACATGGTGTTCAAGACTCACTCCTGGCTCTGTGCTAGGGGATCATTCCTGGGGGACTCAGGGGACTATCTGGGATGCGGTAGATTGAACCCAGGTGAGCTGCATGCAAGGCAAGTGCCTTAACAACTGTACTATCTTATAGATGTTCAGGTTTCACATTTCTGAGAGAGTCAGGTAAGGACTAGACAAGGAGAATAGGTACCGAAACGGGAGGCAGCTGAGGGCATGCCCTGGAGCCATGGTGTCTTTTCGGTAGAGAAAGTTGTGGCTTTTTGTATAAAGATGCCAGGTAGCCTGACAATGATGCTCTATTCTTTTTTTTTTCTTTTATAATGTAGTAGCACTGCTATTTATTCAGCCATTGATTAAGCTGATTGAATTGGGCATGAACTCCACATTATTTTTTTATTAATTTTTTATTTTATAAGTCAGTTCACAATGTTTGGTTACATTCAATAATCAAACACCAAACCCACCACCATTACACCTTCCCACCACCAAATTCGGGATGTTTCCATCCCAAACCCCAATCTCTGTCCCAAAACACAACTGAAATAATATATTTTGTATTGGCGTTATGAAGAACTGCTGAATATGCTTACAAAAAAGTGTTCACATAGGAAACCGTGTGAAGATTGTTCTATTTTGGCAGGAGCCAGTAAGACATTCTTTAGGATATCACTAACATGTTGTTAAAGTTTGGGTGATGTGAGCTTTGGTAATATAATATAATATAATATAATATAATATAAT
Organism: Sorex araneus; assembly: GCF_027595985.1. Lineage (NCBI taxonomy): Eukaryota > Metazoa > Chordata > Mammalia > Eulipotyphla > Soricidae > Sorex > Sorex araneus. The sequence continues at coordinate 342,764,829 of NC_073303.1, read as the reverse complement.
ATATCTGAAAATATGTATATGTGATGCTCTATTCTTTGCAATGCTTTATTTGTCTTCTGGTCCAAATAAAGAATCAAAGAACATGTTTTTTCCTCTACTAAAAAAGTGTTTTTATGCTTGACAAGAATTGTTCCTGGGGCTAGAGTGATAGCACAGCAGGTAGGGCGTTTACCTTGCATGTGGCAGACCCGGATTTGATTCCCAGCATCCCATATGGTTCCCCCCTTTCCCAGCACCTCCAGGAATAACTCCTGAGTGCACAGGCAGGAGTAACCCCCAAACATCACCGGGTATGACCCACAAAGAAATAAAATAAAATAAATTTTATTTAATTAATTTTTAAAAAAAGAAAATCACTCTTGCTCATTTCCTCTCATAACTTAACCTAAAAATGGAACCTGGAAGTTCCATTTTTACTTAGTCAATAACCAGTGACGAGCACCACAACATAAAAGAAGCACAACTTATATAAATCAATTTATTGACCTACCTTCTGCTGTCAGTAGGAAATAAACAACATCTCCTTTGATATAATCTCTGCTTCTCAGTCTCTGAAAGGTTATAAAGGCACTGGTTCCAAAGCCCTGACTTCTTTTAAAACGAGTTCCATTAGGGAAAGTAGCGTCTACTCCCACTTTGGAAGGCCTATCCCAAAAATAGTCTCCATTATCTGAAAAAGCAATTTATATTAATGAAATGTGTTTAGCATCATCATAGGTTTTGGTGGTAGAAAAGAACAGATGAAGTGAAATACAATTAGGATGGAGCTCAACATAATTAAATGATGCTCTTGACCTGTGATGTATTCCCTGGCAAATCACTGGAGCTTGTTTATTTATTCTGAAGTAAATGAGATTGTCTGGCAGCAAGAACCATATTCTGGAATTAGTGGAGAGGTACCCCAACTTTTCAAAGAGGGATTACACCTATACAACTCATCATCAAGAAAATTCCCCTACCTCCTAGAACCATTGTTTAGTGACCTTCAGAGTAACTGGTAGTCCTTAAAAAAAAAAAAAAAAAAAACACTGACTCAATCGATATGTTGCTAAGAGGGCTTTTAATATTAGCATTGAGCAATTTGTCTCATTGTGTTATTCACCTAACAGAGTCCTTCAGTAGAAGTCAGTGGAAAGTACAGCTTCCTGGAAAAGGTGATGACATAAATCATTCTCAATGGCATTTAGAAAAAAACAGCATTGTTTTGTTTAAAGTAAAGAATTCTGGGGGCTGGAGTGATAGCACAAAGTAGGGCGTTTGCCTTGCACGCAGCCAAACTGGGTTCGAATCCCAGCATCCCATATGGTCCTCTGAGCACAGCCAAAGGTAATTCCTGAGTGCAGAGCCAGGAGTAACCCCTGTGCATTGCCGGGTGTGACCCAAAAAGCAAAAAAAAAAAAGAATTCTGAATGCCAGGTCTCTACAATCCTCTTTGTGATACTGCTCTTCTCTTATTAAATTAGTGTCTTTTTCTCTATGTTTCTCAATTCCACTTTTTAATGCAGAATTTATATATTTATAATCCCCTGTCCAATGTTTGCCTTTATTAGGATCTCAGGATGCAAAGAATTATTAAAATGAGAAATGAGTCTTCTCAAGGCTATTTCTTTTTCTAAAGACTGAGTAGAGGGGCCAGAGTGATAGCACAGCAATGGGGCGTTTGCCTTGCTGACCTGGGTTCGATTCCCAGCATCCCATATGGTCCCCTCCTCCTCCGCCCCCCACTACCAGCACCGCCAGGAGTAATTCCTGGGTGCAGAGCCAGGAGTAACCCCTGTGCATCACTGGGTGTGACCCAAAAAGCAAAAATAAATAAATAAATAAAGACTCAGAAGATGTGGCATGAAAGCACCATTAGCAAGTCCTTAGAACTTAGTAAGCCATTCTTATACCCTTCCCAACCATCCAGAACACCTTCACAATTTCTTCCTTTTTTTTCAAAACCACTCTTCAATGAGAACCTAATTGTTTTTGACAACCCTGGTGGTGAAAACACCAGAGCAGCATGAATGAGAAACTCAGCACCTGAGGGGCCTCTTCAAACCAGGCCCTTTCACAAACTTTCTCTCTTGATTCTCTCTTGATTTGTTAGTGACTCTCCTAACAAATCTGCAGAGTTATTATTACTGCCCCAGTTTTGCTATTGAGGATGCTGGCACTCCAAAAGATTATTTGCCCAAGGTAGGTCACATAGCCAACTAAACAGTAGACCTTGAGTTTGATGCACCAGACTCTGAAACAGAAACTCTCCACCATGACACTGACGTTTCAGTTACAAGGCCAGCTCCTAGGCATATGAGGTCAATGTCTTCTCCATAAGCAGAGTCCCTGCTGAATTTCCTGACAGTTTGCTGCTGAGTCTCTGTCTATACCTGTTGAAGTCCTTCCTCCAGACTTTTCTATTCCTCAGATTTGTTCGGGGGTTCAGAATTTCCTTGGAAACGGACTGTACAGTTTCCCATCCCCAAAGCATCCATCCTTCCTAGAGCAGTGAGAGTGTAGTAGTAATAAAGAAAATGAGCCACAAACCGTTCTTCTTCATTGGGTCTGTAGTTACACCCCGCAAGTTGGACATACGGCGGCGAATGTCAGGATTTTGATCCAAGAGTGTCATCGTGGTTTGTAGCCAAGGACATGGCCACTGTAATTGATCGTCATTGTGGCCAGAGATCAAGTGGAAATATATTGCTGCATTAGTGGCATGGTTTAGTTTCAAGCTAATCTGATAGGCATAACCATTAGAAGAATAAAACGGAGGACTATATAGCGTGTCAGTTTTGCTGTCAAGGTGCTGTGTAAAATTGCTTATTCGCCAGATATGATGAGGGCACTGTGTCTCTGAAAGGTTGATGTCATCAACAGACAGGCCACCCACTGATGTACCAGCACCTCTGACCCCTCCGAACACCACTCTGAATTTATTGGTCACATTCAAAGATACGTGGTAAAGTTGCCAGGTCCCCATGGGTATATCTACAAAAGAGATATTATAATTATTTCAAAGAAGCAAGGAATCTGTAGTGTATGCACAGATGAACAGTAGCAGTCTAGCTTTCATGGACAAATGATGGCCCTAGGCCTACTGATTACTCAGATCATCTCATTCCTCCAACCCAGGCTCACTAAGGGATTTCTGGGGCAAAGACAACTGAATAATTGAAAGCTTCCCTAGTCTCTTCTTTCCCAAAGTTGGGCAAACAAATAAGAATATGTAACTCATGAATACTTACCTTACTTACAAGTGACAGCCCATTCTGTGCTAATTATATCTCAAACGAGCCTGACATTCTATACTTGTTCCCAGGATTCCTGGGCTATTCAGTGAAAGCCTTCTTTCACTGTTTGTGGTCTTACAGTTTGTGGCCTTACACTTACAGTTTGTGGCCTGGCATGTAACTTAGTAGTGAGTGAATCTTCTCATGAAATCTGGGTTCAATCTCTCTCTCACTCTCTCTCTTGCTCTCTCTCTTTTCTTATATATTATATATGACATATTATATATAACTTCCTTATATATATAACTTCCATATATATGTGTGTGTATATATATATATATATATATAAAACTTCCTTCACATGCCAAAGTTAAACCAACTTTTGTTAACCAGAGATTTATCAAGTCCTACAAAATCTATACCTGCAATTTTCTCCTGGGTCACTTAAAAGTGGCTCAACATTATATATGTATATATATATATATATGATATTAACACCATTTTCTTTCTCCCCAACCTGCACACCCCTCCACTATTATCCCTTACTCCTAGCTAGCAACAGAGTGTCACTTCCTGAGTTATATTTGTATGTCAGATACCAAAATAAGAAGTTTTTATAGTTTTGAACCATAGAAATTCCAGCAATGAGAAAGGAGCTCCCCAATTAGAAAGAAATGAGGAATTCATGTCAGTATAATTTATGTTAACTAACACAATGACTTAAAACATAAAACAAATATAATAGGCATAATATAAAACATAACTTCTAACAAAATATAAAAGATAGATATCTAAATTTCAGAACATGCAATTGTCCATGGGTGACTGCAGACTGAACAAAAACCAAGTGTCCACTCCATTATTATAAGTACTCTCAGTTTAAATTCCAAATGCCTCAATAAGTTTCCTAAGTGTCCCTTATGCTATCTATCAATAATTCCCATAGTCGGTCTATGGAGAAAAAGATATAAACATAATCATATACATAAAATATGATATATGCAATTTTATACCCTTTAGTATACATAATTGCTTATGTAGTGTATTTGTAGGGTAGGTGGTATGCATATATATGAATATGTATACATATATAAAATGAACCTCATTACAGATGTTCAAGAAGAAAAATATCTGTGCTTCAGATTGTTCTCATTGTTAAACAAGAGGCAAATGTCATAAAAGTGGATCAATTTTATACTCCATATTGCTCAACTTATTCATATCAAGATGTCAATATGTGGTATAGGCAGTAATATCTGCCAGTCTCAGCTTCTCCCTTCCTCAGGAACCCTCTGAACCATCTGCTTTAATAAAACGTCAGTAGGCCCAGCTCACTAAGGGTGAAGGATAGGTGCCCAACTGTGTTTTACTCTCTCTCCACTCAGGAGAGGCTCCTGAAGTCACATTCAACCCAAGTCCTAATCGTGTGAGAACATCCCTGGGATTCGTTATTCAAGTGAGATATCAGTCTCCTTTCCAGTCTGATGGCTTATTTGATCTGATGTAAACTGGAAATACTAAAGTGTACATTTTATGGATGAAGTCCATTTGAATAACATGAGAACCCCCAAACCAAGATCAGGCCTAGACATCCCTGAGTCCTTCCTCCCTTGTTAAATTCACGATTAAATTACACTGAGTCAGTAATTCTATTTGACCCAAGATAGTTCCCTTGGTATTTTTATTACTTGCCCAAAACTGCAATAGCACAGCGGGTAGGGCATTTGCCTTGCACACGGCCAACCCGGGTTCAATTTCTCTGTCCCTCTTGGTAAGCCTGGCAAGCTGCTGAGAGTATATATGGCGTATTCGATATGCCAAAAACAGTAACAAGTCTCACAATGGAGACGTTACTGGTGCCCGCTCAAGCAAATCGATGAATAATGGGAAGATAGTGCTACAGTGCTACAGTGACCAAAACTGCAACATCAGAGATTCATCAATAGTTTCTTTTTTTTTTTTTTTTTTTTTGCTTTTTGGGTCACACCTGGTGATGCACAGGGGTTACTCCTGGCTCTGCACTCAGGAATTACTCCTGGTGGTGCTCAGGGGACCATATGGGATGCTGGGAATCAAACCCAGGTTGGCTGCATGCAAGGCAAATGCCCTACCCCCTGTGCTATTGCTCCAGCCCTTCATCAATAGTTTCTTAAGAGAGTGTTATGTTACTGGCCGGCAAATGATCCTCACTTTAGCTTCCATACATGGTATAAAACAAGGAAGACCGAGCTCTAAATTGAAATCATTGATTCCATACCCCCTGTTCTATTACAAACTGCAGCATGAAAAGTTGACTGCCTCACCCTGAATTCGAACCAAATGAGTGTTTAAACCATACCTTTGATTTCTTTGACAAGAATTACACTACCATTCACATGGGCTGCAGAATACTCCCTGATATAGATGTTCAGTTGGTCGCTTGTACTTCCACTATTATAAACAAAAAATTGCAAGCACTGAAATCCTCTTTTAGGGTACAGTATTCTACTTTCCAGCATTGCTTTTCCCCCCACAGCCACGGAGCTACTGTCAAAATGCATGAAGAAGCCAGAACCTGTGAAGAAGACAAAAGCAGAATTGAGAAGAAGCAGATGCTACGTCTGTGAGTGGTATCTCATGAAACCTGGGGCTCCATTTAGTTCCCATTATACTCAGGACACAGTCTTGGTCATTTGTGGGGTGGGGTGAAAGGATGGAGAGGATGGAAGGGGCTTTCCAGTGGTTTTCAGGAAGGCTGGGTTTCCTGGCACGATGTGGCAAACCAGGTCAGAGGCTCAATGTGCAAACACAAGGCTACAGAGCTGTTTGGGTCCTGCAGTGCCAAGGATTATCAGGCCACCCTAGCGGTTTAGCATAGTTCTAGGGGCAAGGAGTTTATGAAAGAGACAACCTTGGATCACTTTTCTGTCTCTGTCTCTCTATCTCTCTCTGTCTCTCTGCCTCTCTCTCTCTGTCTCTCTGTCTCTCTGTCTTTCTCTCTCACTCTCTCTGTTTGGATGATCATACCTAGTGGCACTCAGGGATTACTCTTATTTTGATGCTCAGGGCTGCTACCAAGGGTGTTCAGAGGACCACATGGTGCCCGAGATAGAAGCTGTGTGTAAAGCATGTGTTTCGACCCCTTGAGCTCTCTCCCTGACCCCCAGGTCACCTTTTCTCACATAGATGTTCATTTTCAAAAACTGATGAAAAGGGCAGGAAGGTTACTCAAAAGGCTGGAGCTTGTGCTTCAGTCCAGGAGCCCCGGGTTCATCACTGGTGGCACAGGGCATCCTGAGCACTGCCAGATGTACACCCCGCCACCACCCCCCCCCCAGCAAAACAGAAAATGGCAGAATTATCACATTCGTGGTATAGTTCCTCTCTGCCTTCTTCCAGCCCCCTCCATCTCCATCCTCTATGGCCTTTGTGTGACCACTTACCACTGTCTAGATCTACAGTTTATAAGAAAAAACTTGACTGGCTCTATCTGGAATAGAACATTGTATAAATTTAAAGTATACAAAGGTCTTTGAGTTGTTTCTGCTTTGTTTTGAGGCCACACCCAGTTAAGCTTAAGGCTTACTTAGGGATCATTGCTGGTGGGACTCAGATGCCAGGTGTCAGGGATAGAATCTGAGTTGACCACTTGCAAGGCAATTGCCTTATCCACTGTACAATCTCTCTGGCCCTAAAAATTTTTTAGGGTCTCACACATGTGCAGGGCAAGTGCTGCTCCTCTAAGCCACTTCCACAACTAAGGTTTAACTTGACATATTCATATTTGCAATATGATTGCAATTATCATCTCTACCACTCCAGGATATGCATATCTTTTTGCTGATTGCAGTAATTTCTAGTCTTTTATCAGTTGTGATGATTATAGTACAATATTGTCGCCTCTATTAGCTACACTGTGCATTAGCTCTCTTGGAATTATTTGCTGCTTGTTGCAAGTTAAATAACATCTGGGTTTCCCCACCCTATCTCTTTTTTAAAATAAGGGGAAAAAAGATCTGTTCATAGGATTCAACCCCTTACTCCATCATCAACCCTGTCATACAATGACCCATACAATGGTTCTGAAGTCTGGGATTCTGTACTTGCTGCAAGAAATGAGCAAATAATAAAAACGAAGAACCATTTAAAGCAAATACATATATATGTATATATATATATATACACACACAATGCACAAGTCTCCCCATCTCAATGAAATTTTTTAAGTTATAATTTCTACGAGCAGTATTTTTACAACTTGAACATATAATCACAGCCAGCTGAAATTTTGAACCTGGTAATTCATAGCCATGTGCTGTTCACTAGAAAGTCTCTGTTTCACAAGACTTGAGGACGCATCTCCAGTCCTCGGAGAAAAATAGTCCTGCCACGGCATCACCTTCTCTCACTGGGAGCTTCATGAGCTCAGTTCAGAATGAGACAATGAAAAGCAAAACTCAGAGTCAAAAAGCAAAGACATAAACCATTTCGTGAGAAGGTACAGGACCTTTCCCTTCGAAGCAACCTACTGGGTAACTGTGGACAATTCTGATCGAAATTAGAAATAAAATCCCAGTCTTTCATAACCAAAAACGGGGTTGGACCCACCACTCATGAAATCTAGATTCCTTGTTACCTTTGCACTTTCCCATGTTGGAATAATCGCTCTCTGGGCCAGATGCTATCTGTGAAACCCGCTTCCAGTCAGCATTATCGCCTGAACTTTGAATCATACCACACACGTTCTCCAGTTCAAAATCGCATGAATCCATAAAGCTCAAGGAAGAGGCTACAAAATCGCACACATGCAAAAAAAAAAAAAAAAGATTGACACTTACGATAGAGGATATGATAACCCAAGTAATAAAATTTAATGTATTACACAAGTATCATAATATCAGGAATTCATGGGAGGTAACAGTGACTAGCTAGCTCTGGATGAGGGTTCAAAGACCTTTTGATATCAGCAGAACCAAGAGGTCCTCAGCCCTGGAGATCTCTGTTGACTGCCTGAGTCTAAAACATCTTAGCCTCATTATCTAAAGTGTAGAAATCCAAGTCTTCACTCTCCTTTTCAGATTAATCCCCAAACCAGATGATCTGATTTTATTTATGCTACCACTATACAGGATATATTGACTGAAAGAGTTGTCAAATTGGTCTCCATGTGAATTACAAACAACTTCAAAACCATGTATGGGACCCAGTTTTATATCTGAAGGCAGAATCTGGAAGAAAACTATTGCTAACAAATTGTAGGTGGAAATCTGAGTGTGCTTTAGTGGTTTTGTTGTTTTCTTGGTATCAAATTGAAATCAAGCCAAAACCCAATATTTAAGAAAGGCAATTGTCCTTGCTTCAACACCTACATACAAAGTCAGTCAGCCCTTATTTCACCCACCCCTCCAAAAGTCTAACTTTATGTGTCAGTTTGCAGGTAAGATTGAGTGTGTCACAGGGAACCAGCACACAAGGGGATTTGGTTATTCATTCTAACACTCACTGCTCCAGAACCCACCCTCTCTGAACATGTGCTTCCCTGTTCTCTTTCTAATACGAGAAGCTCTTAAGACTGTGAAATCAAGATGGTTTCTTGGAGGACAGGAGTCTGCCATTTTTCAGCCTGCTGACATGTTGCCAGTCTACCTCTTCCTCAACGTGTCTCATATTTGGTTAGTTCCCAAGTCAATTGGCAGGAAAAACGAATCTTCATGGTCACAATTTTCTATAATTTCAGAAAACTAAATGGAACATTCAGCAAAATGACATAGAACATAATTTTTTCTCACATAGCAGAGAAAAATAGATTTTGTCAAGGAACCTGTTACATACAGCAGTTATACAGTCGATTCAACTTCAAGAGATCAGAGTCACTAAAATCCATTCGCTGGCCAATCACATCCATGAAATCTGAAATTCTTGTTACAATTGTTGGTTCTGATCCATTTTGGAACGCAGTTTTGCTGTAGTGCATTACCGAAGTGTAATCATAGGGAACATTCAGGAAGTCTGATGTTTTGTCATCATAGGTGTTAAAATTGCTCTCTTTGCCTAATTGAAAAAATTTAGTTTCCTTAATTACTTGATGTTCACAAAATAAAGCATGTCTAACTCCAAATAATATTAACTTAAAAATGAAACTATAATAATCATAGGCAAACCTGTGTTGTAACTGATCTATAGTATTTCAAGAGCATTTTATATATTACTATCTTAGAATTTAATATTCAATTTAATATTCAATATGTTATCAGGACTCATGCTGAACATATCTGAGGTGCCATTGCTATTTGAGTTAGATACTATCAATTGGACTAAAGTTCTTAGAACTGCTGGGGGGTGGGGGCGGAGTATGTCCATGTAGGATTTTAGGTTTGGTATCCAACTTTGCCGAACTGGGATCAGCCACATGGAAGGCAAATTTCTTAATTCCCTGTACACCCACAAATGTTTAATCATACATTATTTTTATTTAAAGTTTTTTAAATATTGTTGAAACAGTCAGAGTCATTGACAGGCAACTATGGGACAGTAGGAACATTGACAGCAGATGGAGGCAAAGTAAGAGAAGTTTGGGGAGAAGAGTGAGATGAATTGTGAATGATAAGGTAGACTGGAAAAGGATTGACAGTCGAATTTCATGACTACTGAAATATGTGTAGATATTTTTTGTTTTTTCTCTTTTCTTTTTGGGTCACACCCAGCAGTGCTCAGGGGTTACTCCTGGTTCTCTCTGCACTCAGGAATTACTCCTGCTTGGGGGACCATATGGGATGCCAGGGACTGAACCCAGGTTAGCTGCGTGCAAGGCAAACGCCCTACACACTGTACTATTGCTCCAGCCCCAGTAGATGAATTTTAAATGAATACATTTAGAGAATATAATTTGTCAATTAGAGTCATATATATTATTGAGTAACTGATTTGAATTATAAACTGCACAAGTTTGTGCATAAATAAAGGTAGATCTGCTTTTCAAAGCATGAAACTTCTAACCTCTCTTCCCTCACCGCCCCCCAAAAGACTCTTGGGAAATCTTTAAGAGAGAAGCATCAATTAACACTGAACAATTTCCTGGCTCTAAAAATCTTGGCTCTGAAAGTCCATAGCTACACTTTACCTTTGCCAGACACAGAGCATCAGACATAGTGAGGATTGGGACTGGGGGAGAGACCAAGAGCTGTGATGCTGTCGTGTTGAGAATGTGAGGTCAGGAGACTCAGAACTAAGCAATCCTTACTGTGCCTCACAGGCTAGCAACACCACTGCCTACTCCGGATCCTATGGTTCAGTTTGGGTTTTTCACAAACTTAGGGATGGAATCCAGGACCTCACATAAACAAGACATGAACTCTACTGCTCAGCTTTATCCCCAGCCCCTCGCCCATATTCTAGGAAGTTAGGAAAAATGCAAAAACTGTCACTCTGTGGGTGTATGTGTCCCTGTAGGAATTTGGGGGGATGAAGGTGGGTATAAAATGTGGAAAACATGAGCTCCAGTCATGAATGGTCCTAAGACCCGTCTGATATGGAATATAAAGTCACAAAAAGCTTAGTCCGCTTGAGCATTGCAGTGTTTCTCAGTAGGGGTTCCATGGGCTCATGCTCATACTCCAAAGTCCCAAACATCCCACAAAAAGTCAAAAACCGTAATATGAGCACTTTAGGAAATGGTCCTCTTCTTGAGCATTTGTAACTCATATGTTAGTCTCCTCATGACTGAACAGGACAGAAGTATGAATAACTAGGTCAAGTCTGTCTGGGGGAGTGGGAATGGCCGCACCAGGAACCCAACCCAGGGGCCCGGACAAGCAAAGCGCATGCTCTACCTTGAAGCGCTTCCCTGGTGCTAGAAGATTATTCTTTTAGCCTTGGGTTTTCTATACAACTTTGACCATAGACCCTTTTGGTTGACGCTCTGTAGGACAAACTGCAGATGACACACTGTAGGGCTGTATTCCACAAAATATTTACAAAATTCCAGTTTCTGAGAAGTAATAGAGGGGTTGAGATCTTGCATGTGCTTTACCTCACTTTGACCCCTAATATCTACCAGTGTCTGCCAAGCACTACCAGAAATGGCCCCTAAGAATAGAACAAGGAGTAAGATCTCATACTCCTATATGTGGCCCAAAACCCCCCCCGAAAGAGAGAGAGAGAGAGAGAAAGAGAGAGAGAGAGAGAGAGAGAGAGAGAGAGGAAAAAATACTCGCTTCTCTGATCACATCGAGCTCAAAATTTCTGGGGTTCTGGAATTCTAAAACCTCCACACCTTCAGGCATTGAACCTATAATGAGTTAGAGCTAAATGAGGTAAGACTTCAAAACTGGTTTCCCATTGTTAACAGTCATCATTGAAGGCTGGAGATGAAAATGGAACATACTTAAAAATTCAGTCTTGGAGGGGTCAGAGAGATAGTACAGCAGGTAGGGTTTGCCCCAAGCCCTGCCAGGAGAGATCCCTGAGTGCAGATGGCGGGTATTGCCCCCCAAAATTCAATCTTACAAAACACAGAATTATGCTATTTACCACAACATGGGTGGAACTAAAGGGCATCATGCAGATTTATGGCAGTCGGAAGGAAAAGAATGTTTTAATACTTAATATGTTCTAATAACCCCATACACAATGTTCTCTCTTCATATGTAGAATTTAAAGACACATATAAGAACAACGAAGGGCCAAAGGGAACAGAATTGGAGAGAACTGACCCACAGAACCGAGTTAGGAGGGTTGACGGTGGATGTTCCACCAACAATCCCAAACAGGTCTTTGGGGCCTTTGGTGGAAGAACAAGAGTACTCTGCTGGGTGTAGTGCTGGAACAATATATGTATGGAATCATCATTACCAGTGTTGTACATAACAATTCCTTAATAAAGATTTACATTAAAAAAAAATTTAACCCGAGTGCCCAAGAACAGATGACTGGTTAAAGAAACTTTGGTACTTCTATACAATGGAATACTATGCAGCTGTTAGAAAGGATGAAGTCATGAGCTTTGCATATAAGTGGATCAACAAGGAAAGTACCATACTAAGTGAAATGAGCCAGAAAGAGAGGGACAGACATAGAAAGATTGTACTCATCTGTGGAATATAAAATAACAGAGTAGGAGACTAATACCCAAGAACAGTAGTATATAATACCAGGAGGTTGGCTCCATGGCTTGGAAGCTGGCCTCACACCCTGGGGGGAAAGTCATCCCAGATAGAGAAGGGAACACCAAGTAAAATGTGATTGGAGATCTTGTGCGGGAAGGGAGATGTGTACTGAAAGTAGACTAGAGACTGAACAGGATGGCCACTCAATACCCCTATTGCAAACCACAACACCCAAAAGGAAAGAGAGATATCAAATTGGAATGCCCTGCCACAGAGGCGGGGTGGGGTGGGGGGGATAGGTTTGGGGGGTGGGAGGGATACTGGGTTCATTGGTGGTGGAGAATGGACACTGGTGGAGGGATGAGCTCTCGAACATTGCATGAGGGAAAAACAAGCACGAAAATGTGTGACTCTGTAACTGTACCCTCACTGTGACTCACCAATTAAAACATAAATAAATTTAAATTAAAAAAATTTAGGCTTAGGCCAGGGAAATACTTTGCACATGGGAGACCTGTGCTTGATCCCTGGCATGGCCTGATCCCCAAGAACTACCAGGAGCAACTCCTGGGTACTAAGCTGGGAGTAGGCCCTAAGCACTGCCAAGAGTGACCCCAAAACAAATATATATATATATATATATAAAACATTTAAATTTTAACAAAAATTTTTAAATGGACAGCAGGGACTGGAGTAATAGTACAGCAGGTAGGGCATTTACCTTGCACACAGCAGACCTGGGTTCAATTCCCAGCATCCCATATGGTCCCCTGAGCACTGCCAGGAGTAATTCCTGGGTACATGAGCCAGGAGTAACCCCTGCACATTACCAGGTATGACCCAAAAAAGCAAAATAAGTAAATACATAAATTAAATTAAAATAAATAATCCAAGAGACCGGAGCGATAGCACAGCGGGTAGGGTATTTGCCTTGCACACAGCTGACCTGGGTTCCACTCTTCCGTCCCTCTCAGAGAGCCCAGCAAAATACCGAGAGTATCCCACTCATACGGCAGAGCCTGGCAAGCTACCCGTGGTGTATTCAATATGCCAAAAACAGTAACAACAAGTCTCACAATGGAGACGTTACTGGTGCCCGCTCGAGCAAATAGCTACATTAAAAAATTAATTAATTAAATTAAAAGGGACAACATGTAGCTCTGCATTATGTGCGTATGGTATCCTGCATGTATGTTGTCCTACCTGGGCTCTGTCCCCAGTTTTGCAAAACAGGCAAGCAAGCAAACAAGAGAAAGGTACCTTCTTGAATTCTGTCCCAAACTATCTCCACATAGTCATCCCGATCAGAGCGTGACTGCTCATGCCAGAATCCCAGCGCGTGGAGGAACTCGTGTTGGATGGTCCCTATTCTGTCGCAGTTAGTGCCGATGGAGAGTTCTTGCCTCCCAGCTCGCCTGTTTCCCACTTTAGACCAGCACCTAACCGGTGAGTTTATAGAAGGGAGAAAAGGGATTAAAATGGAGTAGATTAAAGCTTTAGGGCAATATCCCCAATTCCAAACCTACTTAGGCATTCTGCACATCTCTGGACCCCGTACATTTATCTCCTAAGCTTGGTGAGGGGTGGGATCCTGAAAAGAACTTGACTGTGACAATAGGACATAAGAGCAAGTCATCCCCTCATCAGGCTACCCCGGATTTTTCCTGAAAATTTCAATGTCCTTCAGATCCTCTGGGTAAGTATTGACCTTTAGGAGTTTTTATTTGTTTGTGTATTGGGCCACACACAAAGGTTCTCAGGCAATGCTCCTGGCTGACAGGTTGCTCCTGGAAGTGCTCAGGGGAGCACGTGGTGCCGGGCATCAGGCCCGGGGTTCTTGTGTGCAAAGCCTGTACTGCAGCCCGCTGGGCTATTTCCGCACCATGAGGAGCAGTTTTCTAGGTATAACCAGATGGAATTGCTGACTTCCAAGAAAATAAGACTTTCGCCTCCTTAACTTGAGTAGTAAGAGTTGCTAGTTTAAGATAAATATAAATACACATGCATCGTCACACATCTGCTTTACTTAAGAGAGAAATAAGGGCTGTGTAAACTACTTGATGGTAAAGAACTGATGAAGCTCCAGGTACTGCAGGGTCCATGACACGCAGTCCCGCCAACTTGTCCTAATATCATAGGCTGCGGACATGGAAATGTTATTTTTATCACTAGAGTAGTTTACACAGCCCTTATTTCTTTCTTAAATAAGCCAGATGTGTGAGTATGCGTGTGTATTTGTATTTATTATAATCTAGCAACTCTTACTACTCAAGTCAAAGAGGTGACAGCCCTATTTCCTTGTTTCTCTATTTATGGCTAGAGAAACTAGATTCAGCTATTTGCTCGTTCTAAGTTTTGCTTTGGTTTTGGTTTCGTTTGGGGCCCATTGAAGGCAGTTGCTGGGGGGCGGGGCTGGTCTGGACTCGGAGCTCAGGGTTCGCTCCTGCATGGGAAGCATATGGCTCTCTCTGAGCCCCCCCCCCCAGGCCTGAGCCACCTCATATTTCATTCTCCAGCAAACTGTAAAGAAGCCGCACCCCTCACTCAAGGTCAGGGCCTAGGGTGACTCTGTGCTCTAATGTCCCAAATGTCTAATGTCTAATGTCCACTTTTCATTAGGATTCCAAGAAGACAAACTCTTCTACTCACCCACTGCCCTTGAACACTGATATGTAATTAGCTTCTCCAGTCCAAGGCTTGAAATCAATGCAGGTTTTTAGGCGATAACGTTCAAATGCATTGAGGATAAGTCCCTTAGCATTCATTTCTGAAGGAAGAAGACAAACAAAAATAGACTTATTAAAATGGTCACCATTGAACAAGTCACCATGGAAACAGGCCATGCAATATACTGCTTATCGTGAATTGGGCCCTTCTCGAATGTTTAGTGTTTTGTTTTTTACAAAATTTAGTATTCAGTAACAATTAAGTATCACAGTAAATATATAGGTTTTCAGATTTTAAATTTCATCCCATATTTATTTCTGTAGAGTCATTAGAGGAACATTATTGAAGAGCAAAAAAGAGGGGTGGGGGAAGGCATTTCCTTACCTCAGAGAATGTATTCATGGAATCAAAGGCAGCCACAATGAACAAGCCACTGTACAATGTGTATTTAAACTGTCACTGTCACTCTAGTCATCTGAGGTCTTTACAATGGAGGGTTCATGAATAGGCTGAAATAGTAGATCAGTCAGCTACACTGATCTCTGTATCTAGATCTGTAAATGAAAAGTGCACTTTCTGGTGTGGACTAAAGAAAACAGAAAAATTCTGCATTCTATAGAAAATGTTTCCCGCCATCACCGCCTGTATGTCAGAGCCACCTCAGAAACTGCGATCAGAAAAACCATCATTTTTTGCTGCGGAGAAAAACAAAGAAGCAACCAGAATGCCCACATTTTATTTTTTTTTTATTATTGTTACCTTAATAGAACTCTTTATTAAATTTATCTATTACACAGTTATTAACACTGTTATCACAGTTGTTAATCAGTATGGTTGGGTTTTCCAGGTAGGTAAGATTTTTTTGTGTGTGTGTGTGTGTTTGTATTTTTTTTTATTAGTTTATTTTTAATTAGAGAGTCATCGTGAGGGTACAGTTACAGATCCATACATCTTTGTGCTCATGCTTCCCCCATACAAAGTTCAATAACCCATCCCTTCACCAGTGCCCATTCTCCACCACCCGTAAACCCAACATCCCTCCCCCGCTCCCCAGTCCTGTCTCCCCCCACCCCACCCTGCCACTATGGCAGGGAATTCCCTTTTGTTCTCTCTCTCTGATTAGGTGTTGTGGTTTGCAATAAAGGTGTTGAGTAATGCCCACATTTTAAAACTCCCCTTTATGTTTATAAGCGGCACCCTCATATCTAGGGGCATATTTTCTAGGATAAGAAATTCAGATCTGGTGCCAAGAGATGGTGCAAGAACTACTGCACTTGCTTTCCAGCTGCCAATTCTGTTTCAATCCTCGGCAGTGCACATGGTCCCCTGAGCACTGCCAGGAGGGACCCTGAGCACAGAGCCCAGGATTAATCTCTGAGCACTGCTGGGAGTGGCACAAACACACTGCCCCTCCAAAAAATAAAAAGTTCAAATCACCTCTGGTCCTTTCGTCTTCCCATATACACATAGCTCTGAGCGAACTTTGTAAGATGAAGGTACAGCTTTGAAGTTATGAATTACACTTCTTTATTCACTCAGAATGTTAGAAGCCAACCTTCTTTAGTTAGATGAACATGTTAGGAATTCACTAAATATTTCTTTTCTTTGTTAAAGAACAATTATGAATTCTGTCTGTGATGCAATTTACTATATAAACTGAGACCAACAAGGGGTGTGGGATGGATAGTCAGGGAAAGCTGATGTTCTCTCAAAGCTAGGACCTCTTTAATAAATTTCTCTTTTATTGAACTTTGAATTGGCTTCACCGCAGGGATTATTTCAGACATTGCATAGGACACTCGTAAGATTCCTAAATGAATTCAGGACTCAAATTAGGGTTAAGAATCATTGCTTTGAAGCTGGAGCAATAGCACAGTGGGTAGGGCATTTGCCTTGCACACGGCAGATCCGGGTTCAATTCCCAGCATCCCCTATGGTCTCCTGAGCACCACTAGGAGTAATTCCTCAGTGAAAGAGCCAGGAGTAACCCCTAAACATTGCTGGGTGTGACCCCCCCTCAAAAAAAATCATTGGTTTGGGGCCAGAGAGATAGTACAGCATATAGGGTATTTGCTTACATGGGGTGACCCAGGTTCTATCCCCAGCACCCCGTATGGTCTCCCAAGCTTACCAGGAAGGACCCCGGAGAACAGAGCCAGGAGTAAGCCCCAAGCACTGCTGCATGTGGCCCCCAAACAAAACAAAGCAAGAATCATTGCTTTGGAATGAAATACAGTGCTAAGAGTTTGGGTAGAGATGGAACTCACAGAAGGTCAAATTAACAGGGAAGTCAACAAGACATTGGGGAGAAATTCTGGGGGGAGGGACTCACTAAGTGCATGTGCATAGAGGGTTCGCTCTGGAGTGGAGAGTCTTGCAGTCGTTGCCAGAGAGCGAGCTCCAGGACACGGCCCAGACAAAGCTCTCCCCTGTCCCCACCACTTACTTCATGTGTGTAATTGTCAACCTCATTCACGGTTGGGATTTTGGCATTATGACCAGTTAAATAAGGAAATATAATCAACTGTGCAGGAATTAGAAAATTCGAAGAGAAAGTAGTGTAAGGAGTCAAGTCAAAGGGACACTTCTCCGGTACTCCTTCCCTCCCTCCCCCAGGACAGGACTGTCCCAAGATGCCTAAGGGAGAGCACTCAGGACAGACTGCTAAGTGAAGGCCCACAGCAAGATTCATACAGGCAAGGCACTTTCCTTCCTTAATCTCTTAGGGCGCCGTTTCTCAACATAAGGACTTTTGTGGGCCTCCAGGATATACCAAGGGGCTCACAGATGAAATCTCATAAGTGGGGGGCATGGGGGGAGCCACTGCATAGGACTAGGGGGCCAAGCAGTAGGTCAGGAGGTGACAGGAAAGAAACAAGGTCAAGAGGGGCCCAGTTAGAAAAGGCTGAGACAGTGCACTAGAGGCGCTCCTCGCTCCTCCCGGTATAAAACCACTTACACAGCCTCTATTTATTGAAAACAAGTTAGAAAATAACCCTGAAAAAAGGTAGAAATTAGGGGCTGGAGTGATAGTACAGAGGATAGGGCATTTGCCTAGCATGTGGCTGACCCAGGTTCAATTCCCAGCATCCCATATGGTCCCCTGAGTATCACCAGGAGTAATTCCTGAGTGCAAAGCCAGGAGTAACCCCTGAGCATTGCTGGGTATAACCCAAAAAGCAAAAAAAAACCCAAACAAGGTAAAAAAATTATATAGCAATTTCACCCATTAACATTACTATTAATATTCATATATATTAATATCTTATTGGTTTTGTATGTATTAATATATTAATATAAATATATTATTATTGTATTTTACTGTATATACTAATAATATATTACACATGGCAATTTCAGCCATTATCTTTATGTATGCATAATATACATTTTAAATGCGAAAAAAAGTCACAGCTTATGTATTATTTATAAGCTTTTTTCCCACTGACTGGTATATAATTAAAATATATCTTTTCTCAGGGCTGGAGCGATAGCACAGTGGGTAGGGCGTTTGCCTTGCATGCAGCTGACCCGGGTTCGATCCCCGGCATCCCATATGGTCCCTCAAGCACTGCCAGGAGCAATTCCTGAGTAAAAGCCAGGAGTAACCCCTGAGCATCGCTGGGTGTGACCCAAAAAGAAAAAAAAATTTATATATATATCTTTTCTTTCTTTTTATATTTGGGGGCACACCCGGGCATGCTCAGGGGCCACACCTGGCTTGGTGCTTGGGGGTCGCTCCTAGCATTTGGGGAATCAGCCTGTGCTCCAGCCATTTGACCTCCCTCCCAGGCCCCTTGTTCCTCATCTTTAAAGTATTTTTCTTTTTATCTTAATGACTACATTATACAGATATTGTATATCTGTGTACATATATGCCATATTTCACTAATCCTCACAGATTCATACCAATATTTTGCAAGAGTAGGGTGCCATCATTATGTAAAACTTTTTGTCTGTTTGTCTGGGCTTTGGTTAGGGAGCCACACCTGGTGGTACTCAAGGCTCACTCCTGGCTTCGTGCTTAGGAGTCACTGGCAGTGCCTGGGGGAACATACGTGGTGCGATGCATGGAACCCAAGTTGGCCATGTGCAAGGCAAGCACTCTTTTACTACCTTGCAGCAGGGGGAACGACCAGTTCCCCAGAAACAAAAGATTTAAGTGAAATAATAAAATACAATAAATAAAACGACACTAGCCACCGCGTAACTGTTTTAGAATAGTGTATCACAGAAGCATTCTACCCTAAGCTTTCCATAAAAGGTTAGTGAGAAAAGTTTTATCTGCACTGAAGTTTACAATTTTGCTTGTTTGAGTTCATCTTAGTTTATAACATGGTAAGTGTCAGAGGCAGAACATGTAGAGTCAGAGAGGGAGCTTAGCAGGCTGTGTTTGCTTTGCATGGCGGATGCCAGGATTGATCCGGACACCTCATGGTCCCCCAGGCCATGGTCACAGGAGCACCCCTGAACCACTGAGCACTGCTAGGTGTGACCCCATTTCCCCTGCAAAAAAAAAATCCATGAAGTTACCATCTATATACACTACACTATAATCACCAACTAATTCTGGTTTGCATCCTTATTTAGAGACTCAAATAAGCAAACCTAAGTAAGAGCATTATAAAAAGTACAGCCCTCTGCCAAGATAAGAGCTGCTTAGACCGAATGCCTTTTACTACCAAGGGCATATCACAGATGCACAAAGTCTCCAGCCTCTTGGTGATGATCCCAGTCCCCTGACTCTGAAGGCTAAGGCAAATCCTGGGCCAGCCTGTGTGTCAATCCAGCAGCTGTCCAGGATTAATACCCCCTTTTAGCCTCTTCAGGTCTAAGTACCTTGACTTTCCTTTCCATCCTTCCTCTTTCCCTTCATCCTATACTTCTTCCCTCTTCTTCTGCCCCCCACCACAACCCCAGATTTTTGGCATTCGGGTGGGAATTGAGGTTTGTTCACTGGGAGCTACAAATGGCTGCTTCAAGTGCCCGCCTTTCAGAATTGCAGATACTATGAGAAGTTTCTGCTGAAAGACTAAAGCCCTGCTGGATTTCTTTCATATGTTCACCCATCAGAACTTTAGCAAGAATGAGTTGGACTTCTGTGCATAAATATAGGTCTCTGTATCACTGTCATCTCATTGCTCATCGATTTGCTCGAGCAAGCACCAGTAAGTTCACCATTGTGGAACTTGTTACTGGACTTGGGCTGGAGCGATAGCACAGCAAGTAGGGCATTTGCCTTGCATGCGGCCGACCCGGGTTCAATTCCTCTGCCCCTCTTGGAGAGCCTGGAAAGCTACTGAGAGTATCCTGCCCACATGACAGAGCCTGGCAAGCTACCCGTGGTGTATTTGATATGCCAAAAACAGTAGATGAGTCTCACAATGGAGATGTTACTGGTGCCCGCTCGAACAAATTGATGAGCAACGGGGTGACAGTGACAGTGACAGTTACAGTGAGTTAGACTTTCCTGACATGCCCTCCAAAAAGCTTTAATTGGTATTTTTGCTATGTGAAAGAGTTGGTTGTGTTAAGGAACCTCTTCATCTGAATCTTCTGAAGATGCCCTCATTCCCTAAAATGTGAGGAAACTCTCTTCTCACTCTCAGCACTGCTGCAGTGTTAAAGAGGACAGACGTTATCTAAACAAGGTAGAAAACAAGTTAGGGGCTGGAGAGATAGCAGCGGGTAAGGCACTTGCTTTGCATGCAGTTGACCTGACACCACACCCAAGCCCCAACAGGAGTGATCCCTGAGCACAGAGCCAGAAGTCCTGAGCACCATCAGGTATATCCCCAAAACAAAAACAAACAAAAATAAATTTAAAAATAAGAAAGAAAGAATCAGTCCAGAGAGCTAGTACAGGGATAAAGGTGATTGCCTTTATCCTCTCATTAACCCAGTTCAAATCTCCACCGTCAGCACTACATATGTTTCCCTGAGCACTGCTGGGGGTCATTCTTGAACACAGAGCCAGGAAAACTCCCGGAGCACTCTCCAGTGTGGTGCTGTTAAAAATAAATAAATAAAAACCAAAAAATAAATAAATAAATGAATAAAAACCAGAGGTCAGAGAGATAGTACAAAGATTAAGTAAAGCATTTGCTTTTTGTGTGGCTGACCCCAAGAACAGAAGTAGGAGTAGGTCCTGAGCACCACCAGGTCTGGCTCCAAAACCCAGAGCACTGCAGTCCTTTCCCCTCCACCCTCACCCACCTCCCAAGAGAATCAAAACTGAGAACTAAAAAATATTTAAATTTTTTAAGTCTAATAAGATAACTATATAGCATGAGCCAATGCAACAATGCTACACACAAAAAAAGAACACAAATGTTTAAACACTGGAGGTGACTCAAAGGACTTGTGCATATCCCCTCCATGCAGGGGACCTGGGGCTAATCTCTGTGCCCGATGGTACCACTCACTGCCAGAAACTGGAAGTGGTACCTGAGCGCCACAGAGCATGGTCCTCTCCAAAACACAAACAAAAATCTCTAAACACTACAGCAATGACTATATGAAAATGTGTGTAGTTTGGGTTTTTTTCCTTTGAAGGGGGTGCACCCAGCAATGATTAGGGGTTGCTCCTAGCTTTGGACCCAGGAATTACCCCAGGTTGTGCTTAAGGGACAGTATGAGATGCCTGGGATCAAACCAGGGTCAGCTATGTGCAAGGAAAACACCCTTCCACTGTACTATTGCTCCAGTCCCAAAATGTGTGTAGGTTAAATGGTAAGATCAGACTAAATTTTTTACTTGTTTCAATTCACATATATAAATATATACATATGTGTATATTATATATATATACAATCTAATACACACATATATGTATATATGTAACTTATTTCTGGAAATGTTTATCTACTGTTTGTAATATGCCAGAGATTGTATGTGCCTCAGATTTATAAGATGAAAAATAGCTATAGGGCTAGAGCAATAGCACAGCGGATAGGGCATTTGCCTTACATGGGGCCAACCTGGGTTCGAATCCCAGCATCCCATATGGTCCCCTGAGCACTGCCAGGAGTAATTCCTGAGTTCAGAGCCAGGAGTAACCCTTGTGTATTGCTGGGTATGACCCAACAAAGAAGAAAAAAAAAAGCCACTATCTTCAGGTATCCACTATGCTGCTTTAAAGTATTATTTAAAAATAGGAACTTAAAACTCATGAGGTTAGGATAGTTCTGATTTAAATGCATGGCAAGAAGAGCCTGAGAGAGTCAAACTCAACTTCAATGAGCCGTTTGTTTGTTTTGAGGTGAGTGCTCCTGGTTGTGGTTTGCGTTGGTTTCTTTTGTGTATGGGGGGGGAGCGGGGGAGCGAGTGAAGATGGTTCTAGTTTTGTTCTGTTTTGTTGGTTTTTAGCACTGAGGACTTAGCTTGACACCATCTAAAAGCAAAAACAGAGGGCAGGAGCGAGAGTACAGGGGGTAGGGCGTTTGCCTTGTGTGTGACCAACCAGGCTTCGCTCCTTAGCACCACTTACGGTCCCCTGAGTACCCACCATGAGTGCTCTCTGAGTGCAGTCGAGAGTAAGCCCTGGGCATTGCCAGGTGTGGCTCCAAAACAAGACAAAACAAAACAAAACAAAAAAATAGAAAACAGGAAAATGTGCACATGCCAGAAGCTGAAAGTGCAATCCCCAGTGAGCACATGGTGTGAGCCCTACTAGTATGTGCCACACCAAGAGCATGAGCCTTAGCACACACGTGGCAAGCACCACGGCTAACGGAGTGAATGGCCCAGTGAGCACCGTGGCCAGGCTTGTGTGCAACCCCAGTCTTCACAACATCAGTCCGGAAGGGACTCTGAGAGAGTAGGTCGGCTGGAGGTGACGCAGCGGCGTGGGTGGGGTATCTGGGCACTTTGGTGATATTGAGGTGACTGTATATAGCAATACCATAAATGTCAACATTGTAAACACATAACCATAATAATAATAATTTTTTAAATGAGGGGAAGAAGAAGAAAGAAGGTAATAAAATAAATAAGCAATTAAGCTATTCACTGACAGTACTTGACATTTCCACCACAACCAGTGACACATATTTCAAATTCTGTAGCTCCAAATTGAACTTCCACTGTGCCCCTCTGTCCTCCCAGCTTCAAGCCTTGTTTTCTGGTCATGTTATAGCCACTACCACCACCCAGGTACCTCAGACTAAATTCTGGACACCAACATTTATTTACCCACCTTTGCCTCTTTGTCTCTTCTTTGTCTCATGAATAATACATCTCCTCCACTGCAACTAGTGACAACAAGCCCTCCTGCACAATGACACTTCTGGTAGGTCCCCTTTACACTGCGTACCCATATGCCACAGCCTTTCACAAGGGAAAGACTCTAATTCTCTGTCCAACTTGGCCTATCTGCTCTCACCCTATTTTCCTCAATCCCAGGACAAACTCCTGCTGGCAAACGCCCAAGCCTTTCCATTTCCCAGGGAACCCATCTCCTGTTCTCAGGGCTGTGCTAATCCATGGTGCCTTTCTGTGGAATTTTTTAAAAATTGACATTGAGTTAAACACCCCTCCAATGTGTTTCTATAGCTACTAATGCTTGTTCATGCCATTCTATCATTATTTGTTTTTTATTTATACAAATATCCACTGAAATTGATGAATTTTAAAGGAAGGTTTCCTTAACATTTTAAGGAAAGGATCTTTAAGTAAAAGGAGAGAGGGAGGAGGGAGGAATAAATGAATGATGGAGGGAGGGAGGGAGAGAGAGACAGAGAAAGAAGCAGAGACAGTGAGGTGAGAAAGAGAAGGGAGGAAGGAAGGAAGGAAGGAAGGAAGGAAGGAAGGAAGGAAGGAAGGAAGGAAGGAAGGAAGGAAGGAAGGAAGGAAGGAAGGAAGGAAGGAAGGAAGGAAGGGAGGGAGGGAGGGAGGGAGGGAGGAAGGAAGGAAGGAAGGAAGGTCGGTTTTGTTCCTTAATCTTTATGTTTCAAGCATAGAACAGGCAATACAACAATGTTGGTTGAATTAATCCATTCATTTGTCAGAACTCAACAAATACTTAAAAAGAATCACATAAGTTCTCAACATGCTACTAGTTTTTTAAGCGAACATCCGTAACCAGAAAAATCAATAAATACCGTACATTACTACTCTTGAAAATACTGCAATCAAGGATCTAAGGCACTTAGGTAGGGCACGTGAGTAGGGCAACTGCCTTGAACACGGCCGACCCAGGTCCAATACCCCGCCACTCCATATGGTTCCTGGAACACAGCCAGCAGTGATTCCTGAGTCAGACAGGAGTAAGCCCTGAGCACTGCCAGATATGAACCTTCCCCACTGCCAAAGGGAAAAAGAAAAAATACTGTAACCCCAGTGTATTAGAAACAAACATTAGTTATGGAAGCTCTAAAGTATATACGAACCCAAGCTATCTTCTAGAACATAGGGAATGGTATGTGGCCATCTATATTTATCTCCAATGATGGAATTCTTCTCTTGTGCCTGTTAGAAAAAAAATGAAAGAAATAATTGAATGTATCAGATAACTAAATGAATTATGAAACTATCAATAGCTAATATAGAAATAAATGATGGTAGGGTTAGAGATATAGTACAGGAGGTAAGCCATGCTGGTTGTCTTGCATGCTGGCTAAACTCCCAGCACCACATATGGTCCCATGAGCACTACCAGGGGTCACTCCTTAGCACTGAGCACAGCTGTGTTCAAGAAAGGTAAAAAGGAAGGAAGGAAGGAAGTACTTTAAATCTTCCCAGGCAGCTTAAACAAACTATATGTGCATGTGCGTAAGATAACATTGCCACAGGTAGCTTAGGTTTATTTGGGTTACTCCCATTCCTGTGTTTATTTGTAACTACTTTCTTTGTACTCTGTTGACTTGCAAGTATTGTTTTCCTCTTCTCCTTAGGTTCCTTGCATAGTTTATTCAGAGCAATTCCTTTTTGTATAGGCACAGGAAGACAGTAAATGCTATGGTTTTGTAATGTGGGAGTTAATTGACTCTAAATGATATTTGCCTCCTAGGCATCTGTTATCTCAACCTAAGCCTCAGCTGCCCTAACTTCCTAGCACCCCCAAAAGCAGGGCCCCAACAAGGGACTGGATGGACTCAGGGCAAGCAGTGAGCGATGTGCTATCCTGGCATCGAGATGGGTCTGGCCAAAGTGCCTAATGCTTAACTATAAGTTAAGAGCTTGGTCATGGACAGATGCTGTCATGATCCAAAAAGCAATAACTAGATTCAGACCCTGCTAGGGTTAGGAATGATTAATCTGGCCTGAGAACTGTAGTCTGAGTCTGTGGCAAGATGTTCCCAGGAGAGCTGCACTACAAGCCTCAATGTATCTCTACTGTGCCCATACAAAAAGGATATTTACAAGTTAACAGAGCACAAAGAAAGAAGTTACAAATAAACACAGACAAATGGGAGCACTGTGATAGGAGTAACCCAAATAAACCTAAGCTACCTGTGGCAATGTTATCCTACACATGTGTATCCTGCTTTTTAATCATATTATGACAATTTCTAGGAAGAAATCACTACTTCCTGTTGTTAAAAGAAAGTAATAGCAAAATGTCTGTCATCTTGATCTCACAAATATTAGAAAATTAGCACATTCACTAGATGAAAGCCTTAAAAATCTTTTCAAAAACTTGAGATGTTTATAATAGAAATCAAATACCATTTTATTTGTATATTCACACTGTGAGCAGGATGAATACTTCTGGAGAATCACACAAGAACAGATCAATTCATAATGAAGTACAAAGGTCTTTACCTTTATGGTGCTAATATCTTGTGGAAAAGCAAACATTTCACAAGCACCCAAGTTTAAACAAGATAAAATTAACTGTAGTAGAGGAAATGAAAGGGGAGGTGTGGACAAAAGCAAAAAGAAAGGGAGGCCCATTCGATAAAGTGACTAATAGGCTAAAGAAGCTCTTAGAAAGGATGGCATTTGGGTGAAAGAACAATCTCAGAAAAGGCCAGAACAGAACGTGCCCAAGGGAGATGATTTAAACAGAGGCACAGCAGTGGCTCTGATTCTGAGAGGGTCTATGACTGGTCTTGGTATATTTCTTTCTGTTTGTTTGTCGTAGGGTGTTTTTTTTTTCTTCTGGTTTTTGAGCCACACCAGATAGCACTCAGGGCTTGCTCCTATCTCTGTGCTCAAGAATCACTCTTAACAGGCTATAGGGACCATATGGGGTCCTGGAGATTGAACCCAGTTAGCAGTGAACCCAGGTTAGCTGTGTGCAGGGCAAACACAGTACCCAGGGACTCTGGCCCCATATGCTCAGCTTGATTCAAGTACGGTTTCTGCAGGTTTACTTTTGGGCCACACCTGAAGGTCCTCAGGAACTACTCCTGGCTCAGCTCTCAGGAGCCACGCCCTGGGGTTTTCAGGGCTCTGCAGGTGTTGTCAGACAGGAAACCATGGCTACAGAGCCGCTCCAACCTGCAAAGCTCTCCACTGAGCGAGTTTCCTGTCTCTCAAGTGTGTTTTGATGTCAGTAGCCTAAGGAGTTAGGGGAGGAGAAAGAGAAGAGAGGGGAGGGGAGGATGGCGAAAGGAGTAAGAAGAGATGGGAGATGGTGGGAGTTAAATGATTCAAAGGCTTGAAGGCTGTAGGTCACTCGAATACTATTACAGATACAATAGGAAGCTGTTAAGGCTGTTCAATCAGGAAATGAAATGGCATTATGGCCAATGTAATAGATCACTTGAGGGCCAGAGAGATAGTTCCAGCGCTGAGCACATGCGGAATGCTGCAGGCTAGTGTCAATCGCTGCACCACACGGTCCCCCAGACTCTGCAGGGGACAGCCCAGAGTCAGAGCTGTGCTGTGGAGGATGGGAACAAGGAGTAGGTTTGCGCTTATATTTCAACATTTGAAACAGATCAATTGGGTGGGAAGCAGGATTGGCTGAGGTATCTGCTGGAGGTTGGAAATGATGGCACCGTGCATAGAGTGCCTGGTCGGATGGGAGAGAAGAAGAAGAAGAAGAAGAAGAAGAGGAGATTTTGTTTCTTACTCAGTGGAGTGGGATGTGGGATTAGTGATGATTTATCCTAAGAGGGAAGAACAGGGAGGGGTAGTTTGTGTGAAAATCAGAGTTGGGTTTGATATATCTTATAGATATCCAAATGGAGTAGAAAAAAAAAGGCACTTGGACAGACCAGAAAGGGTTAAGGTTGGTATTTGAGCGTATTACTATAGATATGGCACTAAGATCCCTAAGGCAGGTGAGATCAAAAAGGAGAAATTGGGGTTGGCGGGGGAGGGGCAGTAGGAAGCCGGCCCACGAATTGGCGGAAACAGCTCAAAGAGCTAGAGAGCCTGCTTGGCATACACAAAGCCCTGAGCGTGATCCTCAGCAGCGTGGGAACTGTCAAACACGGCCCAGCATGTCCCAGTGGCTCCTAGCATTGATGGTCCAAGCAGCAAGCACATCATCAGGCCCCCAGGGCAAAGTCCTGCCACACATTTAATCAAGTATCTCTGGGAATAACCAACAAGCCCCCACCCAGTACATGCTTGGGAACACCCCCACCCCCGCCCCACCACCAAAAAATAAGCAAGCCTTGGACTAAACTTTGGACCCAGTAGCCCTGCATCTTGAAGTTAAGAGTGGGAACATGAGGGATGTGAATAGCATGTCAACAGGCATGATTATGGCAACCAATTCTCCTAAGTTCTATAAACTAAGTAACTATGTTCATCAGTGCGCATGAGAGAGAAGAATCACCACTTAAGTAGTACATTTAAGAAAACCGCTCTTGACAATACTATTCCTAGTTGAGATCAAAGTAGTAATCCCAAATTCTCTTTCTGGGGCCAGAGCAATAATAGTACAGTGGATAGAGTCCTTTCCTTGCATGTAGCTGATTTAGGTTAGATCCCCAACCTCCCACATGGTCTCCCAGAAGTAAGGCCTATGTGTCACTACTGGGTGTGTGACCTATAAACAAAAAACAACCACAACAATTTTCTTATGGAAAAAAGCCAAATCCGTTGAAGATATTTTTGCAGATTCAGTTTAATTTTGCTTCAACTAGATCAGAGAGATTTCACTCAAAAATTAACATATTGACATAATGGAACCTCATCAAGATGTCAAGTACTCCCAGGAAGATCAATCTCTGGACTCAGAGCTTTGCAGCCTTCTCAGAATGGGGGTAGGAAGAATCCCTCCCTGCTGGAAGCCCAGCAGCCTCCACCCACCCCTGCCACCCTCCAGCGTGGAAACAGGCCAGCTCCACAACTGAACCTTATCAAGCTACCAAGACACCAAATCATCCCAGCTCCACAGCTCTTGTAGTGTGGCATATTCAGCCATGTGACACCTCCGAATTTCACAATACTGACAGCTCAGTAGGAGAACAGCAAATTTGATGGGAAAGTTGCATAGAAGCCCACCAAGCTCAACGGGCAAAAACAGTTACACACAAGGCCCAACTAGCACCAGCCAGCTCAGTAAACCCTCAAACCATGACTCTAGTGACACCATTGTGAGAAATAACAATGATCACAAATGGACTTCTTTTAATCTATTTTTGATCATTCCATTTGTCATTTTGTTGTAATAAGCAATTGTGCCTGCTAAGGGCGCGGACTTAGGGCTATGTGAGAACTGGGGACATTGGTGAAGGAAAGGTCACATTGAGGGTAGAATTGTTACTGGGACACTGAATGCCTAAAACAACTATATTGCGAACAACCTTGCAAATCACAAATTTTTTTAATTTTAAAAAATAAAAATTAAAAGGTTATATTGCTCTAAAAATAAAAATCAACTACCTGAAATAATAAGATTGATAAGATTGATGAGCGACAATATGACTTTAACCACATAGAAATCTGAATAATGATGATGAGGACACTATTATCTGACTCAGAGTGCAATGTATCCACTGAACTGTCACCATGGCTCTGTACTTCAAGCAATAGATGGTTCATAGCAAAGTTCATGCTTATGAATCATTTTTAGACACTGTATTCTTAGTTTGCAGGGATTAACAGGATGTTCTTTCATTGTTTTAACTTACCTCATCAAGTCTGATGTCTCCCTCAAAAAGATCCAGTCCCAATTCTAAGAGGGAAGGTAAAATTTTCATTAGCAAACTAGATTCAAACACCCCATTTAATAAAAGCTGTGAACAAATAAAATCCACAAACCTTCATTGATATCAAATATGTCCTTGTCAATTCCACCGTCCACATCTTTGAATAAAGTAACAGAAAAACATATTGAATGTCACACTTATGAAAGAACATTTTAGCCAGTTGCAGAATTAAAAGTAAGTCCATTTCTGTAGCCTCAGTGCAAAGTGGTTATAAAGCGGGCCTGGAACAATAGGATAACAGGCAGCGTGTTGCTTTGCCCAAAGCTGACCCAGACTCAATACTGGCCACCTCATTGCAGCCTCCCATGTCCACCAGGAATGATCACCAAAAGTAGTGCCAGGAGTAAATCACAGTCCGCTGAGCACCGCTTGGGTTAGCCAAAAGCAAACGACAAAAAGGTGATTATGAAGCTTTCTGATTCAACATGTCAATTGACTGATTGATTGATTGAGAATCTCTTATGAGTTAAGTTTGGAGCTAGGAAAATTTTGCCATTTTACTCTTACCCTGTTCATGTCCCTTGATTGCCTAATGACTTCAGATAAGAAATTGATCATTTTTTATAGTAAGTTTAATTTGGAAGATTAATGTAGATGACTAATAAGAAGAAAGTATATATTTAAATTGGCGAAATCTGTCTAATTTCCCTATATATGTATATTCTTTGTGATCAGCTTATCTTGGAAGTTTCAAACAAAATACTAATTGGAATATGAATTACTCTTTTAAGTTGCAACAGACTGGAGAATATGACCAAAATTCAAGTGTACTACTGAATAGATTATCTGATTTGACATAAAAATAGGAAAATAATAGTAGCAAGATTCTATGTAATATCTATGCATCAATTATAATGTTCAACTTTCCTATCATAGCAAGATTTTAGATAATATCTATGTGTCAATTACTATGTTTGACTTTCTTATACCGCCATCGATTTTTCTGTTGGGTATGTGAAACCTCAGAACAAGAGCACTAAATTTTTCTTCAAAATATCCAAAGAAGTCAGTGTTTGTTTAAATGCTCATCAACCTTCAAAGCAATATGCATAATGCTTAGTAATAAATTGTCTTAAGTTATTTGGTTCTGCTTTCTATTATCCAAATAACTACCATTAGCTGTGACTGACAGAAAAATTCAAAATAAACTCACCAAAATTTTCTGCAGCTGACTGAGAAGCAAACATAAAATATATATATTAGTACCATGTCCATGATATAAATGGCCTTCTTTATCAATATTTATTCATTTTTCTGTTGCTTTCATCATAATCTTTTATATTATTTTATATAATTATTTTATATATACCCATGACTTCTTTTTTTGCTTTTTGAGTCACACCTGCCGATACACAGAGGTTACTCCTGACTCATGTGCTCAGGAATTACTCCCGGCGGTGCTCAGGGGACCATATGGGATGCTGGGAATTGAACCTGGGTCGGCGGCGTGCAAGGCAAACACCCTACCCACTGTGCTATCGCTCCAGCCCCACGTTCTTTATTCTATGTAAAAATGAAGCTGGCCAATATATAAAGATAAAAGTGGGAGAAACACAAAAATAAGTGCCCAGATTGAAATCCAGACTATATGCTCAATGGAAAAAAATGAAATAAATTAGAGAAGTGTCTTAGTATAACTAGAAAAAAAAATACTAATGACTCTGACAGTAAATCTGAGTAATAGTCAATATTCTACCAACTCATAGCAAAGGTGGAATAAAAGACTCTGACTTTCAAATAAGTATTTACTTTAAATGTACTTTTCTAAAGGATTCATGGAGCAATATTTTGTCAGGATGGCTATTTGTAATTAGGAGGCTACTCCTGGCTTTTTACTCAGGAGTGGCCCCTAGTGGTACTCATGGAACTGTATGTGATGCTGGGAATTAGAATGAGGGCTGCCTGAATGAAATATATCTCTCTGGCCCGTTGGAGCAATAATTTCAGAACACTAAATTATTAGGACCAGACAACGCAGCAGGAGCACATGTTTTGCACACAGCAGGCCAAGATTCAATTCCTGGCACCACACCCCCAGCATAGGCAGGAGTGACCCCTGAGTGTGGAGCTGGGGGCAATCCTTGAGCACCGCTGGTGGTGACTCCAAAACACAAATAAATAAATAAACACTTCTTTACTGTAATGAGATGCTACTATAATTCACAAAAATCCTTTCAAAAGAATTGCATTCAAGAACTCATCAATCATAACTTACGTTGTAGTTTTTTAAGTTTCTTTGTGGTGCCAGGAATCAATCAAATCCAGAACCTCACTCCCCACCCAATCATAGTTTCTTATTCCTCTCAAGATATTGCCTTCAAAAACAACACAAACTGGGGCTGGAGCAGTAGCACAGCGGGTAGGGCATTTGCCTTGCACACGGCTGACCCAGGTTCGATTCCCAGTATTCCATATGATTCCCTGAGCACCACCAGTGGTAATTCCTGAGTGCAAAGCCAGGAGTAACCCCTGTGCATCGCCAGGTGCGACCCATAAAAGGAAAAAAAAAAACATTTAAGGGAGGGGGAATAATTGGCTATACATTATAATTTCCTTTTGGTGGGGGAATCACACCCAGTGGTGCTCAGGGCTTGCTCCTGGCTCTGCACTCAGGAATTACTCCTGGCAGTGCTTGGGAGACCATATGGGATGCTGGGGACTGAACCCGGGTCAGCCGCGTGCAAGGCAAATGCCCTACCTGCTGTACTACCGTTCTAGCCCCATAATTTCCTTTTATAAAATACTGAAAATAGAAACTTCACAAGTGACCAAATGAAATCCAGACTGTGCTCAATGGAGAAAATGAAGTAAATTGGAGAAGTGTCTTAGAATAATTAGAAAAAAAAAAACAGTTGACTCTTTGAAAGTAAATCTGGGTAATAGTCCAGATGCTACACAATTCATAAAAAGTTCAGTTTACCTCTTGATATTCAGACTGTAGCACTGTAGCACTATTGTCCTGTTGTTCATCAATTTGCTCGAGCGGGCACCAAAAACATCTCCATTGTGAGACTTGTTGTTACTGTTTTTGGCATATTGAATACGCCACAGGTAGCTTGCCAGGCTTTGCCTTGAGGGCGTGATACTCTCGGTAGCTTGCCGGGATCTCCGAGAGGGATGGAGGAATCGAACTTGGGTCGGCTGCGTGCAAGGCAAACGCCCTACCCACTGTGCTATTGCTCCCGTCCAGACATATACTTAAATACTAATGTTATTTGGAGTCTTTGGCCAACAGTAGGGATGAATGAATGATTCACTTTTTTTTACACTAACAAGTGCCTTAACTGTCTCACACTTTAGCCACACATTGGCACACACTCACAGACAAATGTCAAGCAGCAGTTAAAAAGTTATCAAGTACTCTCTCAAATTTTAATATCTTAACTGGTATCTCTTAGTATCATGGGATTAATGAGATCACTGTAGGTCCTGTCCATAGAATATCAGCTCAATAGTACTTATTACTGTTCTTATAAAAGCCAACTATAGATTTACTCCCAGGCATTTGAAACTTATTAAACCTTGAGTTGCTTTACTGTATACACTCCCTGTCACTGTAGAAAGATGAGTCAAAACTAATAAATAGGAAAAAAATCCCATGCATGCTACAAAACTTTCTAAGCATTTGCTGTACTAGTGACATTCATCATTCACGTTTTTAGTTACTGTAACAACATCCTTCTTTTCATTCAGCAGTAAAAAAATGGCACATTTCACATTTCCCATCTAATCAAAAGAAATTGTGGAGTGGTAGGTGCCGCACAACTAGAATCCCTGAATCCCCGCTCCCCACCACTCCTACCCCACCCCAATAAGCCTGCTCTCTATTTTTAAAAAGTAGAGGTAGGGGCCAGAGCAATAGTACAGCAGGTAGAGTGCTTGTCTTACATGCAGCCCACCTGGGTTCAATCCCTGGCATCCCATATTGTTCTCTGAGCACCACCAGGTGTAATTCCTGAGTGCAGAGCCAGGAGCGTTGCTGAGCATCACTGGTTGTGACCCAAAAAGCCCCCCCAAAAAATAGTCCCGGGGAATAAAGAAAGAATAAAGGAAACTTGTTACACAACAATAAAACTGAAATGAAAACAACAATTTTATATCAATAGCTATGAAACTTCAGTTGACTTCTCATTCCTTACACCCTGCTCACCCCCACCCCCCAAAAAATATATTCTTAGAGTAACATACTGGAACACCTAAATATCTAAAAAGGAACAAACGGGCTACTCTTTAATGAACAATCAGCATCGGTGCTGGAGAGATACTGCAGGAGGTAAAGTGCTTTCCTTGCATGCAGTCGTTCTACACCTGTGACCACCTGTACTCCACAGAGCACCACCAGGAATCATTCCTGACCACGGAGCCAGGAGTAAACACTGAGCACTGCTAAGTGTGCCCTCTCCCTGCTAAATAAGTAAATAAATAAGTAAAAATTGTATCAACTGCCCTCAACTGTCTATTTTCCATTTATTGTTTCCTTACCAAGCCAGAAGCCACTAGAGTCGCAAAGAGCAGCAGGGAAGGCAGACCCCGCAAATCCATGCTGTCACATCCAGTTGGGAGTTGCAAATTATGAAATACAGGTGATCCTTTACTTTTTAAAAGGCAAACATCATAACATTGAGCCTTTGATCTCAATGATCCATCTTGCAGGACAGCTTCCTGGATATCTCCAGTCAAGGAGTTAAAGTCCAGGGGTCAGAGCAATAATACAGCAGGTAAGGCCTTTGCCTTGCACACAGCTGACCTGGCTTGGATCCCCGGCATCCCATATGGTCCCCCGAGCACCTCCTGATTCTACTAACAATTCCTGAGTGCAGAGCCAGATGTGGCCCCAAAACCAACCAAACAAAAAAGCAATGTTAGTGATGAGGAGTTAAAGTCCAGTCCCCAGGGTCCAGGGAGACAGATTAAAGTGTCGCACTAAATCCTCTGCATGCAGAAACCTCAAGTTCAATGCACCAGTCCCCAAACACTCCTGGGTATGTCCTCTCCACCAAAAGCCAAGAAACAAAAGGCAATGATAATTTCCATTTAATTTTAAATTTAAATTTAAATTAAATTTCCAATTTTTAATTTCCATCTTTCAAAGAGTAAACATTTTTGATGCTAGCTACCATCTAAACCCATCAATATTCCCAGCTACCTCCACTGATTTTTATTGATCATTTAATGGAAAATTATTGAAGGGCTGGAGCGGTAGCACAGCTGGTAGGGCGTTTGCCTTGCACACAACCGACCCAAGTTCAATTCCCAGAATCCCATATGGTCCCCAGAGCACCAACAGGAGTAATTTCTGAGTGCAGAGCCAGGAGTAACCCCTGCACCTCGTCTGGTGTGACCCAAAAAGAAAAAAAGGAAAGAAAAAAAGAAAATTATTGAGTTATAAAAATGACTAATGAGTTGGAAGTATGGGTGGATATGTAATATTCAAAAAGGAAAATAGCAGCATATTTTATTTCTGAAAATTCCCATCAAACAAAGACAAGTAGGAGCTGAGCTAAAAAGCTGAGAATGAGGGCCGGAGCGATAGCACAGCGGGTAGGGAGTTTGCCTTGCACGCGGCCGACCCGGGTTCGATCCCCGGCATCCCATATGGTCCCCCAAGCACTGCCAGGAGCAATTCCTGAGCAATTCCTGAGTGCAAAGCCAGGAGTAACCCCTGAGCATCGCTGGGTGTGACCCAAAAAGCAAAAAAAAAAAAAAAAGCTGAGAATGAGATGGCACAAAGGAGTGACGAGCAGGCTTTGCATGTGTGAGTTCAAGTTCAATCCACAGCATTGGTGATTGCAGCCCCCATGAACCCAAGGACCACAAAGGTGGCCCTAACAGAGGCAGGAAGAAAGCAAAACAGGCTGAGCATATGCTTCGTATGCTAAAGACCAGCATCTATCCCCAGCATCACCTGGTCCCACAGCACTTCAGGAGGGTCCAACCAGCTAGGAACAGCCCGTGAATACTGTAGGGTGAGGTCCCCAAACAAAACAACCAAAACCAACAAGACTAAGAATAATCACTGGTTCTCACATTAACTAATGTTCCCAGCTCTCAATTTTCTCTCGCCCTCTGTCCTGGATGACTACTCTTCATAGACAACTTGCTCTTTCTTTATTTGAGGAAGTGGGGGTCACACCTGGCAATGTTCAAGGGCTACTCCTGGCAATAGTACAGCAGGTAGGGCTTTTGCCTTGCACTGACCAACCAGGTTCAGGAATTACTCCTGACTATATGGGATGCTGGGGATTAAACCCGGGTTGACCACATGCAAAGCAAACACCCTATCGCTCTGGCCCGACAACTGGCTCTTTCAGTTTCTAATTTCACTCTCAATTTACTGGTGTACAGGATACTATTGAAATAGTCATTCCCCCGCTCAGTATTCCCTTTCAGCATCAAGAGTGGTCTCTGTTCCCATTCTATCCTAGAAAAAGGATATTAAAAGGCTTGGGGGAACGCCCAGAAGGCAAGTGGGGTGTTGTTCAATGTGGTTCTGGGATCACTCCTTGTGGTACATGGAGGACCATGTAGTGCCTATGTCAACGCCAGGCCTCCCGCATGTAAAGCGTATCCAGTCGCTACCTCCTGGAGCTCCCAGTCCATTGTTTACATACTTTCAAAGCATTTGGACAGGAACTCCATAAGCACCAACGAGTCATTCCCACCCTCCAAAGATCAAAGTTCAATAAAGTTAAAAGTAGGGAGACATGGTCAATTCCCCATATGCTCTTTGGAGTCCCCTAGTCCAGGAAACTTGTGGAATCCAAAGCAAAACAGGGTAAATCTCCAAGGAAATAGTACTATAGAGAAGAAAGCATGTCTTAGCACAGGAGCCCAACTCCTGTGAGGTCAAAAAAAAAGTCAGAGTTCTCAGAGAAAGTCTCACACTTAAAGGGCCATGAGAAGAGGAAGAAATCCCCTACAGTGACTGGTTTGGCCTGAGCCTCCTGCACACAGAGCATGTGACCCAGTCAACTACTGAGCGCTCGCTCTCTCTCTCTCTCTCTCTCTCTCTCTCTCTCTCTCTCTCTCTCTCTCTCTCTCTCTCTCTCTCTCTCTCTCTCTCTCTCTCTCTCTCTCTCTGTTGTAGCTGGGTTTTCAGGTCATGGTGTGAACGACACAGTCAGAGAGACAGTAATGCAAGTGCAAAGGAGTTTTATTCCAGTTAACTGGGGTCAACTATCTCACCCACAAAGTGGTCTCTCGATAGTGACCCCAACTTCCAAGTGCAAGCAGTGTATATAGGTTCCAACGTTGAGCAAGCACTATGGTAGCAGTGATCAAGCAACAGTCATCAGCTATTCGTCAACATTTGATAACAGTCAGTTTCTGGGCTGGTGCGATAGCACAGTGGGTAGGGCGTTTGCCTTGCATGCAGCCGACCTGGGTTCAATTCCTCCACCCCTCTTGGAGAGCCCAGCAAGCTACCAAGAGTATCCCACCCACACGGCAGAGCCTGGCAAGCTACACGTGGCATATTCGATATGCCAAAAACAGTAACAAGTCTCACAATGGAGACGTTACTGGTGCCCGCTTGAGCAAATCGAAGAGCAACGGGATGACAGTGATACAGTGACAGTGATAGTCAGTTTCTGATTGCTTCAAAAAATGGACATAGTGACCTTTCATGCTGATCTAGCAGTTCCTTACCAGAGATTGCAAGTTTAATTTCTGGGAAACAGAAACTTAGGCCTAGTCAAAACTTTGTTAACTGTGCCCTGTCATGGCTGTAGTCTGACTCTAGGTCTGGTTTTCGGGTACCTAACATCGCTCTCTGTTTCACTCTCTTTCTCTGTCTGTCTCTCTATCTCTCTCTCTTTGTCTCTCTGTCTTTATCTCTGTCTGTCTCTGTCTCTCTCTGTCTCTGTCTCTCTGTCTCTCTCTCTCTCCAGATCTTGTTCTCCCTTTATTTGCCAGACTCTTCGAGATCATGAGTTCACTGCCTTCACTAGACATGGTGATTGTCACCACATAGTATCATTGACTTGATTGTCACTCAGAGTCATGGTTTAAGACAAAATGTTGTGTATAACAGTCTATGAACAGCATGACTACAAATCAGTCACATGCTTGGTACTAAGAAAACAGCAAAGGATCAGAAATAAACTTTCCAATTTTAAAAATCAAATTGACTTGAAACTGGAAGGGAAATTTTCACTCCTGTACAAGATGGTCATATTTCAAATCTCTGTGCAGATTTCATGTAGGGAACTCTTAAACTGGGAATTAGCCCACAAAGAAACAGTGGGGGCGGGGTGGGTTGCTACAGCATGAAGAGATAGGAAACAGCTTCCTCTCGTGGTGTCAAAGACTCACTAGATCGTTCATGAAGTTTAGCTGCCCTGATCCATTTCAGTTGGCTCTGTTCAATGAATAAGTCCCCCCGAGCTAGAACAGGTCTAGAAGGGACATGCACTGACACTGAAAGAGGAGGGACAACAGAGGCTGCTCCCAAGTGATACCTGTCTGTGTCCTTCATAGACTCTCCAAGAGGCTTGACTCCCTCACACTCACACTTTTATCCTCAGGCCTGCAAATACCTTGCAGAGATTAATCAGTCCTGTGCTCTGATTGCTGTTGGGTGGTACTCATTACCCATGTTTAGAATCCTTTATTTCTACATCTGCCTCTCCAAGTAACGAACTAGAAACCAGTCTCATTGGAGACTATAAAGTCAGTCGATGGTGCTCAACAGATGCACGGAGGAGTGGAGCCCGTGACCAGCATGCCAAGGCCCCGTGTCTGCTCCTGGACACTGCAGGTTTCCCGCCAGCACCCAGCAGCACTAGGTCCAAACTCGGCCCCCTGTCATGAGATTACTTATGGCCAAGAGTGGTCCCCAGACCTAGAGGAAAGCTAGGTAGACACCATCACCCCCCAAACAAGAAATAAAACCAATAAATAGACATTTTGAAAGGGCTATGAATTGCAATTTATAGAAATAAATTTAAGTTAGTACCTGGAATATAGACCAAACTGACTGTAAAAGATTTCCTGAACAGAAGAAACGTCTGGAGGAGGCTGGATCCAGCACAACTGTAGCGCATGAGGTCGTGAGTTACATCCCGGCAGGGCGCCGCAAGCCGAGTGGAGCCCAGCAGCCTGCCACGTAGAATGCCTGGTGCCGTAACCTAGTGCGGGATCTCCTACTCACTGCAACAAAGTGTTGCTAGAACTACAACCAAGCCAACACCACAACTAAAGTGTGTGTGTGTGTGTGTGTGTGTGTGTATGCAACCACTGGGGAGCAAGACAACTCTAAAGTGTCAAGCATGTGATTAAGGGTGCAGCTTCTCATAGTCACAACAACAATAAAGGAAAGGGAAGAAATGAATACACTAACTTTAAAAAAATTAAAGAGGGCCAGGCCAGTGATAGACCAGCAGGGAGGGTGTTTGCCTTGCATGCAGCCGACCCTGGTTTAATTCCTGGAATCGAATATGGTCCTCCAAGTACCACCAGGAGTAATTCCTTGTGCAGAGCCAGGAGTAACCCCTGAGCATCGCTGGGTATGAACCCCCCAAAAAAATAAAATAAATAAAATAATTGGAGAAGTTGGGAAATTTGTTCAAAAGGCTGGTGTACATGCCTTGCATTCACAAGGTCCTGAGTTTGATCCCCAGCAGTCCACAAGCCCCTTGAATGAATGGATGCTAGCTGGTGATGACCAGTGCTGGGTCCATGCGGCACAGCATTGCTGGTCCCTAGCATTAGCTGTGTCACCAGGAGCAGCCCCTGGGCCTGGGAGCACGACAGGTGAGCTTCCAGCTCTCCCTCCCAATAAACAAGCAACTGTTGGATAAACGGAAGGATTCTTTCTTGACCATATTCATGCATCTACAGAGAACCACAGCCAGGCACTGTGCTAGTGCTCCTGCTTAGGCAGTGTTCACGGGGACATTGACAGCGACTCGGTTTCTCTATCGCTCGAAGAGGTGTTTGCCAAGTGACAAGGTCAAGCAGTGATACTCTTTTTTTTTTTTTTTTTTGCTTTTTGGGTCACACCCAACAGTGCACAGGGGTTACTCCTGGCTCTGCACTCAGGAATTATTCCTGGCGGTGCTGGGGGACCATATGGAATGCTGGGAATTGAACCCAGGTCGGCCGCGTGCAAGCACCCTACCCGCTGTGCTATTGCTCCAGCCCCCAAGCAGTGATACTCTTGCTCATGGTCTTTATCTAGAGCTAAGAAACCAATTGGAAAGGGAAGACGGGTTCAGGACGATTGGAGAAGAAGGCAGAGAACCTGGTTAAGACAAGTTTTCCGGGCCACCAAAAGTGCCTGATGGGTCAAAAGCAAAGGGAGAGGCTGGAGAGATAGTACAGCAGGAGAGGAGAGATAGTACTGAACCTGACCTGTCTGGGTCAGTCCCTAGCATGCCATTCAGTCCCTGGAGCTCTGCCAAGAGTAATTCCTGAGTGCAGAGTCAGGAGCAAGCCTGAGCATTGCTGGGTGTGGCCCTAAAACAAAACTAAACAAAACAAACACACACACACACACAAAAGGAGTGAGAGGAGAGTGTCCCCACTGTGCTGTGTGCTTGGTTCTGAGTCCAGAGCTCCCAGCTGCCCATCAAAGTGCAAGAGGGATGGCTGATTCCTCACACACGCCACAGGACTGACAACACTCCTCTACTCTGTGACTCTCCACTCTGGCTTTGACAGGTGCTTCTGTGGGTTCAGGAGTTGCTGGGGTTCAGGTGCTAGCTGTGTGTGGTCTGAAGAACAAGGTGTACTTGGAAATCAGTGAGATATGACTCACTGTGGTTTGAAAGAATAAAACTGGAGTCGTATCATAACTGATGGTGTGGTGATGGTTATTGTGGGTTTCTCCTGGTGGTGCTCAGGGAACCCTGCGGTGCTGGGATTGAACCCAGGTCCACAGCATGCAAAGCAAGAGCACTAGCTTTTAAAACTATCTCTCTGCTTCCTTCGAGTCAAAATTTAAGCTCCTGGTCCACGTTTTCAAGGAGTTTCTTACTCAGATGTTGATGTCATTATTGTTATCTTTTTTTTTTTTTATTGAATCACCATGAGAATAGTTACAAAGCTTTCAGATTTAAGTCTCAGTCATACAATGATCAAACACCCATCCCTTCACCAGTGCACATGTTCCACCACCAAGAACCCCAGTATACCCCCCATCCCCCACCCCCCACCTGCACGCCCTACCCACTGTGCTATCGCTCCAGCCCCTGTTGTTATCTTTTAATACCTCTTGCATTTATTGATATTCAGGTCAAAAGACCTTTTCATTGTGGGGCAGTGATTTTATGATAGCA
Source organism: Sorex araneus (assembly GCF_027595985.1). Classification (NCBI taxonomy): domain Eukaryota; kingdom Metazoa; phylum Chordata; class Mammalia; order Eulipotyphla; family Soricidae; genus Sorex; species Sorex araneus. The sequence continues at coordinate 342,724,471 of NC_073303.1, read as the reverse complement.
AGGAGATATTTGGAGCTGCAGGATAGAAATCAAAGGTTTTTGATAAGGAGAAGGCAATTCATCTGATAAGGGCTAACAGCCAGGCCTGAACCCAGAACCAGAAAACCAGAGAACACCTACAAATCCACCATCTGGGGCACCTGCAGCAACCATCCCTGTGATCCAGGATCGCTGCTCAAGTGTCTCCCTGGAGAAATCAATGACTCCCCTTAGCCCCAGCCCTGCACTGAGGGTCAAGGCTCACCTGCCATGGAGATCTCCTGTTGAGGTCTCTGAGGCTTCATGCCAATGTGAAAGCCCACCACACCCAGACACACAGCCCCAGTCACTGCTTCAGACAAATAGACAGAAGTACAGGCTGCCGCTCCACCTATATCTAGAGGAAAAAGAGAATAAGGATCATGGACCTCACGGCTTGGCCCCCAAATCAGTCTTGAATTGAGAACTCATTCGCTTTGCTTTAACTTACCTATATCTCTGAAGAGGGCTGTATCATTGATAACACTTTGCATAACAAAGGTATTTCTCAGAATGACTTGATGAACAAGGGGGGAATTTAGAAGGGAGGTGACAGCAATCCTACCTTTATTTGGGATTTGGAATTCACTTGGAATTCCTTCTAAGCTCTAAAACTCATCTTCTTCCTCCCTGGACACCAATGACATCCATCAGGAGAGACACAGCACGGGGCCGGGGGTTGCATTGGGGAAGGACAAAGTGGCATTTCCAACATGGTGGAAATTTGCTCTCCTCCTAGATTTCTTTTTTTTTTTTAATATTTTTTTTTTTTTGCTTTTTTGGGTCACACCCAGCAATGCTCAGGGGTTACTCCTGGCTTTGCACTCAAGAATTGCTCCTGGCAGTGCTTGGGGGACCATATGGGATGCCGGGGATCGAACCTGGGTCGGCCGCGTGCAAGGCAAATGCCCTACCCGCTGTGCTATCGCTCCGGCCCCTCCTCCTAGATTTCTTAGGAGGTCTCACTCAGAGAGTAGTATTGGACAACCAGAGACATAAAAGAAATTTGTTTTCCACTTGGTACCTGCCACCTACAGTGTACAAATTCCAAGCCTTGCAAAAAGCTCTATTGGCACTTGGGTTCAAGTAGCTCCCATTAGAGTGATTGTTTCAGCCCTAAATCTCAGAGTTTCCTTCTCTTTTTTCAGGTGGAGGCAGCTTCTGCCGACTCGAGGGCCCAGCAAATATGAGTCTGACCCGGCCCTGCGAAGCCAACGAGGGACTGAATCTCCTGACCATCTTTCAGTTCTGCGTCTGTTACCAGTGGCTAACCCCATCCCTGGAGGATTGCCCTGAGGGTGCAGCTATAGGGCCACCCGGCCTTCCTGTTTGTGAAGGCCTGGCAATAGCTGGTTGGATCCTCTGTGGTGTGGTCAGGAAGATGATCAGCCAGGAGTCAGAGCAGGGGAAGTGGTCTGGGTGGCTGGGACTCCCTGTCACTCTTCGCCAGGCAATCCTTGCAGTTCTGGTGTCAGTTGTCTCTTCTGACAGGCACCTCACGTTACGTGTTAGCCATGTGAAGGGCTGCAGACAAACCACAGTACATAGGACGCTTAGCTTGCACATAAGATTGACCCGGGTTCAATCTCTAGCACCCCATATGGTCCCCAGGCCCAGCCAGGAGGGATCCCTGAGCACAGAGCTAGGACTAAGTCCTGAGCACTGCCAAGTGTGTCCCCAAAGCCAAAATAAATATAAATAAAAATAGAATCAGAGAGAGCGAGAGCGCAGGAGGTAAGGCACTTCCCTTTCTAATGCAACCAGCACCACATATGGCTCCCCAGGCAGTGCTGGGCTCATTCCTGAGCCCAGAGCTAAGAATAGCCCCTCAGCACTGCTGAGTGTGACCACACAAACAAAACAAAAAACAAAGCAGAAAAAGTTTTCTGAAAGTATTCATAACTATAGCACAATTTCTACCTAAGTTCCATTTTAGGAAGAGAGAGAAACTTGGGAAATTATTTTGGAGCTCCTCTGAGAATAAATGTCTGAAAATAGAGAAAGTTTTGCAAAGAATTGAGAGGAGGAAGTGTGTACTCATGGCTATGGAGGAAGAAAGTGGTGTGACTTCTTTTTCTTGATCTTAGATACTACATGTATATTTCAGATGGGTAATAATAGGGCCAGAGAGAGTGGGTAAGGTGCCAGTTTCTTCCCATCTGTGGCTCCTATCTCCGGCTGCATTGCCAAGGACACTCCCTACACCCCGCCCTCCTCCTCGTCTCCAGAACACACTGTCCTGAGTCTGTTTCCAGGTTCTGTGTTCCAAGAGCACTTACCCTCCCGTTACTGTCTACTTCAACTTACCTTCCAAAGGCCAGGTCAGCCCCCTCTGGCAAAGCTCCTTCAGCATCAATGCCCCAAAGTAGAGAGAGACAGAGTACAGGGGAAATTGGCTGCCATAGAGGCGGGGTGGGGGGGGGGGTGGGGGGAGTTGGAAGGCAAGGGGGGGAGGGGGCTACTGGGAACATCGGTGGTGGAGAATGTGCAGTGTTGGCTGAAACTCAAACGTGAAACCTTTGTAAGTGTATCTCATAGTGATTCAATAATAATAATTTTTAAAAAGTGGGAGGAGTCTCTAGTTTCCAAGGGTGACTGTCTTTGCCGTCTATAGTGAAATGTATTCGCACAGACATGCCATCTTTTCAGCCTAAGTTCCTTGAAGACAGAATGGTCCAGTACCCTTTACCCTTCGGCTATGGTTCTTAGAGTGATTTTGTTGGACTGCAGTTTTGGTTTGTTACTTAACAAAAGCTCTAGGGTTTTTTTTTTTCCAAGCAGTCTAGAAATGGCATGCTACATAAATAGCATTTTCTCTGTCTTCTTTTAGTCATTCCCCACATTCTCATAGTTCCGTGTTTAATTTCTATAGTGGGGTGAGGAGTAAGAGGAGACTTATGGGGTTTTTTCAATTTCATTTTTGGGGCCACAGCCAGCAGTGCTCAGAGCCTATTCAGGAGCAGTGCTCAGGGTACACTCGCAGCAGTGCTCAGAGGACCATGCAGTGCTGGGGATCAAACAGGCAAAGCATGCATTTTAAGTCTTGGAGCTTCTCCCTGGCCCCAGTGTCTAGTTTGGGAACTTTTTTTTAGAAGGTAGGGGGCAGATTACGTTTGAAATCAATCCTTATTAAGCACCTAGTCTGGATGACGTACTAGAAATATAAACTTCAAATACAATATCTGCCTTCCTAAATTTTTCCTCCTCGCAATCACCTTCATGTTACTTCTTCAAGCTTGCAACTATATTATAGGAACTAGTATTTAAATCATTCCAAGAGTTTCTGGATGTGATGACACCAGATAGATCCAAACTACAAGGACCAAAGAGGCCGCTTTGCTCTGAGGACAGGGAGTGGACAGACATCTGATGTTCCCTCAGTCGCTGGTTTATTTCTTTCTTTATTTATTTTGCTTTTTGGGTCACACCCGGTGATGCTCAGGAGTTCCTCCTGGCTCTGTACTCAGGAATTATTCCTGATGGTGCTCGAGGGACCGTATAGGATGCTAGGAATCAAACCCGGGTCAGCCACGTGCAAGGCAAATGCCCTCCCTGCTATGCTATGGCTCCAGCCCCCGGTCGCTGGTTTTAGTTCTTCTAGGATCCTCTGGACTAAAACCCCCTCTAGATCATTTCTGAACAATGGCCTTACGGCCCTCTGGGGTTGCCAGGATGTTCCAAGGGACTCTAGGTGAAAATGGTGTAAGTGGGGGACTCTCATCAACTTACAGAGTCCTGAGCCAGGCAGTTTGGATGATCCCTATAACACCACCCGTGCAAAGGCAAGTAGGTGGGCATCTCTCCATCCTACCTGTGGCGTGCGTTCCTTTATTTTACTCTCCGAGGCCTCCTCTTTCACTTGCTTTCATAATTCCTAGATAAAACAATTTGCCTTCCCTCTCCGTCTCCTCTGGAAATTCTAACCTGGCCCTGCCTCTTAAAACTGATGTGTTTTAGGGGTCCTGAGCCCCAGGCACCTCTACACTGCTGTCCTCCGCTAACAAGTTCACACCTTCCTTCTCCTGGGCAGCTGCATCCTTTCAGTCCAGCAAACACCTGGCCAATGCTGACTACAGGGAAAACACGATGGTTAACGGGCTTCCCAAAATCTTTGTTTATATAGTGCATAAAATAGGTCATAAATAATACCTGTCATAAGGTATATTTTTATGGGCAGAGTAAATTATCACCTAAAAGAGGAGCAGGGGCCACAGCAATAGTACAGTGAATAGGGCATTTGCCTTGCACGCAGCCAACCCAGGTTTGATCTCTGGTATCCCATACAGTCCCCCAAGCATGGCCATAAGTAATCCCTGAGTGCAGAGCCAGGAGTAATCCCTGAGCATCACTGGGTGTGACCCAAAAAGCCACAAATAAATAATAAAAGAATCAGATTCAAAAGTAAATACAGGCTGGCTATATGATTCAATAGCAGAACACTTGCCTTATGCATGTGAGGTCCTGGGTTCAATCCCCAGCACCACAATAAAAGTTAAAAAAAAAAATCAGAGGTTAGAGAGTCTTTAAGGCACTTGCCTTGCACACGAACAACCTGGGTTCAATCCCTGGCATCCCATATGGTCCCTCAAGCCCCACTAGGAGTGATCCCTGAGCACAGGGCTAGGAGTAAGGCCTGAGCACTGCCAGATGTGACCCAACTCACCCCGACCCTCCAAAAATAAAAAAAAATTCATCAGATGAAAACCTAATAAAAGTAAAATTACCCTCATGAAATGATGAAATGCTCTATAAAAACATAGTGTAAAGGGCACAAAGGAAGTGGGAACACCTGTGGAAACCTGAGGCCTGAAACATCTGCCTTCCTGAGCACCCCCACAAAGCGGGTAGCCCCTGTCCTCCACTCCAGGGGAAACCATGAGCGCGGCGGCCCTACAAATCAGTCCCCGCCTGGGCCTGCTGCCTACGGTGCCCCCGCACCTGTTCTCTGTTCATTCAGGCCGGCCGCCCAGCTGCTCGGGCCCACAGAACGTGCTCCCTGATGCCATAGTTCTGAGCTGCCACCGTGTGGCTGTCATGGGTATGTGCTTTGTCTTATTCAGACACTGTGGTTTACAAAGTTACTCATTGTCGAGTCTCAGGCACTCAATGTTCCAACATGAATCCCACCACCCGAATCCCACCACCCGCTTTGGCTTTCCTCCCCCAGGACCTCCAGATTCCTTCCCAACGCCCCCACCCCCAGCAGCCTCCTGGTTGGTGGAGTTTGGATCTCTGGCTTACACTGTTGGCTCTGTGGTGCAGACCTAGACACATACCACACCTCTACCCGGCCCGTGCGCCTAAGGTCCCTACCCCCTGCCCGTTGCCTCCAGCCCAGCTCCTTTCCCTCTCATCCTTGATTGTCTTCCCTCCCTGAAGGGTATGCGTTTAAAGCAATCTTCAAGATGCCTCTCGCAGAGTAGCCTATCAGTGTCATGCCATTCCTCATCCTGATTCAGCCTTTCTATCTCCTGCTTTCTGTTGCCTGGCACTCAGGAGGACCATCTTGTTCAAGTGGCTGATAAGGTGGAAAAAAATATGTTTGCAGCTGGAGCGATAGGGTGTAGGCAAACACCCTACCGCTGTAGGGTAGGGTGTTTGCCTTACACATAGCCGACCCAGGTTTGATTCCCAGCATCCCGTATGGTCCCCCGAGCATCTCCAGGAGTAATTCCTGAGTACAGAGCCAGGAGTAACCCTGTGCATCGCTGGATGTGACCCCCAAAAAGAAAAAAATAAAAGGTTTGGAGCTAGAGCTATAGTACCGTAGGTACGGTGTTTGCCTTGCACACGGCTGACCTGGATTCGATTCCCAGCATCCCATATGGTTCCCCGGGGACTGCCAGGAGTAATCCCTGATGCATGAGCCAGGAGTAACCCCTGTGCATCGCTGGATGTGACTCAAAAAAGAAAAGGAAAAAAAAAATGTTTGCATCCCCCAGCAACTGCCAGTTGCTAAGGTGTTTCCCCCCCACACCCCATTTTGGTCACAGGATGATAAAAATGAATGAAAATCCTTTATCAGCATAACCAGTGCCCCAAGATTTTCATTTTGTGCAGGGTTGGTGTTTGCAGTAGAGACAATTCCAGTTTTCTTCACTTCCTCTTACCTTTCTTCTAAAGCCCCAGGATCCCCCAAGCAACAACAACTTCCTGTCATAAGCCCTTGCTAGCACCTATTAGGTTCTACCCTAAGGAGTCTCTTTTGGGGTGATTTGGGGCACATATGGCAGGACTCAGGGGCTTTTCCCGGCTCTGTGCTCTAGGGACCCTATGTGGGCCTGGCGATTGGACTTGAGGAGGAGGGACGGCCCTGACTCGAGGCCTGCCTTGAGTCTGGGAAGGAGGCCGCAGGCAGCAGTGGCTCCCCTGCTGGGCCGCCTCAGATCTGAGAGCACGGGGCACAGCTCAGGAGCACTGGAGCTCCTTAGGGAGAAGTGAGGTCTTCCCAGAAAAGTCTAGAAGATGCAGGGGCCAATGCTGGGAAGGCAGGCATCAGAGAGCAAAGAGCAGCACTGGTGGAGGCACCCCGGGCCCATCCTCGGGGAACTTCCTTCCAGAGCTTGATGAGCCCAAGCAGCCCTCTGGGGTCTTGCTCTGACCAGACTCAGGGACAGCCACCACCTCTGCATCCCTCTGTTGTGGCTCTTGTGGGGATGATGTCGTCCATGCATGGCACTGGAGCTTGGAGGCGTCGCACATCTGCTTATGGTGCTCGCCCACACCTGGTTCTGCCCAAGAGCTTGTGGCACACAAGTGTTATTGCACACAACAACTTGTGTTGCACACAAGTTGCACACAACTGCAACACAAGTTGCAGGACCCGGAGTGCCTCTGGCAGGGCCACCCCGCCACTGGCTGCATATGGCTCATCTCTCCCTTGCCAGGCAGATGCTTGTAGCCACAAAGCTTTCCCCCAGGCCCCCTATTTAAACTTTCTTTTTTGGTTTGGTTTGGTTTGGCAGGGGTACACCTGGCAGTGCTCAGGGCTTATTCGTGGCTCTGCATTCAGGGATCATTTCTGGCAGGCTTAGGTGGACCATACAGGATGCCGTGTGCAAGACAATCACCCTACCCACTGTACTCTGTGGCCCATGAACTTTTTTACTAGCACCTTTCTTTTCTTGTTTCAAACAAAGTAATACACTGGGGAGGTGGGATGGGCAGGGTGCAGAGAGTGCAGGGGTTAAGACGCTTCCCTTGCATGTACCTCCGCACAGTTTAATACTCAGCCGTGACTCAACAATACAGTAGCCCCTGAGCACCACCGCGTGTAGCCCAAACACCAACCAAAAACTCTTTGTTTTTTGTTTTTTGCTTCTTGGGTCACACCCCACGATGCACAGGGGTTACTCCTGGCTCTGCACTCAGGAATAACTCCTGGCTGTGTTCGGGGGACCGTGTGGGATGTTGGGAATTGAACCCGGGTCAGCTGCGTGCAAGGCAAATGTCCTCCCCACTGCGCTATCACTCCAGCCCCCAACCAAAAACTCTTACGGCAAGTCTGAGACAATTGGCCAGCCATTGCATTATCCAGTGTTGGCTCCCTCTTTCCTTAAGATTCTCCCATTTCTTCCTTTGTTCTTCCTTTTCCCATTTCCTCCTCTCAGTATTATTGGTGTTGCAATAACTCGGAATGCATCCATACCTGGCTTATGGGCTCACCGGGGTCACCGTGAAGTCGCGTACTTACACACTAAGCCACAAGCTTGCCCCAGTCTGCGCTCCTTTCCCACTGTGGTGTTTACACATATGCTCACTAGAGGCTGCACTTCCGGGCCATGGCACTTGGATATCATCTTATTTTAGGTATTTTGTTTTAATGTTTGTTTGGGAGCCAAACCGGCTGTGCTTGGGACTTACTCCTGGCTCTGAGCTCTGGGATCATTCCTGGCAGTGCTTTGAAGACCATGTAGGGCTGGAGCTATAGTACAGCGGGTAGGGCATTTGCCTTGCATGTGGCTGACCCAAGTTCAATTCCCAGCATCCCATATGGTCCTCCAAGCACCGCCAGGAATAATTCCTGAGCACAAAGCCAAAAGTAACCCTGTCCATCTCAGGATGTGACCCGAAAAGAAAAAAGAGCTTAAATATTTTGGAGCTGGAGTGATAGTACAGTGGGTAGGGCGTTTGCCTTGCACAGAGCCGACCTGGGTCCAATCCCTGGCATCCCATATGGTCCCCCAAACACCACCAGGAGTGATTCCTGAGTACAGAGCCAGAAGTGACCCCTGTACATCGCTGAGTGTGACCCAAAAAGCAAAAGCAAAAAAAAAAAAAAAAAATGTAGTGCTAGGAATCGAACCCAGGCTATCTGCACACAAGGCAAATGTCTTACCCACTGCACTCTCTCCATCCCCTCACACATCTTTTTAGCTGTGGGGCTCACCAGGGGTCACACTCCCTTCTATGGTGCTCACACACACCCTGTGGAGTCGGGATCTCAGCTGCCGGATGAGATCTTACAGACACTCACAGCCTCTGAAGCCCTTCCAGGAACGATCCCTGAGCAGAGCCAGCAGTAGGTGTGAGCAGAGCTGGCAGGGGAAGGGCGGCAGGGCAAGGAGAGGGATACAGAGCTCATTAAGGTTTTTCCTTGGAAGCAAACTCAGGGCAATTTTACTCTTTTGTGAGTAAATGGGCTTTGGGTAAGAATATCAGGCTGAAATTTTAGGAATAGGCCCACAGATCTAAGAAATGCATCTACCTCCAAGTGTGGTACAGAACATTAACTTACTCATCCAACCTCGTCTACTGCGACTCGGATTTTTCATCTGCAAAACAGAGGCATTTGCCTGGTCTACCTCTGCCACGCAAGCAATGTAAGGAAGCACTTAAGCACTAACATTTTTGGATTTTAGCACTACACTTGCCAGTGCCCTGGGGTTACTCTGTGCTCTGAGTTTGAGGGTCGCTCTTGGTGGTACTCAGGTGTGTAATCACAAAAAAGGGGCAGGTGGCAGCAGTGCTCCATGTCTCCCACCGCCTGAGTTCGGTAGTCTCAAGCTGCTTTCCCCACCCCGGGGAGGTCCATGACGTTGGGCAGGTGAAGGAGGACCAAGCTGGTTGCTGATTAGTTACCGTTTATTCAATCTTCCGTCCCTCCCGCACTCTTCCTTCCTTAGCTCCTCCTTCCTCCATTCCCGCTCTCTGGATTCTCCTCTCACCTTCCCTATTCTTTTCCCCCTACTTGTCTCTCCCCACCTTGCCCTCTGGGCCACACCCAGTCTGGTAGCAAAATCAACATAAGAAAGCCCTTCCTAAAAGCATAGCATTTGCTGCGGGGTCTTCTGGGTCTTCCGGGGTCTTCCAGTGCTGGTGCCATAACAAAAGGACTTGGTTCTGAATAAATTATGCAAAGAACTCAAGAAGAGAAAAACAATGTTTACAAGTCAACAGAGCACAAAGAAGTTACAAATAAACACAGGAATGGGAGCACTGTGATGGGAACAACCCAAATAAACCTAAACTACCTGAGGCTATGTTATCCTACACTCAGGGGCATTGTGGTGCCAGAATCAATCAAACCCCTCTCTTGCATGTAAGTGTTCTCTTAGGCTATACCCGTGACAATATATTGTATTACTTAAAATGAGGACTGGAGCGATAGCACAGCAAGTAGGGCGTTTGCCTTCCATGTGGCCGACCCAGGTTCAATTCCTCCGTCCCTCTCGGAGAGCCCGGCAAGCTACCGAGAGTATCCCGCCTACATGGCAGGGCCTGGCAAGCTCCCCGTGGTGTATTCAGTATGCCAAAAACAGTAATAAATCTCACAATGGAGACGTTACTGGTGCCCGCTCGAGCAAAATCGATGAACAACGGGAGAACAGTGCTGATGCAGGCAGGTAGATAGGGAAAGGCCCTTGGCAATGAAACAGATTAACAGTCTCTGGGAAGGAGAATCCTGAGACTGATCCACCTTGTGGATACAGAAAATAAACCTGATAAGACCTTCAGCGGACCCTGAGGAGCTTGGACCCCTCCCCATGAAGTTCCTCAAATTCCCTTGACCTCTCCCTTAATCTGATTAAAATGTGATCCAGCCTAAAGAAGACCATCACCACTCCCAACCTCCCTGGTAACCTCCTTAGCAACGGACTTTTACCTGGGAAGAAGCCCCACGTGGGGGCAGGTTGAAGAAACCCTATAAAGGCCACCTTGAACAAAGGACGTGCGCGCATATGCTGCCTGAGCCCATGTGCTGCTTGTGCCCACGTGGCCGAGCACATGTGTCACCCGCATCTCCCCCCTTGAGATGTGTACTTTCATGCTTTCGTGTCCAGTGCTAGGATGTGTGTAGAGCTTCCTCCACCCTTGGAGAAGCCCGCGTTCTCTCTTGAGCACGTTATTCCTATTGTTTTTTCCTTTCTACTTAACCCTTCCTCCTTCCCTCAGAAACCTCTAAATAAAATCTGTTACTTCACTGCTTGTCTACTCCTGAATTTCTTTTCCGCGAGCGAAGACAAGAACCCAGTAACTCTGGGTTCCGGGTGGTAGAGGCGGCTGGGGAGAAAGTGACCGTCTTTCTCCTCCCCGCTTCACGTAAGTCACCCGTGGGACCCACCGACATCAGTGCTACTTAAAATGAACCAAATTAATTTTTTCCATTTTGTAAAAGCAGAAAGACACCCATGTCCCTATCCTGAGAGCCTATCTCCCTCCCCTCCCCTTGCTGCAATGGCCAGGGATCACCTCATGCCTGGCTATGGTGCTCACTGAACACCTTTAGTTTTGTTTGCAAGCATTCTGGTAGCCATCCTGGGGTGGGAGGTATCTGTGATGCACACATTTGCCAGGGTCACACTTCCTGGTTCCGTGCTCAGTGACTGCAGGCACTGTTAGTGGGATTCTTTGTGGTACCAGGGTTGGTTCAAATCTTAATCTCTGTACTCTCTCCAGCCCTCAGAATTGTTTCTTAAAAACACCAAGTGGGTATGAGGGAAGAATAAGCACAAAAGTGTATAAATCTGTAACTGTACCCTCACGGTGATTCTCTAATTAAAAATAAATAAATTATTAAAAAAAACACAATATAGTAAACTTATAACTATAAAGCACAGATCATACTGATTACCTGTTTATTCTTCCCTAAAAAAAACAAACAAAAAAAAAAAACACCAAGTGGCTGGAGTAACAGTACAGCAGGTAGGGTACTTGCCTTGCATGTAGCTGAGATCAATCCCTGGCGTTCCATATGGCCCACCAAGTACCACAAGGAGTAATTCTTGAGTGCAGAATCAGGAGTAACCCCTGATTATCACTGAGTGTCCCCACACCTCCAAATACAAAACAACAACAAAAAAACCACAATTGAGACTCTCGCAACGTATTAGCAGCTTGGTGTGGGGAGACCACTAATTTCACTTCTACTGCATAAAATAATACAGAGATTGTGGCTTGCAAGCTATGTTTTATACTAGATAGAACCAGAAATTTCAAGTCCAGTGACGAGACCCTACATGTTAGTCTCCTAAGAACATAACTGGGAGTAGCCCTAGAGCAAAGGCAGGTGTGAACAGAAAGAAAAAAAAAAACTTTAGTAAATAAAACTCCCAAATAAAGTTTCCAGTTCAAAACAATCACAACTTAACAAATTTTCAGTCCCATGTGATGCTGCTTCAAAACCCTACTGGCATATTAGCATCATGGAGTTGCCCTAGACAGAAAAAGTGAAACTTTTATTCCAAAATTTTCTGCCTCCAACATGATTTTATTGAGCAGGCAATATTGAAAATCATCAAGCTGATTGGGGAAAATAATTGCACAAATTAACTCTAAGGGGCCCAAGAGTACAGTGGGTAGTGCTAGCCTTGCACACAGCTCACTTGGGTTCTATCCCCAGTATCCCATAAAGTCCGCCCCCAAGCACTGCCAGGAGTAATTCCTGAGCACAGAGCCAGGAGGAAGCCCTGAGCACTGCCAGGTATGACCCCCAAATCAAATAAAGTGGAAACAAAAACAAATTAGTAGTCATGTTGCTAGAGATGTAAATATATAGCTGTTGAGGCCACATATTTGATTTGGGAACTGACAATATAAACTGCATGAAGGCAAGAGATTTAGATTTGATTCTGCCAAATCTAGCAAGCTGTAGAACTTATAGCTATTCAATTCATATCCCATTTTATGGTGAGCCTTGAACGGCTGAAAGGGGTCAAAGATCTGTGAGGTCAAAATATTTTCATTAAAAACTATGACATTTAATTAATAGTTTTGACACTTTCGTTACTAATACTTGAGCATGAATTCAGTCAGTGGTACCAAACATAGTATTGTTTATATTCATCATGTGCCGAAAGCAGTGTGGGAAACACTTAAGGCTGGGACGATAGTACAGTGGGTAGGGTGTTTGCCTTTCACGCAGCTGATTCAGGTTCAATCCCTGGCATCCCATATGGTCCCCCAGCAATGCCAGGAGTGATCCCTGAGTGCTGAGCCAGGTGTTACCTAAAATAATTCTAATAAAAATAGTTGGAGTGATAGTTGATAGTTGGAGTGAAAGATTTGCAAGCTGGAACCCAGAATTCCACCAAGGACCAAGTGAAGCAACCTTCAAACATCTTCAGGTGTAACCCCAAACTCAAAAACAATAAAGTCACAGTGTTCAAAAAGGGAAAAAAAAATTTGTCTTGGTTAGTGAAATCTTTAATTGTATTCCAACTTTTCTTTTTTTTTGCTTTTTTGGGTCACACCTGGCAATGCACAGGGGTTCCTCCTGGCGGTAATCAGGGGACCATATGGGATGCTGGGTATTGAACCCGGGTCAGCTGGGTGCAAGGCAAACGCCCTACCCGCTATGCCATCACTCCAGCCCCTCCAACTTAACTCTTAGGTTGTTGGGTTTGGTTTTTTTTTTTTGAACCCTCTGTTTATCCACAATTTCAGACTAACAAAGTACAATGACTTTCCCAGGGAATGTACGTGCTGTAAATTCTGAGTTAAATTTGCTATTTCCATGACACTCTCATTTTTGTTTTAAAGACCAACTGATGGAAATGAACCTGTCACTTTAAGGAAACAATTATGGCAAGTGAAAAATTTAAAGTTTCAAGCAAAAATTCTAATTTTGGAAGTTATTTTGGCTTCCCAAATTTTAAAGACTCATGAGTTCAGTGCTGGTATCAACAAAAATGATTTGACAGATGAAAGTCAACATTTGGAGTATGTACATAATTTGAACCATATTCCACGTGACCATTAGGTACAAAACATGTATGGGTTAAAAAGACCCAAAGTGGAAGATAAGTCAATTTCATTATTAACAATATAAAAGTTTAAGATTGCAAGCTAACTTCAAGGAGGTTACAAGTTGTTCAAGTTCTAGTTTATTATCAGATATTGTTATTTCTTTTTAAAAAACTATTAAAATACTATTTGCATGGGGTAGAGAAAGCTCAAAATGCTGGCATTAAAGTTCAATACCCCACAGCACTACATGGTCTGCCAGAAGTGACCTGTGAGCATTGGCAAGTGTGATCCAAGGCAAAAAACAAACAAAAAAACCCTTCATATCCTTCAATCAACACAACCAACCACAACAAATTGAACACGTATGTAATAACCTATTTGTGGGGGCTAGAGATAGTACGTGGGGTAGGATTCTTGCCTTGCACACAGTCAACGAAGGTTTGATCCCTGGCATCCTATACAGTCCCCGGAGCACCATCAGGACTAACTCCTGAGTGCAGAGCCAGGAGAAACAGTGAGCACCAAGGGTGTGTCCCCTAAAAATCTGTTCCGCTTAGACTGTTTGGGGACTATACCCAGAGGTGCTGGAGTCAGCTGCAGCATGCACAAGACACGTAGATGGCCCTTGGGCGATTCCTCTGACCCTAAGTCAGGTATTTTAAAAGTTAACCAATGCTACTATTCTCAAATTTGAAGTTCAACAGCAAATAGCACTATTACTCATTTATTCGGTGGAGTTGGGGAATCACAACCAGCTGTGCTGGGCTAGTTTTTTTAATGACAAATTTTGTCAAATATAGCAAAATATATTTTTCAAAGTAGACCTCTAAGGGAATCTTAGTTAAGTGTAATGGAATCTTGAGAACAAAAAGTTGGAAAACTGTTGGCCCAAGTGAACTGAAAATTACTATGAATCAAAAAATCCAGAAGGTGTAATATCAATTTTTTTTCTAGAAGTACAAAACAAAATTGGTATAAAAGATATTCTGAACATTCAGATGCTTTTCAAAATTAAAAATAGGGTAGGCCTATGGCTCAGTAGTAGAGCCTGGCATGGAAAACCCTGGGTTCAATTCCTAGCACCACCAAAATTTTTTGTTTTTATTATTTTACATCTCCACTTTATTTTGCTTTTTGGATCATAGAGGTTACTCCTGGATATGCACTCAGGAATTACTCCTGGTGGTGCTTGGAAGACCAGATGGGATGCCAGGAATTGAACCTGAGTTGGCTGCATGCAAGGCAAACACCCCACCAGCCGTACTATGGCTCTGGCCCCACCACCAATTTTTGTAAATTAGTAACAAGAAGTCTCACAATGGAGACGTTACTGGTGCCCACTCAAGCAAATCGATGAACAGGAGGACAGTGCTACAGTGAAAAGAGTGATTTAAAATTCTTCAAGCCTACCACGTAAGTTCAGCACACAAGCTATCTATGTGATTTACTAATATTGCAAAAAGACAGTTGTTACTCCAGGTCAGTTGGCTACAGGGGCAAGCATACTAACACTGAAAGTGGTCACATGGTACACAATGGTAAAATGTTTCAATGTCTGAATATGTATTAGTAGGTATTCCAAGTATGGATAGATTTGGAAACTGTTAAAAGTAGATTCTCAATTTTCAATCCAAGGTGGAAATAGCACACCTGGATAAATGCTATTGGGTTTGTTTAGGTTGCCATATCCTGTTTTCATACTCACTTTTCTCAATGATTTTCTTTCCATTTTCAAAATTGTGAAGAAAAAATTAAAGAAATTTTAAAAATTAAAGAAAAAAAATTTTCAAAGTTGTAGGACTGGAGCCATAGCACAGCGGGTAGGGTGTTTGCCCTGCACGCAGCCAACCTGGGTTTGACTCCTCCATTCCTCTCAGAGAGCCCGGCAAGTTACTTAAGGGTATCCCGCCCCGCCCGCAGAGCAGAACCTAGGAAGTTAATTGTGGTGTATTCAATGTATTTAAGTCTCACAATGGAGACATTACTGGTGCCCAAATCGATGAACAGGACAATGCTACAGGGCTTTCAAAATTGTGCTACATAATTAGAAAATTATATTGCACACTAAGTGGTATCATAGAATGCTTTATTCATAGTCCTGTTTTAAACTGTATGTATTTACATGTTTCCTGGGTCACAACTTTCCTACAAAGGCTAAAATGTCACCACCTCCACAGGAATTTATTTCTATAGCAATCCTAAGAGTTTTCTAGAAAAGCTAAGATTTATTCAAGATTGCTGTTAATACTTACAAAACAACCCAACAGGTATGACACTGTACTTGGTAACAGTGATATCTTATGAGTAAATTTCTCAATTTTAGTGTTTATTAGAAGTCAGGAATGTAGCCTAACGGTAAAGCATTTGCCATCCACTACCTGAGGCCCTGAATTCAATACTCCACACTATAGAACAATAAAATCACTTACCAATTAGCGGTCTAGTTGCTAACACTGAAAAGAGTGCTATTATAAACACTTGACAAAATAAACTTTAAATGGATCACAACGTTTGAGATACAGTATAGATTTATACAGTTAAATCCAATACAGTGTGTCAACACATAATACTGGCTTTTTCCCATCCAAGCGAAAAATAATGGTTTCTCTCCTGTGTATATTTCAGTGTGTTGCTGAATTAAATGGTTAACATATTTGCATTTAAACAAATTTTTTTATTTATAGACAAGTGGAAAAAAAAAAACACCTTTAATGAAAAAAATAAAGCAATACACCTCAAGTAGGACTGCACAACATAAAATGTAGTCTACTAAGGGAAATAGCCCTAGTGGCATGGTGAGATGTAGCTGTCAGATTATTAATCATTTCCCTCCCTTCATCACTCAGCTGTAAGCATTTTTTAAAATAAGGGCTTTTGGACTGAAGTGACAGTATAGCAGGTACGATACCTGCACACAGCAGACCTAGGTTCGATCCCCAGCATCTCATATATGAGTTCTGCCAGGAGTGATGCGTAAGTGCAGAGGCAGGATTATCCCCTGAGCATTGCTGGGTGTGGCTCAAAAAAATCCACACAAAAGAAGTAATAATAATAAAATAAGGGAGGGGAGGGGGGGAGGAGGGATGTAAAGGTGCCTTTTCTTGTAAATTTAAATTATAAATACAGAAAGCCTTTCTCTACCTATTCCTAATCACTGGCAGAAGGAGGGAAAACTTTAAGAAACATTTCCAGGGCTGGAGAGAGTACAACTGGTAGAAAGTCTGCATTGGCGCCACCAACATGGGTTAGATCCCTGGCACCCCATTTATCCCACAAGCATCACTAGGAGCTAATTCCTGAGTAAAGAGCAGGAGTCACTCCCGAGCACCACTAAGTGTGGCCCAAAACAAAACAAACTGAAAAGCAAAACCAAACATTTCCATTCTCAGGAGTTTCCAAATAGCAAATAAAATTGTTTCTCATTAAGAAAGCTTATTTTAAAAGACACAAGACTAATAATATGTAAAAAATCTACAGAACTTCAAAACACAAGGTGATAGAGTATACCTCAAAGTAGCTCTGAAATTCTAGAATGGTTTAACTTTCTAGAATACTTGAAGTGTTAAACGTGAAGACATACTTGGAGTATTAAAAGTACTAAAGTTATTGCTTTTTTTCAACTGGAAAACTGCATGGTGATGTCTTAAAGAGTTCATTAAATAGATACTCTTACAATTAGACTTAAGTAACCGCAGAGGACAGTTTAAGCACAGAGTAAACTAATCACTCATGACAAAACAAAGACATATGCTCATTAAGATGTATGGCTTTTTTGGTGATTGTTATTACCCATAAATAAAGTCATTACTGTTTGACTGCAAAAAGGTTTTTACAAAACTCCACTTCCAAAATTAACTTTTTTTTTATTAAATCAAGTTTAAAAATGTTCACTGTAGAAAAGTCAACAAGGGTTTTAACAAAAGCAAAATATATCTTTTTATACAATATATGTAATATATTAGCAGCAAATTACTTCTGAGATTAACCTTTATGTTCTTTTAGTTATATTAAAGAAAGCAAAAACAATGTGTATTAGTATGGAATGTCAGCTAATCCACTCTTTAATTCTATGATTTGGGCCTTCCAGTATGATTCTCACTAATGAATACTAAGAACCAGTTTAGTCTGAAAGCAGAGAAACAAAGTGGCTGTTAGAATGCCTCACGACTACTACTTCACAGTCACACATATCTTTGAGAATAACAAATAAGCACCATACAAACAGGTCTGTGTGAAACCAAACTTTTAAGGGTAAGAGTGGCCAAGTAGACCACTTAGCACTTACATATCACTTTTTTAAAAATGTAGGGACATATAAACTTTAATCAGATCAGATAAACATTCAATCCCATTTGTTTATCAATTAAAAAAAGAATCTTAGTAGAAATTGTCATGACCTGACGAACTCCATGCATACAGAGTGTGTATATACACAAACAAGTCTATTAAAAACATCTTTGAATTCAAATGAATGTCTAAAATGAGCTGAAGCCAAAATCTCTCATTTAAATATATATAGAATATAATTTTACCAACTAAAAGTCTCTAAAGTTTTTTCCTAGCTGATCAGAAATTCTGGCAATTGAGAATTCTGATGACAAAAAAATCCAGCTCCATCCAGCTTACAAACAAACTACCTATGTTTTAAAAGTTTCCTTTGGATTCTTTTACTCTAGCATTCAAGACCCCATTCTGTCATTCTAATTAACTGGCTCAGATGTCAGGTCTATATCAATTACATCTTTCAGTACTGGCTATTGTGAATTATGTCAATGAAAAAATTGCACCAAATTTTAAAGGCAAATAAGGAAAAATTCAATGTACTGTTAACAAGATAAAAGTACAAGAATTCCCTTTTCACCATTACATTAATAAAATACAATCCTTTAATGATTTTCAAGATAACATCTTAATTTTGTTTTTTAACTCTCAAGAGAATGTTTTTAGAGCATCCACTTAATTTTCAATTAAACTAAAACAGTAGAGTGAATTACTTTTATTAATATACAAATCAAGTTATCAAAAGACGACTTCATGTAGTCTTCCCCTTAAGATGGCACTTGCAGGAACAAAGATGCAGAGATGTCTACAATTTTCAGATGTTTACTTGAAATGATTCTTCAACAGCAGTTTGATATTGGGTTTCCTCATCGAGCTGAAGATTCTAAAAACAGTAACATTGTCAACAGGAAAAATATACTCCTCTACTTCACCACACATCTTGATACTTATTACACTTACAAATACGTCAACAGTTTGTCACAACATGCTAAACATAAAAGTGTAATCTTTAAATATCAAATTAAATTTTTAATTTTAAGTTCAGTCAATTCTTTAAGAATAATTAATAAACAGAAAATCAAAAGAATATTTGAAGGAGGGAAAGACAGCTCGGTCAGGACCGAGCACATGCTTGCAGTAGGTCTGAGTTCAATCCTGGGCCCAATGGGCGATGCACAAGACCAGGATCGACTCCCAAGCACAGAGCAGCACCTAGACCCAGACCCCCACAGAGCCAGTACCTGAGTTAACAATGTCTATGCTGGATCATTCATTCAAAGTATAAATAGGTAAAGGGAACAGCAACAAGGGTGCCAGAGACAGTACAGAGCTTAATTAAGGCACATGCGCCGTGCCTGCAACCAATCCTGACCTGATCCCAGCACCAGAGGGCCTCCCAAGAAATGGGAGTTCCCACAAGCATCACAGGGTGTGGCCCCAAAGCCAAAAAAAAAAAAAAAAAGGTTAACACCAGCAATCATAATTAATTTTGTGTCTTCTCTAGAAACTGAATTCAAATATCTGATAGAAATTCTTTTTGTTTTTTAAATTTTGTTTTGGGAGCACACCCAGCCAGCCAGCAGTGCTGAAGGCTTCTCTCACTCAATTTAGTGTGAGGGTGTCACTTCCAGCAGTCCTAAGATGGAACCCGGGCTTCCTAAATGCAAAGCATATGCTCTGCTGCCCTAAATGCATGGTTTTAAAAAAAACCAAACATTTAAGCATTTGGTGAATTAACAAAATGGAGTGACCTCTTATTCATAACATGAAACTAAAACGTTGGAGAGAGAGTACAGGGGTTAATGTACTTGCCTTGCATGCCGATTACCCTAGTTTGACCCTGCACTGTATACCCCAAATATTGCCAAGAAAGACCCCTGAACAGAAAGCCAGGAGTAAGCCCTGAGCTGTGGACCAAAAACCTAAACAAAACAAGTAAGTACAGTTCACTCAATCTTAAGTCATACAGACTTAGTTTTTTATGGGGCTAGCTTTTAAAATAGGTTTCCCGGTCCTCATTCACTACTGGTCAATGTCACCTGGTTCAACCTCTATCGAAAGCAATATGAAAATTCCTCAAAAAGGTAAGAATAGAGCTGTCATATGACTCAGAGATAGCATTTTTCTGGCACCTACCAGAAAAAATTAAGCTGAAAGGATATATGCACACCTGTTTTCATTGCAATGCTTAGTACAAAAGCCAAAATATGGAAATGACGGGCTGGAGAGATAGCACAGCGCGTAGGGCGTTTGCCTTGCACGCGGCCGACCACGGCTCAAATTCCAGCATCCCATATGGTCCCCTGAGCATGGCCAGGGGTAATTCCTGAGTGCAGAGCCAGGAGTAACCGCTGTGCATTGCCAGGTGTGACCCAAAAAGCAAATATATATATATATATGGAAATGACCCAAATGCCCAACTATAGATATTTGTGGTATATAAACACAAAGGAAAATATTATGTAGCTGTAAGGCAAACCATGTAATATGCTACCATACGATGGAATTAAGGGGTATCATGCTGAGAGAAGTCAATCAGCAGAGGATACAGAATGATCCCTTTTACATATGGGATTTAAAGACACACAGGAAGGGAGCAATAGGGGACTTGGGACCTTGTTGGAGGGAAAGTGGAAAACCTGGTGATGGGTCTGATGTTGAAATAATAGAAGCATGACATTAACATTAAGACTACTGCAAATCACAATACCTCAATACAGATTCAAAAAATTAATAAAGTAAAATAGGCTTCCTGGGCGAGGATCATACAGGTGGTAGTACCAGATGCTTGCCTTGCCTGAACCCAACCTGGGTTTGACCCCCGCCCATACCACATATGGTCCCCTGAGCACTGAGCAAGGGGTAAGCCAAACTATGGAGTGTCGCCCCCAAAGCAAAAAGTAAGTTTAAAAAAAAAAAAAAAAAAAGGTTTCCCGAGGTCAAAGTAATAGTACAGAAAGTAGAACACTTGCTTAGCACACAGCTCATCTATCTTGTTCCAATTTATCGTGGGCCAACTAATCTTGGGGAAATGTATCAGGGGCCAACCTACGTGGGTCCAATTTATTTTGGGACAACCGATCCAAGAAACCTATCTCGTGCTGGTCTCTCTACAGCCAATCTATTTGGTGGTGCCTATCTTTGTAGGGCCAATCTATCTGATGCTCCACTGCCTGAGGCCAATCTATCTGGGCCAGTCTGTTGCACAATTTTTCTTAAACCACTCTATCCTGGGCCATTCTATCCTGGCCAATCGATCAAGAACCAATCTATATGTGTTTCATTTTTCATAGGCCAATCAATCTTGGACCAATCTCTCATGAACCACTCTATCTGGACCAATCTTTCTGGGGCCAATGTTTCCTGGGATAGTCTATTCTGGCAAATCAATCTTGAGCCAATCTAACTTGATCAAATCTATCGGTGGCCAGTACACCTGGGGCTAATCTTTCAGGGGACAATCTCTACTGGGCAAAACAAACTACGGCCAATCTAGGGGCACCAGATATGGTCCTCAGATTTGCCAGGATAAATACCTGAGCACAGAGCCAGGAGTAAGACCTGAGCACCACTGTGGCACAAAACAAAACAAAAATAAAATTTAAAAACAAAAACAAAAAACACCTTCAAATGTCTCCTGGCCAGAGAAATATTACAGCAGGCAGGTAGGGCACTTGCCTCAGCATCCTATACAGTTCCCTGAACACCACCAGGAGTCACTACTGAGCACAGAGCCGGGAGTTACTATCTCACATACTAGATATAAGGAGAATCTAGTAAAGCGGGTTTAACATGCAACTCACAATATGAGAAATACCTGTTGTACCAATTTTACTTCTTTGAAAAGTGTAATTTTCCCTTAAATCTGGAATTTTCATGTGAAGTATCATTTGTTAATCTGTAGCTTTGCTTTCTATATTAGTTCTCTCTAGTATAAGAGATGAACAGGAAATCCAACTTTTCTGACTGCTTTAAACCAGGTATCACTTGTATTAAAAAAAAAAATTCTGGGGCTGGAGGATAGTATAGCAGGTAGGGCATCTGCCCTGCACGCAGCTGACCCAGGTTCGACTCCCAGCATCCCATTTGGTCCCAAGCACCACCAGGAATGATTCTTAAGTGCAGAGCCTGGAGTCAGCCCTGAGCATAACCGGGTGTGACCCCAAAAGCCCCTCCCCCCCAAAAAAAACATTCTTTTTGCTTTAGGGTCAGGGAAACGGCTCAAAGGCTAGAGCCTATATTTTGCAAACCCAAAACGTCCACCTCCCCCTATCACAAAAAAGAACTTGTTCTATATTCATTTCGCATGATACAACAGCTTGGCTTAAAATTCAAGTCTATACTGAAAAGGTTCTTTTCCTTTCTCCAACACAGCTGGCAGTATTCAGTCTCACTCACTCTGTTGCTTAGATGGTGCTGGGCTGATGGTGGCTGAACAAGGCCTCTGCATACAGTGTGAGGCGCAGGCCAGAAAGCGCTCTCTGGCCCAAGAAAAGATTAATCTGGGGTGGGTCTTCTCTTTTTTTCTTGCCACACCAGGCAGTACACAGGGCTGCTCTGGCTTGGGTCACTCCCAGCAGTGGTCAGGGAAGCCCATAGTGCCCAACAGCAAACACAGGCCTCTCACAGTTTTAACTTCAAATTTTTTTTTTTCTTTTTGGGTCACACCCAGCGATGCTCAGGGATTACTCCTGGCTCTGCACTCAGGAATCACTCCTGGCGGTGGTCGGGGGAACCATATGGGATGCTGGGAATTGAACCGGGTCGGCCGCATGCAAAGCAAATGCCCTATCCGCTGTGCTATCACTCCAGCCCTTAACTTCAATATTTTAAAGGTGTTTTGTTCATCTTAATACACTTACCACAAATTCTCCATAATCAAATTGATGTCTTTGATTTAGATGACTAACAAAATTTCTAGTAATCTGGCTAGGATCTCCCCAAGGAAGAGACACACAAATAGGACAGGTCTACAAAAAGAAAAAAAAAAATTTTATTAAAATGGTAATAATAAAACTAAACAGTACAAAGTATTGAAGGGATTAAAACAATACAGGCCTATATTATCAAAACCAGCTACACAGAAAGCATTTCTAAGGGTTCAATTTCATGACTAGCTGCATCACTTTTTAACAAAATTACCTTAAATAAATAGGATGAGCCTAACACAAGAAAATAACAAGACCTTATGTATTCTACTTAAAAACTCCAATTATATAACTTTCAATAAACACAAAACCCCAGTCTTTACTAATGCCAATTATAATGATGTTATCACTAATGAGTGATCATTTTCCTATCTATCTCAATTTCAAACAACTGTGGTATAATCATCCAATTACTTCCATTCATAATTTAAATTTCATAAATTAAATTTCTTAAATTCCATTCATAACTTAAATTAAAAATGAACAGATGACATACATACTGAAAATATTCAATATACCAAAAACAGTAACAATAATGGGCTTCATTCCCCTGACCCTGAACGCGACAGGGACGAATAGAGATGTTACTGGCGCCCGCTCCAGCAAATCGATTAGCAATGGGACAAGTGACACAGTGACACTAAAAGTAAAAGGATTCAAACCAAAGTATTTTATATTGAATACAAGAGATAAATTAAAATTGCTATACAATACTGAGCAAATGAAATCTCCTAAGTTTTTCCTAAAGAAACCTTTGGCAGAGAACTTGCAGCTAAAGGGAGGGGGGTAGCGTGGGGGCGTGGGCCGGGGAATGGGGGACTGAGCTGCACTCAGGGGTGCTCAGGGCTAACTCCTGGCCTTGTGCTCAGCAGTCATTTCTATGAAGGGACTATATGCAGGGTCCTAACTGAACCACCTTATTCCCTCAACTCAGGCACTTGCTCCTCTGGCCCAATTTGTTCATTTAACAGTTTGACTCTTTTCCTAGTAAACAAAGCACCATGGCACATGAGACTTTAAGGCAGCGTTTCTTAACTGAGGGGAATATATCCCAGATATTCCAAAGAAGTCACAGATAAAAAATTGTGTAGGGGAAGAATGGGATGGGACATGATACAAGATTATGAAGCCAACCAGGGAAACCACAAGAAGAAAAAGTTGTAAGGGGTCACAACTGGGAAAAGAAACTATGCTTTAAGGGCTTTCTTAACTAAGGTACAGTCTTTCACAATGTCTTTCTAGGACCATCCACATGAAAACTGCTCTGAAATATCTACAATCATCACTTAAAGAGTATTTTCCTTAGATTTTTGAAGAAAACACTTTTTATGTCAAAATGCACAGCTTGGGGACTGGAGTGGGTATGGCGCCTGCCTTGCACGCAGCCAACCTAGGTTCGATCCCCAGCATTTCATTATGTGGTTCCCCAAGCACTGTCAGGAATGATCCCTGAGCAAAGAGTCAGAAATAAGCCCTGATCACCTCCAGGTGTGCCCAGCCGCCCCCACCCCAAATAACACCAAAATGTATAGGTGAGCTCATTTTCATCTGGTTCCTTACAGTTTTTTTAAAAATCACCTCTAAGAGTTATGTTTCAAATGAGGAACTGCAAAATCATTACCAGAATACTTGGTATTCTGCACTTTGCTTGAAACTTTTTTAAAAATACTGATTTTCAGGCAGAGAAATAGTACAGGAATCAGGTGCCTGCCTTGCCCGCAGCCCACCCCAATTCTATCCCAGTACCGGAAATGAGCAGTCCCTCCAGGCACCACCAGGAGGGATTCCTGAGCAGGAGCCAATCCTAAGCACAGAGGGATGTGACCCTACCACCACCTGGTCTCAAAGGCAGTGTCTTACTGTGAAAGAGAGGTAGCTCAAGGGGCTGAGCACAAGTTCCACATGCAAAAGGCCTGGGTTTGCTCCGCAGTGCAATGGCCCTCTGAACACCAATAGGTGGAAGCCCCGAGCACTAAGTCAGGAGCAGCCCTGAGCAGCACCACAAGTGGCCCCGAAACTAAAACAAAGTGATTTACTGAAATCTTGAGTATCTTATTTTTGTTTCAGTCATCATTTTTTGTTCACAAAAATCTACCTCACTGACACTGGTGAAAAAGGATTGGTGTTGGAACACTGTATGCCTTGAACTTAATAATAAGTACTTTTAACTCTGTAATTAATGGTTTAAGAAAAATAAACTGAAAAAGAAAAATACTACCTTACTGAGAATCCCATCCAAATTTAAATCTTCCCTTGTCATACACACATGAAATAAATGAAAAGAAGAAAAGTATTTTAAACATCTGTACTCACCACAGGAACTATCTGAAATAGGTGATTACTGTTGCAATGATCCAGTAAACGCTGTCTGGTAAAATTTGATTCTTGACATAAGGGACACTTAAAGGTTGGATGTCCAGAACTATAAAACAATTTAAAACAAAGTTTATTTAATTTGAAAGCATAATATTCTCTTCCATGTTTGGGCCATCTTTTTCTTTTAAAGGGTGAGACTATTCAAAGATTCTCTCATCTTGAAAAAAACTTTCCATAAATGACCTATTATGTGTTCCAAACTTCAGTGCCCCCCCAACCAGTCTCAATAGATTTTTTCATGGTGCCTGTAGGCCCGTGGTGGGGAGCACAAGAGTCTTATCATGTAGTCTGGCCTAGTACAAAATGGGGAAGAAATCTTCCAGGCCCACCATAACTTTCCTTACTGGAACTCTTTTCTTTGTGGTCTGTTTAAGCAGAGGGAGGCAAGATCCAGCCTCTGGGCTTTATATGGCGAACAAAAGCATACTGTCTAGTCTTGGTACAGGATGGGCAGACACCAGCGCTTTCACGGGTGGCTGGCAGTCTGTTTACCTGCCCAGTATGGTCCACAAGTGTTATTATACCCAAATGACCCTTGATAGAAAAAGGATTCCCACCCCCGTACCCAGATTCTAGAACAAGACAAAACCAAAACCAAACCTGCTGTTTCCACTTATTAGTTAGGTACAAACAACTCCCGACCCTCGAGTCCCAGTTTTTGGGCCTTATCTTGGTGGTGCTCAGGGCTTATTCCTAGCTTTGTGCTCAGTAATCACTCCTGCAAGCTCAGAGGCCCTTACAAAGTGCCAGGAATCAAACCTGGTTAACCACATGCAAGTCAAGCATCTTACCCACTGTACTATCTCTCTGGCCCCAGGTTCAAACAATTTAACTCAACCCAATACCTAGGAATCTAGCAAACAAAATTCATAGGAGATTGAATGAAAAAAAAAAAAACTGGCCATCAGAATGATCAACATTTAAAACACATTTTAACACCTCTATCAGGATAGTCAATAGACAAGTCCACTTAAATTATGCATAAAAAGAAACTGACTACAGTGAAACTGAATAGGCAATCTCTAATGTCTTCCCTCCCTCTCCCTGCCTTTCGGTCAGACCCAGTGATGATCAGGGGTCACTCTTTGCTCTGTGCTCAGTATTACTCCTGGCAGTGTTTTGGGGAACCATATGGGATGCCAGGGATCGAACCTAGGACTGCTGAGTGCAAGGTAAGTGCCTTACCTGTTTGCTGTACTATCTCTATGGCACCCAAATTTTTTAACTTTAAAATTTATTATTTACTAACATAGCAAAACTTTCAAAAGTTTACCTTGTATTCTCTTGGTAAGTTTCTGTGTTATCAGATGTGGATGTTTCACTCCTATTACTTAAGAAGCACAGAAAAGGAGGAAAAAATGAATACTTAGAGTAATAAACCCAAATCACATAACAAATACATAAACTTGAATTGCTAATGAAGGCTAGTCATAATGTTTTTTTTCTTTTTTTTATTAGTCAGAATGTTTTAAGTCTTAAATTCAAATAGTTCTAAACTACTAAATAACTGGCATTACTTATCAAATGAATTCTAATTTTAGAGCTTATTGTGTATAAAATTAATTTATGCAAAATTAACAATCATCAAGTATAGAATTCTGCGCCATATTTTAAAATCAATAGCATTGCTTATTTCCCAAATCTTTTACATTTTCAAACAAAGAGACTCCAACCTCCCTCTGCCTCAGCTAGTAGGCTCTGGAACTCTGGAGAAAAATTAGGAAACTTTTAGGTTTGTAACTCAGATATGGTCTGAGGCTGTAACCTCCAAAGTGCACCAGGGTTTAAGAAAATACTCAGCATTCATTATGTTCCTATTTTCCACAAAGGAATTAGGCAGCTTTAAAACACCAAAAAGTTGGATAGTTCCTTTCAAGCCCCAGGCCAGAAGCTCAATTATCATATGCAGTTTTGGGGGAATCAGGAGCAAACGGTGAGCAATCCATATGGGGATACTATCATAGAAATTCATCAATGTGGTAAATGGAAGAATATTAGAAATCAGAAAGGTAATCAATGGGAAAAAATACCACACAAGGTTTACCAAACTCGAGTTGTTTATTCATTTTTCTTTTATAGAAACAAGTGGTAAGATGCTATGTTACCTACCTACCAGTCACTCATTTATCTTTTGCAGGCTGTTTGCAATTTCCAATAAAGCTATACGTACAAAGTAAGATCAGCGTACAAGACAGTGCCAACAATGGTTCCTTTTCTGACCATAACACTGCTCTCTTGTCATATACATCCTAAGCTAGAAAGCAATCAAGCATCCCTGTTTCCAAACCCAAATAAGAGCTAGTTCAATGGGCTGTGCACATGTTTTGCATACAGGAGGCCCAGGTTTAATCCTTAGCACTGCAAGCTCCTGAGTCCCACCCACTAGAAACAACCCCAAGCAGAGTAGGCCAAAATACCCTGAAAAAATAAAGGTTTTATTATTTTTTTAAAAAGTAAATAAATATTAAACCACAATATAGTGCACCTTTCTAGCAAATATTAATCTGTCTCTTCTGGCAAAGATAGCATTTTAACAAGGAAGAGTAAAAACCATTTTAAAAATAAACTCAAAAACTCACATGTGGAATACAAGGAAACAAAGCAAAGAAACAGACAAAGGAAACCCTTGGATGTTGATGACAGAATAAGATTATCAGAGGGGGCTGTGGGAATGAATGATGGGTTCAATGACTGTGGTTAAGGGTTTTCGGTACTTTGGTGATGGGCCTGGTATGATAATACACATCAGATGCATGTTGAAGAAGTCTGAATTTGTACTTCGAATATAAAAATGCTATGAAAGTTGCCTCACTAAAGAAATAAAGACTCAAATTATTGGGAACATATTAAAGAGAAGTCATATGACCTTGTTACCCTAAATACTATGCATCACCTACTTAAAAAATCTACCTACATATCTAAACTTGATCGAATCAGATCTTATATCTTCCATATACAAGCACTGAGGTTTCAATGTACCTTTTAAACATTTAACAACTGAGGCCAGAGAGATAGTAGGGCACTTGCTTTGCACACGGCTGACCAGTTTCGATCCCAGGCATCCCTTGAGAACTGATAGGAGTAGTTCCTGAGTTCAGAGACAGGAGGACAGGAGGTCTCCTGAGCAACACCAGATGTGGTCCCAAAGTCCAAAGCCAAAAAATAAAAAGGTAATAACTGAGCTTGGAAATATGGCTAAATTATAACTGCATGTGCATGGATATATGAGACATTGAATTAAATTCCTGGCACTCCCCCCCCCCAAAAAAAAAAGCCTCTGATTGGTTTGTAAAAGCAGAAATAAAATTGTTAGGAAAGATGAAAAGATTTCAATAGAATTAGGAGAAGTGGTTCAATAATAAAATTTTCAATGGCTAAAAGAGTCACTGCATAAGATTCCAGGCACACAGAATTCCTGAACACCACTGGAAGAGGCTCAAGAGCACTGAGTGCATCCAGCTCTCCTCCAGCACTGCCAGACACAGTCCAAAAACAAACGAAAAAGACTGTTTCAACAAAGCACTTTTTGCTAGTGACTAGAGATGGAACATTTCATAGGAAGACTGAAGATACAGTAGGGAGTCAGGCACTTAGGCCTTGCAAGCAGATGACCCCGGCACCACACACAGTCCCTCAAGCACAGTCACTCCAAGCACAAAGGCAGGAATAGCCCGTAAGCACTGCTGAGTGTGGTCCAAATAACAAAAACCAAGAAGAAGAAAAAAAGAAAATTTTAGTCATCGTTAAGTCATCTGCTTTGCATGCAACCAACCCCAGTTTGATCTTGCACACCACATATGGTCCCCAGGAGTCGCGCGTGGCCCAATTCCCCATCCAAATAAAAAAACATTTCACTAAATAAAACATGTTTTTGTTTTTGTTTGGGGAGCCATCCCAGGCATTGCTCGGGGGATACTCCTGCCTTGATGGTTTGGGGGGAATCAAGTTGTGCTGTGGTTTTGAAAATGGGTCTTCCAGGGCTGGAGCGATAGCACAGTGGGTAAGGCGTTTGCCTTGCACGCGGCCGACCCGGGTTCGATTCCCAGCGTCCCATATGGTCCCCTGAGCACCGCCAGGGGTCATTCCTGAGTGTAGAGCCAGGAATGACCCCTGAGCATTGCCGGGTGTGACCCAAAAAGCAAAAAAAAAAAAAAAAAAAAGAAAATGGGTCTTCCACATGCAGAGGCTGTGAGCAAGCCCTTAAAGCTCTCCCCTGGTCTGCGAAACCACACTTCTGTTTTTGCTGGAGATGGGGCTGGAGCATACCTGGCAGTGTTCAAGGTATACTCCTAGCATTGCTCTGGGAACCACGTGGTGCCAGGGACTGATCCCTGCACACAGAGCCCGAGTCCAGTCCA
This sequence comes from Sorex araneus, assembly GCF_027595985.1. Classification (NCBI taxonomy): domain Eukaryota; kingdom Metazoa; phylum Chordata; class Mammalia; order Eulipotyphla; family Soricidae; genus Sorex; species Sorex araneus. The sequence goes on along the minus strand of NC_073303.1, from coordinate 342,695,322 downwards.
CTGAGCAATCGCCCCAGCCCCAGACTTATCATCTCAGGTGTGGGGGGAGGATCTGAGACACACCTGGCAGTGCTCAGAGTTTACTCCTAGTTCACTTGGGAAACATGCACTGCCAGGTGTGAGCCTGGAAGCATACTAGGCAGGCACCTTAAAGCCTTCTCTCTCTCCAGTTCTTCAAAACTTAATTTTTAAAATAACTTTGTCATCTTTACCTTATATTTTGTATTTTGTATATTATATGTGTATACAACACACATGTACATTACATGTATAGTTCTTAAAATAAACATGCATAAAAAAAGTACAATCGAAACAACATCTGCACATGTATGTTCATCGCAGCACTGTTTACAATAGCCAGAATCTGGAAAAAACCCGAATGCCCCAGAACGGATGACTGGTTGAGGAAACTTTGGTACATCTATACAATGGAATACTATGCAGCTGTTAGAAAAAAGGAGGTCAAGAATTTTGTAGTCAAGTGGATGGGCATGAAAAGTTTCATGCTGAGTGAAATGAGTCAGAAAGAGAGAGACAGACATAGAAAGATTGCACTCATCTATGGTATATAGAATAACAGAGTGGGAGACTAACACCCAAGAACTGTAGAAATAAGTACCAGGAGGTTGACTCCATGGCTTCGAGGCTGGCCTCACGTTCCGGGGAAAGGTCAACTCAGAGAAGCGATCACCAACTACATTGTAGTCGAAGGCCATGTGGGGGAAGGGAGTTGCGGGCTGAATGAGGGCTAGAGACTGAGCACAGCGGCCACTCAACACCTTTATTGCAAACCACAACAGCTAATTAGAGAGAGAAAACAGAAGGGAATGCCTTGCCACAGTGGCAGGGTGGGGTGGGGGGGAGATGGGATTGGGGAGGGTGGGAGGGACACTGGGTTTACGGGTGGTGGAGAATGGGCACTGGTGAAGGGATGGGTTCCAAACTTTGTATGAGGGAAGTATAAGCACAAAAGTGTATAAATCTGTAACTGTACCCTCACGGTGATTCTCTAATTAAAAATAAATAAATTTTAAAAAAAAAATAAAAAAAAAAAATAAACATGCATAGGCTTTTGCCCCTTCTGGAGAAGACTGTATTCTCTCAAACACTTTAACTCCCTTCCCCCTCATATCTCTTAAGTTTTCTTTAGATACAAAGTATTTTGTTTCACTTTTTAAAAAATACACATACATAAACGTACATGCTAACTATTTTCACTGATGACCTTAATGATGATATATAATCACAAAACTTCTGATGTAAAGCATTTTAAAGCCAATGTTGTTACTTCATTTTCCAAATTTTATTTTTGGTTTTTGGGTGACAGCAACATGCTTAGCTGGGAAGAAGGAAGGTGCATGCAAGTACGGGATCCAATTCCAGGTTTCCACACTGAAAGCATGCACTCCACTCCTTTGAGCTAACCCCTGGCCTACTTTTAAGTGCCTTCTCTACTCTCTTCCATTACAATTCTCTACCCGAACTCAAATCACCCTACATCATGCCTGGCCTATACTGGTAGCCTTCTCATTTGGTCCACAAAAACATGAATGAGTTTTAATAAACAAATAAAAATCTATTTCTGACACCATACCAAAAGAAAAACATGATATTTCATCATGTTATAAAAGATAGAAGATATAAAAATGATACGGGCTGGAGCGATAGCACAGCGGGTAGGGCATTTGCCTTGCACGCGGCTGACCTGGGTTCGATTCCCAGCATCCCATATGGTCCCCTGAGCACCGTCAGGGGTAATTCCTGAGTGCAGAACCAGGAGTGACCCTTGTGCATCTCTGGGTGTGACCCCCCCCAAAAAAAGAAGATATAAAAATGATATAAAAAAAAAACATTCAGGGGCTGGAGCAATAGCACAGCGAGTAGGGCGTTTGCCTTGCATGCGGCAGACCCGGGTTCGATTCCCAGCATCCCATATGGTCCCCTGAGCACTGCCAGGAGTAACTCCTGAGTGCAAAGCAGGAGGTAACCCTTGTGCATTGCCAGGTGTGACCCAAAAAGCAAAAAGCAAAAAGCAAAAAAAAAAAAAAAAAATCAGTAAAACGCAGCCTAGACAATGGAAAAAAACCTTTAAAAAAAAATCCCACTATAACCACCTACACTAATTCTAAAAATACCTGTGCCTAAAATCTACAACTTTAAGAGTATCTGGCAAAAGAGTCAGATGCATGCATTTTTTTTTAATTCCACTAAAGAATCTGATTTGAGAAAGACTCTTCTTGTGTGAGGTGCTGGGGATGAAAACATTTTCATGATGCCAAAGCTGGTGCCACACCATCAAGCCACACGCCCAGCTGGGATTCTGATTTGCGCGTAACAATTTAAAGGGGAAATCCTGGGGAGGAGAGATGCTACAGTGCATAAGGCCTTGCACATGGCCAAGCTGGGTTCAATCCCCAGCACCGTCAGCAGTAAGCCCTTAGCAGTCAGGTGTGGACCAAATCCCTCCCCCTCCAAAAAAGGTGTATGCTCCAGATTTCTGAACTATCTCCCCATCTCAATGAGCTTTTTGAATGGAAGAACAGATTGTTTTTCGAGGTGGAAATAGCAGTATTTTATATTAATATATATTTAAATATAAGGCCAATTTTAATTTAGTCTCTAAAATGCTTGTGATTAAAATGTCATTAAAGTTTTGAGGAAAACAAAACTGTTCTAAATTTATATGAACTAGCAAAATATGAGTAGCAGAAACATTTTTTTAAAAAATTTCCTTATCTGATACTAAGACATTATTAAAGTCATAACAATTAAGATAGCATAGTACTAGATAAATGAACAAACAAGCTGAATAAAATAGAGATGTGTTGGGCAGAAGTGGTATAAATCAAGAAGGTGCAAAAGTCCTGAGCCAGAGACAGTATGGGGGGGCTAGGAGAACAGGAATGTTAAGGTGCTTGCCTTGCACACGGCCAACACTGGCTCAGTCCCCAGCACCACATATGGTGCACAGAGTACTGCCAGGAGACCCCCCCCCCCCCGCAAAGAAACGGAATTACTACCTGAGCACGGATGGGTGTGACCTAAAGTAACTATACCAACCTGGGGTGCCAGGAATGGAACTTGCATCAGTCATTTGCAAGGCAAGCGCCCCAACTGCTGCACTGCCCATTTTGCCCTCAGCCTGCTCTTAATCAGCAATATAAAATGGATCTGCTCTTTGGCTACTTGAAAGTCAAGACCAGAATTTGGGGGCCAGAGTGATAGTACAGCAGGTAGGCATTTGCTAGGCACATAGCCAACCCGGGTTCAATCACCAGCTTTCCATTTGGTCCCCCAGGCACTGCCAGGAGTAATTCCTGAGTACAAAGACACCCCTCTGGGCATCACCAGGTGTGGCCCAAACACCAAGGGGAAAAAAAAAAAAAAAGGAACAGAACCTTTAGTTTTACAAAATGAAATGTTGAAATGTCTATCAAAGCTTAGCCGCTGACCCTGTTCAATCTGAGGCACCTCATACTGTCCCCGAAGAGCCACACCAGGAGTGATCCCTGAGCACATGGCCAGTAGTTAAGTTTTCAGCACCACTGGCTGTGACCCAAAACCAAATCAAATCAAACAAAAAAAGACCTTTTATCAAAGCGGTTAGAAATAACTTCCCTGTTTATGTCTGAATATGTATAGATCTTGTTCACTCTACCATCACACTCAGATTAAGCAAATTAGCAGAGAAAAATCCTGGAAGAACAACTTCATTAGGGGCTAGAGCAATAGTACAGCAGGTAAAGGGTTTGCCTTGAATGTGGCCAACTGGGGTTCAATCACCAGCGCCCATATAGACCCATGTGCCGTAAAGACTCATTCCTGCCTGCACAGCACAGCCTGGAGTAAGCCCTATGGGGGTGGGGGGGGGGGGAGATAGAGAGGAGGGGGAAGAGAAAGGGAGGGAAGGGAGGTAAAGGAGGGAATGAGGGAGGGAAGGGGAGAAGGGAGGAGGAGGAGAGGGGGAGAGGAGGGGAGGGGGCAGAAGAGGAAGAGAAAGAGGCGAGAGGAGGGAAGGAGGAGAAAGAAAAGGGAAAGTGCAGGGTAAGGGGAAAGGGGGAGGATGGGGAAGGGGGAGAGGAGGGGAGGTGAGGTGAGGAGAGAAAAACCTTTAATAAACTGCAGTAAAGCATTATTTAGGTTATCAAACCTAAACAAAATCTTTTGGAATAACTCTATATAACTTGTTATATAAACATCTAAAGTAAAAGATGTTTACTTTATTAGTCTCTTGCTTTTATTAGTAAAAGCCTATGGGCAAAATCACTTCAGTATTGGTTAATATAGAATAGCTAAATTTCTTGTGGAAACCACTGTTTACAGTATTGTACTTATACTAACTACCTGAAGCTGTGGGACTCTAGATATATATGTATATGAGTGGGGGGGTGTATACATATGTACGTACATATATCTATTTGACTATGAATTGAAATCCTATGTGTGGGTTTCTTTTGCTCAAGATCTCTCCTCCACGTTCACCATGCTCTATGTTCTAGACTAACCTGCGTCAACAGGTTCCCTTCTCTGCTTCCTAGCTGGGTTCAGTCCACCAGGAGATTTGGAGGGAGAAACAAGAGGAAAATTAGGATACTGTTTCCTAAACTTTCTTCCCCCCATGACAGTCTTGAAAGGCTATACCCTTCCTCTATGCCCTCATCACAGGTTTTTTTCTCTGAGTTCTGGTATCTAGTTTCTCCCCCACCTGTTTTCAGAGGGTACCGACTGGTTCCTTGTGATTTCGTGTACCCTACCCACACTGTATACCCAATATTCTTTGCAAAGAGTCCTCTACAAAATATTCCTCAAACTGACAATCCAAGTATACTATCACACCATGCATTGTGGTATGACAGTATTTGCTCCCAATATCCTGTATATACAATGATTTTATATCTTCATTTTTCTATGATTTTTTTTAAAAATAGGGGGTTTCCTAGAAATGCTGGGTGTCCAGAAGCCTCTACCAGCATGTGAACCAGGCAGATGAGATGCTACTGGTGCTGGCAGTGCTCGGGGGTTACCAAGGCTACCTGGTGATGGAGCTGCAAGGACCATTCCTTGCACGACTCTGGATCTTGTATGTGTAAAACATGCTCCACCTCTTTGAGTGAACAGCTCAGCCCCCATCTTTAAATAAATAAATCTTTTCCTTCCTTTATCAATTCCTTACTAAAAATTCACAAACTATTTGCCTACTGCAATTACAACATCACAATAGACAAAACTGAGGAAGACTAGAGGTCCACTATAGAGGAAAAAAAGACAAAATAATATGCAAAGTTCTAGTGAGGGGACAAAGAATAGTTCTGCCCAGAAAAAACATTCGTTATTATTGAAGATCTCACACAGAGTAATTAATACTTGGTCTAACTCTTCAAAGAAAAGAAAAAGGCCCACCAGTTGGCAAACGTATGGGAGAAAAGATATGCTACTGGTAAAAGTACAGAGTGATTTATGATGATGATAATATTTACCAACCAAGTTATATACTTTACTATATTAAACTACTTATTGATTCCCGAATCGATGATATGATTACACCACCTCCCATACTTTAATAGATGAAAAAATTGAAATGCAGTTTCTTGCCACAGTCACAATTAGGAAGTGACGGATAAGGCAGTCTGGCTCCAAGGCTTCGTTTTTAACCACTAGGTTATACTGCATCTTAATTATGGCAATGACACACCATTTGATATGATGACGCAATAATTCAACATAGCTGAGGTAGAAAATGCAATAACAGATAGTCAAGGGCTGGAGAGACCATATTGGGGACACGGAGCTTGCTTCCTTACAACCTGAGGTGACCCCTCGCTTCTCATATGGTCCCCCAAGTGCTGCCAGGAGTGATTCTCAGTTCAGGCCCAGAAGTAACATCTGAGCATCACTGTGGTAGTGGCTCAAAACCAAACAAACAAAAATAACCAACAGTCAAGAGAGAAAAGGGATTGGGGGGAGGGGGGAGAATGGGACCGCAAATGCCAAATCAGAAAGGGATTTGGAATAAAGATCTTTTGTCCTAACTCAAGCTAGCTGTTGGATTTTTAGATCACGGACCCAATTGAGAATCTAGACATACTCCAGAAAAACTAACAAAAGCAAGAATGGCAGTTTTGGTCATTCACAAAGTCCTTGTCCATGGAATTCAGGATGAGACACACTGCTACAGGAGCATGAGAGGCCAATGACAGGGAATAAGGAGGAAACTACAAACACAGAAGGGTGGAAGAGAGAAGAATGGCCCTTCTGAAATGCCACGTTGGCATCAGTGTGTACGAGAGCTTGGAAGAAGACCATCAACTAAGAGATTACAAATGGCTTGGGAAAGACAACAGGGATAGAAGAAAAGTACCGATCAGGATTGCTATCAGGAATCAATGGACGTCTATGATTAGAAGGATCTGAGAACAGAAAGGGAAAAGGCATATCTAAAACAAACATCTGGGCGCTGCGCCGGGATTCGAACCGGGTGGCCATGCGTTTGTACGGCCACACTGCTGCTGAACCGCCAACATCCAGAGCCACCTAGATTACTCCTGAACCCAGCAAGTGCTCACAACCATGTCCCCAGACCGTGAACTAAGCTTTTGCTTTATGCTGCCCTGGGAAGGGAAATGATGAAAATTCCCACTTAAATCTCCATGTACTTAATTACTAAAACACAGAAATCCTAAACCGCGCAGCCGCTACCACGGCCGCTCGACCTTTTACCTCTTCATTCTCATTAGTGGAGAACTAATTATCAAATGTTTCCTTGTCAATAGGGCCGTATTTTTGGGGGATAAACTCCAAGAAGAATAGTGAGTTCAGTGTTGAAACCCCAACAACAATAGTGAGTTTTGAGTTGAAATATGGAATGTAATCAAGATAAAGAGAAAATGAAGTGAATTTTATCAGTTATGCAGGTGGGGGTGGGGGATGGGGGGGTGGGAGGTGTACTGGGTTTTTTTTTTGGTGGTGGAATATGGGCACTGGTGAAGGGATGGGTGTTTGATCATTGTATAACTGAGACATAAGCCTGAGAACTTTGTAACTTTCCACATGGTGATTCAATAAAATAAATTAAAAAAAAATCTGGTCATTAACCAAAAAAGCACAAATTAACATGAGTAAACTGTGAAAAGCTTGAATATTGAAGCATTCAATCAATATCCTTTCATATATCATCTGTCATCCCATTGCTCATCGATTTGTTCGAGTGGGCACCAGTAACGTCTCTCATTGAGAGACTTATTGTTACTGTTTTTGGCATATCCAATACGCCACGGGTAGCTTGCCAGGCTCTGCCGCTCGGGCTCGATACTCTCGGTAGCTTGCCGGGCTCTCCGAGAGGGGCAGAGGAATCAAACTCGGGTTGGCCACGTGAAAGGCAAAGGCCCAACTGCTGTGCTATCGCTCCAGCCCACATATCATCTAGTTTTTAAAAAACACTCAAAAGCTGGAGCAATAGTACAGCAAGTTAAGAGTACTTGCATCTTGCATGTTGTCAACCGCAGCAACACATAATGGTTCCCCGAGCCCCACCAGGTGTGATCCCTGGCCCTAAAACAAACAGAATAGGGGCTAGAGCAATAGCACAGTGGGTAGGGCGTTTGCCTTGCACGCAGCCAACCCGGGTTCGATTCCCAGCATCCCATATGGTCCCCCCAGCACCGCCAGGAGTAATTCCTGAATGCATGAGCCAGGATTAACCCCTGTGCATCGCCGGGTGTGACCCAAAGTCCCCCACTACAAGAAAAAAAGCAGAATAGTAATAATAAGAATGAATTATTGCAATATAATAATAATGAAATTACAAAAATGAAAGCCCAAAGGACTTTAACACAACAAGGTGGAGTGACCAAATTCTATCCAAAATGAAAGCCTAAAAGCAGGGCTGGAGAGACAGTACAAGCAGGTAAGGTACTTGCCTTGCATGGGGTCAACCTGGGTTCAATCCCTGCACCCCACGTAGTCTTCCAAGCCCCAACAGAAGTGATCCCTGAGCAGAGCCAGTAGCTGAGCACTGAGCACCACAGGGTGAGTAATATCATATTTTATTAATATAAAATACATTATTGTATTTTAGACTGAAAAAAGTCTAACAGCATTCTGCAGACGAGGCTATCAAAAAAGTAGTAGAAATAGCAGTTTCAAGTTAGTAGGGAAGAAGTCTGATTACAGTATCAGAGTTTAAGAGGGGTGAATTACTGAAAATCAACAACACATGAAATGAAATACTATTAAAAAAATGGGGAATATGGAGTTCAAATAGATTGGGGCTAACTAAACACTTTAAGGTACAGAAAACATCCTACTTTTGGGTTACTTAAGTGTCATGTCACTACTTTTATATTTTTATTAGTTTTGGTGTCCAGCCGTGTTCAGGTCTCACTGCTGGCTCCGTGCTCAGGGATCATTCCCGGAAGGGGTCAGCAGACTATATGGGGTATCAAGGATCATAAGTCCAGGTAGGCTGCAAGCTGAGAAAGTGCCTTACCAGCCATACTATCACTTCAGCCTCATCATATCACCATTTTTTAAACCACATCTGCATCTTTGTGCCTTTCTTCTGCATAAAACACATGGGGGAGCAGCAGCAGACAGGACCCATACCAGTGGCACTCAGGGGTTACTGCTGGCTGTGTGCTCAGGTATCACTTCAGCAGGCATGGCAGACCATATGGGTGCTGTCAATCAAACCAGGTCCATCACATGCAAGAAATAAGCATCCTACCTGCTATACTATCTCTCCAGTCTCTTAACTCGTCATTCAATTTTTCATTATTGAAGCTTTCCTACCTTCAAATAGCTTTGTTGCCAAAATTCAATTTAAAAAAGTCTTCAACTTTTTTGTTCAAAGGTGCTGTTTAGAATAACTTTAATTATTTTTTTATTATTTATTTCTGGTCACGGGGGTGGGGGGAAGTGCTCTGGGTTGACAGCTGGATGATCACTCCAGGAGTTAACCTAGATTAACTTTTAAATAATGTAAGTTTAATTATGAAGTTGATCTCTCAGATGCAATCTGCATGAAACAAGTATCCGGCAACTTTAACACACATAATTTACATGAAATGAAAATCTGGCAACTAAAGTCAACACACACATCCCACAAAAACCACAATTGCTATTTCAACTACAAATATTCTTTTTTAAAGAATAAATATTGCTTACCTGCTCCCTACTGAATCTTGAGAGATCTTAAAGTTTGGAATAATAGAAGAAACACCATATTCATCTTGATACTTCTTACAAGATTTGTAATGATGTCTCATGCGATAGAATTTAATCTGCAAATTATTAAAATGCAATGACTTTTAAAACTTCTAAAATTTGCTATATTGTCAATAAGATATTAAATAGATAACTAAGAACTATTTAAAATTTTTAAGAGTAAATAATTTCATTTTTAAATAAAAACTACAAACCGGTAATAAATTTCTATCCATTAATGTAGAGACAATAGAGAAAAGTCCACTTGTCCACAAACTGTAAAAACTGTTAAATAATTTTAAACTTGAAACAATACTACTGACAGAAGAAAATAAAACCAAGAGACTGTTTTATGGTCTTGAGAATTTTTTTTTTTGGTGGTACCAGGAACAAATGCAATGCAGCTAGTCTACCACTGCGCCACATCATCCAGCCCTTGTAGATTTTTTTCTTTAACCAATGCAGAATTAAAAAGAGTTAGAGTTAGAAAAACCTTTTAAAAGGTTCCCAGATTAATACATTTTCCCCTTTCTCACTGAATCTATATTAGAGATTACTTTGAGAAAAATACCATGAGAAAAGTTCAGATCTCTTGTTATCTTTTAGTTTCTGTCTTATAATTTAGTTAGATCTATAGCCAGTTTTATGCTTTTTTGTGGTGTTGGGAACAGAACTTAAGGCCTCACAAATGCAAGGCACACACTCACAATGGACCTTTGACCTTTTTCTCCCCTTTCTTAAACCAATTCTGAAACAAAATAATAATTCTCTTCAAATTAACAGCAAGAAAATGCAAGGAATTTCAGATTCCCCTGAAACTTGACTTTCATAAAAGAGCTATGTCACATTTACTCTACCTGTTTTGCACAGCATCTGCAGCTACCAGAAAACTTCCTCATGATATTTTCAAGGTCTAGGGCCCGTTCAGGACATGCTCTCTCTCTTCTAGTCACATTTCCACGACAGAGGGGACAATGTATTCCGCTCTCTCTCATTGCAGTCAGGAAACATTTTCTACAAAAACTAAACCAAATATTTGTGACATGTTAACTAGAAGTACTAGTTTACAACAAAGAAAAAAGTACTCAACTTCTATGATTAAACATAACTGGTTATGGTCATATATTCAGGCTAATTAGGCTGTCCTTTAAAACATAAATCTCAAGTTCAAGAAATAAATATTTTTCTGAGTATTAAACTAAATGTACTAGATCAGTACACAAAAAACTATATACTGAAGTCTGTTTTACAACTGGGGGTTGGCGGACTGGGACCCAGTAGTGCTCAGGGGCTGCCAGAAATTAAACTGTGGTCTGCTGCTGCGTGCATGCAAGCACCTTAATCCCATACTGTAGTTGCAGCCTGTTTTACAATTTTTTAAATAATACAGGAGCCTGGGCTGACAACAGTGCAGCAGACAGGGCGTTTGCCTTGCACGCAGCCAGCCCAGGTTCAATCCTCAGCATCCCATATGATCTCCTGAGCTTGCCAGGAGTTGATTTCTGAGTGCAGAGCCAGGAGTAACCCCTGAGCACTACCAGGTGTGGCCCCAAAGCAAACAAATATACAGGATCCAGAGTGATGCAGGGTACTTGCCTTGCAAAGCCTGGGTTCAATCCCTAACACCTCGTTAGGTTCCTGAACCCACCAGGAGTGATCCCTGAGCGCAAAGCCAGGAGCAAGCCCCGAGCACCACTGGGTGTGACCATCACTCCCCCTCAAAATATATTAACTTAAAATAATATAAAAATTGGAACTGCAAATAGGTGGATAGGTTAGGTTCTATTTGCCTGCGGGAGGCCTGGCTTTGATCCCTGGCCCACGTTATACAGTCCCCTTAGAACTACATAAAGTTCTAAGGGAGCCAGGGGATAGCCACCAGCACCACTGGATTTGAACAAAGAACAAAATGAATGTTATTATAAAACATCAGAGGAAGCACAGTACAAAGGAAAAAAACGATCATAATAACTTATTACTTTGTATCCTATTATTTAGTAGCTCTGTAATACTTTTGTTTTCCTTGGAGAGGGGCAAGGGCATGCAGTGCTTGCTGGGGGCTGAACCTGCCCCTCCAGAGCCCCCACCAGCCCACACCCTGGGCATGCTGGCATGACATCCAGTCCTTTGAGCTATCTCCCTGGTGGCGCTGGCTGTGTAATCTCAGTCAACATATTTAACATTTCCCAACAGACATTGGCTTTGTCTCAAATTGATATAACGATGTTCCATAAGACATGAACAGGTTTACAGGGCCAGAGCCATAGTTCAGCTGGTAGGAAAGCCTTTACACGAGGCTCTCTGATCCCTGGCACTTCATATAGTCCCCCAAGCCCAGCAAGAGTGATCTGATCTCTGAGCAGAGCCAGAAGTAAGCCCTAAGCACGGCCAGGTGCAAGCCAAAAACAAAAAATAGATATGAACAGGTCTACAATAGAGGAGCATGCAAACTGATTTGGGAAATTCCAGGACGAACAAAGCTAGGAAGATTTTCCTGCCAAGAAAAATATAAGGGTGCTCAAACATATGTGGTTAAGCTTCCCACAATAATGTATTATGAAACATAATTTGAGAAATGTCTATGAATTTTCCTTCAAGCTCTCAACATCTGTAACATCAAAAGCAACTCCCTCCCCTTGGTTTAAAGCCACACTCAGCTGTGCTCAGGGCTTACTGGGGTTGGGAGACAATACACAGTGCCAGGAACTGAACCCAGGTCAGCAGTGGACAATGCAAGAACCTTACCCCATACAATCCCCAACCCTGTAACTAACATTTTTATTGGAAATAAATTCACTACATCTTTCTTTCCTCCTAATCCAAACAATAACTTTCCTTCTAGAAAAAACATATAAGCCTTGCTTTTCGAGCTGGTGAATCTTGCTTGTCGGTTTCTTTGTTTGCATTTTGTTTCCACTCTAGAGAAGACTGTTCCCCCTTGAACAGACAGTTCTCCCTTTCTCTCCCCTCTTATCTTTTTAAGTTTCAATAAAAAACTATTTTTTTTAAACACACGTGTGCGCACACACACACACAACCAGATAAATAAGTGGTCTATATCTAGGATCTTTAAAGTATTTATCCCAAATCCCTATAAACTTACGCATCAATCATTTCAGCGATTAGGCTGAGTTGTATTATTTTTTTTTTAGGCTGAGTTGTATTATAAAGCAGTTTAGTAACATCATAGAATCTGGTACTCCTATCTATCAATCAAGCACAAAAAACACTTTTGGGGCTGGAGTGATAGGGCATTTGCCTTGCACTGGCTGACCCAGGTTTGATCTCGGGCATTCTGCTAGGAGTAATTTCTGAGTGCAGAGCCAGGAGTTGCCCGAGTATCGCCGGCTGTGATCCAAAAAGGAAAAAAAAACCCACAACCAAATCACTTTAACTTTTAAAATCAATTTCAAAAAAGATCAGCTTTCTCATTCATAAAATAAAAAGTATAGTTAATAGAAATGTTTGCTGATATAGTAATACAGTATAATACTGTGGTATTTGTGACATAAAGGGAAATGCTCCATAAATACAAGTATCACTAGAACAGCATTAGAAGTAATTACCAATAGACCATTAATTTAACACTAAAAATTCATCACAGAGAACTGAACCTACAGAAGGCAGGGCGCCTGCCTTGTATACGGTCAACCCGGGTTCAATCCCCAGAACCACATATGATCCCCAGGCCCCAGTAGGAGTAAGCCCTGAACACTGCCGGGTGTGACCCCAAAACAAAACAAACCAAAACTACTCTCTATAAACAGGGATCCAAAAAAGTAAATAAGATAGATGCCTTTTTATCTAAAAACTAATTTAAAAAAATGAACTACTAAACCCCTAAAGTATCTTAGCATTTTTAGTCTTAAAATCTAGTGTTACCTCAATCAAAAATAGTGGAATTCTAGATTTTCTAAAATTTCTAATAAATAACAAATAAATAGATTACACTCACCTGCTTAAGGAGAAAATAAAATAAGCTTAGAATTTTTATTTATATTTTGGGGTTTTATTTATATTTATGGCTAAACTGGCAGTGCTTAGAGGCTCTGACCCGCTTGGGATAGCCAGTGCTCAAAGAACACAGAAACCAAGGCTCAAGCAGGCAGAACTTCACCCCTATAAGCTATTTACCTGGCATAAAAAAAAAAAAAAAAAAAAAAAAAAAAAAAAAACAGGGAATGAGATATGGCTCATAGGGAGAGAGCATGCATCTGGCATGTATAACGCCCAGAGGTGCATCTCCAGCATCACAGTTCTCCAGCACCACTGGTTATGGTCCTGAGAGGCAGCAGCATGGTCCAAGCAGTGAACCACACAATCAAGTCCCCCACTGCCTGGCCATAAAAGCCGAGCTGAGTATTGATGAATGTGCCCCCCGACCTCACCCCATACATACATACATAAGTCTTACAGAAAAATTTTTTTGATTATTACTTATAGAATAAGATTGACAGGTCATTTTTTCTTAACTTTTTTAGTGAAATAGGTACTGACCAAGAATCTGCTAAACGTGAGAGGAGATGGGAGCCAGAGTGATAGTACAGCAGGCAGGGAGCTTGTCTTATATACACAGCCGACCCAGGCCCAACCCCCACCAACCATCCCTATAGGGTCAGAGTGATTCCGGAGTTCAGAGTCAGTAACCTCCGACCACCACCAGGTGTGGCCCAAAAATAACAAAAAGAAGAAAAAAGAGAAGAGGAAAAAAAGGGTAAGTAAGTATGTGCTCAAGAGAGAACTCAGGCTTCTCTAGAGTGGGAATAAGCAAGCAAAGAAACCAAGACGAGCAAGAGCTCAAAAGGTTGAGATACCGGCTCAAGGGAAAACAAGGACTTAAAAGAGCCCTAGCAGGTCGTTTTAACCAAAATAACAATGATGATGATGATGATGATGATGATGATGATGATGATGATGATGATGACTATAACCAAGTTGAAAACTACTGGAAAACTGAATAAAAAGTGTCCATGTTAATTAAGCTTAAGAATACTGAGTAACGAGTTTGACAAAGCAAAGATAGGTCCATGTTGAGACTAGAGAGATAGTATAGTGGGCAGGGTACTTGCCTCGCACGCGGCTGACTCAAGTTCAGCCCCCCGCACCCCATATGGTCCCCTGAGCCCCATCAGGAGTAATTCCTGACTGCAGAGCCAGGAGTTACCCCTGAGCATCACTGGGTTGTATCCCAAAAATAAGAGAAGCAAGTTACACCCCACCCCTCAAAAAGCAAAGTAAGTAGAAGTTCAAAGTATCTTAATGAAAGAGTTCCAGTAGACCATACGGACTGAAGAAAAAAAAGTATGAGGGAGGGAAATAAGGAAAGGATGAAACCTAGGCTGCACGTAGCCTAACCTAGTTTAATGCCAGACACTAGATATGGTCCCTTCAGTACCACCAGGAGTGATCTCTGGGCACAGAGCCAGAGGAAGCCCTGAGCAATGCTGGGTGTGGCCCAAAAATAAAAACAAACAGAAGAATGAATATAGCTCAGAAGATGGAAACTACGCTATGGAAAAGCTAGTATCACCTGACACAATACTGCCTAAGCAAACACACAAAAATGAGCAAACTGCATTTTTATTTTTATAAAGATAACCACATACATAGTCATACACATATAGTTAAAAATCAGAATAGAGGGGCTGGAGCAATAGCACAGCGGGAAGGGCGTTTGCCTTACACGCGGCTGACCCGGGTTCGATTCCCAACATCCCATATGGTCCCCTGAGCACTGCCAGGAGTAATTCCTGAGTGTAGAGCCAGGAGTAACTCCTAAGTATCACCGGGTGTGACCCCCCCCCCCAAAAAAAAAAAAGAGAGAGAGAGAATACCTACATCTAACAGGTTTGATACACTCCTTGAAAAAGAGTATTAATAATTTCTGAAATTCAAGTACCTAATATGTGCGTGCCAAATATTCTAATGGTTTGGGAAAAACAGCTGGGCACTTAAGACATAGAAAACTTTTTTATGCACACTGAATACTTTGAAAAAATAAAGTAGAAATAAAAGCAAGGGCAATTATACATTGCAACTTTATAACTATTTAAATTAACCAAATAATTTTAATTTAACTGAAGGACAAAAAAAGATATTGTACTTTTTTTTTTTTTTTTTGCTTGCTTTTTGGGTCCCACCCAGCGATGCTCAGGGGTTACTCCTGGCTTTGCACTCAGGAATTACTCCTGGTGGTGCTTGGGGGACCATATGGGATGCCGGGGATCGAACCCGGGTCGGCCGCGTGCAAGGCAAACGCCCTACCCGCTGTGCTATCGCTCCGGCCCCCAAAAAGATATTGTACTTTAAAGAACGAATCACTGTCACTGTCATCCCGTTGCTCATCGATTTGTTCGAGCGGGCACCAGTAACGTCTCTCATTGAGAGACTTATTGTTACTGTTTTTGGCATATCCAGTACGCACGGGTAGCTTGCCAGGCTCTGCCGCGTGGACTAGATACTCTCAGTAGCTTGCCGGGCTCTCCGAGAGGGGCAGAGGAATCGAACTCGGGTCGGCCGCGTGAAAGGCAAACGCCCAACTGCTGTGCTATCGCTCCAGCCCTTAAAGAAGAATGCCAGAGAAAAAAAGTGATAGCAAATTTTATTAACAGTTCTAATCCAAAAGAGAAGGTTCACTAATGCTAAGCACATCTTTGCCTGAGGGAATCCAAGGTTAGGTCTCACTGCCCGCAGGGAGCACCTGCTGAGAACTGAGCCAGAACCACTGGCTTCCCCCAGTCACTGCTAGGTGTTTCCCAAAACTAAAATAAAATAGAATAAAAAAGAGCAGGGCTCGGAGATAATATAAAGAAAGGTTTAGACATTTGCCTTGATGCCACTGAGGCTAAGACGTTTCGAACCCCAGCACCACCTGTGGCCCAGCACTGCCAGCGTGGACTCTTAGAGAGCCAGGAGAGTGTCTCAGAAGTCAGATGTGACCCTAAACCCCCTTAAATAGTCCTTAACAGAAAATATACGGGGAAAATTATTTGGGCGGTAGGGGGGAGAGGGAGGTCACGTGACAGCAGTCAGGGGACCACACCCAGTGCCACTCGGGGTTTACTCCTGGCCCGAAGCTCAGGGATCATTCCTGGCTTGGGGATCCGTATGTGGGGTGCTGGGGAGGGGACCCAGATGGGCCCCATGTAAGACAAGCACTCTACTCACCGTACTAGCGCTACAGCACCTATATGTCGCTTTTTTTTCAAAGACCAAGTCTAGGGGAGAAAAAGAGGGTCAGGATGTACACTCAAATGTATACATCCCAAATGTATACATTCTGTATTGGTTACAGAAGCAGTCATGTTTAAAAGCTTTTAGGGCCAGGAAGATAGCTCCAAGGTTGGAGCCCATGACTTGCATTTGCAGACTCGGAGCTCAATCCCCCTCCACATGGTCCCAGAGCCCCGCCAGGCTTCACCCTCTCCCACACACACCTCCCGTCCCACCCCGCACCACCAGGAGACTTTCCTCCTCAACGCTTCAATTTAACCCGCAAACCACACAATTTTATTACAATAATTACTTTAGTCTTTATTCTTATATTCCCTGGGCAAAATACTGAGAAAACATAGTAAAATATTCACATTTTCAGTAAGGATAGTGTGCTGCTATTTGTGTTTAAAAGAGGGGGAGAACCCAGCAATATCACTTCTGGGAATATATCCCAGAAATGCAAAAAAGATAGTCAAAATGACATCTGCATTTGTATGTTCATTGCAGCACTGTTTATAGTAGCCAGAATCTGGAAAAAACCCAAGTGCCTGAGAACAGATGACTGGTTAAAGAAACTTTGGCACATCTACACAATGGAATACTATGCAGCTGTTAGAAAAGATGGAGTCATGAAATTTGCGTGTAAGTGGATCAACATGGAAAGTATCATGTGAAATAAGTAAGAAAGAGAGGGACAGGGGCTGGAGTGATAGCACAGTGGGTAGAGCGTTTGCCTTGCACGCAATTCCCAGCATTCCATATGGTCTCCCGAGCACTGCCAGGAGTAATTCCTGAGTACATGAACCAGAAATAACCCGTGTATTGCCGGGTGTGACCCAAAAAGCTTAACCAAAAAAAAAAAAAAGAGAGAGAGAGAAAGGGACAGTCATAGAAAGATTGCACTCATTTGTGGAATATAAAGTAACAGAATGGGAGACTAACACCCAAGAATAGTAGAGATACTGGCACACTGAGAAAGGGGAAGAAAGACAAGTAGTGCTTAATATGAATTTTAAAATACTTTGACCTCTAAAACCCTCTGGAAGTGTTAGAGAACCTTGAGAACACTTTTTAAATATACTGCTCAAGGCCTCAATCTGTTATTAATATTATGAGCAGACGGGATGGAGAGATAGTACAAGGGTTAAGTTTCTGTACAAGGGTTAAGTCCCTTGCCTTGCATGAGACTGACCCCATTTCAATACCCATCACCCCAATATCCCCTGAAAACCAAAGAAGTAACCTCCTTCCCCAGCACAGAACTGGAAGTAGTCAGTTCAGGGTGTGTCATCCCCCAAGAAATTAAAATGCCACAAGTGTGTGTGGGGTAGAGGGAATTAAGATAGAGAAGGGACCAGTATGTTAATAATAGTTGGAAATGATAACTTTGGACAGGAACTGAGTGTTGAAAATAGGTAAAGGATAACTTTTCAGGATCTGTATTGCAAACTTTAATACCCAAAAGGAGAGAGAGAGAGAGCAAGAGAGTGAGAAAGAGAGCGCAAGAGAAAGAGTGAGAGAGCAAGAGAGAGAGAGAGAGAGAGAGAGAGAGAGAGAGAGAGAGAGGGAGGGAGGGAGGGAGGGAGGGAAGAAGGAGGGAGGAGGGAGGGAGAAGGAGAGTGCCTGCTATAGAGGCAAGGTGGGGGTGGGAATTGGCAGGGGTGACATTGGTGGTGGGGAATGTACAGTGATGAAGGGATGGATGTTGGAACATTATATGACTGAAACCCAACTTTGTAATGAACAACTGTGTACCACTGTGATTCAACTAAAAATAATTAAAGAGAAAAAATTTAAAAAAAAAAGAATAGTAGAGATAACAGAATGGGAGACTAACACCCAAGAATAGTAGAGATAAGGACCAGGAGGATTGTTCCACGGCTTGGAAGCTGGCCTCACATGCTGGGGGAAAAGGCAGCTCAGATAGAGAAGGGACCACCAAGCACTCGGGATTGGAGATGCGAGCTCTAAGCAGACTATAGACCGAACACGATGGCCACTCCAGTACCTATATTGCAAACCACAACACCCAAAAGGAGTGAGAGCAAAAGGGAATGCCCTGCCGCAGAGGCGGGGTGGGGTGGGAGGATGGGGAGGGAGTGGGGGGAGGGATGCCTGGGACCACTGGTGGTGGAGAATGGGCACTGGTGGAGGGATGGGTACTCAATCATTGTATGACTGAAATGTAAGCACAAAAGTTTGTAAGTTTGTAACTGTACCTCATGATGATTCATTTAAAAAAATTTTTTTTGCTTTAAAAAAAGCTGTTTCAGGTTAAATAAATAAATAAATGAATAAATGAATAAATAAATAAGGAGGGCCTTGGATGTGGATCAATTGATAGCACTTGCCTTACACAGATGGGTTCAAGCTACAGTGCCAAAAAAAAAAAAAAAAAAAAAGAGCCCCAAAATAGGTAATTTTGGGGCTAGAGTGATAGCACAGCAGGTACGGCGTTTGCCTTGCACTCGGCCAAACTGAGTTCGATTCCCAGCATCCCATATGGTCCCCTGAGCACCGCCAGAGGTGATTCCTGAGTGCAAAGCCAGGAGTAACCCCTGTGCACTGCCAGGTGTGACCCAAAAAGCAA
This sequence comes from Sorex araneus, assembly GCF_027595985.1. Classification (NCBI taxonomy): domain Eukaryota; kingdom Metazoa; phylum Chordata; class Mammalia; order Eulipotyphla; family Soricidae; genus Sorex; species Sorex araneus. The sequence goes on along the minus strand of NC_073303.1, from coordinate 342,676,316 downwards.
AAAAAAAAAAAAAAAAAAAAAAAAGGTAATTTCAAAACATGATGCAGAAAGAAAATATTTATCTCCTATACATCAACATAAAATGTCTGAAAGAATACCAATACCACAAAAGGGATAGAGAGAATACAGGGCTAAAGCACTTGAGCTGATTGCCACTGAGCCGGGATGCTTTCCTTGGAGCACCACCAAGGAATGACCGGTTAGGAGTAGCCCTAACCACTACCACATGCGGCCCAAAATAAAAATAAATCAGTATCAAAGAAATCAATAGTCATACATAGAAGGAAATTTTGGGAAAGATAAATTACAAAAGAACAAGGAATCTTTTTACTCCATGTTTACACTTCTGAGATTTTGAATCACTGTATCACACTGTCATCCCGTTGCTCATCGATTTGCTCAAGCGGGCACCAGTAATGTCTCCATTGCAAGACTTGTTACTGTTTTTGGCATATCCAATACGCCACGGGTAGCTTTGCCAGGCTCTGCCATGCGGGGAAGATACCCTCAGTATCTTGCCAGGTTCTCCGAGAGGGGCAGAGGAACAGCACCCTGGTCGGCCTACCCGCTGTGCTATCGATCCAGCCCCATATGAATGTACTACTATTAATATATTAAATATATAAGTACATATTTTTAAATAAAATAGGGCTAGAAAGATAGCTCACCAAGTGGAGGAAAAACTTTGCATGCAGGAGCCTGGGTACTACATTGTCCCCTGAGCACTGCCAGGAGTGAACCCCAAACAGAGTCAGAACATCTATATGGAGCCCCACAACAATCCAAAATAAACATTTCTGGGGCAGTGGGGATTAAAGCCATGCCCAGCAGTACGTGGGGGTTTCTCCTCGCAGTGTGCAGAGGATCATATGCAAGTGAGAGGGGGTTGAACTTCAGTCAGTTGTGTGGAAGGGAAGCATATTACCTGCTTCTTTCTTTCTCTCTCTCTCTCTCTCTCTCTCTCTCTCTCTCTCTCTCTCCCCCTCTCTCTCTCTCTCCCTCTCCCTCTCTCTCTCTCCCCTCTCTCTCTCTCTCTCTCTCTCTCTCTCTCTCTCTCTCTCTCTCCCTCTCCCTCTCTCTCTCTCCCCTCTCTCCCTCTCTCTCTCTCCCTCTCCCTCTCTCTCCCTCTCCCTCTCTCTCTCTCTCTCTCTCTCTCTCTCTCTCTCTCTCTCCCTCTCTCTCTCTCTCTCTCTCTCTCTCCCTCTCCCTCTCCCTCTCCCTCTCTCTCCCTCTCCTCTCTCTCTCTCTCTCTCTCTCTCTCTCTCTCTCTCTCTCTCTCCTTCCCTCCCTCCCTCCCTCCCTCCCCCCCCTCTCTGTAACATCCAGGAGCATATTACCTGCTAGATCTCCATCCTCCTCCCCCTCCCCTTTCCCCTCCCCGTCTCTCTCACGCTCTCTCTCTGGGTAACACCCAGGAGCACTCAGTGCTTGCTCCTGGCTCTGTGCTCAGAGATCACTCCTGGCGGTATAGAGAGGGACCACTATCAGGTGCCAGGGAGTAAACCCAAGTCAACTGCATTCAAGGCAAACGCCTTACCACTGTACTAGGTCACTAAATTTTTTTTAAGCAGATTAATTTTGACAGGGGGGGTGGAGAGGGTTTTTTTTTTTTCCAGAAGAAACACATCTGACAGTACTTGGGGTACAAACTGAAGGGTTCAGCCCATTGAGCCATCTAATATCTAAACTAGTTTTGCTTACAGGCTAAAGAAAATATAGAAAAGAGAGAAAAGGGAACTTCCCCACGGAGTTCAAGGAATTACATACACCAAATAGGGATGCAGACTTCAGAATGGAACGCCTACATTATTAATAATTCTAAGTTAAATTAACTCCAGGTGATAGAAATATGAAAATCAATTTCTTTATACTCTTCTGTATTAAATTACCTAGGGGAGAGGAAAACCAGAATCTTCTTAAAGAAAGAAAGATACGGTAGCTGAAGCAACAGAACAGTGAGCTAGACGTTTGCTCTGCACACAGCCAACCCAGGTTTGATCCCTGGCACCCCATATGGCCTGTGATCCCTACCAGGAGTGATCCCTGAGCAGAACAGGAGTTAAGCCCTGAGCACTGCCAGGTGTGATCCAAAAGCAAACAACAAGTGATCTATGGTGCTGGGAGGTAACTCAACAAGCTAGTGCATGCAGCAGATCCAAGTTCAATTCCTGACACAACAAGCCCACAGCACTGCTCTGAGCACTGAGGGGGAGTAACCTGATCACCACTATGTAAAACCCCCAAAAGTTAGTAGATGTATCTACGCTAACAAACCAGAATAGGACACCTTGCTGAATGAAAAAGTAAGTCATGTAATGTTCACTAAATCCCATTTATATTTTCTTTTTTCCAGTACCCACAATTAATCCCAAAACCTCACAAAGGGCAGTCATGTGCTCTATCCCTAAGTAACAGCAGTCCTGAAAATACATGCTATGTTTTTAAATGCATCAGGAGGGCTGGAAGAAAATATGCCAATCTCTTGGGGCCAGGGAGGTAACTCACAAAGACTGAGCACACGTGCTCTTCATACTCAAGTGCCACAGGGTATGACCCCAACAGTCCCCAAGATGGTAGTCCTCTACCACCACTACAGCCATACACACAGTCACTATCATTTTTTTAAGTGCCATTTTATAAATAACCATCAAGAGAATTTCAATGAAATCTTAAAACTTAAAAAAAAAAAGAGCATTCATTTAATAAATCAGCCAGAACCCCTTACGGCCTTTCAAAATTTTAACAAGCAGCTGGGAGATTACTCAAGGATTTGGAGTGCAAGCTTCAACTGGTGCACCTTAGGTGGGATCCCTGATGACACATGGTCCCCAAGCACCACAGAGAGTATTCCGTGAGCAGAGATCCAGAAGTAGAGACCCACCTCCAACACTACTGGGTGCAATACAAACCCAAAAATAAAATAAAAACAAAACTTATAGGAAAGAAGAAAATTTTAAAATACTGAGAACACAATTGCTCAAAAAGCAAAATACCAATCAAGGTCCTAAGAAATATAAACTGAGGTTTGAAAGACGGCTAAAGATTTAAAAACAGGTTATGCATACAGGTGTCGTCGGTTCAGTCTCCCACACCAAATGAACAATATTGGGAGTGACCCCCAAGCAGAGAGCCAGGAGAGGCCTTAAGTACTGCCAGGAATGGCCTTAAACCAAAAAAAAAAAAAAAAAAAAAAACTGAAAAGGCTAGACTGGGAATGCAGCTCAGTGGTAAAGCACTTGCCTTGCATTGTGAGGCCCTGGGTTGGATCACAAGCACAGAAACAAAACTTAAAAATTAAACTGAAAATGCAAGGGCCAGAGAGATAGTTCAGTAGGCAGGGTGCTTGCCTTGCACACAGCCAACTGGGGTTCAATGCCTGGCATCCCATAGGGTACCCCATAGTGTAGCTCAAAAAACAGTAAATCTGAAAAACCAAATTAGTAAAAAACTATAAATCTGGTTATCACAGTAGCTAAAAAAATAAAAAATAATGAAGCTATGAGTAAGAAGTAAAAACTATTAGCGCATTTTTAAATGCTTCCATAATGAGGCTGGAGCGATAGCATAGCAGGTAGGGCGTTTGCCTTGCACGCGGCCGACCTGGGTTCAATTCCCAGCATCCCATATGGTCCCTTGAGCACCGCCAGGAGTAATTCCAAGTGCAGAGCCAGGAGTGACCCCTATGCATCGCCAGGTGTGACCCAGAAAGGAAAAAAAATATTAAAAAAATAAATTAAAAAAATAAATGCTGGGGGGGTGGGGTGAAAAAATAAATAAATGCTTCCATAAAGATGTGTCTAAACATGTTAGATTTCCTTCCTTCCTTCCTTCCTTCCGCCCTCCCTCCTTACCTCCTCCCCTCCTCCCTTCCTCCAGGCCTCTCCCTCTCCCTCTCCCTTTCATCCCTCCCCCCTCTCCCTTCCATCCCTCTCTCCTGGTTCTGGGATCAGGATCACTTCTGGAGGGGCTCAGGAACCCATACTCAGTGCCAGGGACTGAACCCAGGCTGTATGCAAGCATACAGCTGTACTATCACTACGACCCCTAGATTTCCATCTTTAACTTTAGCAATGCATCAACTTTACATGTAATTTTCACTGTGATGGAAGTTTATTTCTAAGTTAATTACTTGACCACTCATAAAAAGAAGAAATGAGGTTTAATTCAGCCTCTGAAAATTAGAAGGAAACACCAAGAGATGAATATGCATGCAAGATAAACCAAAAGCTGGTACATTCTAAAACCCTAGTATCTTTTCTCACCACTCCCACTATTATCAGTGTGGCTCAGTCCCACTTCTCTAAAAGAGCAATGTAGGTCTGTTTCACTAGTTCAAAACTACGAAAGAAGCTGCAATCTGCAAACTAAAATAAACTTTCTAAAATTGAAATTATGCCTCCCGCTTCCCAGTTCAAAACTACTGACGGTGCTCCTGGGCTTTCAGAAAAAAGCTTCAACTAGCTGTCTCACACAGCACAATTGCTGCCAATTATTCTGAAACTCCATCCCCACTACACGCATCCTTTCAGCACAACATTGTAATTCATGCAGTCACTCTATCCTGGGTAACTAATCCACCCTCACATCAGAACATGACTGTAAATCTACTCTCAGGATATTATTCCCTCAACAAATCTGAGCACCAAATTCTGCCCTGAATGAACTATTTCACCTAGGAAATGCCTCCTATGACCAAAGACTCACTCAGTGTTACATCTAGTGTTTTAATGGCTAAGGTGAGTTCTCAGTTTTCACATCAGTTTTCACATGGATTAATGATGGCAGAATCTTGAAGCACTGGTAAAGAATTGGTGTTCTCTGCAACTATAAAATAATGACTTTAGGGGCTGGAGTGATAGCACAGCAGGTAGGGCGTTTGCCTTGTAAGCGGCCGGCTCGTGTTCGATTCCCAGCATCCCATGTGGTCCCCTGAGCACCGCCAGTGGCAAGCCAGGAGTAAGCCCTAAGCATCGTCAGGTGTGACCCAAAAAGCAGAAAAAAGGAAAAAAAAATGACTTTAACATTACTTTAAACAAAGATGCCTCAATAAAAGAATTTTAATTTTTTTCTAGATATATCTTCTAAATCGATAATGAAGAAAGGATCATTTTATACCTGACAAAAGAAAAATTCAACTGCTTTTTGAACCAAATAAGGAAGATTAAACAGAAATTTTTATTTAGATGAAGTGATTCTAATGATAATGAAATCCCTGGGTAATTCTGCAGTCTTTGAAAGGACAATGAAAATTTAGGAGAATTCAATCAAGACCTTCTACAAAAAAAAAAAAAAAAAAAAACTTTTTCCCATTCTGTATTCTTTAGTTCAAGTTCAGCTCAGAACTTTAGAGCAACTGTGTATTGGAGAAAAGAAATCAACAACAAAATCCGTCCTTCAAATTTTTGGAAATTTGACATTTGGGTCACATTCCTCAGTGCTTTAAGGGACCACGTGGTGTCAGTCTTCTTGCTTTTAAAGCATGTGGTCTGCCCACTGCGCCATCTTCCAGACACCTTCTCAAAATAAATCTAATCTAATATAATCTTACTTTTTCCAAATCTAATCAGACTACACACAATTTGAAAGAGTTAATTTGAGAAAGGTCTCGCCTTTCACTGTTCCATTGCCTGAAGTCAATCAAAGGCTGATTTAAATTTTCCTGTAGGGAGGAGTTATAGACAGGACTAGACGGTCCCCAGAGCATAGTCAGAAGTAAATTCCTGAATGTAGAGCCAGAAGTAATCCCTGAGCAACACTGGGTGTGGCTTCAAACCCAAATACATTAAAGAATAAATCAAAATAAATTAATTAAATGACGATAAGAGGTTTAAAATGTATACTGGGCCATAAAACGCTCAGAATATTTTTCTAACAATCTACATTTGTTGCAGCAAACAAACTTTACACTGTCCTTCACTTCAATTAAAAACCAATTAACTGGGGGCTGGAGTGATAGCACAGAGGGTAGGGCGTTTGCCTAGCATGCAGCCGACCCAGGATTGATTCCCAGCATCCCATATGGTCCCCTGAGCACCGCCAGGAGTGATTCCTGAATGCAGAGCCAGGAGTAACCCCTGAGCATCCCCGGGTGTGACCCAAAAAGAAAAAAAAAAAAAAAACAGTAATTAAGTGGCGGGGCTGGAGCGATAGTACAGCAGGTAGGGCTATGCTATGCCTTCCGCACAGCCAACCCAGGTTCGATTCCAGGCACCCCATTATGTTCCCCTTAGGCCAGCCAGGAGGAATCCCTTGAGGGTGGAGCTAGGAATAAGCCCTGAGCACTGACTGGTGTGCCCCTCAAAAAAAAAAAAAAAAAAAAAGAGAGAGAGAGAGAGAGAGAGAAACAAGGCTTTAGTGGTGGAACCATAACTTCTATCATTAAAAGCCACAGAGTAGAAGAGTAGGCAGACAGTAAAGACTGGGATCTGAGTAAGAGTAGACCTGAACTGGACACCCAAAGTTCAAACCATTCTTTACAAATAGAACCTTCTCCCCCCACTGCCCAAAAAGTAGGAGAAAAATATACCCATGGGTATAGTGCCCTGCAGCTACAAAATTAACAATGTTCATGCTGTTGTAAACTAAGATACCAATTTTTTTAATGAGAAAAAGGGGGAAAACCCCAACTTGCTCCATCTGCCTTGAAGCACGCAGCACTTTTCTCAAGACTTCTAGGCCAACCCCTGCAGGAAAGGTTTTTGCAAATCCGGAACGCGGCCTGGGAGTTGTGATGTTTACTCACAAAGTTTGGGGGGGGGGGGGCGGGCACGGGCTGCAAGCAGGCGCGTCTGGGGCGCGCGACCCGTTCACACACCCGCTCCTCCCAGCTCCCCTCTCCGCAGCCGTCAATCATCCAGGGGCTTCCCCGGGACCGGCCCAACCCCCAGCGCGCAGCAGCGCGCCGCAGCCTAGCCCGGGTCTCCCCTCCCCGCGGCCGCCTCCCTCTCCCGCGCCCACCTGGCCACGCACCCGGCCGCGGGGCCGCAGAGTGAAACAAAGGGAATCTATCACCTCAGTGCCCGGAAATCCTGCCCGTTCCAACGGGGAGAAAAACGCCGATCATTCCATCCCAGAACCGCCTCCGAAACGCCACGAAACCCTGGCCGGGGCGTGCGGTGCAGCCGGGCGGAGCGAGCGGGCGGCCGCGAGCCCCGCGCGCCCGCAGGGGCGGCGAGGCGCTGGGGGGGTGGGGGGGAGGAGGAGGAGGGGGATCGCGAGAGCCCCGGGCCGCTCCGCCAGAGGGGCGCGCCGCCACAGCGACGGGGGACCCGGCACACTCGACACCGCAGCTTTCCCCCGGGTTGCTAGGAGACAAAAAGGCTCCACGTTCCCGGCCAACGCCGCCCGGGCCCGCAGCGGAAGGAAAGGGGTGTCCGCGGGCCCGGAGCTCCCAGCGGGGACCCCGGGGCGCCCCGCCCCAGGAAGCCGGAGACCCCGCGCCGAGGGGGCCCCTCCGCGCCCCGCGGGGCCCCCGGCCGCGGGTCCGGGGCCTAAAGCGCCCTCCCGGCTGGGCGCGCGGCGCGGAGGGCGCGTCTACTCACACGTGCTGACAGGCCGCGGTCCGCACGGGCGTCTTGAGCACCTCCTGGCACACGGGGCAGTAGAAATCATCCTCGGTGTACGGGGTGGCCGCGGAGAGCTCCTCGGCCATGACGGGGCGGCGGAGCGCGCAGCGATGGCGGCGGCGGCGGCGGCGGCGGCCGGAGCGGCGGCGGCAGCCCGGGCCCGGCTCCCTGTGCGAACCCGGAGGGGGAAGGGAGGCGCGTCAGGAAGCGGCTCGCGCCGCCGAGGGGGCGGGGCCCGGGCGGGGCGGGGCCGAGCGCCGGGACGCGGCGACCCCCGCGGGGCCGGGCCTCGGGGCGACGCCGGGCGGGGACGGGCCGGAGCGGGCGCCCCGGGGCCCGAGGGTGAGGGCAGCCGCCCCGCCGCGACCGCCCTCCGGCCCAGGCCCTCCCCTCACCTGGCGCCCCGCGCCCCCCTGGCCCGGCCCCTGCACGCGCGCCCCTGCACGCGCGCCCCCGCGCCGCCCCGCGCCGCCCCGCGCCGCCCCGCGCCGCCCCGCGCTCACGTTTAGCCCCAGAGCGGCGGCGCCGAGGCAGCGGCCGCCCCCGCGCGTGCTGGAACAGGGCTGGCCCTGCGCGGTGCTCGGGCTCCGGCGTCCGGCCGCAGCTGCCTGGGCGAGCCGAGGGCGGGCGGGGAGGGGCGTCCTAGGTACGCCGAGCTCATCGGCCCGCACCGGGGCCGAGCCCGAAGCTCACGGCGCGCCGCGATCCCACCGCCCCTGCCAGCTCTTCCTCGGCATTGCGCCGCCTGCAGCCGGCGCGGCGGGTCAGCGAAGCCCGGAGGATGCCGTGCGCGCGGCGGGGGCGGGGCGGGCCGGGGGCGGGGCTCCGAGGCCGTCTCCAAGGCAACCGGCGCGTGGCGCCGGCCGCTGGTTGTGACATCAACAGCTGGCTGCCCACCTGTCGCCCGCGGCCTGCCTGCTAACAGGAGCTCCTTTCTCCTGGCTCCTGTCAAACATAGGCGGGGAGGTTTTTTTAGGTATTAATTTTTTTTAAATCATTCCCTAATTTAAAGATGTAGTCCCTACTCAAGTAATATACGTTGTGAAATTTTCATCCTTGGAGGTCGAAAAGGGTGGGGTTTTTTTTTTAAGATTTTATGGAAAGAAAAAGATTTTATAAAAAAAAAAGTTTTTAAAGTTTCATGCTAGACTTGGTCTAGCAAGATGCTATAAAAGAAAAAAGTTTTAGGGGATGGAGAGATAGTACAGGTGGCAGGGCACTTACTTGTTTTGCACCCGCCCGACCTGAGTTCTATCATCGGCATCCCATATAATTCCCTGAACACTACCCAGAATAACCCCTGAGCAACTACAGGTGTGCCCCCACTACAAAAAAAAAAAAAGGAGGAGAAGGGTTTAACTTTTTCTTTCAACAAAGTGTAACTGACCAATCGTAGTCACATGCATACTTGGACCCGGTCCTGTTTGGTTTTTGATAGTAATAAAATTGAGAGAGAAGCGTGAATCTTTTTCTTTTGGCAATGCTGTAGGGTTACTCCAGGCACTGGACTCAGGACTTGGTCCTTGTGCTACTGCCGGGAAGGGAACACATCTTTGTGGGATGCCATGGATCGAACCTTGGTTGGCTGCATGAAAGGTAAGCACACCCTCCAGCTCCCGTACCTTCCTTGTACTATCACTCCAGTCCCAAACGCGTGGATCTAAGCGTTTGTACCAACATTATTCACTGCTTTTTCTTAAATGGACTAAATTTCCAAATACAACCACACAATTGATAAGTCTGTAAAATGGGATCACAACTCCATCTGTATTAGGAAAGTGGAATATCATAAAGCATCCTCATAGAGATAAAGCTTCGTTAGCATGCTTTGTTAAAACTGCCAGAGTATTAGGTGTTTCATTAGCAGTGGCTGTAATGAAGATAGGAAGTGCAATGACTGGATTTGTATGGACTTAGATAAAAACCTAAGAAAGAAATGGTCTTAATGTGTATCTTAACATGATGATTCCTAGAACAATACTGAATAGTGCGTCAGATGAACAGCTGATTCCTTGTCCCAAAATCCCAACAACATTTAATATTTTTTGTTCCCTTTCCTTCTTAGCCAGAACAGTGGAAGCAGAACAGGAAAGCTAATTTTAGCTTCAGTTTTCCTGGGCGGAGGGAGAGCACTGGATAGGAGGGGCAACTAATAGCTGCCAGGTGCTTTGCAAGTTTACTTATAAATGGTTCTTAGATTCTAAATTGTATCTTTTTAAAGATATATTTACTATGATTTCCCTCATTTACCACTTAACATTGTGCTTAATTTAGGAATGCCCTTATTAGGAATCCCTAATAAGAATGTGCTGTTTTGTGACTTTTTTTTCTTTTTCAGGTTTTGGGACATACATGGCTGTACTCAGGGCTTAAACCTGAGTTCCTTGGCACGAGCAAAGCAAATGCCTTGTCCCAGTGCTATCTATCCAGACCATTTTCACTTTAATTCTATTGAGACCACACCAGATAGTGCTGGGGGCTACCCCACAATGAAACATTGGGAACCCATGGTAATACAGTGCCAGTGGTGGGATTTTTGGCCTTGTGCATTGCCTTACCACTTGAGACATTGCCCTGGCTGTGGCTGTCACTCAGTTTGTTTCATCCTAACTTATGCCTTATCCCAAACATATTAGTATTACTAAGGAGTCATTTGGCTTGATGCAAGCATATAGTTAGCAATATATGGTACTTCACCAAAAACTTTAAGTAAAATGAAAAATAGCGTTCTAAGAAAATGTTGTTACCCTCTGAGAGTTACACCTAGAAAAATGAATCATAATTGTCAAAGAACACAATCATATCTCTGAATTTCATATTAAAAATTACTTGATAGTTGCATAACCATGTCAGATTTACTCAGAATACTTTCTGGTATATAATAAAATATCCTCACCCTCTGGATAGTATCTGAGATACCCTGTTAGACTAATTTGACAAAGTTAACCTATAAACACTCCTCTGCTCTCCTCAAAATGACATCTAACAAGATAGAAGAGCAGACAGGGAGTTGATGTCAGGACCTAAGGCCTGAGAAGGGAATCTGGTCCTAAGAACTGAAAGGCCTTAAGCTTTTTGCTGAAAGTTTCTGCAGTGAGGCTGTACTCTGAGATGCATTGAATCTGAATATTAGCTTTTGCAAGTATCTGCATGTGAAGCCTGCTCAGTGTCACCAGCACTGTGAGGCCTTTAAATTGCTCCCATAAGGAGGGCCACTCAATACACACTCTCGGCACAGCTACTTGCCCATAGCATCCCTTGAGAGCACTCTACTGCACTCTGAGAGGGAGACTCATTCTGCCTAAAAATTATGTCATTGAATTTACTCGAAGGGCGGCTTCCTGGACGGGTGGTGAGCAATGTCAAGAACCCAGGCCGGGGCTGGAGCAATAGCACAGTGGGTAGGGCGTTTGCCTTGCACCCGGCCAACCCAGGTTCGATTCCCAGCATCCCATATGGTTCACTGAGCACTGCCAGGAGTAATTCCTGAGTGCAGAGCCAGGAGTAACCTCTGAGCATGGCCGGGTGTAACCCAAAAAGCAAAAAAAAAAAGAAGAAGAAGAAGAATCCCAGGCCTTCCAGCTCCCCAGCTATCTCAGTGTTCCCTTCAACCTGTCTATCACACCTTGGCCTTCTCTGTCTCTTTTCTAACCACTTAATCCCTTGGGTTGGAAATAAGAGACCTTTCTCATAGTTACTTACTGATGATTGGGATCTCCGGAGTGCAAAACCCTCCTCTAAGCCAGGTAACAAGCATCCTAGATGGGAAGATAATTTAATTTCGAAAGTTCTCTTCCTTGACAAAACCTAGCTTTGTCTGATTGCAGAGCCTCCAACACCTGTTTTGTTGGTGAGCGCAGTCTTGGATAAGTGAACTGCTCAAAGTGGGTGCTGGACTGGGAGGGAAGCTCATGTCTCACTCCTTACCCTCTGCTAACTTTTCTAATACCATCTGCAGTGTTGATATTCAACTGGCTTGCGGCAATAGAGGCTCCACTCATTTTTTTCAACACCGTCAATTCTTTTTGATAGGTCAGATTTTATTTCATAATGTCACTATCACTGTCACTGTCATCCCGTTGCTCATTGATTTTGCTCAAGCGGGCACCTGTAACGTCTTCATTGTGAGACTTGTTGTTACTGTTTTTGGCATATTGAATACGCCACTGGTAGCTTGCCAGGCTCTACCGTGTGGGCAAGATACTCTTGGTAGCTTTCCAGGCTCTCTGAGAGGGACAGAGGAATCTAACCCAGGTCAGCCACATGTAAGGCAAACGCCCTACCCGCTGGGCTATCACTCCAGCCATTTCATAATGTAATTGTGAATAATAAACTGCAAAACTACAAGATGCCCTGATTTCAGGGAAACGACTTTGACCAACTTCCCTCGATGTGAGGAGGGTTGTAATTCTTTATTGTATAGTATCCTGGCTGTACTGGAACCCTAACATCATTTCTATTCTTGGTGCCATGATGTAAATCCAATGTCATTTCTGTACCTGATGCCAATAACTGTGCTATCTCATGCTAGATAAAAAGTCACATCTCCGCAGAGGCTCCATATAAGTATTCTTGTAACCCCTGACCCATGGCCAATAGGTTCAGGTACTTTGCTTAACTATGGTCTCTGTTCTGGCCAGCCAGTGTAAATAAAGGCCTTGTTTTTCCAACACATCTCTGTCTAGGTGTGTTTGGTTAAGTGAACTTTGGTTATAACAATAATTATGAAATAGAAAACTCAGCCGTATAATTTCAAGAGAGCCGAGTTCCTTAAAAAAAGAAAAAAAGAACAGAAATGCTTCAGGAGGTTGGGAGAGAACTCTACAGTCCAGTCTGTGTGCTTTGTATGTGAAGACGAAGGTCAGTCCAGGCCATCACAAGATTTCCTTGAACCAACCCGAGGGGAGCCCGGGAGCATTCCCCGGTATGCTGCCAAAACAAACAAAAGAATGCAGAAAATCACATTTACATTTTTAAATTTTGTTTTGTTTTGGCCCCCCCCCCCCAGGGATGCTCAGAAACTATTTTTAGCTTTGGGGACCATGTAGTTCTGGAGATTTCATTTGGGCCTCCTGCATGCAAAGCATGGGCTCAGCCCTTTATGCTGTTTCCACCCAGAAGAATATTCTTGTGTGTGTGTGTGTGTGTGTGTTTGTATGTAGTTTGGGGGGCCACACTCAGCAGTGCTCAGGGGCTATTCCTAGCTCTGTGCTCAGGTGCGACCCCTGGTACTTGTTCAGGGGCCCATATGTGGTGCCAAGGATTGAAACAGAGTGAGCACAAACAAAGTAAGTGATCCACTTGTTGTACTATTTCTTCAGCCCCCCAGAAGAACACTCCTGGCTCTGCACTCAGGGATCACTCCTGCTGGGCCCACACTCATTATTCTTCTTAGTAAAATTGATTTTGTCTTGGGTAATAACCGAAGGAGTACGTTGTCACACCTTGACATGTGTGTATGCCTTACTTCCTTTGCCAAGCAAAGTTCTAGTGCCATCATTCTATCAAACTGACACCCTCTACCCTTCCCGACACAGTTCTCCTCTTCCCCCTTCTTTTCCACCATATTCTTCTACAGCCCACAAGGTTTTGGTTAGTTTTTAAGCTCTTGACTTTTAAAGTTTTTGTTTTTGTTTTGGTTTGGGGCCACACCTGGGCCGTGCTCAGGGCTAACTCCTGGCTCTGCAATCAGGAATTACTCCTAGCGTTGGTTGGAGGACCAAGGGAATACTGGGGATTGAACCCAGATCAGCTGCATGCAAAGAAAGTGCTCTACCCACTGTGCTATTGCTTTGGCCCCATTTTTAAAATTTATTTTGTGTTTTATTCATTTGGGAAATGAATTCATTTGCCCAGATTTCCCATCTTCCAGTAGCTAGGTGGTCACACCCAGGGACTGCCCCTGGCGCCTTGTAATCCTGTCAACGGCCAGCATCCAGAGACTTAGAAGCAAGCTCCCGGAAGAGAGCTACTACGCCTCTAGAGTCTCTTGCCCATGCACCTGGCTGTCTTCCCCGGGGCCCTTTGGAGGGGATGGGCTCCAGCTTCCCTCCCCAACCCAAGCAGAGCTCCCAGCGGCTGAAGACCTCCGGAGCCTAGCCACAGCTATGCTCAAGGCCCCTCTCCACATGCTCAGACGAGCCTCACGCATGAAGGAACCTGCAGAGGAACCCAGGTGTGTAGGACGCAGGGCCGAGACCTCCAAGGCTGCTCAGATCGGGACTGGGCCTGCTCCGCCCAGATTTCCCATTTCCCGTAGCTAGGTGGTCACACCCAGGGACTGCCCCCAGCGCCATGTAATCCTGTCAATGGCCAACATCCAGAGACTTAAAAGCAAACTCCCAGAAGATATCTTAGAGCCTACTCTTCCCTCTGGGAGAACCTGGCAAACACTGGGAGTTTCCTACCCCCATGGGAGAGCCTCGCAAGGTCCCCATGGTGTATTAATATGCCAAGACCAGTAACAAGCTGGGTCTCATTCCCATGACCCTGTAAGAGCCTCCAGTATGGCATTGTTGGAAGGACCAGTAGAGAGAGGCTTCTAAAATCTCAGTGCTTGGACGAATGGAGATGTTACTGAGACCGCTCAAGGAATTCGACGATCAACCGCATGATGATGATGATGATGATGATGATTTATTCATTTATTTTCGGGGGCTTGGAAGACACACCTGATGAGATTCAAGGATCACTCTTACTGGTGCACAGGGAGAAAATGTGGGTGTTTGTTCCGGGCAAAACAAAGTGCCGTTTTTTTTTTTTTTTAATTGTCGTGCCTGGATTGAACCAGGATTGGCTACATGCATGAAAAATAGAAAAGGCCTCTCTCCTCTCTCCCCTCCCCCTCTCTCACTTTTTTAAAATTTGGGAATTTTAAAAAGTGAGCAATACACTTTTCATTCCTATTAAATTAATTCCAACCTCTTTTCCCTTTTTCCTATCTCACGCCAGTATATACAGCAGTAGATGAATGTCTCAAGCTTAGCTGGAAGGAGGTTTTGTAAATAAGACTGAGAAAGGGAAACGATAACAGACATCTTCCTATTCACAATATTCATAAACCCATTCAAATAAATCATGGGTTTTATTTAGATATTTTCTTTCCTCCAACTATGTGCCTTAAGAGTCAGCACGTATCCCAGTTCAAAAGGAAAAACCATGATAGAGAGAGGGCCATCCCAATGGGTCGTTTTCAGTTTTTGTCAATAGACACAAGAACATAAATTAATCAAATTTAAAGAGGTATTAGGGGATTCTTCTGAGAGCTCCAGCAAGCACTTTTCTTTACTGATCAAAAATCCACTACAAGAGCCAAAGTGAAAGTCTTGCACAAGGCCAACCTGGGGTTCCGTCCCCAGCATCCCACATGGTCCCCCCCAAGACCACTAAGAGTAATCCCTGAGAACTGAGCCAGGATTAAGCCCTGAGCACCACCAGAGTTGGCCCCCAAACAAAAACAAATCGCTTAGGAGTTCAAAACTTGGTGGATGGTTTCGTATATATCTGGAGTCAATTTCAAAGAGCCAGCAGCACAAGGATGGCCAAAACAATGACTACGTACAAAACAGAGCATAAAAGTCAGGAATTAAATTCAGTAGCCTGCCTAATAAAGCAAAACGAATAAATTGCAAAGGTTAGAAATGAAGCAAAATAAGTTACCAGTAATCTTAAAGAGATAAACAGGGGCTGGAGCAATAGCAAGCAGGTAAGGCATTTGCCTTGCATGAGGTCAATCCAGGTTTGATTCCCAGCATCCCATATGGTCCCCAGAGCACTGCCAGGACTAATTCCTGAGTGCAAAGCCAGGAGTAACCCCTGTGCATAGCCAGGTGTGACCCAAAAGGCAAGAAAAAAAAAGAGAGATAAACATTTTGTTATTTTTTTTTCTTTTTGGGTCACACCCAGCAATGCTCAGGGGTTATTCCTAGCTCTGCACTCAGGAATTACTCCTGGTGGTGCTTGGGGGACTATATGGGATGCCAGGGATTGAACTCTGGTCGGCTGCATGCAAGGAAAACGCCCTACCCACTGTACTATCGCTTCGGCCTGGCCCCAAGATAAACATTTTGAGTGGTAGAAATAACACAAATAAAACTTTGGTATATTTACAAAAGGAAGTCACACATTTTTCCAAAGGCTTTTTCCTCGAGGTTCTAAAGAAACAGTTGATTTCTCAGCAACATCATAAAAACAAGCCAGTTTTTGTTGATAAAGCTGCAGGATTAATAGATGAGCTGTAACACATTCATGATGCATCAATTTTTTCCCCAAAGATCAATATGTTAAATCTTTTATACAGGGGCCAGGGCGATAGTGTTGGGTGCTGAGCAGGCCAGGAGCAACCCCATCATGCCTGGTTCCTGCTTCACGTTTTGTCTTACTTAAACCTTTTTGTTTTTCTTAAAACCCCGCTTCTTCCCCCTGGCCATCTGCAAGGAAAGGACAACTGGGCTGGAAACTCTGCCTTGGCAAATAGTTTCATCACCGCTATTCACTGTCTATAGAAGCCACCCAGACACAAGCAAGGTGGGTAGCTGCCAGATTGTTCTGAAAACATGTCTAGATCACCGATCTGTAACTGCTTGTTTGTACTACTTGAAATTATGTTTTCTTCTGAATCATGAATGAATCATGAAACTTGCATTTTCACTTACGTTTTTGTTAAAATTCATATGTGCGGGTTAGGATGTAAGCAGATGTAAACATCAACTATAAAACTTGCAGCTTTTCCCTTTGTTCAGGGTCTTGTTTGGGCCTGTGTGCCTAGAAGCTTGACCCCAGCTAGCTGGCTTAATAAACTCCACTTGTGTGTTACATTACTGAACTCTACTACTGAACATGGCTGAACTCTTCATGCAGATTCGGAGGGGGAAATTATTGATACCAGACCCTAACATCAGTACAGTGAGTAGGGCGTTTGCCTTGCACATGGCCTACCTGAGTTCAATCCCTGGCATCCATATGGTCCCCCAAGCACCACCAGGAGTAATTCCTGAGTGCAGAGCCAGGAGTAACCCTTGAGCATCACTGGGTGTAACCCCAAAAGCAAAAAAGGATAAAAGTAAGTAAATCTTTTTTGTTGTTTTGTTTTGTTTTTGTGTCACACCTGGAGATGCACAAGGATTACTCCTGGTTCATTGTCACACCTGGAGATGCACAAGGATTACTTCATGCACTCAGGAATTACTTCTGGCCGTGCTCAGGGGACCATATGGGATGCTGGGAATTGAACCCAGGGCCAGTCGCGTGCAAGGCAAACGCCCTACCCGCTGTGTTATCACACCAGCCGCAAAAGCAAGTAAATCTTTTATACAAATAAAATATTGCAATAAGAATTCCAAACCATATCCAGATGTTTTGTGTCATTACATTGTCTAGAATTTGCAACATCACAGAACTTAAGCAGACAGGCAGATAAGGCAGGGTGAAAGGGGTGCCCTGCATTCTCATGAAGTAATAAAACCAAGCTGTGAGTCAACGAAGTTACCCTACTAGCTACCAGCCCTCAAGCAGCCCCCCAACCCCCCCAAAAAAAAAAAGAAAGCCGGACCCACTTTATGAACACAAAAACTGAGGCCAAGAAGATTCTGACTGGTCCCAGCACCTTCCCAGAAAAGGCTGAATCCCCTTCAGAGAGGAGATCCAGCAGAAACAAAGGTCACAATAGAACATGAAGGTAAACTTCCAAAAGTTCAAAACTCTTCCCCTTGATTATATCTACAAAACAATTATATCTACATAGAAAATTCCCACATGGGGACAGTTTGGGGAAGAACCCATAAAACTAACTCTGCCAACCAGGCAAGGCACTTCCCCATTCTGGGGGCTGCCCATATCTCAACCTGGGATATGTTTTCTTTATTTTACTTTGTGGGGTGCCCTCAGCATTCTCCCCTCTGGAGAAGCCCATGTTATGTCTTGAATGTTTCTCTGTATGTGTGTATGTGTCTCTCTCTCTGTGTCTCTGTCTGTCACTCTCTCTCCCTGCTTCCACATATTTTGTAGAAGTGTTTTATTTCACTATTTTATTTGTTTCCTCTTAAAATTCTATTCTGCTAAGAAAGACAGCATATCTGTAAAGAACCCAGGTAGGAGATAGGATTGATTTCCTTTTTTCTGCAAAGATTAATTCCTTGTTCCACGTTGAGATCCACAGCTCCCCCTAAAACTTGGATGAAGTGATTAATCACCATGCCATGTAGATCAGGTGGGATTCAGATGTAATCTGACGAATGCTGAGTGGAGCTGGTGGATAGAAGCATGCACGCTCTGCAGGTACTTGAGGCAGACATTATCAGTCCTGACCCACCCCACCCTTGCCAGGTAACTGCTGTGGACAGCAAGGATAACAGTAGATTTCCCACTCTTCTCCCCACTTTAGCTTTGCTTGTGGTAGCCTCTGGTTGGGTCCCAATACACAGAGGTGACTTTCCCCATGCCCAGGCCATAGGGAGTGACTCCCAAGTGCCACTGGGTATGGCTCCAAATAAAAACAAGGTTGAGAAAGTAAAGTCTGTTGCCCTTATCTTGTTGTTCTTCCCTCAAAAGCTTAGTACAAGGGAGTAACAAGCAGTCAGAAGCCCTAGTCTCAGAGGACCTGTGCACTGGAAATTTATAAAATCCCCCTGGTTTCCACCTCTCAGTATCCTCTCCCTTCTAAAATAGACTTTCTGGCTCTTGTTCTGTCTAAACTGCTTGTGAGCGTGAAGGCAAGACAGTCTACTCCTTTTCAACCTGCTGGCTTATTGCTGGCTTCTGTCTCAGCTCTGGTCTCTGGATTATTTGTACCACCTCTACACTTACACACACACACACACACACACACACACACACACACACACACACACACACACACACGGAAAGAACAAACCATGTGCTAAAATGACAGAGCTGAAAGGCAGAAGATTATAGGCCTTTGATACAATTGACTCAACTAACCAACCTTGAAAGTGCCTCCCTGTTAAACCCCTTTTATTGAAGGAATTCTCAGTTGACTGTTTTGTTACTTGGGTTAGATGTTTACTTGCGGACCATCAGGTGTTTCCTTCCGTGCCCTGGTCTGTTTTATTTATTTTTTTGCTTGTGGAGGCCACACCTAGCAGTGCTCAGGGACTACTCCTGCCACACAGACTTCACTGCTAGATTGCGTGGCAGTGTCCAGGCACCAGGAAGCGCTGGGGATAGAACTGAGGTCTCTCACGTGCAAAGAATGCATACTGGCTATGTGAGCTGTGTCCCCATCCCCTCTGGTCCAACTACATTGTTAAAGTTGACCCTTACAAAGTTTATGACGTGGGAACCCTAACAATGAAGAAGCGCCGCAAAAGTTGTTTTGAAACAGGACCAAAGATAGATAAGCACATTCCTTGCATTTCCTTGGTGATGGCAGTGGTGTTTGAATTGTCCATGAAAAACTATTGTTAATAGTATCGTAAACCAAAAGAAAAAAGTTTTTGGGCCACATCCAGTTCTGCACTCAGAAATTATTCCCTGGTGGTGCTTGGAGTAACATATGAGATTCCAGGGGTTGAACCTGGCCAGCCATGTGTTGTAAGGCAAGGATCCTACTTACTGTACTATGAGCCCCTGTCACTGTCTTCCGGTTGCTCATTGATTTGCTCGAGCGGGCACCAGTAACGTCTCCATTGTGAGACTGTTACTGGTTTTTTTTTTAATTACCAAAAAAAAAAAAGACAAGAACTGTTTGTCCCTAGTTTATCTCCCCCTCCCCCACCACCCACATGAAGCCTAACGCTTACTCACTTTAGATTTATAGATAAGATGGAGTGTGCCTTTGGGTCCAGCCCACATGAGGATTTTATTGATCACTCTGGTGCCCCCTGGTCTGCAACCCACCCTTTTGTAAAGTCTGCTGGGCCAAATGGCTGCCTACTGATGCAATAATGACACACTCAGAATCAAAGATCACTCTTCTTGCCTGCACCCCTCTCCCCCTCCCTATGGCGGAAGACTGGCAGGACCATTGGCCCATCCGGAGGGAGCCAGTAGCCCCCAGGCTGCATTCCATGCTTCCTTCCATCCACCCTCTAAGGATAACAGCAGCCACACCAAGCGCACCATGCCCACGGGTCTTTGTTCCCTTCTAGCCCAAGACAACTTCAAAACCCAGCTGAGCTCAGGGCAAGGCTCTGCCCCTAACCTCACTAGAGGGCTACAGGGCCCGCCCCAGAGCACAACTCAGTAAATTACTCCTGCTTTTATTTTTGCTTTTTGGGTCACACCCGGCGATGCACAGGGGTTACTCCTGCCTCTGAACTCAGGAATTACTCGTAGTGACGTTCAGGGGACCATTTGGGATACTGGGAATCGAACCCGGGTCAGCGCATGCAAGGCAAACACCCTACCTGCTATGCTATTGATCCAGCCCCAGCTCCTGGGTTGTTTTTTTTGTTTGTTTGTTTTGTTTTGTTTTGCTTTTTGGGTCATACCCGGTGTTCCACAGGGGTTACTCCTGGTTCTGCACTCACGAATTATTCCTGGTGGTGCTCAGGGGACCATATGGGATGCTGGGAATCGAACCTGGATCAGCCTCCCTACCCGCTGTGTTAATGCTCCAGCCCCGGTTTTTTTGTTTTTTGTTTCTTTCCACTTTACTTGTCTCTGTCCCACAGTCTGCCCGGGTGATGTCAGCCACCTTTCACCTTTCTTCCTTCTATTTCCCTATAAAAACTCCTCCTTGTGGCTGTTTAGGCAATATGGTTTCAGGCGTGAGTGCTGCCTTTTAGTCTCCTGGCTTGTGGCCTGTGGCCTTGTGGCCTCTCTTGACCTGTCACTGAGTCTCTTATTAGGTTGAGGTAGAGCAGAATCAAACCTTTTGTAATTTATAGTTCCTCTTCCCAAAAGAGCAAAACCCAAGCTACTTGCCATTCCAGTTTAAATTTTCTCTGCCAATCAGGACAAATCGAAATCAAAGTAAAACGAAGTATGGAAAATAGAGGAATTTACCCTTTTTAGTCCCACCCGGCTGAGGACAGTCAAGTTTCAACTCCTTCGCAAATGTTATAGATAAGATTTCTTTTTTTTAATAATTTGTGGTTTAAACCCAGGTCGCCGGCATGCAAAGCCCATGTTTTACCACTGAGCTATGGCTCTAGCCCCTGAATTTTATGGTTTTGTGGAACATTTCATTGAAACAGTACTTGGGGGAGTGGACGTAGGTCAGAAGCTACTCCCATGCAGAGGACTGTTGCCAGTGACTCAGGAAAGTGGGGAACAAGAACAGTGACTCCAGCCTTTTTGCTCAGCCCACCTCAGCCACCTGCACTCAAGGAAATGCCTGGTTTGGGTCCAGACCGGCCAAGTCAGCTCCGAGCACCTACACAGCATAGACACTCATGTTCGCCAGCCCAACGAGACAGCCATCAAACTGTGCCTGGAGTCCACCTGTTCCGCCCAACGGGAGAGATGGCTCCTGTCACCTGATTTCTTGGGGGGGGGGGGGATGTGGACTCAGGCGGGAGTGAGGACTTGCCTTTTGCAGGAAAGGTTAGTCAGTCCTTATCTCAGCAAAGCCGTCTGGGTCCCTCACTTTCCCTCACAAAAGAATTTCAGAAAGAGATGAAATAGTGAAGCAAGATAGTTTTTGAAGACAGCTTCATGGTGTTGAACAAAACTTACTGAAAAAATGGGACTGGAGCGATAGCACAGTGGGCAGGGTGTTTGCCTTGCATGCGGCCGACCTGGGTTCGATTCTTGGCATCCCATATGGTCCCTTGAGCACCGCCAGGGGTAGTTCCTGAGTACAGAGCCCTGTGCATCACCAGGTGTGACCCAAAAAAGCAAAAAACAAACAAACAAACTTACTGAAAAAGATGAGAAGGGAGACAAAGAGAAGAAATACTATTCAAGAGAGAACCTGGGCTTCTCCGAAGTGGAAAAAGCAAGAAAGAGACCTAGTGACAAGCAGGTAAGATAGTGTTCAAGGAGAAACAAGGGCTTGAAGAAGCTATGACGTGGTTTTTTCCACCGGAGTTTTGCATACATAAAAATTATTCTGGACGTTGTCACAGGAAAGCCTTGCACGGTTGGGCTCGCCTCATAATCTTGTTGACTCTTCTGAGCGTCTCCTTTTCCGAGGGGTCCACTCTTCCCTGGGCAGGGCCCTGATTTCTACATCTGGGGGAGCCTTAGTTTCTTCTCTCCGGAGAGTTTAGATTTGTACGTCAAAGTGCTGTAGGCAGATAGGTGGGCTGGGCTGGAGCTGGTAAATGTAACTTTTAGGGAATAATAAAACTTGAAAGACGTTCTCTGGCCCTGCAATAGCCTAAGGACACAAGGCACAGCGCTTTGAAATCTAAATCCTGAGCTCTTTGAAGAGGAACCAGGCACCATCCATCCTGATGCAGAAATCTCAAGTACCACCCAGAGAAGGATGAACCCCTCAGAAGGAGAAACTGGAGAAAAATATGAGATGATGAAAGGACCATTAACAGTGCCTGGCTTTCCTGTGACAAGACCCAGATGAACTTTTACATATGAAAAGCTCCAGAAGCATTGATTTGAAAGAACAGCAGAAAAGATCCCCCTAGTAGTTGTTTGGGGGCTCGTTTGTTTCTGTGTCTGCTTGCCTATTTCTGATGTAGGCAGGTAGGAAAGGCCCTCAGCAATGAAACTTAGGTCAACAAAGCTTCTGGGAAGGAAAATCTTAAGACCGATCCACCTTGTGGATACAAAACCAAAGACCTCATAAGACTATTGGCAGACCCTGAGGAGATAGGACCCCCTCCCCATTAAGTTCCTCTCCTTGAGAAAATCCTCGGACCCGACCTCTCCTTCAATCTGATTAACTTCAGTGATTCAGCCCTGAGGAGATTCCAGAACATTCCGGATCAAGACAACCTGAGAAGAACCTATAAAAGACACCTTAAACAAAGGGAGGGAATGCATATTCTGCCTGAGCCCACGTGCTGCTTGTGCCCACGTGACCAAGCACATGTGGCGACTGAGCACATGTGTCACCCTCCCCTCCTCTCTTGAGAGGGGTACTTTCATGCTTTCCTTTCTAATGCTAGGATATAAGTAGGGGCTCTCCACCCTTGGAGAAGCCCGTGTTCTCTCTTGAGTGCGTTTCTCCCTCTTTCTGTCTCTTGTCTCTGTCTCTGTCTTTCTTTCTCTCTCTCTCTCCCTCCACACCTTAAAAAACCCTTCAAATAAAATCTATTTACTACACTTCTTGTCTACTCCTGAAATTCCTTTCTGCGAGGCGAGACAAGAACCCAGTAACCCTGGGTTCCGGGTGGCAGAAGCGGTTGGGGAGAAAGTGACCGCCTTTCTCCTCCTGCTTCACATAAATCATCCGTGGAGCCCACCGACATCATTCCACTCTGGAGAAGCCCGTGTTCTCTCTCGAACAAGTACTTCTCTCTCTCTCCCCTCATGGTTTTCCAAACGAATTTCAAATAAAAACTTTCTTGCTTCACCATTTTGCCTCCTGCAGTTTTCTGTGGAGGAAAAGCAACAGACCCAGCATGCCTGTGCCAAGGGTAGGGCTGGCTAGATCCAGGCCACGCATTTCCCGGAGCACTAAAGGCTGAGGTGGGGAAACGGAAGCTGAAACCCTTTTCACCAGTCACCCTCCTTTGCTCCCCATTTCACAAGCCACTTCCAATAAAAGAGAAGTAAAGAGGGGCTGGATCGATAGCACAGCGGGTAGGGCATTTGCCTTGCACGCGGCCGACCCAGGTTCGATTCCCAGCATCCCATATGGTCCCCCAAGCACTGCCAGGAGTAATCCCCAAGCAATGCTGGGTGTGACCCAAAAAAGCAAAAAAAAAAAAAAAAAAAAGAGAGAGAGAGAGAGAAGTAAAGAGATTTACTCTAAAATAGTAGGGACTTAATACAGGGGTTAAAGTACTTGCCTTGCATGCAGCTGACCCTGTGACCCTAGAACCACCTCTCCCCCAAAAAGAAGGGAAAATTTAGGAGAGAGAAAAGAGAATCCGATAAAAGAAATAGCATGGTCTGAGACTCCATAATGGGGTGCCCCATAAAGTAAGGGGGGAAGTTGCGTGCTCAGGGTGGAGGAATATGGGGGGGCTGCAGAACACAGTGTTTAAAGGAGAAGAAGAGCAGTAAAGCTGATGGGACAATCCGCTGCCAAGCTGCCCTGCCTTGGGCCTTTCTCAGCCCCCTGCTACGGTACTGCTGAAGAAAAAGGACCTTGAACTTTGGTGGGCTCCTTCGATTAGTCTCATCAAGTCTTTTGTTCCAGCTGAATCACTCTCAGGGGCTTCCTCAGAGGCTGTGAGCAGAGTAGGATAACTCCAGAACTGCATGACTTTTGTGGCTTCCTGAAATCTCTTGCCAAGGTCTCCCCCCTGCCCCCACCAACTGCCTACTTCAATTCCATGAGTGTGTGAATGTGCATACACAGAGAATAGACAGACACACAGACAGACACACAGACACACACATACTTGAGATTAGCTTAAGTGGGCTTCCGTCACTATTAGTTGTGATGTAGGTGGACCCCACGGGTGGCTCACGTGAGTCGGGAGGAGAGGGAGGAGAGAAAGGTCCCTTTCTCTCCATCCGCCTCTGCCACCCGGAACCCAGGGTTACTGGGTTCTTGTCTCACCTCACAGAAAAGAATTTCAGGAGTAGACAAGCAGTGAAGTGAAACAGATTTTATTTGGAGGGTTTGAAGGGAAGGAGAGAGAGAACGTGGGAGAGAGAGGAGAATAACATGCTCAAGAGAGAACTCGGGCTTCTCCAAGGACGGAAAGAGCATCTACACATATCCCAGCATTAGACAGGAAAGCATGAAAGCTCACATCTCAAGAGGGGATATGCGGGGGTGCTGGAGCACAGCGGGGAGGGTGTTTGCCTTGCATGCTGCTGACCCGGGTTCAACTCCCAGCATCCCATATAGTCCCCCGAGCACCACCAAGAGTAATTCATGAGTGCAGAGCCAGGAGTAACCCCTGAGCATTGCCGGGTGTGACCCAAAAAGCCAAAAAAAAAAAAAAAAAAGAGGGGAGATGCCGAGACACATGTGCTCAGGCACCACATGTGCTCAGCAGGTGCAAGCAGCACATGGGCTCGGGCAGCATACGTGTGCGCTTTCTTTGTTCAAGGTGGCTTTCATAGACTTTTCTCGAGTTGTCTTGTCCGGAACATTCTGGAGTCTTCTCGGAGCTGAATCACTAAAGTTAATTGGATTAAGGGAGAGGTCCAAGGGTTTGAGGAACTTCTTGGGGAGGGGTCCAATCTCCTCAGGGTTCACTGCGGAAGATCTTATCAGGTCTCTGTTTTCCGTATCCACAGGGTGGATCAGTCTTAGAATTTCTGTTGACCTAAATTTCACTGCCGAGGGCCTTTCCCTATCTATCTGCCTACATCAGTCATACTGGGATCCCGACCTATGTGATGAAGGTTCAGCTGAACATCAGTGAACAATCAATGACAAATGCCAGGTGGTGTCTGGGTATCACAGCTGTTCCAAGACAAGCGTTTCCCAGGGGGATTCTGCTACATAACCACCATGGGGGAGAGGTGGGCATATCTGCTTCAGGGCCTGGAGACTCGCTTTGCTTGTGGCAACCCCAGGCTCCACCCCTACACTTCTCCCCTGAGCTCTGCTTTGTCAACACACCTGACACCAGGCCAGGAGTTTCCTTCAGCATTTCCGAAATGAGATGGAAAAACAAAAGAAACAAAACCATTTGGGGCACCTTGTAGGAAGCTGCTGCCATTGATACCAATGCTGATATCAAAGCTGATACCAATGGTATCAATGTTGGTATCAAAGCTGATACCAATGGTATCCCCAGACTAGGGAGCTGGGGCCTGGCCCTCGTACCCTCATAAAACCAAGACCCCAGATAGGAAGTGATGCCATTTTCCTTCTGTGATTTCTTTCTAGTGCCCTTTCGGGCAAATCATATCGAACATTCTGGTTTAGGGAAAAGACCTGAAGGTTCAAGGTCGATTTCCACAAGGCAGATATAGAAATGAGTATAGATCACTTTAACATAATTTTTTGATTTTTATTTGGGGCTATGCCATGGGTGCTCAGGGGTTATTCCTAGAGGTGCTCATGGGTCAATCTATGGTGCTGGGGATTAGGCAAGTGCCTTAGCCCCTGTATTCACCAGCCTATGATAGAATCTTGAAGTTCGGTTTCACTGCCACTGGAGGATTGAGATAAAACTTTATTGGCAACACGCTGGCAGGGTGGAAGATGGTGGAGACATGTCCTCAAAGTAGCCATCTTTCTTGTACAGTTGCAAGACAGATTCTTTCACAGAAAGGAAAGACCATAACATGTTTGTTTTGTTTTTTTTTTAAATGTTTGGTTTACAAAAAGGCCAGTGAATGCTAGAATGACCAGTGAAATCTCCTCATGGCTGGTTCCCTGGGGCAGACTCATGTCTAGTCTGCAAACCTAAATAAAAAGAGGCCTAGATTTTTGGGGGAGGGTAAACTGAGGATTAACCGTCCTTACCTTTAAGCTTTGGGGCAAGGATAAGGCAAGCACAGTGTCGTTGTTTTAGTTGTTTTAATACTGATCCCTGAGAGGTTCACTTAGACTAAGTTTGTAACTGGATCATTGACATTTTTGTGGAGTTTTCTTGTTTAAATATATTTTTATTCTAATTTGAAACATCATGATTGACAAAGTTGTTCATTATACAGTTGTTTCAAGTATTTCGTATTCTGACACCACAAGTGTGACCTTTGGCTGTGGACATCTCAATCTTTACAACACGGTTAAGCCAGTAGTCACAGACCAGATTGGATGGGATGTAAAGTAGAAGACAACAGAAAACTTAACCTGCAACAACATCTTAGTAATCTCTCATGCAAGGACTTAATGTCTCCATGTTGAGATACAACAATTTACACTATAATTTTCTTCTAAAGAAACATGTTTTATCTTTCTGTTAAGAATTTTTTTTTTTTTTGCTTTATGGGTCACACCTGGAGATGCACAAGGGTTACTCCTGGCTCTGAACTCAGGAATCACCCCTGGTGGTGCTCAGGGGACCAGATGGGATGGCTGGGAATCGTACCCGGATCAGCCGCGTACAAGGCAAACGCCCTACCGCTGTGCTATTGCTTCAGCCCCATAGAGAGATTTCACTTTTTTTTTTTTTTTTTGCTTCTTGGGTTACACTGGCAATGCTCAGAGGTTACTCCTGGCTCTGAATTCAGGAATAACTCCTGGCGGTGCTCGGGGAACCATGTGGGATGCTGGGAATTGAACCCGGGTTGGCCGCGTGCAAGGCAAATGCCCTACCCGCTGTGCTATCGCTCCAGCACCCCCCCTTTTTTTTAAAAGATTTTAATTTATTATTATTATTATTATTATTATTATTATTATTATTATTATTTATTTTTGAGTCACACCCGGCAATGCTCGGGGGTTACTCCTGGCTTTGCATTCAGGAATTACTCCTGGCAGTGCTCAGGGGAGGGATGCTGGGGATTGAACCCGGATCGGCCACATTCATGGCAATCGCCCTTCCCGCTGTGCTATTGCTCAAGCCCTAGCAAATTATTGACAACAAGCAATATAAAATAAATGATTGTGGGACTGCCATGGGGCCAGGCTTAAGGGGTGGTTGGGAAAATTGGAAACAATGGTGGAGCGAAGGTGTGATGATGGTGGGATTGGTGTTGGAATAGTGAATGCCTGTAACAAACCATCATGAATAATTTTGTAAACCACAATGTTTTGTCTTTCTTTAAAGGATTGTATGTGTGCTCAGGGGCTACTCTCAGTTCTGTGTTTGGGGGCACATGCAGTTCCTGGAACGAAATCCAAGTCCCCAGCATGCAAACCATGAGCTCAGTCCATTGAGCTCTATCTCCAGCCCCAACACACCCCTCTTTGTGTGTGTTTTTGTTTATTTTTTGAGTGATACCTAGCAGTGCTCAGGGCTTACTGCTGCCTCTATGCTAAGGGTTCACTGATAGCTCGGGTGCCAGGGGATCAAACCCAAATTAGCTGTGTGCAAGGCAAGCACTTTACCTGCTGTACTCTCTACAGCCCCTGGTACTGATTTCTATATCACATAGGACTGTTGCTGAGGTTGTACATTATTGAGCCCAATTGTAAAAGGAGAAATGCATTTCAAGGTGAAGAAATGTTTCAGACTTCTTTAGATTTACAAGGAATAAAAATCCAAGTTAAAGCAATAAACAGAATTCCCTTTGGTCACATAGTTCCAATGGAATAGCTGGGATAATGAATGTTTTTGAAAGCAAAATCTCAAAACGTAGCATCAGAATTTGTTTCTCACTTGGTGTTGGCTGTTCCCTTGGTTTGACTTGAACCTCAAGCAAATCCTGCTCTCTGGGTGGTCTCCAAATGTTAAATTATTTCAGCTCAGGATATTCGATGTCAAAAACAAGAGCAAGAGGACTAATAACAAAAAAAAAAGCTACCTTCACTTCTAAGAGTTCCATCAAAGATTGCACAATTAAGTGATACCAACCAAGCCTGGCAACTCAAAGCAATAACTACCTGAGCCACTGCCAGTGGCAGAGAGAGAAGAAGAAACTGGCAAACTGCAGGCTTCAAATTTCATCAGCCGTCTGGAGGGAGACCAGGGGTGGAAAAATAGTCATAGGATGAGAATTGTTCAGTCTCTAAATTTAAATACTTTGTTTTCGAAACCTTTAAGACTGTTCCCAGGAGGCAATGCTTCATTTCTAAGGTCTACTGACAATTATAATTTCCCAAACTAGGTGGCATAGATCTATATTTACACCATGGTATTTGCTTTACCCACATAGCAGTCTTACTTATTTGCATATTGTTATAGAATACATAAAATTATAAGTTTATGTATTTATATGTGTAACTTACCATTTTACATGTGCAGTGGTACCTTGCAATCCTAGCAATATCGCGCTGTGTCCCTAGTGCCATAGGTGCCTAGGTCCTTTTGCCTTGAAAACTGGAAACAGACACGTCAGAAAACCGCCTTCTACCCATCCCACCAGGCACCTGGCAACCACCACTATGTTTTGCTACCAGAAGTTTAACTACTTTGTTAAAATACCTTTTTAGGGCCCAAAGAGCTGAAAGTACAGGACTTGGGTTCTTCCTCCAGCACCATAAGGTCCCTCAAGCGCTATTGAGATCAACTCAGGGGCAGTCTCTAAGCACCATCTGGTGTGGCCCTAAAACGAACAAACAAAAAAATGTTCTGGGCTGGATAGATGGTACAGCAGGTCACACACTTGCCTTGCATGTGGCTGCTTTGGCTGAAACCTGGATCTATTCCCAGTCCCCAGATGGTCCCCTACGAACTACCAGGAGTGACTACTGAACACAGAACCAAGAATAAGCCCTGAACACCACTGGCTCTCACCCCTCTACCACCACCACCAAACTAAACAAAAAATCGTTTTTTCTTACTAAATATAAATAAACTTGATCCCTAAAATTTATGTTGTGCTAAAGGTCACTATAGACTAAAGTGACCTCAATTACATTTGTTTTGTTTGGGCTTAGGGGCTACCCCAGATGATGATGCTCAGGGGCTTCCTCTGATTCAGTGTCAGGGATCCACCGTGCCAGGTTTCAAACCTGAGGCTCCTGCATGCAACATGTGCTACATGCTTTATTCCTTTGAATCATCTCCAAAGTCCTTAAAACTTGGGGATGGAGAATTTGGGACTACCTGGCAGTGTTCAGGTGCTACTCTCAGTCCCATGCCCAGGAGTTGTTCCAGCGGTGCTCAGGGAAGCAGGCAGAGTCAGAATCTAATGTGGGCCTCCTGCATGCCAAGTGCATGCTTAGCCATTGAGCTCTCCAGCCTCTTTTTTTTTTTTCAGTTTTTCTTTTCTTTTTTTTCTTCTATCCTATTTCTTCCAGCATAATATATACTATGTATATTTTATTAGATGTTTATCCTTTCTTTCTTTTAAGGTAGTTTTTATAGTTTTGGGGCCACACGCTATGATGTTCAGGGGTTACTCCTGATTCTGTACTCAGGAGTGATCCCTGATGGTCTTCAGGGGGCAATTTGTGGTGTAGGATTTTTGTTCATTTGTTTTTGCCAATGAACACCCACTTTATATATTTAGTTCAAAAATTTTTTTTATTGCATATCCATGAGATAGACCATTACAAAGCTGTTCATGATTGGGTTTCAGTCATACCATGATCCAACACCCATCCCTCCACCAATGCACATTTTCCACCACCAACGTTCATGTCCCCATTTTCCTTCTAACCATCCCCCAGTCACCCACTTCCTGAGTGCCAACTTTTGAACTGGGGTGAGCCACACATAAGCACACTACCTGCCTCCTGTACCATCTCTCTGGCCTGTTTTTTTTTTCTTTTGGGGTCACACCCAGCGATGCACAGGGGTCACTCCTGGCTCTGCACTCAGGAATTAATGCCTGGCGGTGCTCAGGGGACCATATGGGATGCTGGGAATCGAACCCGGGTCGGCTGTGTGCAAGGCAAACGCCCTACCCGCTGTGCTATCACTCCAGCCCCCACAGGAATTATTAACTCCTGGTTCTGCATTCAGGAATAACTCCTGGTGGTGCTCAGGGGACCATATGTGATGCTGAGAATCGAACCTGGGTCGGCTGCATGCAAGGAAAACGCTCTACATGCTATGCTATCGCGCCACCCCCTGGCTGGGTTTTTGAATCAGAGTGTGGTGCCAAGTGTCACTCCCAGCAGTGTTCCACACAACACAGACCACCGCCAAGGCTTCTCTAAGTGAGGATGCATCCAGTCCTTGGAGCTATAGCCTCAGTCCCCCATGAGGTAGTTTAAACCGGCATGTCTCAAGGCTGGAATTTCTGGAAAACATACCCTTTGAAATATTGCCAATGGGCAGTCAGATCTTACACATAAGACTGTAATTTTCAGAGGTTGGATAGTACAGTGGGTAAGGCGCTTTCCTCGCATGAAGCCAATCTGGGTTTGACCCCTGGAACCACATATGGTCCCCTTAGCACAATCAGGAGTAATTCCTGAACATCCCTGGGCATGACCCGAAAGCAAAAACAAACAAACAAACAAAAGGCTTTAATGAAGCTTTTGCATATGCTACTTGGGATGTGGTAAAGTGGTATACTGAAATACAGTAGACATAGGAATTAAATACATGTTGTTCTATGGATCAAATCCAAGGCACAATATATGCAAGCCAAACACATTAGGGGCCAGAGCAGATAGGGGAACTTGCTTTGCACGAGCCAAACCTTGTTTGATCCTCGGCAATGCATATGGTCCCCTGAGCCTGCCAAGACTGATCCCTGAGCACAGAGCCAGGAGTAAACCCTGAGCACCACAAGGCGTGGCCCAAAAACCAAAATTTAATTAAAATAAAATAAATAACTAAATACTTTATTACTGAGTTTTCTACATCCAAGCAAGAATTGATCTAATTACCTGGTTTAGCTAATTTGGTATGTTAAATCTAGGTATGTTGGACACGGAGCAGGCCAGGAGCAACTCCATCATGCCTGGTTCCTGCTTCACATCTTGTATTACTCACACCTTTTTGTTTTTCTTAAAACTCCGCTTCTCCCCCCTGGCCATCTGTGAGGGAAGGACAACTGGGCTGGAAACTCTGCCTTGGCAAATAGTTTCATCACCGCTAGCCGCTATCCGTAGGAGCCACCTAGAAGTGGGCAGGACAAACAACTGCCGGAATGGTCTGATGCATGGCATACTGACCCATCTGTAACTGTTTGTACTGTTTGAGATGAGTAATGGAACTTGCAATTTTCACTTACGTTTTTGTTTGAATTTGTAAGCGCGGGCTATGATGTAAGCAATAACTATAAAACTTGCAGCTTTTCCCTTGCTCAGGGTCTTGCTTGGGTCTGCGTGCCTAGAAGCTTGACCCCAGCTCGCTGGCTTAATAAACTCCGCTTGTGCATTACATTACTGACGGAACTCTTTGTGCAGGTTCGGAGAGGGGGAAATTATCAACACTGGACCCTAACAGGTAGAGGATCCCAAATGTATTTTCTTTACTCCACTCCCCCCACCTTTTTTGGGGGGTGGGTGAACAATCCAGCCAGGAATATTCATGGCTCTGTGCTTAGGAGAGACTCCTGGTAATACCCAGTAAACCATCTTTGGTATCAGAGATTGAACTGGGATCAGCTGCATGCATGCATGCAAGGCAAAACCCTGTACACTCTCTGTCTGTCTGTCTGTCTGTCTGTCTCTCTCTGGCCCCTCTGCTGCCTCCTCATCAAAAAAAACAAATGCAAAATCACTCAGCACCTCCCTGGAAATCTACCTTTTTAAAGTGAACAAATAGAAACCATCCCCAATTCTACCCAAGGCTAATACTGCCGCCCCCCCCCGCCCCCCCGACGCCCGTAGGTGAGGGAACGATTTAACCCCCTTTGGGAAAGGTTGATCTAGGCTAACTATAGCAAATTACTACAGTGTATAATCTAGAGCAAATTAAAGACAGCAACTAAAATATGTTATTTTATTTTTTTGTTTGGTTTGGGGTCACACACTTACAGCTATAGCACTGTAGCACTGTAGCACTGTCATCATCGTTGTTCATCGATTTGCTCACGCAGGCACCAGTAACATCTCCATTATGAGACTTGTTATTGTTTTTTTTCCTATTTATTTATTTATTTATTTAAACTATTTTTTTATATATTTATTTTTATTTTTTTTTTAAATTTTATCACCGTGTGGAAAGTTACAGAGTTCTCAGGTTTATGTCTCAGTTATACCGTATTCAAACACCATCCCTTCACCAGTGCCCATATTCCACCACCAAAATCCCCGGTATACCCCCCGCCCCCCATCCCAACTGTATAACTAATGAATTTCACTTCATTTTCTCTTCACCTTGATTACGTTCCATATTTCAACACAAAACTCACAATTGTTGTGGGATTTATACCCTCAAACAAGACAACCCTAATAAGGAAGCATTTGATAATTAGTTTTCCATTAAAAGATAGTATGTTTTCAGGTTTTAGAACAGGTCTCGCGGCCGCATTAGCGGCCGCGCGGCTCAGATGTGTCCCAGTCCCGAATCCTGGAGCCGTGTTAGTTGCTGCTCAGTGTCGCCAGGGCTCCATCTGGAGAAGGTGTGCTGGCGGCACCTCCTCCTTCCGGCCCCCCGGTGTTGCTGGCCCCGATTCGGGTCCGGAGCATTGTCCGGGCCGCGTTGCTCACCAGAATGCCTGCCACTTCCTTGTTATTGTTTTTGGCATAATCGAATATGCCACGGGTAGCTTGCATGTGGCCGACTCGGGTTTGATTCCTTTGTCCCTCTCGGAGAGCCCAGCAAGCTACCGAGAGTATCCCGCCCGCATGGCAGGGCCCAGCAAGCTACCTACAGCTGTACGCAAGGCAAACCCTACACTTGTTTTGCTGCCTCTTGTCTCGTTGCTGCTGCTCCAGGTGGTTGCGGGAGTTGTGATAACCACACACCTGATGGCGGTGGTTGTGCAATTTCCATTGTGGTGCTTGCTGGGGGTTACACATCAGTGTGCTACTTGCACACTTGGCCAAAACAATCACCAAGGTGAGTGATCTGGGTGTTGTTTTTTTTTTCCTTTTTGGGCCACATCCAATGATGCTCAGGGGTTACTCCTGGCACTGCACTCAGGAATTAACCCTGGTGGAGCTTGGGGGACCATATGGGATGCCAGGGATTGGACCCATGTTGTCTGCATGCAAGGTAAACACACTACACTCTGTACTATCACTCTGGCCCCATGAGTGACCCTTTAACTGTAGACTGCCACATGTGATCACCAGCGCTTATGCTCTTACTTGATGAGCACCCATTACGTGGTGCTTGCCAGGTCTCTGTGGTTCTCGCACACATACTTATCAGAGGTCAAACTTCCTGGCCGTGGTGCTCACATATTTTTCACTGTGGTACTCTCTGGAGGTTGCACCACTTTTTGTGGTACTTACTCATACCTGGTACAATTAAAAATTGCTTGTAACACTAGCACAGGATGGTAGAAAGAGCTGCCAGGATTATGCTCAGACATTAGGGATTTGAACTCCTGACCATATGCTTACAAGTAACTGGCTTTAAGCCCTTGTTTTCCTTTCAGGTCCTGAATCTCTAATTATTTGATTTGACAAATTTATTCATCTTTCAGTAAAGACATTATTCTCAGTCATTTCTCTCTCCCGTCTTGAGGTTAATATATCATTTGAGTAAAGAAAAACTATGCAGGAGAGAGGTTATTTGAACGTCAACAGTAAAATGGAAAAATAAACAGAAAGCTGGTATACTCTCTGTTTTCCTTGGGGCTCACTTTAAAATTATATGCAAGTGAATAAAGTGTTGGGCATAAAAACCAAGAGGTTGAATATGTGAATATGTGTTGCAAGAGACCAAACCCAGGTCTTCGAATTTTATCCCTGGGCTTGATTCCCCAACCCAGAGACTCTATTATTTTTATTGGTTTTTTTGTTTTTGCTTTTTTTGGGTCACACCTGGTGATGAACAGGGGTCACTCCTGGCTCTGCACTCAGGAATTACCCTGGCGATGCTCAGGGAACCATATAGGATGCTGGGAATCGAACCTGGGTCGGCCGCATACAAGGCAAACGCCCTACCCGCTGGGCTATCGCTCCAGCCCCCAAGACTCTACTATTTTTAGACTGATCCCAGTAGCCTAGACATGTCAGGCAAAAAATCTATGATTGAGCTACACCCAGGCCCTAAGACTCTATTTAGAGCTCCTAGAAGAGAACCTAGCTAGCCGTTTGGCTCATTTGTCGTGTGTACTCTATTCTTTTTTTTTTAATTTTTAATTTTTTTAACTTTTTGGGTCATCAAACCCGACGATGCACAGGGGTTCTCCTGGCTTTGCACTGACTTTGCCAGAACCCTGGCAGTGTTCTGGGGGCCATATGGGACGCTGGGAATTGAACCCTGGTAGACCACGTGTAAGGCAAAAGCCCTACCCACTGTACTGTCGCTCCAGCCCCAGTCGTGTGTACTCTAAAGAGAAGCAATGCACCTGGTTTGATGACGACTTAAAAAGAACAAGCTGCCACTGGAGATCTCTCGGACCCAGTGCCGAGCTGATTCCACCATGGCACCTCAGATGGAGCGGGTGCCCCCTCTCTGCCCACTCCAGATAAATACCTGGTGGCCACAAACTTCCAGAAGACAAACCCCGGTACGCAGGGCCAGGGACTGAAGACTCCAGGCCACATGGCAATGGCAGGGACGGCCACTGCCCCTTCTCATCTCCCCGCTTGGCCCAGGGTCCGGGCTGTCACACCCACGAACTGCCTCCAGGCACCATTTCAGGGCATTAACTGCCTTGATTCAGAGACTCACAGATGAATCTCAAAATGGATTAACTCCTTACAGATACGTCTCTGGACCCCAATCATTTACAATTTTAGAATTTTAGGAGTGTGTGGCTGTGCCACCTTTCATGATATTCATAATATTAGCAATAAAAAATTATTTAGCGTCTGCCTGTGGCAGGCAGGTTTGAATGGTGGTGGGAAGGCGTAATGGTGGTGGGATTGGTGTTGAAATATTGAATGTAATCAATTAATGTGAACAACCTTAGGAGAATAAAATTTAAAACGTTTTTAAAGTCAAAGGAAATAAAAAGAACAAGCTGCGTTTGGTTCTCAAATGATAATTTATTCACTAATTTATGCATTAGCTATTTACCTAGCTACAGAAGCATAACCCTATAAATCTGGGAAGTAATAGGAAATTCAGGCATAGAGCTATGCTGATTTTGCTCCCTGTATCACCTTCATTAACGAGTAAAGAATATGCACAGGGGGGAGGACGTTTGCCTTGCATAGAGCCGACCCGGGTTTGATTCACAGTATCCCACATGGTCCCTTGAGCACCACCAGGGGTAATTCCTGAGTGCAGAGCCAGGAGTAATCCCTGAGCATCACCGGGTGTAACCCTCCCCCCCAAAAAAATAGAATATGCTGAGACGCTAACATGAATGCATGAATTTCCTTTTTCTTACTTCTTCCTTTTCTTCTTCCCCCTTTTTCTTTTTTTTGAGCCAAACCCAGTGATGCTCAGGGGTCATTCCTCGCTTTACATTTTACACTCATAAATTACTCTTGGCAGTGTTTCGGGACCATATAGGATGCTGGGGATCGAAGCTGAATTAGTCAAGTGCAAAGCAAATGCCCTACCAGCTGTATACATCTCCAGCCTCCCTAGTATGATTTTTCTAATTCATTTGCCAACCCTTCACCTTTCCATTCATAAAACATTCCTATAACAAACACAGGCTGGAGCGATAGCACAGTGGTAGGGCGTTCACCTTTCACTCGGCCGACCCGTGTTTAATTCCGCTGCCCCTCTCAGAGAGCCCAGCAAGCTACCGAGAGTATTGTGCCCGAGCACGGCAGAGCCTGGCAAGCTACCCGTGGTGTGTTGGATATGCCAAACACATTAACAATAGGTCTCACAATGAGAGACGTTACTGGTGCCCCCTCGAACAACTCAAGGAGCAACGGGATGACAGTGACAGTGACAGTGATAACAAACACGCTGTTAATAGGTTGAAAGTCCTCTACCCCACCCCCAGTTCCTATGGTGAAACCTAATACACTGTGATGGTATTTGAAAATGACTTTAGAAAGTAACAGGTTGGATCACATTACCATCCTGGAGTCCTTATGTTACAAATGTTACCCTTAAAAGATGGGCTTGCCATAGCTCAAAGGGCCATAGTGATGCTAACTATGCAAAGTCTCTGACTTTTACCTCCACCCTACCCCTACCCCAGCCCCCAGCACTGCATGGTCCCCTGAGTATGCTGGACTTGGTGACTGGGTTAGCTAGGTACTGTCTGCAAGTACAAAAAACAAATTCACTTTAGAAAGACCTTGCATCTTCAAGAACTCTGAGAAAACTGTGAGAAAGCCACTCAAGTCTATCGTTTGTCTGTTTTTATAATACCAGTAAAAGACTGTCACAAATATTGAGTTTCTTGTTAGGTTTTGTGAAGTTAGTAAAGATAAACCTCATTTTGGGAGATAGTACAGCAGGTAGCATGCTTGCCTTCCATGTGGCTGACCTGAGGTCAATCCCTGGCATTACGTATAGTCCCCCGAGCCCAGTCAGGAGTGATGCCTGAGTACACAGCCCAGGAGTAAGTCCCGAGCACTGCTGATTACATCCTTCAAGCAAAAGCAATAAAAAAGAAGTCCCCTATTCTGAAACTTAGTTATACGCACACAAAAAAATGCAATGTGAGGGGCTGGAGTGATATAGCACAGCAGGTAGGGTGTTTGCCTTGCACCCGGCCAACCCGGGTTCAATTCCCAGCATCCCATATGTCCCCTGAGCACTGCCAGGGGTAATTCCTGAGTGCAGAGCCAGGAGTGACCCCTGTGCATTGCCAGGTGTGACCCAAAAAGCAAAAAAAAAAAAAAATGCAATGTGATAACTGTGGCAATGAAAGTGTGGGCAGGAATATAGAAGATGGCATGAGTGACTACTGAGATGGCTCAAAGTAATTTTTTCAGTAAAATTATGAAATTTATTTTAGGTCGAGGAACAGAGCTACAGTGGCGACATAATGTATTGGGGGATGGAGACCCTACAGCAATAAAAAGGTGTTTCCTCAGAACTTGGAAATAATGAAACAGAACTGCTTTTTGGGTTAAACTAGCCATAGGTAATAGTAGTATAACTATGACAACTGATTTCATTTATTTTTGTTTGCTTGTTTTGATGCTTAATTGATATTTAGATCAACATCACTTGGCCAGAAAATGCAAAGACATATCAGTCTATTTAATGGATGTCAGTTAAAAAGTTGCATTTCTGTATTTCAGCTATTATTGAACTCTTGGTATGTGCGTGTGTTGGATAACATTGGTTTGTCCTTGCTCCTCCCTAAGGGAGCTTAGGCTTGTTACTCCCACCAAAAGTGCTCCCGAAGTACACGCAATTCTACCAGGCACTAACAATCCTATATTGCTTTTCTCTTTACTCTATGTCCTTTGCGTGGTTTAGCAATATCCTTGTATAGACAAAGGAAGACAGTTGATGCTATGCTTTTGTAACATGAGAGTTAATTGACTCTGAATATTTACTCCTGGGCATCCATCATATTTACTTAAGCCTCAGTTGCCCTTCCTAACACCCCCAAAATATCTCAGCGAGAGACAAGGATGGACCCAGGGCAAGCAGTAAGCTACCCTGGCATCGAAAAGGGACAAGCTAAGCACTATAAGAAATGTAAGTTAAGAGCATGGTCCTGGAACAAACTCTGTCATGACCCAAATAGAAGTACCTGAATAAGGGCCCTGCTGGGGTTGAGGCTAACCTGGCCTGAGGACTGTAGTCTGGGATATATAGTGAGATGCCCTCAGGAAGAGCCAACTTTTAAGCTTAATATGTCTCTTACTGTGTTCATACAAAATAATGAGAAATGTTAGTATTTAATGATTGTTTAAATGGATTACTAGTTAAGGAAAGGAGAAAGCAATATACCCTTAGATGTAATCCCACCCTTGAGGGAATCTCCTAAGAATCTAGAATGCTGAACCCCAGATGAGATTTTGTCCTTGAGTTAATCTCCTAGAAGAACTTCCCCTGAAGGAGGGGCTTTTTTTTTTTAATTGAATCACCATGTGGAAAGTTACAAAGCTTTCAGGCTCAAGTCTCAGTTACACAATGCTCAAACACCCATCCCTTCACCAGTGCACATATTCCACTACCAAGAACCACAGTAAACTTCCCCCCACCCCCCAAGACCCCTACTCCATCTGTGTAGCTGATAAATTTCACTTT
Source organism: Sorex araneus (assembly GCF_027595985.1). Lineage (NCBI taxonomy): Eukaryota > Metazoa > Chordata > Mammalia > Eulipotyphla > Soricidae > Sorex > Sorex araneus. The sequence continues at coordinate 342,637,996 of NC_073303.1, read as the reverse complement.
ACTTTCTCTTTACTTTGATTACATTCAGTATTTCAACAAAAAACTCACTATTATTGTTTGGAGTCCTCCCCCACCAAGGAGGGGCTTTACATCTGTTTATTGTAATAATGTTAAACCCCACCTATGTGTATCCCCACCCTTCACAATTTCTATATAACACCTGCTGTGATGGAAACAAATGGTGACTGATTACCAACCAGTCTATGGCTCTATTCCCTCCTTCCCCCTTTCATCAGTTGGTCAGCCTGGGGAGATGGTTCTCGGCCACTGAAGCACGTGTCATGTGTCTACACTTTTTGAACTCATATATATTTGGGGGTGTTTGGGTCACATCTAGTGGTGCTCAGGGCTTACTCCCGGCTCTACAGTCAGGGATCATTTTTGGGGGCTCTTTATGAGGTGCCAGAGAATGTACCCAGGTCAGACAAATGCAAGGTAAAATTCTTACCTGCTGTACTGTCTCTCCATCCCCATTTGATACATTTTGTGATAGATAACGCTGAATGATGACAATTTTCTCATACTGTTTGTGTAGCACTGTAGTCCCGTTGTTTGATTTGCTGGAGCGGGCACCAGTAACGTCTCCATCGTGAGACTTCTTGTTACTGTTTTTGGCACGGGGAGCTTGCCAGGCTCTGCTGTGCGGGCAGAATACTCACAGCATCCTTGCCGGTATCTTGCTGGGCTCTCTGAGAGGGACAGAGTAATCGAACCCAGGTTGGCCGGGTGCAAGGCAAACGCCCTCCCTGTTGTGCTATTGCTCCAGTCCAACTGTTTGTTTAAAAAATGATAAAGACCAATAGCTGAGAACAGATGTGGTAGGTATTTTAATGAAAGCAATGGTCCTGCCATTCTTTATTTCTCACAATGAAACATATTTACAGAGAAAAAGAATTGTACAGTTAAAATCCTGATCACAATACATGCTAGATGTTTCAGTTTTCCAGGAAAGAATGAATTTCAGTGATGTGAATATACCTTCAATGTTTCAAGGTACATATTAGGATGTGATAAATGTAACTATATCATATTTGAAGATGATGTCACTGGAATAAGCTCACTTCTAAGTCACAGACACTTAGCACCCGGAACAAGTACAGTGTCACAACCAGAGGCGGGATCTCTTAGGAAACCTGATCTGAAACCCTCTTGACCAAAGATTTCCAACCCTGTTTTTCAACCTATGTTTTGGAATCCTGTAATTGAAAACTTACACGAAAGGAAAAGCTACCTAGATTTTTGTAAAGTTTGAAATACTTATCTTTGAAGGATAACATGAAAATCTTTTTTCCTTTATCAGAGTTTGAAAAAGTTGTATCACAGGTGCTATGAAGAGTGACACATTTTTGTAGTTAATAGCATCAATACTGCTATTCACATTTTAAAAACAATGAACAATAAATTCCTTTTTATGAAAGGCTAAAGGCACAGTGAAACAATGAGTATTTGCACTTCACCATTTTAGAACTCAAAATAATTCAGAAGGAAAAATAATTGAGGCAACCAGCACCTAATTTGTTTTATAAGTGGCAAAATTATCACCTACAATACAGGTGACAATTCAGAGACAGGCTGTGAAACTGCTACACTGAGATTAACAGTGGTAGGTGACTTACCTAAAATACAGTTTGTAAAATTTTGATCCCCAACCCTCTAAGATTTACATATACTTTTGTATTGTTCTAGATATACAAATATATTCTAGATGGTCAGTATCCTAAAATATCTCTCTAGCTGAGAAATTTGTATTCTACTTTTCACAAACTGTATCTTCAGTCTGATGAATTATCTCTGAAAAAAAATGCAGTCCTTTTGTACTTGTCCAATATTTGTTTTGTTTTGGCAGTGCTGGGATCTCCTAGCAGTGCTCCAGGGACCATGAGATGGCAGGGATTGACCTTGGGTCTCCCGCATGCAAAGCATGTGCTTAATCCTTTGAGCTAAATTTCCTGCCTGTCCATTAGGTTTTCATTTCATTCATGACTCATATGTACTGGAGGAAACCAAAATGTAAAATTAAAAATCCATTTTCACTTATTAGCAGCCATGAAAAGCAGCCTGTAAAACTAGTATCTCAGAGGGCAGAAATCAAGTCCTCTAGATTTAATTGTTTTGTTTGTTACCAAGGGGGCCATACCCCGCAGTGTTCAAGGTTGTTCCCGGCAGTGTCCAGAAAGGAACCCAGGGCCTCTGAATGCAAAGTATGTGCTCAGTCCTTTGAATTACTTCTCTGGACCCCAGGTTTTATGTTTTCCTAATTATTTCAGAGTGGATGTGACGAAATAGTGAGCAAAACTTTTGAGACTCATGGGAGGACTGGGGAGATAGCTCAAAGGGTTAGACCCTGGCACCAGTGTGTGTGACACCCCAAATTCCATCCCCCACCCCTGAAGTAAAAGAAGTAATGGATAGGGTTTGGGATATAGTTCCAAGTTCTGATCCTAGGCATCACCTGGCCCCCAAGCACTGCATGTAGCCCCGGGAGCTGCCAGCACTTCCAAGTTTAGCAGCACTGTATTTTTCTGGACCAGAGTACTGAACCTTCAGGCTCGCACAGGGAGCCAAGCCAAGATCCACTGAAATACCACGCCCCAAAATGAAGTAATGGATGTTGTAGAAAATTTGGGGTAATGACTATTGTGTAAGAAACAAAGAACTTTATAAATGGTAACAATGAATAATCTAACTGTGGTCAAATAAAAGTTTATCCTCAGGCTGGGGCTGGAGCAATAGCACAGCGTGGAGGGTGTTTGCCTTGCACGTGGCCGACCCGGGTTCGATTCCCAGCATCCCATATGGTCCCTTGAGCAACACCAGGAGTAATTCCTGAGTGCAGAGCCAGGAGTGACCCCTGTGCAATGGTGGGTGTGACCCAAAAAGCAAAAACAAAAACAAAAAACCAAAGTATTCTTAGGCATTAATATCACTCTTCGTTATTTGTTTTTGCTTTCACTCAATATGAAAATATTATTCTATTTCTTGATTTATCATTAAAGAACTGGATCTGAAAAAAAAAAAAAACAACCAGATCCAGGAAACAACAGGGTTATTCCTGGTTCTATAATGACCTCTGACAATGGGGACCATATGTGTGTGATGCTGGGGATTTGAACCAGAGTTGCAGCAGAGGGAGCTGACGTAAGGGACTATCTCACCAGCTCTCCCTTTAGCTCTTTTCTCCGTTCATTTTTGTTTGGGGGACACATCTGGTGATGCTTAGGCCTTATTCTGCAGTCAGGAATTACTCCTGGCAGTGTTTGAGGAACCACATAGGATGTCAGGGCTTGAACCCAGGTCAGCCGCAAGCAAGGCAAACACCCTACCCACTGTGCTATTGCTCTGGCCCCTAGTTCTGTCTTTGGACCACACCCAGCAGTGTTCAGAGTTTCCTCCTGGCTCTCCACTCAGGAATCAATCCTGGGAGGCTCAGGGAACCAGATGGGATGCCCTGGTGGTTAGCGTACAAGGCAAGCACCCTACCAGCTGTATTATCTTTCCAACCTTCTCACATTTCTTTATCTTGTTTGTTGCTGGCCACATCTGCTGTGCTCAGGGATTCTGATTCTGTGCTCAAGGACCACTCCTGATGGTGCTCACTCCTATGGAGTGGCAGGAATTGAATTCAGGTCGGCTGAATAGCTTATTATATAGCTAGTACCCGCTATACTATCTCTCTGACATCTCCTCTCACATTTTTCTAAGTAAATTTCTTTGAATAAAATTATTTTGCTTTATAAATAATAATAGAAATAGGAGAAATGGGGGGAGCAAATGAGTAATGATTCTATTATTTCCGTTTATTCATGATGGTTGTATCTATCTTATTACAAATCTGCTGCATGTCTAACGTAGAGAAAGAAAATGAATGTGAAATTTTTTTTTTTTTTTTGCGTCACACCCGGCGATGCACAGGGGTTACTCCTGGTTCTACACTCAGGAATTACTCCTGGCGGTGCTCAGGGGACCATATGGGATGCTGGGATTCGATCCTGGGTCGGCCGCGTGCAAGGCAAACGCTCTACCCACTGTGCTATCGCTCCAGCCCCGAATGTGAAATATTTTAACATATCTGAAAACTACAATTTTCAGATTAGAAAAATGTGGAGAAGATAGTAAAAGGAAGGATTAGATTAAATCCCTGTTGGGGCCTGAGCAACAGAACAGAGTATAGGGCACCTGCAGGTGGTCTGCAGCCCTCATGATTCCCGGAGCCTTCCAGGAGTGATCCCTGAGCTCAGAGCCAGGAGCAAACGCTGAGCGCCACTGGTATGACACCAAAATCAAACCAAACCAGACTAAACAAAACAACAAAATACGCTGCCATACTCAATTTTATTTGGAAGTGAAATTAATTCATGAACTGTTTTATCATTGTATAGATATCTCCTAGCTTCTTGTTAGAAATAATGACCAATCTAGAAGCAACGGGCATCCTTAGAATATGGTATTCTTTTATTTTGTTTAATTTTTTGTTTGGGGGCCTCACCTGGTATTTGAGGACTTTCTCCTGACTCTGCTCACTCTTGGCGGTGCACGATGGGGGAGGGTGCATATTTGGCATGGGGGTTCAAACCAGGGTTGGCCATATGCAAGACAAATGTCATAAGCCCTGTACTATCTCTTTGGCCCTAGATTATGGCTTTAAAATACCACTTAGCAGATGAAAGTAACCAGGCTTCTTAGACAAATGGCTGATTCTATACAAGTTGGAAATACACAAGTTGAGGCTGGAAGATCTTGTTATAGAAGACATCAAGGAGGTTTTTAAAGACAGTTAGAGTAGTGTTAAAAGGATGCAGAGCCAGCTTAATGAGTCTCCCACAGGGCAAAGGCTTAACAATTTGAACTTTAATAAGGTAATATCTGAAGTGGATTAAAACCCATTAGATGTTTGAATCCATGAGTTAATGATATTTTTTCTGAAATAAAACACTTTTATTTAGAGAAATATCAGAGTGGGGGAGACAAAAAGGGACAAGAAAGAGAACGAGAAGGAAAAGGGAGGGGCAGGGGTAGATCTGTGTTCAAGAGAGCAAACACAGGTCTCTCCAAAGGGGAAAGCTGAGAGCATAAGTCTCTAGTGAAGCTGCATGCAAATCTTGCAGATAGAGAATGTGCTGTTAATACATTTTTCAAGTGATCTTTGGAAAATGACAAGTTTGCTGTATCAAAAAATGGTTAATAAATGAAACTATTCAAATATTTTGTTTTTCCTCTGTCACAGAGGCTTTACTGCTGGTTAAGCAAACAATGAATGTGGAGAAACAGCTCTTATAATAATGTTTCAAATGTTGAAAAAAAATGATAGAATACTCTCTAACCTAGAGTGAATCAATGAATACTTATGGCACTGGGTATCCACTTCAGCTGATGCCACAAAAAGAGAAAAACAGATGTTATGTGAGTTCGAATCCACCAGGACTTAAACAGTCCTGCAAAACGAGATGAATCCAAGTTTGCTCAAGACACTGGATTCATGTACCTTTAAGATTCAGAGGAAAAAGAAACATGCTGAACTTGGTCATTAGTATGTGATCAGCATGTGAGGAACTTCACAGATGATAAGGTCAGGTTCCTTTGTGGGGTGGGGAAAGGAAGGGTTGGGCACACACAGTGATGCTCAGGGGCTATTCCTGACTCTTAAGTTCAGGAGTGATCTTTGGTGATGCGTAGTGGTCCAAACATGACGGGGATTGAACTGGGGTTGGTTGCATCAAGGGAAGCACCTTACCTCCCATTCTGTCTCTCGAGTCCAAGGCTAGGTTTCTCTCTTTCGGGCTGGGGGGAGGGCACCACACCTGACAGTGCTCTGCACTCAGGGATTACTCCCAGTGATGCTTGCAGGAACATACGGGGTGCCAGGGAGGGATCAAACCTAGGTCAACCATGTGCGCGGCAAATGCCTCACTCACTGTACTATTGTCCCAGCACCAAGTTGTCTTCTTTAAAAAAAAAATTAATTATTTTGGGATAGAGGAGGCCACACATGGAGGTGTTCAGGGCTCTGCACTCAGGAATCACTCCTGGTGGGGCTCAGAGGACCATATCGGGTACCAGGGATGGAACCCAGGTTAACCTCTGTAAGACAAGCACCTTACTTGCTGTCCTCTCTCTCACGTCCCAAGAACAAGATCTTTAACAGGTTAATTTTAGGAAAAAGAAGGAGGAACCTTCTTTTCATGTGAAATATAAGACACAGATCTAATAAAACACTTAAAAATGAATAAGATTAAAATATTGGGCATAGGGCTGGAAAGATAGCTCAATGAGCTGAGCACATGCTTGCATGCAGGAGGTCGGGTCTGAATTCCGATACCAAATGGTCTGGGAGCACAGCCAGGAGCACGGCCAAGAGCAACCCCCAACACCCAAGGACAGGTACACATATGGGTGATAAACTAAAGAAATGCAACAAAGTTGTCACTACTGAAATCACTATAGTGGTTACTTCTGCGGGGTTGGTGAGTAAGGTTGTTAACAAAAACAAGACGAACACAGGTGATCCCAGGGAGCTGGCGGGGTCTAAAAGAGTTTCCTCATAATAATAGGATACATTTCTATTTTGTGTTTTCAGTATTTGATTTACAACTTTGCTAAAGGATAAGACTAAAAATAAAAATCAAAGCCCTTCAAGTTTTCCACTAAGAATTATAGATATGAATACTCCTGCTATAATATTCAGCTTATGGTTAAGAAACTATAATATAGAAAGACTCCTAAACAAACTACAAATATTTGAAAAATATAATATTAAATTCTTACTGTGCAGTTATAAAAAGTCAATGTATTAAGCTCACATTCCTAACACAAAATTTATTTGTTATGTAATACAATTTGGTTAAATGGACTTCATTGACTTCAGTTTCCTTTTCCTATATCTATTTATACAAACTGATTCATGTTATTCTATTAGAGATTGGATTAAAACGAATATCAGAAAAGATTTTTGCATTTCCTTATACGTCCATATTTCTGCTTTTTTTCCTTTACATAGAACACATATTAGTTACTTGCTTAACCATGGTGGTAGTTATTAATACATAGCATTACATACAGCTATTTAATTCATAAATAGGCATCCTTCACCCACTTAGCCATCTTTATGTTCTCATCCATATAAGAATGTCTAATGATGATTATTTCTGATAAGTGCCTGAGACTCAAGAATGTAAAGCAGTTTTTAAATGCAGTATAAGAAATAAACAAGAAGAAGCATACACCTATGTTGTCCACTTTGGTCCATCAACAGTAACAATTTCCCTTCAGTTGTGCAAGCAGCATCCTAACAAATGGTGCAACATTATACGGTCTCTTCTCTTTTCCTTGTAATAAAATTATGTGGTATTCGAATGATTCACATATTCCAGAAGTGATCGGTCTAAAACCCTTCGAATAAGAGCTTCCTCAATTATATTGAAATCCTACAACAAAGAAAAGTAATTAGAACCATACAATAAATGACCTGTTTGCATAAACTGGAGGGTACACATCAATGCAAATGCTCTTATTTTGCAGGCCAGTAAAAACATGGATTTAATTTCACAAAATTGCTATAAAACATTAAGTACCTTTACTTTGGGGTTAGTCCATTTGCTAATTTTTTTTGGGGGGTGGCGAATAGAGGGACGTTACTCAGCAGTGCTCAGGGCTTACTCCTGGCTCTGCACTGAAGGGTGACTCCTGATGGGGCTCAGGGGACATTAAATTGAGGTGCCAGGAATCGATCCTGTATCAGTCATGTTATGCAAAGCAAATCTCCTATCCACTGTACTTACTATCTCTGCATTTTATATTTTGTATTATGTCTGTAAATGAACAAGTTATTGTCACAGTTAAAAAAAAAGCCTTGTTTAGAATTTGAAGTCTAGTTTTGTGTTTTGTATTTTTTGGCTACAGTGCTACGCCCAGTTCTGTGTTCCAGGGTTTCTCCTGCTCAATAACTCTGAGGAACCAGGGATCAAATCCAGGCCTCCCAGATGCAAAGCAGGCACACTTCAGCCCTTTGTCCTGGAATTTCAAGTTTCTATCTGATCCAACTTAAATCAACATAAAAACCCTAGATCTGCACATTCTGTAAATAACACAAAAACTATTTAAAGTCAGTCCTGTTCTCTCTAACCCATCTCCTTCTGTGAACTTTATAGAGTAAGTAAAATCCCTATTAAAAGTTCATTCCAAAACACCAAAGCAAATAAACAAACCCAAAGTCAAAAAGGCCCTTAAGCACTGTAGGGCAGATGATTTGAACTTAAGGCCATGAAGATAGCTCAAAGGGCTATTTGTTCCCTCTCAGCAGGAACCTTGAGCTAGAATTTTTGAACCCCTCCTGTAGGATCCCCAGGCACCTACCAGAATGCCCAGAGCACCGTTCTGGTAGCCCCTAGTACCTTCTGTGTGACCGAAAACAAAACAACAACAAAAACTTCTGAACCCAAACCCAAACCCGAAGCAAAAACCTTTTCAACTTCCTAAAAGTTAGAGCTCTACATATTGGGAAGGAATAAGGCAGAAATTGAAATAACGTGAAAATGAAAACTGGCTAATTCTCAAGATCACGGTTTCTCAACTTTTCCTCACTAGCGTCACATCCCAACTTAAAAGATTCATCCTGTGGCCCCCACCCTGCCCTAGTGTCAAGCCCCCGAACAGCACGTTGTATGTCCTCATTTATGCTGATTTCACCACGCAGTCCCATGGTTGAGAAACATTTCTCTGGATCAAAAATATCCTTCTTTTTTTTTTGGTCTCAGGCAGACAACTATTTTGGTTTTGTTCTGGAGAGGGGTGCGATAGGGGTGCCACTTGGGTTCTGTGCTCAGGCTTACCCCTGGCAGTTTCGAGGGTACTACGCGGCAAACCCAGGATCCTGCACAAAGCATGCTCAGCCTCTTGAGTTATCCCTCTGGACTCAGGTCAATAAACAGCCAAATTTATCACTGTATCACTGTCACTGTTATCCCATTGATCATCGATTTGCTCCAGCAGGTGCCAGTAACATCTCCATTCATCCTAGCCCTGAGATTTTATTTATTTATTTATTTATTTTTTGTTTTTGTTTTAGGGTCATACTCGGCAATGCACAGTGGTTACTCCTGGCTCATACACTCAGGAATCACTCCTGGTGGTGCTCGAGGGACCATGTGGGATGCTGGGAATCGAACCCGGGTTGGCTGCATGCAAGGCAAATGCCTTACCCGCTATACTGTTGCTCCAGCCCCTCACCCTTAGATTTTAGCCACCTCTCTTTACTCATTCTTCCGAGTGGTGCCACATTTATAAAGCATTTTTTAAAAATGATTACCTAGTTAATGCTCATATTTATTTCAGTTATACATACATTTTTTCTATACTTTCACCCACTTGAATTAATAAAGGTAATCTAATATAGCACCAAAAGAGTTCACGTGAAAGTAAAAAAAAATACACTTACTATGAAATCATCATAAAACAAAGTGTGATTAACTTGCAAATGTCTTATTAAACTGCCACTGAAGCTGCTTGCATTCTCATTTGGTATTAAACGGCAAAGAGGACAGAACTGGAAGTAAACAGAGTTCAAGAAAGAACTTATTAGTGTCAGAATTAAAATAAGTAATAAACATTCAACAAAGTGAATTTTAACTTTATGTATCAACTGCCATGCCTCAGAATGTTTTAAGATTGTTATCTTAGATCACATTATCTTTAGAATGTACCTTTTTTTCCCCTTTCTTTTGCTTTTTGGGTCACACCTGGCGATGCACAGGGGTTACTCCTGGCTCTGCACTCAGGAATGACTCCTGGCAGTGCTCAGGGGACCATACGGGATGCTGGGAATTGAACCCGGGTTGGCCGGGTGCAAGGCAAACGCCCTACCCGCTGTGCTATTGCTCCAGCCCCTAGAATTTACCTTTGAAGGACTATTTTCTATAATAAATGACCATGAATGAAGATTAGAAGTTCAAAAGTTATGGACATTCATAACATCATGGCTCTACAGTTTCTATTGCCCAGCAATAGTTTATAGCTCTCCAGCCTCAATTATTAGTATGCACATGTATATTTCTAATTAAATGGACATTAATAGCCCTTACATTCTTTTTTCATTTGAGATGCTGATAAACTCACAAGAAACCAGACAAATAAAGCAGAGGTCCTATGATCAGAGCCAAATGATAACATCTTACATAATTGAAATGTCTCATCAAAATCAGGAAACTGGCAATTTCTACAGACCTAAATAAGTCTACAGACCTTAATAAGATTTCACCAGTTTTAGCATGAACTCATCTTTAGTTTCTTTGGGCTACATCTGATCATGCTCAGGGGATCACATGGTACCAGGGATCGAACCTGGACTTCAAGCACGCATACTTGCCCTTTGAATCATCTCCCTGGCTCCCAAAGAAATAGCTTCATTGTTATTATCTTATTAAAATTTTTCTTGGCCAGGGGAGCCTCCCCAGCAGTGCTGGGGACCACAGGGATATAAGCAACGGTGATCAGGAGGTCATGCGGTGCAGTGATGGAACCCGGGGCATTCTGCACTCCAGCCGTATGCTCTAGTCTTCTGAACATTCTCCCCGGTCTACGTATTAATCTTTTAGGGTATTTGTGTGTAACTGTAGGCTTAATTTTTCAACATATATAGTTCTTATAACCACCAGTACAATCAAGATACAAAACAAATTGCCATTGCCAAGGAATTCCTTCGGATTACCTCTTTATTTTTCTTTTCCTAACTTGTCACTCACTGATCTGTTTTTTGCTTCTATAACTGAATCATTCCTGTTGCACTAGCTCTCTGACCCTCATTTAAGAATATTTAAGTAAGATTATAAAGTGTTAATCTTTTTGTAATTTCCCCCTACTACTTCCTTGCTTTTTTTCCCCTCTCTTTTTTTAAATTGAATTATTGTGAGAAATAGTTACAAAGTTTTCATATTTGAGTTTCAGTTTCATTGCTTTTTATTGCTGAGTAATATCCAGAAATTGCTGAGTAATGGTATGCATGCACCACAATTTGTTTAACTATTTGCATCCTGGGAAAAATATTATTTTCTGGGTGATGGGCAAAGCCATTGGTGCTCAGGATTTACTGCTGGCTCTGTTCAAGGATTACTCCTGGTCAGGTTTGGGGGATCATATGTGGTGGCTGGGAATTGAACCAGGTGTTGGTTGAATCACTCCAGCCCCTACTCACTCACAAAAAAATGGTTAAACTATCTTCCCCAAGGGTTTGGTTGTACAATTTTTCATTCTCATCAACAAATATGTCTTTTGACATAGGTGTATTATGATATGTCATCATGATTGTAATTTATACTTTCCTAGTATAGCATTTTTAAAGCATATGCTACTTTTATTCCTTACTAATTTTGCTTGGAAGAGAGGTCACACCCAAGTGCTGCTCAGAGTCTGCACCCAAATCAGTGCTCATGAGCCACTGCAGGCAGTGCTGGAGGACCAGGTGTTGCCCGGGATCACCCAAGGACTCCCACATGGAAAGCATGTTTTCCAGCCTTTCTTTTTTTCCTTTTTGGGTCACACCCGGCAATGCACAGGGGTTACCTCCTGGCTTTGCACTCAGGAATTACTCCTGGGGGTGCTCAGGGGACCATATGGGATGCTGGGAATCGAACGTGTGTGTGTGTGTGTGTGTGTGTGTAGCAAAACATGAGTGAGAGGAACAGTGTGTTCAAGAGGAACTGGACTTCTCTAGAGTGGAAAAAGCAACAAAGACACAAGGAAGCGAGATATGAGAACATGGGTTTGAAGAGCAAGCCTGGTTCATTTTTTTTCCCCCTTCGCGCATTCACTTTTAAAAACATGAGGTGCACAGTCAGAGAACTCCAAGGGCCAAGCACATTCATCAGTACTCAAAAAGCCAGGAGCAGCTCAGGTATACTTCCAACTATGACTCCGAACCTCTTCTCACCCCTACCAAGTATATATGAGATGCAGAGTCATTACCAAGTACCAAATATGTGTCAGGTATTAAATGAAGTAGTATTTTTCTGTGATCTTCAAAACAACCTAGTGGATTATTATCCTTGGAACATGAACCCAGTTTCAGATAGAAAAAAAAAAAAAGATAAAATTAACATGACCACAAGCATGAATAGGGCTCTAGGTCTTTTCATAGACAATCCAATGTTCTTTTCACATTCCAACAGTACCTAAATTGTTGGCTTGGGAGACAACATTTCTCTCTTTCTCTTTTTTGCATCGTATTTGTTCTTTTTTGTGGTTTTCATTGTTGGGCCACAGCCAGCTGTATTCAGGGTTTACTCCTGGTTCAATGCTCAAGAATCATTCCTGGCATTGCTCAGGGGAATATGAGGTCCTGGTGATGGAACTGGGGTCAACTGCATGCAAGGGAAGCATCAAACCCAGTATACTATTCCTCTGGTTCCAACTTCCTCTTTTATGTTGAAGTAGTACTGGTTTACAATAGTGCAAATGACCATGAGTTTTAGAGGGATAATGTTACCATTCTGAATTTACCACCCAAGTGCCAATATCCCCTATACCACTGACCACAGGATTCTGCTTCTGCTTGGTAACCCCACTCTCTCATTAGAATCAAAGGAGCTAATGTTGCTATATAAATTTAAATGAAGTCTTTAGATGGTTCTGATTGACTTATGAAAGACTTAGTTTCATTGTGCTAAAATTCTGCAAATAAGGCAACTTTCTCAACTTCACTCATCTTTATATCTTAGTTTAAAAAAATTATATCATTTAAGTGACTATTACTATTGTACTATATTACTATAGACATTTTCGATTTTTCTAATGCTCTTATTTTTAAAATTTTTTTTTTGCTTTTTGGGTCATACCTGGTGACGAACAGGGGTTACTCCTGGGTCTGCACTCAGGAATTACTCCTGGCGGTGCTCAGGGGACCATATGGGATGCTGGGAATTGAATCCGGGCCGGCCGTGTGCAAGGCAAAGACCCTACCTTGCTATCGCTCCAGCCTCTCTAATGCTCTTCTTGGCTATTCTGGTTATTTGTCAACACTGGTTATCTCAAGAAAACACTTAACCAACATCTGAATTTTCTACGTGGTGAGTTATGAGAACAGAGCTGAAATCAAGAAACATTTTACTGGACTGACTGTACATTTATATTGTGGCTCAGTGACAGAGTCCCTGGGTTTAATTCTTGATACTGCATGATCCCTCAGTACTGTTGGAGGTGACTCCCAAACACTGAGCTGGGAGTAACTCTCTGGGCACACACGGTTATGGCCAAATTGCAAGCAAACAAAAAGACATATTGTCCTAAAGGGCTGGGGTGTGTGCTAGAGCACTGGGTTTGACCTTTGGTACCACGTGAGCATGCTGGATGTGGCCCCCAAACACAGCAACTGAAAAAGAATACTTTAACAGAACAGTAACATTATTCTTATGTAGTGTAGGAAAAGGAATACGAGTTACAGGAAGTTCTTTATTTAACACTATTATAATTTGTTATGTATTAAGCATGTAGAATATGGAATCGGTAAGTTAAGATTGTGCTGCATTGACTGAAAATATAGAGAATCTTGGGTTGAAATCCTAGTATTAGCTCTTACCAGTTGCATGTCTAGCATATAAATCTGCTGTTTGGTAAATGGACATACAACCTTTTAGAGTAGTTACAATATTCAGAATGAATGTCCTTAATATAAAGCTGGGTTACATCTTAGACATCTAATAAACACTGACTAATTACCACCCTCTGATCCCTGTGCCTGCATAGTTGGGGCTCCCCGAGAGAAGAAATTACATGTAATGTGTCTGCTGCTGCATTCCCAGTACCTGAAAATAGTATTCAACTTCTTCCCAGACTCTCACTGACTTAATCTGGGCAACTAAGTAATTTTTTTCTTGTTGTTTGAGGTCTATACGTGGCCTTGCTCAGGGTTAACTCCTGGCTCTGGGCTCTGTTATCATTTCTGGTGATGCTTAGGGGACCACATATGGTATGGGGGATCAAGATTGAGTCAGTTACTTGCAGTACTCTCTCCAGTCAAAAGTAACTTATCTTTTTTTTTTTTTTCTTTTCGGGTCACACCTGGCAATGCACAGGAGTTACTCCTGGCTCTGCACTCAGGAATCACCCCTGGCAGTGCTCAGAGGACCATATGGGATACTGGGAATCGAACCCGGGTCAGCCGCGTGCAAGGCAAACGCCCTACCCGCTGTACTATTGCTCCAGTCCCAAAAGTAATGAATCTTAAAATGAAAATAATCTTTGCAGGACTATTGACAGACTTATGAGAATACACTGTTTGATACAATGAAGTTCAGTCAGTTTGTTAGCTTAGTCCTTGGCACAAATACTAAATGGTTGCTACTATTATCACTTTAGAAGATATCTTTAATACTACATAATAAATGCTATATTCAAGACACGAATAGCAGCTGAAGCCTGAAAAGACAATTCATTTTCCCCAGGAAATTAAGCAAGTCTTTAGCCTTCAGTTATCTGAAGAATGAGCCAGGAGGAGGATACTTGCAGGCAATGAAATCAATTTGGAAAAAGGTCACAGATCTTGAAAAGGACAGTCAGACTTGGGCAATGGAAAAATCTCAGTGAAGCTGAAAACAGAGCATATTAGGGAAAGCAGCGGGAAAAGTTTGTAGGGATATATTGGGACTGGGTATACTCAATGGATACGCATCTGTACACCTACTATGGTTTCCTCCTGACCCATGCCCAAGAGCCAGAGGTAATGAAATGACTAAATCCTAAACCAACCCTGAAGGACCTTGGAATCTAGTGGAGAAGAAAGTCAGTCTGGAACTTTAAGTAATGCAGGGTTGTTTTTAGTCTGATGTTGTTATTGGAGATTTAGCCATCAAATTTACATAAAATTTAGTTGTGTAATTAAAGAGCTTCTCCCTTCTACCTCCTGGACATTGTGAAAGTCAGGCTAAAAGTCTGTGTTATTCCAAACATTTCTTTTGCTTTTCAAACTGGGGATCTGAATTAAAAAGAGGATGATCGGGCTGGAGTGATAGCACAGCGGGTAGGGTGTTTGCCTTGCACTCAGCCAACCCGAGTTCGATTCCCAGCATCCCATATGGTCCCCTGAGCACCACCAGGAGTAATTCCTGAGTGAAGAGCCAGGAGTAACCCCTGTGCACTGTTGGGTATGCCCAAAAAGCCAAAAAAAAAAAAAAAAAGATGATCATAGGAAAAGGGGGAAAAAGGGTGATCAAAGGAAGGAGGGAACTGCTAAGTGAAAGACTGATCATTATGTAGCACTGTAATCCCGTTGTTCAGCAATTTGCTTGAGTGGGCACCAGTAACGTCTCAATTGTGAGACTTGTTTTTACTGGTTTTGACATATCGAATACGCCACAGGTAGCTTGTCAGGCTCTGTCGTGCGGGCAGGATACTCTCAGTAGCTTGCTGACTCTCCGAGAGGGACAGAGGATTCGAACTCAGGATGGCCGCATGCAAGGCAAACGCCCTACCCACTGTGCTAAGAACCTAAAAGTTCACCTCCACTCTCCCTTACACCGTCAATCTCCTGGCATCTGCTCATCTCTGTATTATTTATATCTCTCTTCGCTGGCTCTAGGCCATGATAGCCATGTCAGAAAACATTACACAGAGTACATTCAAAAGATGTCCTAGCTCAGTAAGGACTTTACCTAATGGTAAATGGAAATGGTTGAATATTAAAGCTAACATCACTTCAACCCTTCAAAACCTTATTGCAAAGCATATACCCAGCACTATCTTTAGTTTAGGGAGGCTTTCTAGCTTTATTCACTCATGACCCTTGACTGCCTGAGAAATGCAACATGGGCAAGTACTTGGATTCATTATATATTGATTTGATTTTGAATTAAACTTTGGGCACTGCATATTCAGAAACATTTCACTATTGCCAAATCTGTTGCTAGCCCCACATGCAGTTAAATGGCCCCATATGGAGGTTTTTGTTTTTGTTTTAGGGCCACACCCTGTGGTGCTCAGGGATTACTCCTGGCTCTGTGTTCAGGAATCATTCCTGGCCAGCTCAGAAAACCATATGGGATGCCGGGAATCAAAGTCAGGCTGGCCATGTGCAAGGCAAGCACCCTACCCGCTGTACTATCGCTCCGGCCCCATATGAAGTTTGGATGCTGCTTAAGAGACGAGAGTTTGGAATAACCTCCCAACAACTCAGCCAATTGAGAGGCACTTTCGGGGAGAGGGGCAGAGCTCAGAGCGCGAGTGTGTCTGCTCTCATGGAGGACCCCAGGTTTGATCCTCAGCACCCCATGGTTCCTCTAGCGTTGGCAAAAACAAGGCCCAAGCACTGAGCCCTGACACCACCCCCTCCCCCAAATTAATGAACACTTTCTTTTCTTTTGGGGCCACACCTGGCAGTGCTAGCAGTTACTCTAACATGCTGGTTCATGCTTGGGAGTCACTCAGTTCTGGAGGGGCCAGGAGTACTGAGGATTGAGTGACATGCAAAGCCTTCAGCTCTCGCTCTGGCTCTGCATGCTTTCTATATGCTGGCAAGTGTCACCTGAGAAAAACACTGAAGATTAAAGAATACAAAAAAGCAGAGAAGTTACACAATGAAAACAGAGGAGAGTGTGTTAATAAAATTAAGATAGCAGACTGCAATTCAAATTCTAATTTTGCGATATTTTTAAAGCACATTTAATGAATTTTTTTCTTTGTTAAACATGTATAAACGTACACTCCTAGTATCCAGTCCAGAAACTCGGTTTTTATTTATTCATTTGTTCGTTATTTATTTATTTAATCTTTTTGGGTCACACCTGGTGATGCAGAGGGGTTACTCCTGCACTCAGGAATTACTCCTGGCGGTGCTTGGGGGACCATATGGGATGCTGGGAATCGAACCCGGTTTGGCTGCGTGCAAGGCAAACGCCCTACCCGCTGTACTATCACTCCAGCCCCAAGAAACTCATTTTTAAAGACCCATAGCCCCTCAGGCTGGAGTGATAGTAGAGGGGCCAGTTTGCCTCGTCTCTGCCTTCAATCCCCAGCATCTCATACGGTCCCCCAGTATCATCAGGAGTAATTCCTGAGTGCAAAGCCAGGAATAACCCCAAGCATTGCTGGGTGTGACCAAAAAGCAAAGAGAAAAAAGAAAAAGACCCATAGACCCGGGTGGGGGTTTTTTATCTTGCATACGGCTGACCCAGTTTTGACTCCCAGCACCCCCAGAGTTCCACTTGGTCAGTCCCCCAAGGAAGCACTGCCAGGAGTGATTCCTGAGTACAGAGCCGGGAGTAACCCTTGAGCACTACCTGGTGTGATCCCAAAACCAAAAATAAATAAATAAATAAAGTACTATAAGTATGAGGGCTAAGATGCCCATCGCCACTGACTTATTTAAAAACAACTGAAGTTGTGTCTCTTCTTTTAAGGAGTGAATCACAGACGCAAGGCAAAAAGTAAGTCTACTGGAATCTTTGAACCTGGGTGAATAGAACTATGCTTTTCTTTTCTTTCTTATTTATTTATTTATTTATTTTTTTGAGTGACACCTGGCAGGGCTCCGGGATCAAGCCTGGCTCGCTTGGGGAACCATATGCAGTGCCGGAGATTGAACTACGGTTGCCTACATGCAAGGCAAGTGCCTTGCCCTCTGCACTCTCTCTCCAGCCCAGTGCTTTTCTTTAATATCCCACTTTTTCACATTACTCATCCACTATTGACTATGTATGTCTCTCCCAATAGTTCAGAATACAGAAAGAATAAGGAAGTTGCTTGACTCTAGGCATTTCAATGGACAGGGAGAGACACTCATGACTTGAATACTCAATTACCAGTGATGAGAGAAAGGAGAGAGAAAAGCAGGAGATGAAATTTTTTTGGGTGTCAGTGAGAGTTTCTCCAAGGAACTGAAATCAAAACTGAATCAAAAAAAAAAGGAGAGTGAAAGAGCACAAAAGGAGTGAAAGAGCACTCTTGATAGAGAAATTCAATAGAAAGTGCAGTTTTTGTTGAAATACCTTCTTCCCTTTATACAATAAAACCCCCAAATTTAGGCTGGGGAGCAGGCACAAAGGGCTGCAGTGTATGCTTTACATGTGGAAGGCTCAGATTTGATCCTTAGCAGCTCCTGGGCACTGCTCAGTAGTTAAAAAAAAAACAAACCCAAAACCAAAAAGAAACTGATTTCTCTCATAATTTAATCTGAAGCATGGTGACTGCAATCACTTGCCTCTTTTGAATCCAATATTTTACTTAATTTTTTGTGATACTCCACCTTTTCTTTAAGTAAAACATATCTGGAGGGGTTTTGAAGTGGGGGGGAAGAGAGAGAGAGAAAGAGGAAGAGAGAGAGAGAGAGAGAGAGAGAGAGAGAGAGAGAGAGAGAGAGAGAGAGAGAGAGAGTACGCGGGCTCCTCCAAGGGCAGAGAGACCCAATATTTTATAAGTGAAATAAAATACCAAATGCATCAGCATATAATTTCTCCCATCCAAGTACTAACCAGGCCTGACCCTGCTTAGCTTCTAAGATTAGACAAGATCAGGCACGTAAAGGTTGGTATGGCCGTAGACAGCATATAATTTCTATGACTAAGAAAGCTGCTGGGAGCCAGATAAATGGTTCTATGGGCTGCAGTGCTTTGCAAGTAGGAGGCCTTTCAGGCACTGCACATACTGAGCACTGTTGGACATGGCCCAAAACACTACAAAAAAGCTTTTGGTCTTAAGGCAACACATAAGGAGAGCAAAAACTTCCAGATGTCCTAACAAGTCAGAATAAAAGATTAGCAGTTTGTGGCTTGATCCCTGAATTATTGGAAAACAGAATTTTGACTCATCTCTAACTGCCATGAAAATTTCTTCTGTCAGGTTAAGTCAGATGATGTAACTGATTTTTCTGTAAGCAAAACTGGAAATCCCATCCTTGGAAGCAGTGATTCTTTGCAAACATCCACAGCA
Organism: Sorex araneus; assembly: GCF_027595985.1. Taxonomy (NCBI): domain Eukaryota; kingdom Metazoa; phylum Chordata; class Mammalia; order Eulipotyphla; family Soricidae; genus Sorex; species Sorex araneus. The sequence continues at coordinate 342,619,093 of NC_073303.1, read as the reverse complement.
ATCCAAAATCAACTTTGAACTCTGCTTTCCTTGTCTGGGACCTCACAAGAGTTTTTAATCTGTGTTTCTCACTGAGGATCTAAAACAATGTGAAATTCCAGTAAAGCATATGTACAATTTAGGCCATACTAGTAGTATTTGAGGGCTACCCCTGCTCTCTTTGGGGGTCTTCTTGGTGGTGCTCAGGGGGACCATGTGGTACTGGGGATCAAACCCAGGTCTCCTATATGCCAACCATGCTCAGCCCACTGAAATCTCTCTAGCCAAAATATGCACACATATGTATAAATATTCAGACTAATAAAATAGAATGATTAATGAAAGTGAGTGTCTTTCTACTTTTTTTCAGGATGTACTATCATGAAACTCTACTTGCATTATTGAAATGTTTTTAATTTAGGATGTGGCCATAGAGTACTAAAGCCAAAAGTATGTACATTTGGGATCTTATTACGCTGACCATGTTCATGATTATCTATAGAAAAGGATGTTCTCCAAGTTAATATATGAGTGACTGATACCTTAGTAATTCTTTCTTTTTGTATCAGTAATTCTTATCAGTTTCAATCAACCCTTTCATATATAGGTTACTGTTGTAGAAGTACTATGATTTTGACAATTTAGTATCTTTTTAATACTACTATAAATAGAAGGCTAGTAAATGAATTTTTACTGTATACTGAATTTAAACACCACAGAAACAAAAAGTGACAAGAATCCTTACCACGGATCTTCTTTCAGATCTGTGATGAGTAATACAATGATCTAGCAAGCTGTCCTCGTCCACTTCCTTCTGACAAAATGGACACACACACCTGGAAACAGTACAGAATACAAAAAGTACTGAAATTGCCAGCCAAGAATCTAGAGGTTAGAAACACTAGGATAGAGGTTTATCTAGCTTTTGGTTCTCGTTCCTCCTGGTTTGACAGCATTTTTTCCTATCTTTCTGCTTGTTTGCTTTTGGGCTGGGTCACATTACTCTTTGGGGCTCCGAGGTTACTGCTGGTGCAGTGCTGGGGTCGGGGGGTAACTTCTAGAAGAGGTCTGGGGACCATGTGGTGCTGAGGATGGAAACTGGGCATTCTGTATGCAAAGCATGAGGTAAGTTCATTGATCTCTATCTGCAGCCCCTTGGTTACCCTTTCTGTCTCCTGTCCTCAGCTCTTTCCTAACACGGGTAATATCTGAACCGGTTCTTAATTTTTCTCCAACTTCACTAAGCATAGCTATATGTTTATATAAGACAAGTATGATGTATTTATAATCTTACATCTGTGCAGTTCAATACAGGAGCTGTTAGCTATATGTGGCTAGTTCCAACAGAGAAATGCTCGGCAAGTATGTCTGAAAGTATCAAATACAGAGTGAATTTCAAAAACCAAATATAAAATAAGCAAAAACTCTCATATATTTCAAATAAATATATTGAGAATTAATTTGACTTTAAAAAAACTCTTTTTTCCTTTTAGAAGTGTGGCTATTAAACATTGTAAATAATAAGTTCTGCATTATATTTCTCTCTGTGTCTGTCTATCTTGTTTCGGACTCTGCTTGGCAGTGCTCAGGACTATTCTTGGCTCTGTGCTCAGGAGCACTTGTGGCACTGCAGGAGGCCTCGTAGTGCCAGAGATCACACCTGGGCTCCGCATGTAGGGCACGTGCTCCAGGCCCTTGCACTCTCTCTCTCCAGTTCTCAAAGCAACGATTTCTATCTTACATGCAAATATTAATCTTTGCTGTGAAATTAAGTAAGCAACAATCTTTTCATTTTTTTCCCTTCTTTGTGCTGATAGTTTTGGAACTGACCCAGGGCCTTGCCCAGGCAAAACAAGTGCTCTACTGCTGATCCAGGTCCCCTCAGTTTCTTTTCTTAAAAAATTATTTCATTCAGGGGCTGGAGTGATAGTACAGTAGCGGGTAGGGCATTTGCCCTGCACGCGGCTGACCCAGGTTTGAATCCCAGCATCCCATATGGTCTCCTGAGCACCGCCAGGAGTAATTCCTGAGTGCAGAGCCAGGAGTAACCCCTGTGCATCGCCGGGTGTGACCCAAAGGGAAAAAAAAGTATATATATATATATATTTAAATCAACATTTAATTAGCTTTCATATCATTTTGTTTCATACATTTACCCTGCATCAAATCTCCACACTTTTTCAATGCATTCATTATCTTTCCTTTTTAGTTTTTAAAACTAATCTATCGGAGTCTATACTTCGTACTCATTTAGAATTTATAATGTTGTGGCAGGAAACTAATCCCAGAGTAGCAGGTACATCAGCAAAGCAATTTCTAGTATACAAGAAGTATGGGTTGATCATTTAGGCTTTAAGGTTAGGAAAATTTCAACTATATTTTGAGTGCATTTTTCAAAAATCAGAAGAATAAACATTTTCCTTTAGGGGAGAGAAAAAAAATCACAGTTCTACTGAATACCATTATTGGATGACTGAGTTTATTAAAAGCAGATTTAATGGTTTTGAAGCCTGGGCAGAAGAACACAAAATCATTTCCTTATTTCCTTAACATAGAGCCCAAACTTTATAATTACTCCGGAAATCTAGCTAGGATAGTTAATGACTCAGATTTTTTCCTTTCTTTTCTTCTTTTGATTTTGGGGCCACACCCTGTGGTGGCGAGGGAGGGGCTATTCTTGGTTCGGTGCTTGGCGTTCACTCCAGGTGGCCCTTGGGGGAACAAGGAGACCCGCAGAGTACCCAGGCATCCTGCATGCAAAGCATGAGTTAAAGTCTGTTGAGCTATCCCCCATCCTTTTTTCTTTTCTTTTTTTTTTTGGTGGGGGGGAGGTGGGGTCACACCTGTCAGTGTTCAGGGACTTCTGGCAGTGCTCAGAGGATTGTATATGGTGCCAGGGATTGAACCAGGATTGGCTGCATGTAAGGTGCGCAAGTCCTTTAATCTCTGTACTGTCTCTTGGGCCCTTCTTCCCCTTCAGTGTTATAGAGAAACATAGTGATCAGACTGTGGTACAGTCAACAGTAGAGCACTTGCCTCTGGGTTTCATCCTCAGGAGCACATACACATCAAAGAGCAATGCCCCACAGCCTCCATTACGCCAACCAGCCACCTTCATGCACACTTTCTTTACTTTTCTTCTTCTTCTTTTTTTTTTTTCCTTTGGCTTTTTGGGTCACACTCGGCGATGCACAGGGGTTACTCCTGGCTCAGAGACTCAGGAATTAACTCCTAGCAGTGCTCAGGGGATCATATGGAATGCTGGGAATCGAACCCAGGTTGGCTGCATGCAAGGCAAACGCCCTACTCACTGTGCTATCGCTCCAGCCCCTTTACTTTTCTTTTTTGGGTCACACCGGCGACGCTCAGGGGTTACTCCTGGCTCTGCACTCAGGAATCACTTCTGGCAGTGCTCGGGGAATGGGATGCCAGGAATTGAACCCGGGTCGGGCACAAGCAAGCAAATGGCCTAGCCACTATAGCTCCAGCTTCTTCATCCACACTTTTTCTAGCTCTAGGTTAATAAGATTACTGATCAAAATGCAACTACAACCAGCTTGCTGGCTTGGGGCTGCTTTTGTTTTATTAGAATACACGCATGTACTTTCTACAGAGAAAGCAGCAAAATAAAGAGGATTAAGCTGGGGAATAGAGCAGTGGTGATGGAAGAGCAGAAATGAGTAACCTCTTAACCATGATCTCCTTTAAGAAGTATGAGTCAGAACACAGAGCCTAGCAGACACTGAGAAGAAAAAAAAGATCTATTTTGGAACCTTCCTCAATCCAAACTTGTCGGGGGAAGTTCCCAGTTTCTCCAGTGATCTGTTGGCACCTCCCATGTGGTTTTTAAGCTAGAGAAAGCAACATTATTTCATCATGGTTGCTATTAATAAAAGATCACAATAATAGGTATTAAGAGTTTAAACAACTGGGGCTGGAGCGATAGTACAGCGGGTAGGGCATTTGCCTTGCAAGCAGCCGACCCAGGTTCTATTCCCAGCATCCCATATGGTCCCCTGAGCACTGCCAGGAGTGATTCCTGAGTGCAGAGCCAAGAGTCAGTCCTGAGCATTACTGGGTGTGACCCAAAAAGCCAAAAAAAAAAAAAAAGATTTTAAACAACTAGTTTAAACAGCTCAAGGGGCTGGAGTGAAGGCTGTGCATATGGTAGGCTGAGTTTGATGAGCAAAATACTGTTGGGCGCAACCCCTGCGGATAAGTCAGGATTGCTCTATCCCCACCTTCCCCAGGGCTGACAGGTGTGGCCCCAAAACAAACAACCAAAAAATGTCAATCATCCAGCCCATTAAATCCTATATAGGCATAAGGTGTTTAGCAGTGAGGTACAGTAGATGGCAACTGACCTTGTCGCTGTCTCCCCGAGTTCTTGCAGTGGTCCATATTTGTCTATGTACTTCTGACAAGTTCTTATGTGTGCTCTCATTTCGCTGAGACAAACCTGTATCAAAACAAACTAAGATAAGCTAACTGTTGAGAAGCGGTTCAGTGGAATCACTGGAATCTTATGCAATTCAGCTTTACTACTTTTAGTATTTCAAAAAAGGCCACAGTGTAGGATTTGTTGATTGAAAGGATGCATTCATGACAGCAGTACAAACAAACAAGGCATATCAAAAAAGATACTTTTCTCTACTTCTCTAAAACTTAGAAGACCCCAATATTGCACCCTTGAATTTAATTTGTTTAGAAAACAACATTTTTTTTTTTCCCAAAATGAAAAGAGCAAGGGGAAAGGAAGGGGCTGGGGGCAGATAGGAAAAAGAAGAGACAGAAAGGAAGGAAACAAAGAGTGATAAAAAGAAGAAATGAATGGATTTTAGAGATGCACACAGTAAACACAGTGCCTCAGAGAAAGATATAAGCACCACGGTTTTTCAATAGCATGTCCGCTACTAGTACATGAATTCACAATACACAATATACTTAATGGCTCCATTAAGAGCAAACATAAAAGAGAGCGCTTACAGTCCATTTTTATCAAGGCCGAATAAAGAGCCCTTGTCCTTCCAGATATACATCCAGTGATGCTAACCATGAAGGTTCTGTTACTAAGCAGCACATATTCTACTAAATGTTTCATCAGAAACTCTGATAAGATCTTGTGCTAAAGGAAGCTTTGTGTATCTGCAGTAAGATGGCTGCCCAGGCAAGGGGAAGTCAAACCACAGAAATCTCCTGAGTCAAGAAAAGAGTTCTCATTACTTAACCAAAGACGAAAAAATCAGAGCAAGTGGAAATGTGAAAACAATTCCTGCTTTTATGATGACCACCTAACAGATGTCAAGACTAGGGGCAGATCTAAATAGCAATCCTAGAATGGAATGTTTCAGAACCTTTGACATCCAACTTGCTCTCTAATGTGCTCCAATTTCTTCACTACTGTCATACCCAGTGATGCACAGGGGTTCCTCCTGGCTCTGCACTCAGGAACTATCCCTGGTGGTGCTCAGGGGACCATATTGGATGCTGGGAACCGAACCCGGGTTGGCCTCGTGCAAGGCAAACACCCTACCCATTGTGCTATCACTCCAATCACATCTTCACTACTTTTCTCAGGCACTTTTTTGCCAGTTGTATTCCTTGATCTACAAAGAGAAGCATTTCTCATATAGATCATATAGATTAGCCCTTTGGAGACTGTATGCTGACCAGTAAGTAGATTAATAGAGAGAATATCTGCTATAGAGACAAAATTATGAAGACATTGCAAATGTCTTCATAATTGTGCTTGCTCTAAATATAATCAAATTGGGGCGGTGTGGAGTTGGAGATAAGTAGATAGGATTCATCTACTTATTTTTTATTGGGGACTGAAATACCAAGACCAAGTATACTAGCCAAGGAATGGAGATCTGATCTGAACTCTAAAGAAGTGGTGGCTAAAATAGCTGTTGCATTCCTAGCAACAGGAAAACATGGAAAGGAAGAGAGACAAGAAATACTCAAAGGAGAAACCAAATGACCTGGTGGGTAATCAGAAATGGAAAGGGAGAAAAAGGAAAGCTTTCCAACCAGAACAATTAAAAAAATGTTTCCAGTCCTGACAGACATATGCAAGGATCAAAAGTCAAGTGGTGGAGTGACATAAGGCTGATTTTGTACATACTGAGGTTTATATACGATAACAAAACATGAATTTAAAAAACTTTTGATTTTGAGGGGCTGGAGTGATAGCACAGCATGTAGGGCATTTGCCTTGCATGCAGCCGACCCAGGTTAGATTCCCAGCATTCCTTATGGTCCCCTGAGCACCAAGAGTAGTTTCTGAGTGCAGAGCCAGGAATAAACCCTGTGCATTGCCAGGTGTGACCCAAAAAGCAAAAAAATGAACGAAACAAAACAAAAACCCCAAACTTTTGATTTTGAGCAATTACCATGTTCCTGACAGTACAAAGAACTATGTGATTATCATTTATCTTAAACAAAAACTTGGCTCAGTAATATGACCTAAATCAAAAAGTGGTTGATCCCAGTATGTTTGATTCTGAAACCAGGCCTAAACATTTGGGGGGGGGGGGGTTCTGTGGCCACAGTCAACAATGCTCTGGAGTTACTACTGGCTCTACACTCAGGGAACGCTCCTGATAGTTCTATGGGAACCATATTCAGTGCTGGGGATTGAACCCGGGTCAGCCCAAGCAAGACAAGCACGTTACTCACTGTATTATCTCTCTGGGTCCCAGGCTTAAAAGAAAAGAAATCAGGGGCAAAATGGGGATTAAGACATAGATGGAAGTGCTTCGGGTAACTCCTGGCTGTGTACACGCAGGGGTCACTCCGTGTGGTGCTATACCTGGGTACTCCCACACACAAAACATTTTTTGAACCCTTGGAGTTCTCTCTCCTGTCCAGGCAACAAATGTGTAGTTAGGGCTATGTATAGTCTTAACATCAATGTTTAAGAAACACGCATTAATCACATACTGTGTGCAGTTTTCAAAGTGCTAGGTAGGGAATTGCCAAAAACAGACACAGTCTGGGCCCAGAAGACAGCCCAGTGGTCCAGTGTGTGCTTTGCGTAGGGACCAAGCTTCAATCCCAACAACACACTGTCCCCTGAACTCATGGATATAGCCCCAGAGGCCGCCCCGCCCCCCAAGCACCACTGAGTATGGCCTAGAGGCCCCTGAGCACCATCAGGGCCAAGCAGTATCATATTCATTCATTCTTGCTTGCTTGCTTGCTTGCTTGCTTTCTTGCTTTTTTGGGTCACACCCGGCAATGCACAGGGGTTACTCCTGGCTCTTCACTCAGGAATTACTCCTGGCGGTACTCGGGGGACCATATGGGATGCTGGGAATCGAACCCGGGTCGGCCGAGTGCAAGGCAAATGCCCTACCCGCTGTGCTATTGCTCCAGCCCATCTGTTCTCGGCCTTTTGGCTAAGATCAAGTGTAGTATCTCTAGATTGGTATGTCTAAATATCCTTCCCTTAACAGTTCAAACTTAATATGCTTAAAACTTAACTCTGGATTCTACTCTGAATATGCTTCTCATATTAATACCGTCACCTACTCATGCCAGAAATCCTGGAGGGATTTTGACACTGTCTCACTTCCCTCCACCCACCCCATCCAAGTCAATGGCCCATTTCCTTCAATTCTCTCCTAACTAAACACACCTAGAAACACATCCATTGTCCTAATGTGAGCCATCCCTCCAGGCACCTAATCGACTTCAGTTCACACATCACTTTAAACCATTCTCCACCCACATTCTAAAGGGACAGTTTTAAACTATAAACCTGAGCATTGCACTGCAAAGCTTACACTTTTCCTGCACTACAAGACCTAGGATAAAAATCTAGCATTTTTTACGTAGCTTCCGGATTTCACATGATCTGACCAGACCAGCAGAGCATCAAATGAGAAAAGCCAGAAGGAGGATGTGATCAGTAAAGAGAAATATTGCCAAATCCCAATGAACATAGCAGAATTATGCCACTGGATTTGGAAACATGCCAACTAGACAGGCTAAGAAAGCTATCTACTGGTTTGCAGCACTAGAGTAACGGGCATGAAGTTCAAGGGAGTCATGAGAAGAGAGGAAATGGAGGCAAAGAAAGCACTGGAAAAATTAGGGGATGGCGGAAGCCGGGTGACCACTTTTCAACAGCCCAGAGTATGAAACTGGGCAAAATGTAGGGGAGAGGCGGGACAATGCACTTTAGAAAGCCAGGAGAGGCTGAGGCCAAAGGGGGGATGCAATGATCAGCTCAGGAAGCTGAGCACCGAGGGCTTCCCTACCAGTGCGTCACACTCCGTGCAGTGCTGGTACTCGGATTTCATTCTTTTGGCTATGTCAGTCGCCGGAACGCCTTCTGAAGGAAGATAGGCCCGGCAGTACGGGCAGGTCCACTTACTGCTCTTCAGACTGGTAGCAATACAGGAACGGCAGAACCTACCGGAACAAACCAAACGCATGTCATTTTACATAAAGAGCAAAAAGAAGTCACTCCTCTGCATTTGTTGGGGGTAAACTACATTTCCTTGACACCTTGTCCACACACAGCAAGTCTTATCAAATAAATGCTCCACTGGCATTGCACAGCATCAAGTTTTGTTTTTTTTTTTTTTTTTTTTTTTGCTTTTTGGGTCACACCGGCGATGCTCAGCAGTTACTCCTGGCTCTGCACTTAGGAATTACTCTTGGTGATGCTCAGGGGACCATATGGGATGCTGGGAATAGAACCTGGGTCAGCCATGTGCCAGGCAAATGCCCTACCCACTGTGCTATCGCTCCAGCCCCAATGTCAGGAGGTTTTTACTTACCCAGTAAGCCTTCTCTGGGGACAGACCTGCACTGCACTGTAGGCATCTAAACACTTTTCAACATTCCTATAAATAAGAGTTCAACTATAATTAAAAGGATATCTACTGTGCTCTTTCTTTTCTTTAATATTATTATACCTAACTTTTTTTTTTTTTGAGGAGATAGGTCTTTGCTATGTTGAAAGTTGTGTGTTAGATAAGAGCAGCAAATCGAGGTCAAAATAGCAGTCACATCAGCTTCACAGAATAATTAAAAGCCTTCCCTAATAGAACATGACCACTGTGCATCATGAATTACCTATAACATATGTGTTATACGTAGTTTATTTGCAGTGTATATGATGTATGTATTTATGTGTAGTTTAGGGGGACCACAGGAAAAGTTATTTCTTGCTCACTGCTGGGGAGTCACTTGTGGCAATGGGGAAATATGTGTTCTAAGGATTGACCCCAGGGCTCTGACAAGCAAAGCCCGGGCTCCAATGTATGGAGTTTCTTCCCGGCAGAAGCTAAGCTTTTCACAAATGTGAGTAAGGGCAGTTAGGATAAAGAAGGGGCCAGTATGACATAATAGTTGGAAATGATCACTTTAGACAGGAACTGAGTGTTGAAAGTAGGTAAAGGGACATATCTGATCACCTTTCCGTATCTGTATTGCAAATCTTCACGCCCAAAAGTAGAGGGGGTGGGGGAAGAGGGAGGGTGAGAGAGAAAAGTGCCTGCCAAGGGAGGCGGGGAGGGGGTGGCACGAGGGAAACTGGAACATTGGTGAGGGAAAATATACACTGGTGGAGGGACTGGTGTTAGAACATTACATGACTCAAACCCAATCATGAACAGCTTTGTAACCGTGTATCTCACTGTGATTCAATTAAAAAATAAAAAATTTAAAATATCAATAAGGTGCTTAGAGAAATAGTACAGCTGCCTTAGACACAGCAGACCTGGCTTGATCCTTAGCACCCCCCATAATCCCTGAGCCCTGCCAGAAGTGATCCCTGAGCGCAGTCAGGAGTCAGCCTTGAGCACTGCTGGGTGTGGCCCCAAAACCTAAAAGCAAAATAAAATAAAAAACCTAAGTTGTCCAGAGATCACTCCACAGGCATGTTCTGCACACAGAAGGCTGGGTCCGATCCCAGCACTGACAGGGAGGGAGCCCTCAAATGCCAAGCTGGGAGTAGACCCGGAGCACTACTGGGGATGGATCAAAAACCAGGAAAAAAAAAATGAAAGTAGATGCTACATAATGAGAACTTCCTATATCATAGGCATACAGTTCAGTGAAACAGCACAAGTTGGACTCACAAAAACATTAGCCATGACCGATTCTTCTTCATTTGTTATAAAAATTATTACAAGGTAATGGAGGATGCTGGGGTTTGCACAGTCCTGGAAAAAATGACTTGATTCATAGCCTGCCCAATTTGCCTTGTTTTTTGTTTTTTGTTTTTTTTTTTCTTTTCTCTGCAGGAGTATCCAGATTTTGCTCTGCAGAATTAAATCTTTTATACTCCATACAGTCTGGTGGGAGCTCAGTCCAGAGCCACGGCCTGCTGATGCAGGAGCACCAAGCAAACCTCTTGGAAGCTGAACACAAAACACATTGACATCGAGACTGATGCAGCAACAATTTGGTCCATATCTGCCTGAGTTTTTGCCTGTTTTTTCTCTAGCTGTTTCATTATTATCACTGTACAATAATTTGCGAGGAGGCATTGCATCTCATGCAACAGTGCTCAGGAGCTATTCTTTTGCTCTTTGGGTCACACCCAGCGATGCATATGGGTCACTCCTGGCTCATGCACTCAGGAATTACTCCTGGTGGTGCTCAGGGGACCATATGGGATGCTGGGATTCAAACCTGGGTCGGCAACAAGCAAGGCAAACACCCTATCCGCTGTGCTATCACTCAAGCCACACCCCCCTTCTTTTTTCTTTTTGGGTCACACCCAGAAATGCACAGGGGTCACTCCTAGCTCTGCACTCAGGAATTACTCCTGGCGGTGCTTGGGGGACCATATGGGATGCTGGGAATTGAACTCGGGTCAGCCTTGTGCAAGACAAATGCCCTACCCGCTGTGCTATCGCTCCAGCCCCAGCTCAGGAGCTATTCTTGGCTCCGTGCTCACGAGTTACTGCTGCTCGGTGCATGGAGGAGCACACGTGGGGCTGGGGACCAAACCAGGGTCGGCTGCATGCAAGGCAAGCACCTTATTTCCCGTATGATCTTTTCAACACTGTAGCAACTTTTTATTTTGATATCATTTCAGATGTGATATAGTTTTTAAAGTGAATTTTAAAGCATGTACAAAGGGGCGGGGGATATAGCTCAACCAGCAAGAGCACATGCTTTCCATGTGTAACTCCATGTTAATCCCCAGCACCCTACGGTCCCCTAATACCACCCAGGGAGCCCTCCACCAGGAATGACCCCCAAAGACTGAGACAAAAGCATCCCCAAATAAAAGAACAAAAAAGAAAACATGCATATCTGCCTTAATTAATTTAACCTTAAGAAACCCCTAACAGAAAAGGCAGCTCAGATAGAGAAGGGACCACCAAGTAAAGGGTGCTAGGAGGGTCTGTTTGGGATGGGAGATGCGGGCTGAAAGTAGACTATAGACTGGCCATGATGGCCACTTAATACCTCTTCTGCAAACCACAACACCCAAAAGGAGAGAGAGAGCAAAAGGGAATGCCCTGCCACAGAGGCGGTGTGGAGTGGAGGGGATGGGGTGCGGGTGGTGGGAGAGATGCTGGGACCATTGGTGGTGAAAAATGGGCACTGGTGGAGGGATGGGCACTCAACCACTGTATGACTGAAATGCAAGCACAAAAGTTCGTAAGTCTGTAACTGTACCTCACGGTGATCCACTAATAAAAAAAAACCCTAACAAACATTAAAATTTCTTTTAAAATATTTAGAAATTTTGGGGTTTTAAGGCCACACGCACTTCTGCTCAGGGTTTTTACTCTTGGCTGTGGACTCAGGGCTCACTCCTGGCAGTGCTCAGGGAATATATGGGGTACTAGCGATGGAACCCAGATCGGCTGCATGCAAGGCCAGCAGCCTACTCCTTGTGCTACCTCTCCCCACCCCCAAAGACTTCTATTTCTAGATGATGAAACTGATGTCTATAGAGGTTAAGGGTATTCTACTAAGACACACACACACACACACACACAGGTACACAGGTACATGTGCTTAGTTGGACTTAAGCTGGGTTTTTTCACCCAAAATTCAGTAACCTTTCTTTTTGTCACCAAGTTGCCCCAGTTGGAAAGAAAAAGAGTTTCAGAATCAAAAGTTCTTGGTTCTCAGTTTTCTTTTACCTCTCTGCCTCAAGAGACTGATGATTTAGTTTTAGAACACAGTCTGCCCTTTCCTGTCCTTTTAGTTTTCAAGAGAACTGGTTCTTTTGACAGACTTTATTTATCTATTTATTTATTTTAATTACCCCCCTTTTTATTGATTCACCATGAGATACAGTTACAAAGCTTTTATGTTTGTGCTTCAGTCATACAATCATCAAACACCCATCCCTTCACCAGTGCACATTTTCCACCACCGAAGTCCCCACTATTCTGCTCCCCACATCCGTTCCAACCCTTCCAACAATTTCCCCCATACTCTCTCTCTACTTCCATTACATTTGATATTTCGACACCAGTCCCACCACCACTCAAACCTGCCAAAAGGCAATGCTAGACGATTTGTTTTGTATTTCTTGTTATAGATAGACTATAATGTCCAGGAAATTCTGTGTTGTTCTCTTCCAGGTGCTTTAGTTTATAGTCCCTGGGTCTTGGCCATTGATGAGATTACATGGTACCAGGGGCAGTTTGTGGGTGTGACTGCCAAGCTACTGGAAAACTGGGGGTGGGGGTGGGGAGGGAGGAGGCCCAGTCCTTGACGCAACGTTTCACAGCTCATTCAAATGTTCAAGTCATAATTAAAATATCGAATTTCTAACAACACCTACGGTTCTAACATGAATTAGTTGCTTATACAATTTAAGAAAAAACAAACCACACATTGTGGAACTTTTGTTTTTGAACCTAGGGTCTCACACACGTGAAACTCTATTGCTGAGCTACAAAGCTGACCCAACACTTTGGTTTTGGGAACTCACCTGGCAGTGCTCAGGGGCTATCCCTTGCACAGTGCTCAGGGATCACCCCAGGAGGTGCTGAGGATTGAACCTGGTAGTCTTCCATACACTCCAGTTTTCTGAGCCATCTCTCTGGCCCCAACACTTTTATTTTTTATTTTTTAAACAATTGAAAGTCTTTCCCTTTTCTCAGAACGTACTTAAATGAATTTGAGGTCAATGCAAATGTCAGACCAATACTGGGAAGCAGCCCTGTGTTGGACACAAATCCCATGATCTCCCTGATCTCGCACAGGAATCCTACCCAGCTGACTTGCTTCCCCATACTTGACTGACAGTTGAACAAAGTTCAGAAAAACGGAATGTTCCAAGGTCACATGACTAGAAGGCAGCAGTGCTCAGCTCCTCCAAGGGGCTCAAAATCTAGTCTCCTTTTTCAAGTCCTGCCAATTCCTTCCAGTGACAAGTGGAAACAGCACAAATAGAGGCTCACGATCTACCTGCATAAACCGAGGACTTGACACAGACTACATCTGTGTTGTCATATTGTAAATACTGTGCACGGTTTTATAGCTACAATTGAAAACTCTAAAGGAAATTCTTAGTAATATTCATGAAAAGTAACCTTTGAGGCATTCTTTGAGGCTGGCGCTGGCCATTTTATTTTTTTATTTTTTTGGATGACTCCAAGTCTTGAGAATCAAAATAGTGTCTGAATAAACATTTCTTCAAAAGGCACGAAAGGGGGGAGGGGAGGGAGAAACCTGCACCAGTCGAATCAACAAAGACACAGACGTGCAAGCTTATCCAACTCGTTTCCTTTTCCAAGACAGACCTTCCCCCTTCAAAGTATGCGGGGACAGCCGAGAGGGCTGTCCCCACCCTCAGCAAGGATGCCAGTACCACAGTTCTTCACAGCACTTATAGCACCCGGAACTCGAGGGCCTGGGGCCAGATCACTAGCAAATGTTAATACCTAAAGACGGAGCGTCAAAAATGGTTATTAAAGCACGAACTGGATCTTCTCTGGAGGGTGAGTTCTAAGCTAAGTCTGTGCTGAGATTCACCACAGGGTCTCCCTCTCTGTCCCACTACTGGCTCCTCCCATCAGGCGCCCACCTGGTCCCCCAGAACCCAAACTAGACATAGCTGCCCTGCAATGAGCACGGTGACAAGGCCGCTGCTGATCCCTGGTGCGGCAAGTGCAAACCTGTCTCCAGAATTCCACATGCCCGAGGTGTAAATGGTCCGGGAAGGGCAGACATCCCCTCTCGCACTCGGTGGGCCAGGCAAATGCTTCCATCACACACGGGGACACAAAGACCCCGTCCAGTCTGACCTCGGGAGAAAGCATCCTGGACTGCGGGTCTGGAGCCGAGCCCTGACTGTGCTCTGTCCCAACTGTGCTCCCGGGAGCAGGTCGACCGGCCCAGGGCTGTCCGCAGAGGCAAGCGGGGAGCGGGGGGTGCACTCCAAGGCGGGCCTGGCGCCTCCCTGTGCTCTGCTCCTGCCATACAGCTTCCTAAATGTGAGCCCTGCGTCCTGGACGAATGTCACCGGAGTCTCTGAAAAACAGGCTGGCGGGCTGAGCGGAAACCGGGGCGTCCCCCCAGGCTGGCTGCCCTGAGGCCGCCTCAGTGCAGGTCCTGCAGGTTAATGGTGCTCCCAGTGCTCAGCGGGTCCTGAGGCCCAGCGGCGGCATCGGCGGTGGGAGACACTTCCTGGAGCACGTAGACCAGCAGGTCCACGGCGGCGGCATAGAACGGGTGGAAGGTGGACGGCTGTGGGCTCAGGGCCAGCGGCAAGACTCCTTCCCCTGAGGAGTCATCCTGCGGTGATTGGACCTGCACACATGGCGCGCCGGCAGCTGTGGCGGGTCCCGGCAGGCTGCCACCAGGTTCCCGCAGAGCCACCCGCTCTGGTCAGCGTGGCAGGGAGTGGGACTGGCTTTGCCACCTCTGACTTTTCTCTGAGCAGACGCGGCAGCTCCTGTGTTGCTCCCAGGTCCTCTCTGCCTTGTTTTCTTGGCTAGTTGAATGGCTCGGGAATCAGTTCTTGCTGAGCCCCCACTGTCCAAATAGCAGCAGCCGTCCCCTGCACTGAGCCCCGGCTCTTTCTGGCGACTGGGCTTCTTTGCAGGGCTGGAGCACACAGTCCGGGCCAGGCCTCTGCTGTGCTCCTGCTGCCCGGCCGCACTACAACTCTCCCATGTCTGTGCCATGATACTACGTGTGACATGCTGTTATCCTGTTGCTCATCAATTTGTTCGAGTGGGCACCAGTAGCATCTCTCATTGAGAGACTTATTGTTACTGTTTTTGGCATATCCAGTACACACGGGTAGCTTGTCAGGCTCTGCCGTGCGGGCGCGATTACTATCGGTAGCTTGCTGGGCTCTCTGAGAGGGGTGGAGGAATCAAACACAGGTCAGCCACGTGAAAGGCGAACGCCCTACCGCTGTGCTATCGCTCCAGCCCACGTGTGGCATAAAACTCTCAAAAGGTCACTGGAGAGATGGTATCACACTCGTGAGACTATGTGCAAATCCAGCAAGTCAGCTAACTGTGTTTTGTTTTAGATTATGGGACCACACCTGGAGGTGACCAGGGCTTACTCCTGACTTGCTCAGGGATCACTCTCGGCAGTGCTTAGGGGATCATATGGGGTGCTGGGGATCAATCCTAGGTAGGCTGCTTTCAAGCGCCTTACTCACTGTACTATAGGTTCTGGTCCCTGCACTTACTATAATAAAAGTGATTACTAAATGGAGAAAACACATCAACTTACTGGCTGTGAGAACACCCACTCTGAAACTAACTTTGAAAACCCAAAGTAACCGGATGTGACTATTGCTTAAGTCTCACCTTCTGGGCTACAGAAGAAATAACCGTGTAGAACTGCTCGATTCAAAGGGATTTTGAAGGTATGGGCCAGAGCCACAGTACAGCACGCAGGGCGCTCACTTGGCTCGAAACTGATCTGGGTTTGATCCCGGGCACCGTATATAATCCCCCAAGCCCTGCCCGGAGTAATCCCTGAGCTCAGAGCCAGCAGTATGTTCGGTATCGCTGGCTATGACACGCACCCAACAAACCAAAAAGAGGTTGAATTTCAAATTCTCTCCTTTGGGCCAGAGAGACAGTCCAAGAGGTAAGGTGCCTAACATAAGTACATCCCAGACATGGTCTCAGAGCATCCTTGGGGTCACTCCTAAGCACAAAACCAGGAATAGCCCCTGAGCACCACTGCATGTGTTTCTGACACCCAAAACCCCCCAAAGGAAAATTTGGTGTTAATGTGACAGAAACCTCAGGCTAACATGTTACACCCAAAACCCCCCAAAGGAAAATTTGGTGTTAATGTGACAGAAACCTCAGGCTAACATGTTACACTATAATGATCACACACACACATACACACACACAGACACACACCCCAGACACACCCTCTTTTTTGTCTCTGCTAATGGATGACCTAAGCCTCTCATCTGTCTTCCTTTGATGTGTTTGTATAGTCAGGAAAGCACTTAAAGTCCATTTCTGGCACTCTTTCAGCTCCAAAACTAATCACATTTCATATTATATTCTGTGTTGATATTAAATTGAAGTCTCTAAGAAAAAAATTATTTTTGTAACCTAAAATCCTAGAGGAGTGCTTCTCTTTAGTCCCAAACAAGGCCCTTTACTTACTATCAATCAAGCAGATTATTATCTAAAGGTTGTGCTTCTCAAACTTGAAAGTGACTCTAAATGACCTGCTCATCTTTATAAGATGCAAATTCCAATTCAGTAGCTCCAATGTAAGGGCCCAAGGTTATACAATGCTGCTCATCAAAGGGGTCAGTACCGTGGTTCAAAACAGAATCTTGATGGGCATAACCCGCTACATAATTTAGATCCTCTCTGTTAGAGAAGGTGTAATTTTAATGGAACACTAGTGTTTAATTGTTTTATTACAATATAAAGTTGCTAAGTAAGCACAAACACCCGAGGAGGCAAAATTTTAGGTCAAAGTAATTACATCTTCCTTAAATTACTCAGTAATACAGATACAGAGAAGGAATCTTATATAAAGAATTGGAGCTCAAAACCTCTTCCAAGACACATACCTCTCTCTGTCTCCAACGAACCCGCAACACAACCACAGGTGGCTGGAACTCTAGAGTGGCTGTCCTCACTAGAGGGTGTTCCGCTTCGTATCCAAACTGCAGCTTACATCTATTCTTTAATTCTCTGAGTAGCTAACAGCCACCAAGGCGACAGCTTGGAAACATAGCCTTCCTTTACGTGAGTGATGGCTCTCCAGGGTCTGTGGAGCTTGCTAGGACAAGACTTCACTACTGCCTTTTACTCTGTCTGCTTGTGGGTCACACCCAGTGGCGTTCAGGGGCCACCCCGGGTTCTGCTCATTGGAAACCACAGTGCCAGGGTAGTAGCAGGGAGCAGAACCGGGCCTCCTGCATGCAAAGCATGTGCTCCAGTCTTTTGAGCAACATCCCCAAGGCCCATTCACTCATTCCATTTTAAGTGACACTCAAGGACAGTGGCGGGGGGGGACAGGGGGACCCACTGGAGCCTCCCACTTCTCCCCACTTCTCCTGCACTACTAGGTGGCCCCTATTTTTTAATAACCACAGGTCAAATATTATGTAAATGATAACTTGCAGTCAGATGGAAACTTCGCATGCTCCTACTCCTTAAATTCAACTAACTGCATCAGTATAATTTAACTCGTCACATGCTGCTCAATGGATGAACTTGTTCTACCCCCTGAGGACAGGTACCCCTCCCACTCCAACCCCCACTGTCAATTTCTGTTTCTCTCTTCTATGTTCAAGGGCATTGTTTCTATAATTGTCTATTCTTTTGTGCACAAATTCTCGTTCACTATTGGTTCACCTCTATTAGCATACTATATACACGTATGTATATAGTACATATATATGTGTGTGCGCGCACATACACACACACACACACACACACACACATATATGTATTTCTGCTTTTTGGGGGAGGGCCATACCCACCCAGAGATGCACAAGGGTTACTCCTGGCTCTGCACTCAGAAATTACTCCTAGAGTTGTTCAGGGGACCATATGGGATGCTGGGAATCAAACCCAGGTCGGCCACGTGCAAGGCAAATGCCCTACCCCCTGTGCTAATATTGTTCCAGTCCCTATATCATTATTTTTTAAAACTTTCTCTCCTTTTTATCACTTTTGGTCATATGCAGTGAAGCTCAAGGATCACTCCAGGCTTTGTGCTCAGGGATCATTCCTAGTGGAGCTTAGGGTAACACATTCAGTGCCAGGATTTGACTTCGAATTGGCTACAGGCAAGGCAAGCACCCTGCCCAACTGTATTGTCTCTCTAGCCCCTCTTAAAACTTTCTTGATCCCTTTTATCTCCTAATTTCATGAAAGGTTTTTTTTTTTAGTTTTTTTGGGGGGTGACACCCGGCAGACACACTCAGGAATTACTCCTGGCAGTGCTCGGGGGACCAAATGGGATGCTGGGAATCGAACCCAGGTTGGCCGCGTGCAAGGCAAACGCCCTACCCGCTGTGCTATCGCTCCAGCCCCATTTTTCTTTTTTTTAGTTTTTAATAAAGGGGTTTCTTATTGTTACTGTTTTTGTTTTGGGGGATAGGGGGTCACCTGACAGTGCTCGGGGCTTATTGCTGACACTATATACAGGAATCACTCCTGATGGGGTTTGGGGGTCAGACATGGTCACCCACAGCTCCAGCCTCCACAAAAGGGATTTCTATCCAACCTCTGTTGCATGCTTCTCAACTGACTAGAAATCTACTCCAAATTAGTCTTTGCAATCCACTGTTTCACTGAAACTATTCTTCTCAAGGGACCTTAAAGATGACAAATGGGACCATATTACCAAACCCAATGATCAATTCTCAGTTCTCATCTACTTGATTTTAAAGCAGCAATGGATTCAGTGGATTCCTCTTCCCTCCTGAAATACTCATTTGGCCTCCAGGACCTTCCTGATTTTCTTCCGACTCCCTTTGACTAAAACTTTTCAACTTTTTATGTTTCAGCTTCTAAATATTACTGAAAATATTGCTAGAGCTCTAAAAGCAGAGGTGCGAGCAATCTGTGGGCCTCAACTTCCCTAACTACACTTGCTCTTTAATAAATTCATCCAGTCCTAAGCCTATGACTTTTAATTTATCTGCCCAGAGCCAGAGCTTCCTCTCCAGTCCAGAGTCAACTAGTTATCCAACATTGCCACATGCTTGTCTCAACTTGATTTTGCAGTAAATGAACTTTTGAATTCACGCTGATCCTCATTCCACCCTTGCCGTACTTCCAGTCTTTACCTGGCCTTTTCTCAGGCCATGCCCATGGCGGTCATTCTCGATTCTTCACTTTTTTCCGTGCTTCACATTAAATACATCTTGTTAGCAACACCATCATCTATAATACCCTGCCTTTCTCACCACCTTCACTGTTCTCATTGTAATCTCGGACTTTTCTTACCAGGATTTTTACAGGTCTACTAACTTCTCTAACTCTGATCTTTTCTAATCAGATCATGCTACAAGCTCAGAGAAAAAACCAAAGTTCTTACAAATGCCCTGTATACCTTGTGCCCCTCACTTATTTTCTCCATCCTAGCTTCCTCACCTCTTCCTTCCTCTGGATAATGGGTGGGACACTATTTTTTTTTCTGCCAATGGACATTTGGATATTTCATGAGCCACATAGCACAGGCAACGGGGGACAGGAAGCCAACCAGAAGCATGTGTGTCCTGTCCTCTCCTGTACCAGGGCCAGGCTATATGATTTCATGGGCCTTATATGGCTCTTGGGTTGGGTACTCCCTGTCTCTAGAACAAACATAAAGTGAGGCCCTGTTTATTAACGGTGTTTGCTAATTAAGTAAGAAAATTAAAAGATATATTTAGAAACTGAAAAGAAAAGCAAACAGAAGACCCAAAGTGAAGTCATTATGTCAAGCCCGCTCCATCCCAAGATTCACTATCCAGTATGGAGCCCTGGGTTCAATGCCTCCACAACAAAATAATGAAATCTTCATGCTGGGTTGGGATAGGGGAGTAGAATAGTGTAAAGGCACTGGGTACAAGGGTACAAGCACTGGCATCACTGGGAGAGCCCAAAAGCATTGAGCTGAGCTGAGCTGGGAATATCCACCCAGCCCCACGAGGTGTGGCCTCCAAACAAACACAAAATCTAAAAGCAGTCGAATTATTTTGGAGGTGGTGACGGTGTTGGTGGAATAAATCCAACCACTCACTATTTACAATAGCAAGTAATCTGCGCCACAAGCCCCCACCCAACTTCCGGCCTTACCTCCAAGCGAGAGCAGCCTTGTCTGAAGAACCTTTGCTATTTCTCACTGTAAAAACCTTTTGTTCTGTGAAACCTCTTCTAGCATCTTGCTTTTGTTAGTTTTGGGGGCCACATGGGCTGTGCTCAGGGCTTTCTCCTGGCTTTGTGCTCCGGGATCACTCCGGGGTAGTCTATGGGGCGCTGCGAATTGAACCAGCGTCAGCCACACGCTAGACAGGCAAGCTATCCTCCTGCTGTACTGTTCTCTTGGTCCCCTCTTCTACCATCTGTCCAGCTGCTAGCTCGAATATTGGCCAGCTCATGACCCGTTTAATAAAATCAACTAATTCTGGGCAGAGAACTTGAAGGCGTACAAGTGCGCTTTACCTGAAAGAGTAATTTCATGACCAATGAAGGACTTTGATTTTATTGTTGGCATTTTACTTTATTTTGTTTACTTTATTATGTACTTTATTTTGTTTCTGGGGGGAGCCACACGCAGCTGTGCTCGGGCCTTACTCCTGGCTCTGTTCTCAGGGATCACTCCTGGTGGCCTCAGGGATCCTGTGGGGTTCTGGGGACAGAATCCGGGTTGGCTGTGCGCAAGGCAAACACCTTACATGCTGTAGTATTACTCCAGCCCATTTTTGGTATTTTAACATTTATCTTTTCTATACTTTTTATTCATATTAGAAAAGCATTGGTCTGTGATAGACCGGGATAAAACAAAACAAGGACAAAACAAGGACAAAGCCAAAACAAAACAAGGACTCTATTTGAGGCCAGTTAGAGGCCTAATCCTGGCGCCATAGGGATCCTGCTGTCACCCAGTTGGGGTAGGCTGAGAGCATGGGCGTAATGTGGCCCAAAAGCCAAACAATGAAAACCAAAAATATCATAAAAATCACCAGGAAACTCCCTTAAGAACTACTAATTTGGAAACTTAGCCCTATACTAAGTTCCTCCCTGGCAGAGCTGTTTCTCTTTCTTTCCCTTCTAGAAACCTACTTCCAAAATCCAAAAAGTACTAACTTGGTTGATAGTTGCTTTTTTTTTTTTTCTTCTTTTGCTTTTGGGTCACACTCAAAAATGCACAGGGTTTACTCCTGGCTTTGCACTCAGGAATTACTCCTGGTGGTGCTCAGGGAACCATATGGGATGCTAGGAATCGAACCCGGGTCGGCCGCGTGGAAGGCAAATGCCCTACCTACTGTGCTATTGCTCCAGCCCCTAGGTGCTTATTTTTAACAACTAGTGCAATCTTTTTGTCCATTTACCTGAAAGCACTTAGAAAATGCTCAACAATTTCATTCTTAAAAAATCATACAAAAAAGGAGGCTGGAGAGAGAGTACAGGGTAGAGCTGCACGCAGCCCAGCTAGTTTTGATCCCCATTGCCTCACAGGGTCCCCCAGCACTGCCAGGAGTGATCCCTGCATGCAGAGTCAGGAGTAAGCCCTGAGCATGGCCAAGTGTGTCCTTAAACAAAAAGGAAACAACAAAAAAATTTTTTTTAATTAAAAACCAAAAATCAGACAAATCATGTGGCTTAGTGAAGTTTAATCCAACTTAATTCAGTGGCTTCTAGCGCCCTATAATATGATACTTGCAGCTTTGTTACTACTTATGACACAGGCCTATTAACCGCTTCACTTTTTTTTTTCTTTTCTTTTTGGGACACACCCGGCGATGCACAGGGGTTACTCTTGGCTATGCACTCAGGAATTACCCCTGGTGGTGCTCAGGGGACCATATGGGATGCTGGGAATCGAACCTGGGTCGGCCACATGCAAGGCAAATGCCCTACCCGATGTGCTATTGCTCTAGCCCCTTCACATTTTTTTAAAGAAAACTCTCTTAGCTTCACATCTAAAGGACTCTCCCAGGGACTTTGGGGTATTTCCATTAAGATATCTCCCTAATTCCACATTACACCTGTGAAAATGGCTTGCATCAAGAAGGCCAGAAGCAAGAGTTGGTGGGGTGTGTTGAAACAGGAACTCTCATTTATTACTGGTGCAGACTGGTCCAGCCTCTATGGAAAACTGATTGGAGAATTCTCAGCATGTTAAAAACAGACTTACAGTATAAACCAGTAATTCTGCTCCTAAGTATCTTCCCAAGAACACAAAAATTGCTAATTTGAAAGGCTATATGCATACCTATGTTTATTGCAGCTATTAACAGCAGCCAAGATCTGAAAACAGTGTAAGTGCCTCAAGACAGATGCATAGATAAGGAAAATGTGTCCTATACTCATAGTAGAATACCATTCAACTATGAGAAAAAAACCCAATGAAACCATGTCTTTGCACCAACATAATGGAACTGAAGAGGGTCATGCTAAGTTAAATAAGTCAGAAGGAGAAAGACAGTTATTCCATGCTCACTCTTACATGCAATACGAAGAAGCAAAGCAGGGAAATAGACAAAACCAACGAACACAAGCCTGGGGACTGACTGAGACCACAGAACTGAGGACACCAAAGAGAAGGAAGAAGGGCAGGGTTCCAGCAGACTACAGTGGAGGTAGAGCGTGTGGTGTGGCATTTGTGTAGTAATATATACTATGAAGAGATGTGAAACTGTAACCCTAAAACATGTAACCCTAAAGCATGTAAATTGTGAGTTCATTAAAAAAAAAAAAATCTCTATCAGATGGGTGTCAACTAAACAGGCCCAAACATGATTGATCAGGGAGCTCTCTAGCAAATACTTAAGAGAGAGAGAGAGAGAGAGAGAGAGAGAGAGAGAGAGAGAGAGAGAGAGAGAGAGAAAGAGAGAGAGTGTGTGAGTGTGTGTGTGTGTGTGTGTGTGTGTGTGTAAGGGAGTCTCTAGCAAACCGAGAGAGAGAGAGAGAGAGAGAGAGAGAGAGAGAGTGTAAGGGAGCTCTCTAGCAAACCAAGAGAGAGAGAGAGAGAGTCACTATCACATTCTACCAACCAGGCTGGGCAGCTTAATGCTAAGGTCCCGGAACACAGTACTTCTTAAGCTCTGTGGTTCAGTGGCCCACCAGGAACACTTCAGAAAATGGTGCACAGAGAACATCCGGAGCAATACCCAGTGATCCTGGGGGAACAAGGTATTGAGGTTTGAAAACACATACTCCTAACTCTGAGTTATCTCGCACTCCCTAGTTCTTTCACCTATTTTTAAATTAAAAAAAAAAAATGTTGCCAAGCCAACATAGAACCCAAGGCCTCACCAACTTGAGATACGTCCTCTATAGCTAAATCACATCCACGGTTCTGAGTATTTATTTTAATGTAAATTCTTGGGGCCACAGAAAGAGTGGATAAAGTACTTGCTTTGACATGGCCTACCCAGATTTGATCCCTGTACCACATATGGTGGGTCCCTGAGCACTCTACCAGAAGTGCATCAGAAATGTGCATCGGGAGAAAGTCCTAAGTACAGGCAGGTATAGGAAAAAGGAGGGGGGGGGAGAAGGGCCAGAGAAATAGTAAAGCATGTAGGGCGTTTGCCTTGCATGCATATGGGCCGACCTGGGCTCAATTTATATATGGTTCTCCAAGCACAGCCAAGAGTAATTCCTAAGTGGAGAGCCAGATGTAACCCCGGAGTACCCCTGGATGTGGCCCAAACCACCCTCCTCCCCCACCACCACCACAACACACAGAAAAAAAAAAAAAGCGAAGTTAGTTCCTTCCATTTTCAATCATAGAGCTTCTACATATCTACTCCAGAAGATGTCAGGGAGAGAAGTCATTGACCTCAGATTTGTCTATACATCTGACACAGGGGTGAAGAAAGTAAGTTTTAATAAAGTGCTAAACATGCAAATTCTTAACCTAAAGTTAACCAAACAAAACAAAACAATTCATCTCAAAGCAAGGCTATCTGTCACTCATCTCAAAGCAAGGCTATATGTCCTCTTGTGTGGCCTGGTGTGAAACGGCCGCATGGCAGCCTTTCCTCTCAGGAAGTGTGTGCGGCTGGCTGCTTGTACGGGTTGTCTCTCTCAAGGGACATTCATGCCTGACCTCACAGTGGCCTTGCAACTCCCAACGTTAGGTTCCACAGAGGGCACTGCTACCAGAGTCCACACTGGTGAGGTCATGATATCCATCCACACCAAGAAAAGGGGCATGTGAGTGAGACCCTAAGGAAGCCCAGGACAGGGTCTCTGCTGCTTTAAGATCAAAATCTCCAAGATGTGGGTGGAGCTTTACCAAGTTTAATGTAGATGCGCTGAAGACAGGATGGCTGAGAAATTGCTAATCAAGAAAAATGATGGGGTCAAATACATCCATAACTACAGCCTCTGGACAAACGGCAGCTCGACCCCTGCTTAGTCATGCTACTTCCAGTCCATAACCAAAAGCACAGTGAAGGCAATCTGGGACATTGTAGTAACATCATAGATCAATCTTTTGAGGCCCAGTTTTATTATAAGACACATCTAGAGATAAGAAATAGTACCTGTTCGGGGCTGGAGCGATAGCACAGTGGGTAGGGCATTTGCCTTGAACATGGCTGACCCGGGTTCAATTCCCAGCATCCCACATGGTCCCCTGAGCACCGCCAGGAGTAATTCCTGAGTGCAAAGCTAGGAGTGACCCCTGTGCATCGCCGGGTGTGACCCAAAAAGAAAAAAAAAAGTATCTGTTCATGAGTCTTTGTTTTGTTGAATTACTTTGAACAAAAATAGAAGCTATGTTTGAGCCATTTTTATGGGTTACTATTACATTTAAATACATTCAAAACTCCATTCTTCACCCTATTTAAATGAAGAAACTGAGATTCAAGAGATTAAGTAAGGTTGGGTCACACATTTGGCTAGTGGCAGAGTTAATGATCAAATCTTGCCCTATCAAGCCCACTGTTTTTTACTTTATGCAATTTATATAAAGTGGCATATACAAGGTATTGTTGCCATCATTACAAGCATTTAACAGGAAATAGGTTTATGAACTTATTAACATAAAGTCTAGTCTAACAAATCCGGAATTAGTCTCAATATGGAATAATATCAGAGGTTTCATTTGTATTTCTTCATTTTCCAATTGATGTTCAATGGAAAAGAATAATTCATTTAGGAAGCACACGTGGAGTTAACAGCACTCCTCACCTCCAGTGCAGAAAGGACTCTAGTTAATATTTATAAAGTGGAAGGGACCCAAGTAAATTTGCCAAAAGGAGGAATATGGAAATTCTGCCCACAATCAGAACAATGGACACAGATTTGTCAAAACAAAGAACAGTAAAACGAGGGAAGGCAATTTGTCCTGCCCTTGTCCTGTTACTTCATGACAATTTTTCCAGTTGCTGGTTTCCTATTCATTCTAACAAAGAAAAAGATTAAACAGAAGATTTAACATTTGCAAAGTTATATTGTCCTTTAGCAGAAGCCCAAACAGTGAGTTGTGGCATACTAAATTCAAACCAGAGGAAACAATTTCTGACAGCGAAACTGCCCACTTCAGTTCTACAAAAACAATCTTCAAGTCTTGAAACCCACTGTGCCTCCTAGGTTCAACGTTAAAGTTTAATGTTAATATGGACTAAATTTAAGTGTGACTATAAGGTCATTACTCCCCTGAACCAATCAATACATTTCCTAGTTACACAACAGTACTTTGGCATTCATACCGGCCTTGGTTGGATATTATGTCAATGAGTTGCAGCTGGTCAGTTGTGCCACACACCATCAGGAATCATCAGAGAGAAGGTAAATTAGCCCTGAGTTTAAAGTACAACACCGAAAAGGACAGACCTGAAAATACAGCCACCAAATAATACCCTGGATACTCAACATTGTATGGGCTGTGGACGTGTCTCCTTGACTTTTTTGATGGGTTTTCAGTGGTAAAAAACTTCTCCTTTACTAGACTATAGGTGTCTGGAACACTTAAGCCCTTTCCCAAAACAGTGTGCATCACTTGCATTTCAAATATGGTACATTTTCCTGGAAAGGCATGAGCACTTACTAGCCATTGTGGTTTTTGCCTGGCACTGCATCAAACTAGTCAGCCTTCCAAAGAAGGCATTAAGTGGGCTTCCGTTCTAGCTCGATCCAACTCCCCCACAGGCTCCCCCACTACATACTCAGCCCCCCTTCCCGTACATCCGTAACAAGAAAGCTCTGAGTAACCGGGCAACTCAAATAAATGCACAGATCCAACTCCTCGCTACGAAGTTACCTAAACACACGCGATGGGCCTGACGATTTTGAGAATTTGTTCTTTACAATTCTTGCAGACTACCAACATTTCGTGCCAGCAGCGAGTTTTCCCGTAACGGTGCATCTTTTTAAAGACAGGTATTTTTATTTCGACTCTAGACTTGTGGGGGGCGGTGCAGTGAAGCAGGTAGTTTGCAATCTCCTGTTACTTTGTGGCTGGGTCTTAAAGAGCAACATCCTCCTCGCTCGGGGCTAAGGTTCAAGCCCCAGACCCCACCCACGCTAACGACTACAGAGAAGCACTTGGGTCTTGTAGGGTGGCCTTGGAGGGGTCCGAGTGTCTCTGAGCAGGGCCTGGGAAGCGGGGGCGGGGGAATCGTCACAGATTCCTGTTTTGCTCTCGCTCGGGCGGGTGCTCTGCAACACGTGCGCAGAGCCTGCAAAACAAAACCCACCCGGCCTCGGGGCTGCAGAGAGGGACCCCGCGGCCACCCGGGGTTCAGCTGCAGCTGCTGGCGAGGGGGCAGCCCCGCTGCCTTGGTGCCCAGGAGGGCTCTGCTTTGGCTTCAGGGCACCCGCCCCGTGGCAGGCGAGCCCGGGGTCTCGGCGGCTTCCACTCTCCGAGGCTCAGCTCTCCCTAGGGGTCCACCCCCAAGGGGTCCAGGCATCTGCAGCAGCCTCCTTCCTGCTCTGTCATTTTGAGACGCCCCCCCACGACCCCCATCCCGGCCCGAACCCCTCCACCCGCCGCCCCACGACACACACCCCGGGGCTTTCCCAGCCTCGACCGCTGCCGCGGGGTGGGCGCGCAAACCGAGCTCCCCGGGGGGCACTTACACGTGGCCACAGCGAGTCCGGACCGGCTGGTGTAACACCTCTAGGCACACGGAGCAATCGAAGGACGTGACGGGCAGCTCGGGGGCCCTCCTGCGCTCCAGGGCCCGCGGGGTGGCCGCGGCGGGCGCGGATTTGCCGCCCTCGCTGCTCAGCACGGAGCCCATCGCGGCGCCTCCCGCCCAGACGGCTGCCAAGAGCCCAGCGCCCGCTGCCGGGTTGTTTTGTTGTCCTGCGGTGGAGGAAGGAAGTCCCGGCCCAGCTGTGATCGCCGCCTCCCAGCGCGCCCCGCTCGCGCGGCCCCCGAGCAGCCTCCACCCGGGCGCCCGGCCTCCGGGTCCCCGCCGGCCAGCGCCCCGCCGCGCCGCTGGAATTAGCTTTGGGACCGCCGGGGTGGAGGCTGGCGGGGAGGGGGCGGCAGCCGCACAGCGCACGCCGCGACGTCTCGAGGTCCGGGGAGGATTGAAACCCGAAACCTCAGCTGCAGGGGAGGACGACCTGCGCGAGCAGGGAACCTTCCAGGCCCGCGCACGCCTGCCACCTCTTACCCAACTGTTAGCAAGTGAAGGAAAGTGGGAGCTGGGTCATGCTTTCTGGCAGCCCGAGAACGCCCGCTGTGAAGGTGGTTCGATCTGCCCTGCGCTGTTGCAACCACCAGACCGTCGAGGAGGGCTTATCGCCTACGCTGGTGCCAATCAGTCCGGGGGATCCGCTATAGCCAGAGCTCCACTGATAACGGAGGCAAGCAGCAGGGGTGGAAGGGAAAGGGTTCTGGAGATCCGAATTCGGCTCTCAGGTCCAGGACAGAGATGCTAGGAATGAGGGTCCTTAGTTTCCTCTGCTCAGGCGCTCGCATTTTCCTTTAATAATGCATGCATTTAATAAAACTTATTTGGTGTCTCTGCGTGCCTTGGGAACCGTATCCTTTCTGAGGATGAGGACATAGTTCCCACAAGCTGACGAATCTTAGTCCACAGAACTAAGAATTTTTTTAAATTTTGAGATAGCTATACACTCACATGTATAACTTATTAGAAATGACACAGTAGTGCGTAAGACACGTACAATAGTAACTAAGGCAATATTAATACTCCCATCAACTTCACCCAGTCCCCTCCACCTTCACTTTTAATGAGGATATACTATAAAAATGAGAAAATAAATGATTGCGATCGTTTGGGATGATAAGAGCCATTAAGAGGAAAAGAAAGCAGAGTTGGAAGAAGATAATAAGGTCAGAGAAGATATTTTGGATGAGATGACATTTGAGCAGAGTCATAAATAATGAAAAAGACGGAACCATTCAAAGATTGAAGAAAAGCTTGCTAAGCACTGGGAACAGCAAGAGAAGCCAGAACAAAGAGCAAAGGGAGGCTGGATGGAGTGCCAGGGTGCAGAAGGGGTGGGGTGAGCAGAGCTAGGACATGGCACCCTGTAAAGCCTTACCTACACACAGGTCAGTACCAAGAGTGTGACTTTTATTCCATGTGCCATGATTGGTTTACTCTGACGGCTGTGCCGCTTCAAGAGATAGGAACAATACAGGAGAGGAGGCAGATAGCCCAGTCAGGAAGCTACTGAATCAGTCCAAATTAGGATCTAATAATGTGGCCCAAACCTGGGACTTAATCTGGGTAGACAGAAGGTGAGAAATAGAGAGATCTGAGGTACATTTAGAAGAAATATCTAAAAGACTTCCTGATAAAAATGAACATAGGAGTAAAGGTTTTTTGGTTTTTGGGGTTTTTTTGTGCAATTTTCAAAAGAAAATTAAAATTTTATCTTAATCCCACCCTATCCCTTTGCACCTATCCCATATCCTCTTTAAGGGCAAATTCCTCAAACTAATCCTCTACGTTTAATGTTTCCATTTCTCTTTTGGAGGGTGGGGGATAAAAGGAGAGTTGGGGAACACACCCTGTGGTGCTCAGGATGATTCCTTGCTCTGTGCTCAGGGGTCGCTCCTGGCAGTGCTTGGGAGATCATATTCGGTACCTGGAATCAATCAGGTTGCAAGCTCAGCTATGTGCAAGTCAAGTGCCTTAATCCCTGTACTATCTCACCAGTCCCTTATGACCCCATTTCTTTTACAGTCCTTCTGTATCTAGCTTTCTCTGGGTTCTAAATGGAATAGTCTCCATTTGTCCAGAAATTGCTTCATCAATGTCACACATGGCCTTTAAATAGAGAAACCCGAGGCTTGACCTATTAGCTCTATTTGTCAGTGTTGGCAACACTCTCTTTGCACAAACTCTCTTTGGTTTCCTTTCTTTGTTTCTAGCTGTTCTTTCTCCATCTCTCCAGTTGCTTTTCCTTCTCCATTTGAAAGGCAAAGTGCTAGAGATGGTAGGATTTTGTCTTCGGGCATTTTCCTTCCCCTTCCTTACTAAAAAACCCTTTAAAATCGCATAGGGTCAATATTGTATAGTGGTAGAACACATGAAGCCCTGAGTTTGATTCCTGGTAGGTGTAAAACTGAACACACCAATGATGTCTTTAACTCAACTCTAGACCATTCAAATGTCCATCTGCTTCCTTGACATACCATCTGCTTGCCTCAGGCACCTTCAGTTCAGGATGTCCCATAATGAACTCATTATAGTAACTGCCCACTGGTTCCACCTCCAGTTGTTGATACTTCTCTAGTAAATTACCCTACAATCTACCCGACAGCTTAGTCTGGACACCTGTGAACTACCTTAGATTTCTTCCTCTTCTTCATTCACACGGAATTAATCACAATCACAAGCACAATTCTGCCTCCAGTATGTCTCAGAAGTTCTCAATCTTTTAAAAATGTTTTCTATGTCCATGGCCAATGGCTATTTAAAGTCACTGTATTCCCTTCTATGGAATTATGGAAACGTTTCTGGGAAAATAAATGGCAAGAGTTCTGCAGAAATACGTGTAGAATACATGCAGCAATTATGGTTCATAACCAAAGGAAGTGAATGCCCACAGACCAGGTGGCATGAGGACATGCTATGGGGAAACTCCCTAGACGCCATGCGGGGTACACACACCCTTCTCACAGCTGTTACTGTCAGCAGGTTAGGTAAGATGATGGATAGATAAAGTCACTCTATGTTCTTTTAAAACAGGGGTAATGAACCTTTTTTGGCCAGTGGCCATTTGAATGTTTATAGCATCATTTGCAGGCCTTACCATATAGGCAGACAGGTGTGAGCAGCCTGAGAGAAGCACATGTGTCTGTGTCTATCCGGCCACATGATTTCCTCAGCCTTCGATGACTACAGCTGGACACTCTCCACATTTTCTTTAAAATTAGTAACAGATGTTGTGGACCAATGCATACAAGGACTAAGTTTATTAATTATAATACTTCAATAGGGATTATTGAAACTATATGATTTCTTCAACTTCAAAAGCCATTGAATACCAAAATAATGTCATCACTGGCAATGACAGTTTATTGATAGCACAACACACAGGAGTATATTATAAGAAATCATACAAAGATTATTTACATCCATGATTATTTCTCTAAGGTACTGGATGACTGGTTCTAGGGCATTCAGAATATGCCACCATTGTTTTGCGTGTTCTATATAGTCTGAGTGTATTGTACTGGCTAATTTTCTTCCCCTGTTGATCTTTTTATTGATGTGGCTTCCCTTCCAAAACAGAAAAGTTACTACATAAATGCCAGTATGGTGCTGGAGAAATAGCATAAAGGGCTGGAGTTCACGCCTGCTGTGACCTGGGGTTGAGTGTCCAGCAGCACATGACCCTCTGAGAAACTTGTTGGTGGCCCTGGTGACATCTAGCATGGGGGGGGGGCAGGAGATAATATGAGCACCGTATGTCTCCTGAGCACCACTGGGGTGACCCCCCAATTATAAGGTAATGATATAGAGCGAAAACTTTGTGATCAGAAATATACTAATACAGTCTGTCAATTGTTTTGTTGTCTTTTGTGGGGGCCACACCTAGTGGTGATGAGGGCTTACTCTGGCTGTGAGCTCAGAGATCACTCCTGGCGGGCTCAGGGGACCATAAGGATGCCAGGGACTGAACCAAGTTTGGGCGCATTCAAGGCAAATGCCTTCTCTGCTGTAATATTTCTCTGGTCTCCTAGTCTGTCAGCTTTGAAACTATTAATATTTTAAGGACGTGAGTCTAATAAAAATGCTTCACTTATGAAAATATAAGCAGTCTAAGTTTGTCTGGAGTTTAACCTTTATAATTACAATTCCTTTATCAGATTTGTTACAGAGAATCATCTGAAACTCTGATACCAAATGACGTGGAGAGCCACAAGACCTGTAAAGGAAAGGTACTAATGGTTATCTGTAGAGCAGCTCTAATATTTCAGATTTTTCTTGTTTCCATTTTGGGACCACCCAGCAGTGCTCAGGGGCTACCCCCAGCAGTGCTTGAAGGACCAAGTGGTGCCAAAGATCAACCCCAGTCCTCTTGCTTATAATGCCTGCACTCAGTCCTTGAGCTATTGTTTTGACTCTCTAGCAGACTTTATTTTTATTTTTTATTTTTTATTTTTATACATTTTCTTTTCATAAGGTAGTACACAATAGTTCATTATAGATAATATTCAAACACCCACCCTGCCAGCGAGTATCTTCCCACCACAATAAGAGGGAAGTGTGTGAAGATTGTTGTATTTCATACTGGAGCCATTTAAACCCGTATATAAAAGAATACAAGCAAGTATGTTAAAACCAAACAAATGTGTGCTACTTTAGGTACATCATTGAGTATAAGAGGTCGCATGGCGGAAATTGCAGCTACACCCTCCAGGAAACACTGCATCTATTTCTGGGAGCTTTATTTTATAGTCTCTGAATCTTGGCCATTGATGAGATTGCATGGTGCTGGGGGAAGGGGGGACATTTTGTGGGTGTGACTGCCAAGCTACTGGAAAACTGGGGAGCTGGGTGGAGGAGGCCCAATCCGAGCAGGCTTGGAGATCTCAGCCAAAGGTCCCACATACCTAGGTTCAACTGCCGGTTCTTTCATGGGTGAGGCTTGTCCGAGCATGTGGAAAGTGGCCTTTAGCATGGCTGCAGCTGGGTTCTGGAGGTTTTCAGCTGATGGGGCTCTGCTTGGGGTGGGGAGGGAAACTCAACTTGCCCCCCTCCGAGGTGCCCTGGTGAAGACAGCCTGGTGCAGGGTCAGGAGATACTGCATCATTCTCTTCTGGGAGATTTATTTTATAGTCTGTGTCTCTAGCAAACTTTAGTGGAACAGAGTTTCAGTGGAATGCTTTTGTATGTAAAGTAATGTAAATTTTAAAAATAATGTATAATATAAATTAATTTATAAATGCATAAACATATACATTTATATAGTTATGAATATAAATATAAGTTTATTTATAAATGTATTCCAATTATAAATGTTTTGGCTGGAGCGATAGCACAGTGGTTGGGCTCTTGCCTTTCACACGACCAACCCATGTTCAATTCCTTCACCCCTCTCGGAGAGCCCGGCAAGCTACTGAGAGTATCTAGCCCTCACGGCAGAGCCTGGCAAGCTACCCATGTGTATTGGATATGCCAAAAACAGTAACAATAAGTCTCTCAATGAGAAACGTTACTGGTACCCGCTCGAACAAATTGATGAGCAACGGGATGACAGCGACAGTGACAGTGATTTATACATGTATTATAAATTAACATTAACGTAAATATAAATTACCATCAGGATGGTAATTTTGTTTAGATCCATTCTGAAAATAAAACAGAGGAACCAAAACTAAATACAGGCCCACAGAGATACCTCAGATCTCAGAGATACCTCTATAGAGATATAAAGATACCACCATAATTTATGCTTTCCAAGCAGGAGGCCCAGTTCAATCCCAGGCATTATATATGATCCCCAAGTTATGACAAAAGGGACCAACTGAACATTCCCTGGCCCAAAAATAACCAAAAAGCTGAATCAAACTTTATGTGTGTGTATACATATGTATATGTAGCACTGTCTGCATTGTCGTCCCATTGTTCATCAATTTGCTCAAGCAGGCACCAGTAATGTCTCCATTGTGAGACTTGTTGTTACTGTTTTTGGCATATCAAATACACCACGAAGAGCTTGCCAGGCTCTGCTGCTTGGGCGGGATACTCTCGGTAGCTTGCTGCGTTCTCCAAGAGGGACGGAGGAATGGAACCCGGGTTGGCCTCGTGCAAGGCAAATGCCCTACCCGCTGTGCTATAGGACGATTCCCCCGTCCCGTGGAGTATTCAGTATGCCAAAACCAGTAACAAGAAGTCTAACAATGGTGACGTTACTGGTGCCCACTCGAGCAAATCATGAGCAATGGGATGACAGTGATACAGTGATGTATGTGTGTGTGTATGTGTGTGTATGGGGTTTGTGTGTGTGTGTGTGTGTGTGTGTGTGTGGAGTTTTGGTGCTTGCACACTCAGCCATGGTGCCTACCCATTGTGCTTCTCCAGGTCATAGTCTTAGTTGAGGCACACAGACTGTAGTTGTGGAGCTTTCAGGGGTGGCTGCGATGTGTACCCTAAAGCACACCTAGGGGTGCACTTGTTGGCAGCGGTGCTTGCTTATCATTCTAGTTGCAGTCCTCCCAGGGGTGGGACCCCTTTCTTCTGGTGCCTACACACACCTGGTGGCATTGTGCCTTGTGGCATAGAGGACAGTGAACAGTAGAGGCTCAGTCAGTCAGCAGAATCACCAAAGTCCTGCCAGGATGACACGAGGTTCATGTGGGAAACCAGGGATTTGAAGTCATGACAGTAAGCTAGCAAACTACTATGTTCTACCTTCAAGCTGCAACAAAATTTTAAACTAAACCAACATGGCCTGACACATAAAGCCTAATTCTAAATAATGGCCTTTTCTTTTCTTTTTTGCTTTTTGGTCATAACCAGTAATACTCAGGGGTTTACTGCTGGCTCTACACTCAGGAATTACTACTGAGTAAGAGCTTGGGGACCACATGGGATGCTGAGGATCCAACCCGGGATGGCCACATGCAAGGCAAACTCCCTACCAGCTGTACTATCTCTCCAGTCCCTGAAATAATGGCCTTTTAATCTCTTTCCAGCTTATCGAAACAAATCTTTTTTGAAAATTGCAGGTGATCCTAGGTCAGCAGTTGCAGAGGTATGAGAAGAAGCATTGTTTTCTTCAATGTAAGGCTCTGCAGAGCCCTCCTCCAGAACACAGTGGGGGGAAATCGATACCAGATGGCGCTGAAGAAGAGGCCGCTAATGATTCTGCCGTTGTCAAGTCCCTGGTGGGAGACGAACTGCCCTCGCAGTTAATCAATACGGCAATGCAGCACTGCAGACTCTCTCTCCCCTGAACTGCTGATCTTCGTCCCGGAGAGCACCACCCTATTCAGTCTCACCCCTGCATCCGAGCAGAGCTCTTTCTCATAATGCCAATGATTCCCTTGGTTCAGATAACGCAGCAGCAGAGCCCCATTACTCTTATTTTGCTGTTAAAATTGTGTTTTGACTAATTGAAGAACATTGGCAAGTAACAGGAACTACAACTTACTGACACCCAATGATACCGGCTCTGCCAGACTGGTGCCAAATACTCAGCACAGGTTAATCTGCTTCAACTTTAACTTTTGTTTTTTGTTTTATTTTGTTTTATTTTTGCCTTTTGGGTCACGTCTGGTGATGCACAGGGGTTATTCCTGGCTCTACACTCAGGAACTACCCGTGGCAGTGCTCAGGGAACCATATGGGATGCTGGAAATCAAACCCGGGTAGGCCGCGTGCAAGGCAAACGCCCTGCCCGCTGTGCTATTACTCCAGCCCCTTCAACTTTAACTTTTGGATGGGTACTATTTCTCCTGGTAGTTCAGTTAACTGGAGACAGGAGGTCATTCATCTTGTGATGAAGGATGCAGACATGAGCCTATATGAATCCAAAGTTCCTGTTTTCACCTGCTGTACTGCATTTTCTGACCTAATACAGGAGACCAGGAGCTGGCACAAAGGGCTAGTGTGCATGCTTTGCACGCCAACCACTGGGTGTGACATGAGAAGTCAAGTCAATAAAAATCATAAATATAATACAAATTTAAGTAAATGACTTCATAAAGAATCCCCTAACTCTCATAAATACTGCTTTATTTTTATGTACTCCCTTCCATTGTTCATGACACTTGTGGGGAACTTGTTTAAACCTTTATTTTCTGCCCACTCGATCCCTTTTTCAGCCAGAGAAATCCCTTTCCCTGAGGTGACCTTGTACGTGCTGGCCTCCCCCTGCCACCAGTCCCTGTTTATTGGTTTACGGCTGAGTACCTGAGCCAAGCTAGTCTGAGAGGGCTGTTCCACTGAAATTTCAAACTTTGGACAGAGAGATTTCAAAAGATAAAGGAGGAAGGGAGAGGGAGATAAAGAAAATAAATCTATTTCTCCTTGTACTAGCTGTAACACTGGGACCTCAGAAGCTATCTGTAGTCATGTCTTTTCCTGTGGAATGCAAAGCAGAGGATGTCTTTGACCCAAACAAATCAGAGACAGATGGAGAGATGGAGAATCCAGAGCCCTGGAATCCACAGGATGTTTTATTTGTTTGCTTGTTTGGGAGGCTACATCCTGCTATGTTCAGTGCTTACTCCTGGCTCTGTGCTTAGGGAGCACTCCTGGAAGGAGTGAGTCCAAGTGGGCTGTATTGCAAAGCAAGCGCCTTATCCATTATCCTATTGCTCTGCCTCCTACACAGACTGTTTCAGGATTTAGTTTATTCTTGATAACTAAATGTGATTCTGTGCTTGAATTCTCAGATAAGTTCCGCTTTTTCAGAAAATTCTCCTCCTTCTCTTCCTCCCTTCTTCTTCTCCTCCTTTCTTCTTCTTCTTCTTCTTCTTCTTCTTCTTCTTCTTCTTCTTCTTCTTCTTCTTCTTCTTCTTCTTCTTCTTCTTCTTCTTCTTCTTCTTCTTCTTCTTCTTCTCCTCCTCCTCCTCCTCCTCCTCTTCTTCTT
The DNA here is from genome assembly GCF_027595985.1 of Sorex araneus. Taxonomy (NCBI): domain Eukaryota; kingdom Metazoa; phylum Chordata; class Mammalia; order Eulipotyphla; family Soricidae; genus Sorex; species Sorex araneus. Next base: position 342,582,962 of record NC_073303.1, on the reverse strand, counting down.
CCTCCTTCTCTTCCTCCTCCTCTTCTTCCTCCTCCTCCTCTTCTTCCTCCTCCTCCTCCTCTTCTTCCTCCTCCTTCTCCTCCTCCTCCTCTTCTTCTTTTTCCTCTTCCTCCTCCTCTACTTCCTTCTCCTTCACCTCCTTTTCCACCTCCTCCTCCACCTCCTCCACCTCCTCCTCCTCCTCCTTCACCTCCTCTCCTCCTTCTCTTCCTTTTTATCACTTGCAACCAAAAAGTCTAAACCAATACTTGATATTTATTTCAAAAAAGTTAATGTTATACACATTCTTTACATTTGATCCCAAACACTACAAGTCCCTCCTCTCTAGGAAACAGCCTCTAAGCAGTGGGAAGTAGCTCCTGAGCACTGCTAGGTGTGACCCCCAAACCAAAAACACAAAGCAAAAACAAAACAACACAAAAATTAATGCTCTCTGCATTTTCCCAATTGTGTATCTCCTCATTGCCAGGTGCGAGACGTGGTGTGCGTGAGCTCTGGAGAGGCCGCTGCTGAGAGCTGCAGGCCAAATCCATGAGCAGAGCCCAGCCGGACCAGCAAGGGGCTGCCTGGACTTAGCAGCTCCAGGCCCACAGGAAGTGCCTGTTTCTAGGTCGCCTGCACCATCTCCTCAAACTCGCCCTCGCCATAGGTGGTGAGAGAACTGCTACCAACGAGCACGGGGAAACGGTCCCCAGGGCTTTTTCTCGGTTGTTAATTCTCAGTTCCTGCGGCCAGATTAAGCCACCTGCTGAAGTGAGGCCCCGATCCTGAGCAAACCTCAGGAACGCAGCAGGAATCTCACCTTCACGGTGGCAGCCACGTTAGCAGAGTGGGTGGGACGATGGAGTGTCTGCCACAAGGTCTGCCCTCGAGGGTCCTCAGGCTTGCTGGTGGCCTCCAGATGCCCCTGGCTCCTCACTGAGAAGTATTGAGGAAAGGCCACACAGCACAGCTGGGAAGTCAAACTACTTTGCACACTGCGGCTGTCACAAGTCCTCTTCCTGAGCTCAGGCCCCTCAACTTTTTGTGTATTTGCTTGCTTTTTATTTTGAGCCACATAGTGGTGCTCAGGCTTTGAGTGGCTCTGCACTCAGAAATCACGCCTGGCGGTGCTCAGGGTATGGTATGAGGTGCAGGGATCAAATCCAGGTCACAGTATTTGTTTCAAGAGGTACCGGAGTTTCTGGTCTTCACTGACCACAGAGACCACGGGGTTGCAGTTTGCTCCTCAGAGATCATACGTGGCTGGTGACTGCTGTTTCTGAGACATCCTGAGTGGCCAGGGTGGGTCAGGGTTCTGAGGGGACAATCTTCTTTGCTGTGGGTAAGCTAAGTTCACCGTCAAACTTCACTGGTTCCACACTTGTGTTCTTGCATCAGTTGGTGTTTTCCTGAACTTTCTCCGCAGTGGCTTGGAGTGGGGCTTTTGGCACACTGTGACATACTATTCAAACTCACAAATCAGAGCACAGGTCTCTCAAAACAGATTTGAATCCCAGCCATGGTCCTTACGAGCTATGTGGCCTTGGACAGTTTGCTTAACTTCTCTGTGTTTCATCTGCTTTATCTGTGTAAGGGGGTTAGTAACGGCATATCCGACACAGAGCTGTGAGAGTTAAGAGCTGATTGTGAATTGGAGTGGGGAAATGGTCCCACATGCTGGAGCATGTGCTTTGCATGCAGGTGCTCCCCGTTGATCATCAAGACCACATGGTCCCCAAACACCACTGGGAATGACAACCCGCCCCCTAAGCACCAAGCCAGGAGTAGTTCCTGAGCATAGCTGGTCTGACCGCCAAACAAAATAAAGACATTTAGCGTATACAAAAGTAACAGAGGCAGATAAAATCAGTATTTAAAAAAAAGTTGAGGTCAAGTGTGATAATACAGTGGATAGAGACTTTGCCTTCCATGCGTTTGACCTGGATTTGACCCCTGCAACCCAGATCATATCACTATGTGGCTCAAAAAAAAAAAAAAATCCGGGGCTGGAGTGATAGCACAGCGGATAGGGCATTTGCCTTGCACACAGTTGACCCGGGTTCGATTCTCAGCATTCCATATGGTGCCCTGAGCACCGCCAAGGGTGATTCCTGAGTGTATGAGCCAGGAGTAACCCCTGTGCATTGCCAGGTGTGACCCAAAAACAAAACAAAACAAAAAACCCAAAACATACAAATACACAAAAAGTTGAGGGGTCAAAGAGATAATATAGGAATTAATGTGATTATCTTGTATGCGCCATAACAAGCCCCCAGGTACTGAGGGCTGTGGTTCCAATCCCCCTGGTCCCTCCCCTCCAACTTGCATGTTGAAGAGTGATTGGCACATAATAATTCGTTGCTATATAATATAATTTTTTGGGGGGGGAAAGTGGTGGTGTGGGCTGCTCATGATTTGGTGCTCAAGGGTGATTCCATCGGTGCTCTGTGTATTGGCTTGAACCCAGATCTTCAGCATGTGATATACTCCAGCTCTCTAGACTGTCTCCCTGACCCTTATTTTAATTACCTTTTTTATTTTGCTTTATCTATTTGCATATTTTTGTTTTTTGGGGGAGCATGCCTGGCGGTATTTAAGGGCAGCTTAGTTCAGGGTTGTTTCTGGTGGTGCTCGGCAGGTCATGTGATGCTGGTTATCAGAATTGGGCCTACAGCATGCAAAGCTTGCACTCCAGCCCTGTTGAACGATCTCCTCTGTCTACATATCATGATGACCGTAGGCTCAATGCCCTGGAAATAGTTGATAGGAATTTAGCTTCAGGAAATCATGGGTTCTGGTATTCTTGGGGTCAACCACTGGGACTGGGCTAGAATAGAATTTTGGGATGGCCGCATGGAAGCCTATGAGGAGGTGTGGCAGAGAGCTGCCTGTCTCCTCCAAATCCCTGCCGCTTTCAGGGCTAGACCCATAGCACAGTGTGTAGGGCATTTGCCTTGCATTCGGCCAACCCGAGTTCGATTCCCAGCATCCCATATGGTCCTCTGAGCACCGCCAGGAGTTATTCCTGAGTGCATGAGCCAGGAGTAACCCCTGTGCATCGCCGGGTATGACCCAAAAAGCAAAAACAACAACAACAACAAAATCCCTGCCGCCTTGTGAACAATGAGTTTCTCTGAGTTTTTCTGAGGACAGGTGGGATGTGCAGATAGGAGAGTTCGAGGGTGAAACTTGACTGTGGACTAATAGAAGATTCTGGAATGCAGTGGAGAGATCAACTAAAAATAAGATAAATGATGTTTATCATTCAACTTTTTAAAACCTTCATAGACCTCACTTTTAGCACAAGTTCTTAAATATGGTTGGAAGATGATGAGTGTGCTCAACGCAGGTGGAAGTTCCTTAGAGTCACAAGGAATTATTTCATATTTACTGAATTATTCTTCCTCTTTCCTTTCCTGCCTGGTCTTGCCCTGCCCTGTCCTTTGTTGCTGTTGTTGAGATGACCCGGATCTCACTCTTGGTTGTGATGTTTGCACACTTAATTGCCCATCAGGGCTGTACTCATTTTATTTGTGCTCACATGGGTTTTCTGGTTGTAGTCTTGTCGGGATTACGCATTTCAGTTGCACAAGCTTGACTGTTGCATTGGAGTCAGTTTTCGGAGATGACGCTCTGCTCTGGCACAGGGTTTGAGACAGCAGACCGGAAGGGCTGAGCTCTGTGCAGGTAGGTGGCACCAGGGCTCAGGGTGAGCAATTCACTGAGCTCCTGACTGCTGCTTTATAAAGGAGCTCTCTTGGAACAAAAGTTTCACTTCTCTCATTGATGTATATATTGAACCCAAAACAATAAAGTATATAGTTGGTCCATAGTGACAAAATCGTTATGATTAATGTCAACATAACTACAGCAAACAAATCTCACACGTGACTTGAGATGATGGAAAAGTCTGCTTGCTTTAATTTGAGTTATTTTGGGAGGTGTCGCTCCAGTTGTGCTGGGAACCATCAGCATTATACCTGGGGGCGCTTGGGAGGCCTGAGGGTGCCAGGGATCAAACCTGGGTCCTGTGCGTGTCGGACATGTGCTCTAGCCTGTGGAACCATCTCTACAGCCTGAAAAGGTTGCTGTTTTTATTTGGGAGGGGGAGGGACTGGTGGAGGGAAGAGTTTTGGGCCCCATTCTGAAGTGCTCAGGGCTTAATCCTGGCACTGTGCTCAGGCATTACTCCAGCAATGTTCAGAGAACCATATCCAGTGCCTGGGTTTTGAGTGAGAATCAGTTGCAAGCAAGGCAAGTGCCTTACATCCTGTCCTATCTATCTCTCTGGTCCCAAATTTGCTTTCTTAACATATATGACATATGCATATATATGATATATTTATATGGTTACAATTTAACATATGACATATACCTATATATGATATATTCATATGATTACAACCCTATGGGAAAACAAAAGCATGTACATTTTTTCCAAGGTCTTGTTTATTTATAGAACACCTGGAAATGCATTTACAATCATTATTTAAATTTCTATCATTTTCAGTCCCTATATCACTGCTTTTTAGACCCTTTTCCATTTTCTTCCCATTTGTCCATAGATATTTCTGGGGGTTAGCAAGAGGTATACTCCATGCACCCACATAAATATGTTCCTGTTGGTGGTATCACTTCTTCACAGCAAGTCCTTTATCAAATTTCATCACCCTATGATGGGAACTGCTAAGTTCCTTGCAAGATAGCCCCATTTCTCTGCTTAACATTCAGTGCTTTACTTGGCACACTTTTAGTTTTGATAGGTTCCAGTGCTCTTTTGTCTACTACCACTATAGAATTGGAAGGGAGAAGGTGTTGAGGGCCTTATCTGGCAGCTTTCAGGGCTTAATCCTGTCTCTGTGCTCAGGGATGGCTACTAGTGAGGCTCAGGGGACCATATCAAGTGCCATTAAGGGTTCCTGCGATCAAATATGTGTTGGCCAAGTGCAAAGCAAGCGCCCTACTTGCTGCTATCACTCCAGGCCCAGAAATACACACTTCTTATTAGCAAACATGACGTTAACAAATATAATTATATAAATTACTTTTTCTTTACTATTACTATTGTTATTTGAACACCTCAGAATTTATACACTATTACTGTATATTTACTGACATTTTGTGTGTGGAGCCATAGTCAGTTTTGGGTGGGTGATCACACCTGATGGTGTTCAGGGCTTACTCCTGATTCTGTGCTCAGGGATCACTTCTGGCAGTGCTCAGGCGACCATATGTGGTGTTGGGGGTGAAACTGAGATTGGGTATATGCAAGGGAAGTACCTTATCTATCTGACCCAATTTTATTAATTCCTTGTTCGTAAACATTTATTTATTTTCCTTTTTTGCTATTATAAACAATACTGTAATGAAAATCTTTGTCATATACCCTTGTAATTTTCTTTAATTTGTACTTTAGGATCAAAACAACTAATCTAATGTTTTAAGTCCTTCTTAAAAACAGGAAATGATTTCATAAGTAATTCAAGGACAGAATGCTTTTCAGAATTTAGAAGAGCAACTGATAAAAATAGAAAACACTAACAATCATACTATATATCTTAGCTTAATTACTAGCTACAGCGATATCAGAAGAGCTGTTTAGTGGCTTAGAGCAACTATCTTCCTGGCTATGATGATTTTGTAAAGAAGCTGCAGACCAGACCATCAAGTAAACTGTGGTTTGGGAATGATTTCAAATGTCGTGATTGTTTTGCTTCAATATATAATTAAGGCATTGAAATCTATAGATAAGTGCAGCTGAATAAGAAGTAAGTGGATTTTGTTAATTTTGCTATCTGTTACCTGTTTAAGTAAAATGTTTAGCAGGTGTCAAGTTTATGTAGTAGTATATACCAGAGAAACTTAATATAGGAGTTCAAGTGAGGGCAAATAAAGAGCTTAAGGAAGTTTCTAAAGCAGAACAGGCTGCTTGATTTGCTGGAGCTACCCGAAACTCCTGGGTGAAAATATACCTTAGGACAGAGATTGCTAATTCTCAATATTTGTCAGTTCTGCTTTGTTTCTTTTTCCAGATTCTTCACAGTAAACTAGATTCTAAAATCTAGTTTGTTAGGGACAAATCCAAGATCAATTATATATAGAATATTTCAGTCTTCTTTCTATTTAGAGTTCTTGTTCTGCTCACTATAAGACTTACTGATAGGAAATATCTCTATTTCTAACCATGCCTGCTACATTGAGTGACTTAGCAAGTAGTGGCGTGCCTTAAATAATAGTATTTATTATTTATTTGTATCATACATTGAAGTAAGATTTACTTTCTTTGATTTTATTCTCACAGGAAGTCAAGGTTGGTATAATCTTCAAGTACCAAAACCCTGTAAGCTTGCTTAAACAATAAGAAATTGTACCAAGGGCTGGAGTGATGGTACAGCAGGTACGGCATTTGCCTTGCACACGGCTGATCCGGGTTCGATTCCAGCATCTCATATGGTCCCCTGAGCACTACCAGGCATAATTTCTGAGTGAAGAGCCAGGAGTAACCCCTGAGAATCACCAGGTGTGACCCCAAAAGCAAAAAAAAAAAAAATTTGCTGACTCATATAAAAGGAAATGCAAACACAGGATTGATTTAAGGTATGGTTTGCTCAGACCTAGGGCTCCATTTCCCTGTAATTCTGTTCAGCTGATTTCCCTAGTGGGATGGAATGGGAGCTGATGGCAGTTGTATCAGTAAGACAGTGCAGCCATTTATAACGACCTGGACTAGGTAGCTTTAAAAAATAAGTAGAAACAGGGGCTGGAGAGATAGTCCAGTGAGGAGGTGGCTTCCCCATGGTGAACGGTGGCCAGCATCTGCCCCTGAGGTGTGCATTTTCACGTCTCTGCTCTGGAGAAGCCCCACTCTTCTCTGGAATGTGTCACTCTTTCCTCCTCTTAGGCTTTCTAATCTTTAAATAAAACTGTCTTCAGTTTTCTCCTGAGATTTGCTTCTGTGAGGGAAGGAGGCATTCCTGGAAAGCCTGGGAGTGATTTAGGACTGACTTTTTTTTCCTGCAAAGAACAACTCCTCGCTCCAGCAGAGGTTCCACAGCTCCCCGAGAAATCAGAAGACAGCAATCAGTTCCTACACTGAGCAAACAGTGGAGCCCTGTTGGATTCACGGCTGCCTCGTGGAGCTGGTGAGATGTGAGGTCTGTACCGTGCAGGGGCCCATCGCAGACTCTCATCAGCCTTAAACTTCCCCAGGGTGAGTGAGCTGGCAGGCGGGAAGCGGTCGATTTCCTTCTGGAGCCTGCCACCCCTCTGCTCCTCACTTCATATAAGGCACCTACAACACGATGGTGTGATTTATAACGCGAAACATAAATTGAATCTTCTTCCTTGATTCAAGTGCGAAAGTTCAAAAGTGCTTGGAATTTTCCAAGCAATAAAAGCACCGGAGGGCTGGAGAGATAGAACAGAGGTAGGACGCTTGCCTTGCACATGGCTGACCCACATTCGATCCCTGATACCCCATAGGGTCCCCCAAGCATCACCAGGAGTGATCAGGAGCAAGCCCCTGAGAAGCACGGGGTGTGCCTCCTCTCCTCCCTCCCTCCAAAAAAAGGTATTGGGATCATCCTTTGTGACATTAATTATTTTGTCCCTGATTTCTAATAATAGTTCTAGAGCCATAAGGTAACAGCAATACCTTGTTATTGATGACAACTTCTTGCAATGGTATCTGAGTTTATGTTATTATAAAGAATTTTAGGAAGTCTTTAAGGCAGAAAGCTGGTGCCAGGGAAACCAACCATGGCTAGATGATTTGAACTTTTGGTCTCCCTGCCTTCCATCTTTAGGAAGGGGATGGGGCTACAATGGAATCAATTAAAATGGCCAGTGTTTTAATTAATCATGCCTGAATAAAGAAGGCTCAGAGAGTGGGAGAGAATGGTGCCCCCAGTCTTGTGGGACTGAGCCCTGCTGATATTACTTTCTAGATCCAGATTGGAGCCACTCCTGCCTGCCATGGAAGTCACAAGCTCATTTTTCATATACATTGCCCTATGATCTCTTCCTGTAGCTGTTAGTCAGTTACATTCTGTATGTATAAATTGGCATCTGGTAAGTTGACTGTTTTCTTGCATATTTTGAGCCATTCTAACAAATTAATCAAACCCAAAGAGGTGGCTATGAAATTATTTTTCTGATTTATAGTTGGACAGTCAGAAAGGTGGGTGACTATCTGCACTTGGTGTCATAGGGAGCTGAGTGGGATGGAAGTCTTGTGGGAGTGAGCCTGCTGAAATTACTTTCTAGCTGAAAGATGGAGCCACTCCTCCTCCCATATCAGCACACTGAAACGTGGATACCTCTGATCTCTATATATGATGTGCAGAATATTCACTCACTTGGCCAGTCCCCAACTGCCAATAACTTCTTCGTATTAAATAAGGTGACGGTGACGTGGGTAAATTGGGAAAAAGGGACCCCAACATCGATAGAATTGGACTTTGGTAAAATTAATGTCATATATATATATATATGCAGATGGTGATTCATACGTATACAAACTTAAAACTTGCATAATGTTATAATGCCATTATAAACAACTGCACTGCACTATAGCACTGTCATTCCATTGTTCACTGATCTGCTCAAGCGGGCACTAGTAATGTCTCCATTGTGAGACTTGTTACTGTTTTTAGCATATCGAATACACCACAGGTAGCTTGCCAGGCTCTGCTGTGTGGGTGGGATACTCTCGGTAGCTTGCCGGGCTCTTGGGGAGGGATGAAGGAATCGAACCCGGGTCGGCTGCATGCAAGGCAAACGCCCTTCCCGCTGTGCTATCGCTCCAGTCCATTGCTATCGCTCCAGTCCACATAAACAAGAACCAATTATAAAAATTAATAAAGTCAGGGGCTGGAGCGATAGCACAGCAGGTAGGGTATTTGCCTTGCACGCAGCCAACCTGGGTTCAAATCCCAGCATCCCATATGGTCCCCCGAGCACCTCCAGGAGCAATTTCTGAGTGCATGAGCCAGGAGTAACCCCTGTGCATCGCCGGGTGTGACCCAAAAACCAAAAAAATAAAATTAATAAAGTCAGATATACATCCCAATCAATCAACTCATGCCAAATGCTGTTTCCCAGATTAACCTGCAACTCCTATCAGGGATTCTTCGACCTCCAGTCTCTCATGCCCTATTTTAAGTTGCTTCTTCCTTTTTTTCTGGGGGGTGCGTTTTGAGGTCATACGCAGTAGTGCTAAGCACTTACTCCTGGCTCTGTCTCAGGGATTATTCCTGTCAGGGCTCATGGGATCATATATGATGCTGGGGATCCAACCCAGATGGACCACGTGCAAGGAAAGCACCTTACCCGCTGTACTGGCACTCCAGCCAGAAGTTGCTTCTTCTGTTGCTCTGTAAACCGCATACTTGACCGAATGTCCCTGGAAGATTCCTTCACTGCTTGTGAGCACTGCAGTCCCTCAACCTATGGATTGTTTTCCCTTGAATAAAGGTCCTCAAACTTGATATCAAATTGTTTTACTTTAGTCATTTTTACAACTTGCACATTTTGATCCTATATCCAGGCAGATAGATTAGAATTGAACGGTGCAATATCTAGTTGATGTCTCAAAATTGTTCTGTGTATGGAAAATCCACATTTTTGATGTCAGAAATGAAGTAATAATAGAATAAATACTGACAGTAGAGGAAACACATAAGAAGAACATGCTTTTTCCTTTATAGATACACTTGGGTTTATGCCCTCTCTCCTGATTCTTGGTTGACTAAACTAGGATGAATTGATTAAACCCTCTGAACCTCAGTTTCCTCCTTTGTAAATGATAAATACTGTGCCTAATTTATAGACTTGTTCTTAGAATTCAGAATCCATTTGTGAATATACCTGACCAATAGTAAACCCTTAATAAATGGGAAGCCTTGCTTCTTTCATAAAATATCTTAGATATTTTTCATTTTCTCAAACACGGTGGTTACTTTTTTCACTGAATAATCATAAAAATTAGTTATGGGTTTGATTCTTACTGATATTTAATTATTCTGATACACAGCGGTAGGGCGTTCGCCTTACACATGGCCGACCCAAGTTTGATTCCTCTGCCTCTCTCAGAGAGCCCAGCAAGCTACAGAGAGTATCTTGTCCTAAGGCAGAGCCTGGCGAGCTACCTGTGGTGTATTTGATATGCAAAAACAGTAACAAGTCTCACAATGGAGATGTTACTGGTGCCTGCTCCAGCAAATCCATGAGCAATGAGATGACAGTGACAGTGACAGTGATAATCCTGTTATTTCTGTTGTAGGTCGTTATTTAAGCATTTTATTATTATGTAATTTTCTAGTTAGATTATAAGCAAGTTATAATCTCAGTTTTTCCCATTTTGTGTTTGTGTGTGTGTGTGTGTTGGGGTTACACCCTGGGGTACTCAGGGCTAGTTCTTGGCTCTGTGCTTAGAAGTGACGGCAAGTGATGCTTGGCAGGGCCACATGCCATGCTGAGGGTCAAAAAAGGAATGGTAGCATGAAGTTAAATACCTTGCCCCCTGTACTATCACTCTACCCACCCCCCACCCCCATCCCCACACACCTATTTTTCTTTTGTGGCGCTGGGGATTGAACCTACAGCTTCATACAAACAAGTCTGATGCTCTTCCACAGAGCAATATCCCCGATCCCTTATTCATATATTTGGAAAGAGCACCCGGTGTAAAATTTTTCTTTTTTCCATACCCAGTTTCACTTATTTAATAGGAAGTAAATAGCTGTCCTTCTCAAAGGCTGAGAAAAGAAATATAACATATGAGCCCATATCCCTTTTGAATTCCAAGGCTAGTTAGGGTTGTTATGAACAAGGATATGGTCCTCAGGCTATTATTCGGGGGAGGGGAAGTACTTATTCTAGAATTCCCCTTATCTCAAGGGCAACCTCTGAGCTTCCTAGGGTGGTTTGGGTCACAGTCCATACTTTCATCCTTTCTTGTCCCTATTTGTAAAGTTGTCGTCTGTCTTGCTTTCTGTTTAAAAGTTGCTTTCCTGTTACCTTTCTTGGCATTCTATGCCAAGGACATCTTTTATCCGTCACAGCAAGATGATGTTGAGGTTGAAGGAGGAAGCTGTTTAGATCATGACAACAGGCATCAAATAGTCCTGCCCATGACACTTAGCCACATATCTCTTTTCTTTCTTTCTTTCTTTCTTTCTTTCTTTCTTTCTTTCTTTCTTTCTTTCTTTCTTTCTTTCTTTCTTTCTTTCTTTCTTTCTTTCTTTCTTTCTTTCTTTCTTTCTTTCTTTCTTTCTTTCTTTCTTTCTTTCTTTCTCCTTGGGCATACCCGGTGATGCACAGGGGTTACTCCTGGCTCATGCACTCAAGAATTGCTTCTGGCAGTGCTCGGGGGACCATATGGGATGCTGGGAATCGAACCCAGGTCAGCCGCATACAAGGCAAATGCCCTACCCGCTGTGCTATCACTCCAGCACCCTTAGCCACTTATCTCTTGACACCTACTTTCGCCTCATATTTTTCTGTCCATTCCTTCAGCACTTATTCCTGACAGCCAGGTTAGTTGATGTAGGAAGGTCACTGACAAACCACAAGTCTCACAGACATGGATTGCCTTGCGTGAGACACTGTCCTTTGCCCGCTTGATTGGATTTCTGTTTTTAGCTGAGTCAGACTTTCATCTGCCTCTTATGGGCTGAGTTCAGGGCTAAGTTCCCGAGCGCTTGATTTACTCTAGAGAAAAGGCCTGCTTCCTGAGTGAGGGCAAGTGCTCCTGTGAATTTAATGACCTGGGAGAAAGAACAATCAGACCTCAAATACAAGTACATAGATACAGGGTATTTTACACCCACTGGTCTCTACCCTTTCCACTTGTGCTGTAAACTACACCATACCCCAGCTCCTGCAAAGTTGGTCATTGCGTGAGTGTTTTGTAGAGTTCAAGAAGACCATGGTGTGGCTGGGCAATGTCTCCCAAGCAGATTCTCCAATAATTCAGCTTTTCTGTTCTTTTCTCAGCAAATATCTGGACTTGGGTTTCTTTGATTCCTAGTTTTAGGCAGAACTTGATACCATAGTGTTTCCCAAAATATCTCTATCATTAAAATTTCTCCTATAGTAAAAGAGAGAAGGCCATGTTAAAATTTCAGTGACTTAAAAACAAAGAATATTGGGGCTGGAGCGATAGCACAGAGGGTAGGGCATTTGCCTTGCACGCAACCGACCCGGGTTCGATTCCCAGCATCCCATATGGTCCCCTGAGCACTACCAGGAGTAATTTCTGAGTGCAGAGCCAGGAATAACCCCTGTGCATTGCCAGGTGTGACCCAAAAAGGAAAAAAAAAAGAATGTTGATTATGGCACATAGAATGTGCAGTTTATCCGAATACTGACACTTCAAAAGGCAGTTTTGGAAGTGTGCACTACCTAGACATCATTTCTCAAAGGCCTATAATTTCATCTTAGTATAATTTCATCTCCTGTAGAATATTCTGGTAAGTAGAGCAGGAGATAAGAAAATTTCAAATAAAATGTTAGTTTTTGAAGTAAGTTAAATGCCATTTCCTGGTCTGATCTCTCTTTGGTCATCACTCTGTTTTCTGGAAATCCAGGTAAATTCAACTCAATAAACATTTATTGAGGACAGTTATAAATTATTGTATAGTTGGCAGTGGTGATATAGGAATAAAATGAGGGGGATAGAGTGATAGTACAGCGGGAAGGGCATTTGCCTTGCATGTGACCGACCTGGGTTTGATCCCCAGCGTCCCATATGGTCCTCTGAGCACCACCAGGAGTAATTCCTGAGTGCAGAGCCAGGAGTAACCCCTGAGCATCGCCGGGTGCGACCCCCCCCTCCCAGAAAAAAAGAATTTGACATTATGGGCTGGAGCAATAGCACAGCGGGTAGGGCGTTTGCCTTGCATGCGGCCGACCCGGGTTCGATTTCCAGCATCTCATATGGTCCCCTGAGCACTGCCAGGGGTAATTCCTGAGTGCAGAGCCAGGAGTAAACCCTGTGCATCACGAGGTGTGACCCCAAAAGTAATGAATAAATAAATAAATAAATATAAAAATAGATCTACTGGGGCCAAAGATAGTACAGCAGATAAAGCTCTTGCTGAGCATGCAGCCAACCGGATTCTATCTCCAGCAGATCCCTTTAGATACCCTGAGCACTGCCAGGAATGATTCCTGAACTCAGAGCCAGGACTGAACTCTGAGCATCACTGGGTGTGGTCCCCAAACAAACACGCAAACAAAAAATGACCTACTAAGTATACCTATTGAGAAAGTAAAGCTGTCTCTTTGATGGAAAGACTTCATTTGTCTGCTAAGCATTTTAGTTTTCTGCTTTCTGAAAAGTAGCTTAAATACAACTAGATTCACATTTATAGCAAGACCCAAGACCCAATTTCCTCCTACTTCTTTCAGGAACCAGAAAAGGAAAAGGAGAGTAGAATGGGATATCATATCTGCTTTCACAAAGCTGACCCAGGCGAGAGATTTGGCCTCTCTGCTTTTGTCACAGGGCACAGAGGCTCCAGTCCAGAATCAAAGGGCTCATTCAGAAGGAACATCAAAACATTAGTGACAGTCTGCTTCTTTTTTCTTTTTTGTATTTGATTCCTTTTTCTAATTTAATTTTATTTTTATAAAGTCATTCACAATAATTTATTACATCCAATGTTACAATACCAATCCTACCACCCATTACACCTTCCCACCACTATTATTTTGAATATTCCCACCACCCCCAAAGCCTGTCCCTAAGTAATTTATTTTGTATTGCTTGTTATGAATAATCCACTAAAAATGATCCAAAAAAGTTTCCTTAGAGGAAAATGTGTGAAGATTGTTGTATCTCACCCTGGAGCCATTAAGTCCTTGTATAAGAGATTATTAGCATGTTGTTACAGATTGAGGTTGTGAGCAAATGTCTTTTTTTTTTTTTATCAAGATCAGTTGCCTTCTACATTACACCCCCATCAAAGGTGGTGTGCTGCTTTTGGTACATGAGTGGCATAGAGTATGAGATGTTGCTCCAGGAATTCTAAAATTTTGAATAGGGTGATACAGCTGGAATTACATTTTTAACTGTCTGGTAACTTTGGGGTTTGGAGGCATCTCTGCAGCGTGTTGGCTCTTTTCTGAGATTTATTTGTGAGTCTCGGATTCATGACCATTAATGAGTTTATAATGCGCCAAAGGCAGTTTGTGGGCATGACGGCCAGACTCTGGGAAGAACTGGGATATGGAGAGAGGTCACCCATTCCTAACTCTGTGCGAGCTTGGAGATTTCAGTCACAAAACCTGCATACCTGAGTTTTTCAGCAGATTCACTCAGGTGAGTCAGATGACTCACCTGACCCTGTGAAGGTTGGCTGTGAGCATGGCAGCAATTGAGTTCTGGACATTGTCGGCTGCCAGGGCTCTGTTGGGGTTAAAGGGAGCCCACCCTCCCCCCTCCAGGTTGCCCTGGATGAGACCTAGTCTGGTTTGGGTCTGGAGGCATCTCTACAGCTTGTGGCTCTCTTCTGTAGTGACAGTCTTCTAATTACTAAGTTTCCTAAAAACATTAGTTAGCACTTCTTCACTGGCTTTGAACAAAGCCTGAGGTAGACAAATGCTTGCAAGAGGTGTTAAGCAGTTATGAACCTACATGTTTATTACAAGGCATCTCTGGCTGCACTTGAAGGATGGATGGGGGAGCTTTGAAAGATGCTGGGTCAATATGAACAGCACATTTTTTTTTTTACTGATTTTTACAATACCAAGTATGGAGCAGAGAGATAATCCTGGGGTTAAGACACTTGCCTTGCATCCCCCAGATCCCTGTTTATCTCCACCCCACACCTTCTTACTGCGTATGTTCCTCTGAGCACTTCTAGGAGTCACTCCTGAGTACAGAGCCAGAAACAGAACCAGACCACTACTGGAATGATCCAAACTTCCCCTGTCTCACCGATAAATTAAACAAATAAAAAACAAAGCATGGGATATTTACGGAATAAACTTTTTTCTTATAGGATCAGAGGGCTTGATAAAACATGAGGCCATCTACCTGATTACCCAGAATTGGAAATTCTCAAGGCAGCATTAATGCTAGGATTGTTGATTAGATCTTTAGACTTTACCAACTTAGAACACATCTGTTTGGGGAACGATTTACTTTAGACGGAAAGGCTTTTCATTGAGAGAGACAGAGACAGAGACACAGAGAGAGTCTAGGACACGATTCAAGCATTTAGAACAAAGTTTAAACCCAAACTGAATCACCACCTGGGTATTCATCAACTTTGCAAACAAAACAAAAATAAAACCAGGATCAATCTGTTGACCTGGAACAAGGAAAAGAATTTTAAGTACATTTACATGTTAGTTAAAATGTATTTTTGTTTTTCTGGTGTAGAGTATTGAACCCAGAGCCCCATATTGCAAGGTAGATGTTCTAAAGCTATCTCTAAAGATATATCCAGAGCTCCAAAATGTACGTTTAATGTTGCTTGTAATGTAGCATTGATGGACAACTTAGGTACAGGTTTTAATCCCTTGACTTTTTCTTCACAGTTAATTTCGAGTATTATTTCAAGTACTATTTGTGTAGCCTGTCAAACATTTGCTCTGTTTTTGTCTAGAAAACTAACATTCTCAGACACAGAACTCAGAAAATCTTTCTCATAATATGAAATCTTATAATCCACCCCACAATTATTTATAGAGTTGATTCATCTACTAACAATTGTTCTTCTATGTAACTCTAAAATATCATAATAACTAGCACTTGTGGAATCCATATTCTGTGCCAGGCATTTTTCCTTATATGCGTTAACTCACATGAGTAAATGTATTTCTTTTACATGGAGGGGGGCAGGGATGAGCTTGGGACGTTGGTGGAGGGAGTGGGCACACTGGTGAAGGGCGTAGTGCTGGAATGATGTATCCATGGGAAAAAAAACTGTAATTAGCTGTATTATAAATCTTAGTACCTCAATAAAATGAGAAGAAAAAGGAAAGAAAAGAGAAGACAAGAAAAGAAAAAAGAAAAGAAAAGGAAAGAAAAGAAAAGAAAAGAAAAGAAAAGAAAAGAAAAAGGGGCTGGAGCCATAGCACAGCAGGTAGGGTGTTTGCCTTGCACGTGGTCAACCGGGTTCGATTCCCAGCATCCCATATGGTCCCCTGAGCACCGCCAGGAGTAATTCTTGAGTGCATGAGCGAGGAGTCACCCCTGTGCATTGCTGGGTGTGACCCAAAGAAAAAAAAAGGCAAGAAAAAGAAAATCTACCTCAGAGATCTGAAGAGGTAGTATGGGAGGTAGGGCACTTGCCTTGCATGTTCATTCTCTGGCACCCTGATCGCCCCGGCCCGAGATTGCCCATGTGTCCCACTGTTTCAAGTTCAAACCTCTTTTTTTTTTCTTCCCGCATCACCAAGTTCGTACCTCCTTAATGGTCCTCACAATATGGCGGACGCCATGCCGCTTTTCCCCCGAAAAGGGAAAAATAACCGAGAAAGATCTTTCCCCTCCTCAGCCAGCATGGGGCTATGGCTTAGTTCGCAGAACAGCCACACAAAAGTGTGGCCACCCAGGTCGCATCTCGGCGGAACTTGCATCTGGCACCCTGAGAGCAGAGCCAGTACTTAGTGCTGAGCACCATTGGGTGTGATTCCTCCAAAGGAGGAAAAATTAATTAATTATATATATATGTCACTGTCACTGTCATCCTGTTGCTCATCACTTTGCCCGAGCGGGTACCAGTGGCGTCTCCATTGTGAGACTTATTGTTACTGTTTTTGGCATACTGAATATGCTACGGGTAGCTTGCCAGGCTCTGCTGTGTGAGATTCTGCGTCATCACTAGCAGAGGTTCACAAACCAAACACTAAAAATCTTTAACTTTGACAAGTTTTATGTTTTACAAAACGCCTTTATTTATCCATCTCATTGATTATTGCTATTTTTGAAAAAGTTATATATGTTTATGAAAACTTACAATGGTACAAAGGCGAAAAATCAATGATCTCTCATAGTTTCCCCAGACACCAGTGTGACCAATTTATACTCCAACAATATCACTTATAGAGTAACTACACAAATGTAAGCATAACCCTCCTTTGGTACACAAATAGGAGTGTCCAATATGCAATACTGTATACCTTCCATTATTTAACATCAGATACTACAGATTATTGTCAATTGGTACTTATTCTTGTTAACATATCTACAGTAGCACCGTTGTCCCATTGTTCATCAATTTGCTCGAGCAGGCACCAGTAATGGCTCCACTGTGAGATTTGTTGTTACTGTTTTTGGCATATTGAATACCTACAGTATCAGAATATAATGTAACTACGGTTTTCTTCCATTTATTGGGTCAAAGCCATTTACCAAAGACCCTGAGATCTTGACTCGGTTTGTGCTTGGTTTGAAGGCTTTCTCAATTATGTTGCCTTCAAGGTATGCTTCACTACAGCCCTAATGAGATAGTAGATTACTGAAGCCTAGTAGATTATTTGGATCCATTTTAAGTAGATCTTTAGTTCGGTAAATAATATTGCAATGCCCACAGGTACAGAGAAGATGAAAGGGACACTGAGGAGAAGAAATTGCTAAATCATATGCTACTGTTTACTAAAGCAATGTTTTTCAACTTTGGGTTGTGACCCATGGGTAGTTGTGAAATCAATATGTTGTGTTTAAAAAGTCAGTGCATGTTAGGAAGAAGGAGAAATTAAATAGAGAGTAAGTGTCCATTGTAGAGAGTAAGTACATAGGATTTTATTAAGAAATTGTTTACAAGTATATGTGTACTGGTTTATTATATGAGTCATATTATGCAATTTTGTAATAATGAAGTCACAGTTTAAACAAAGAAAGAAAGAAAACCACTGTTCCCAAGTATACCACTTCAGAAAATAAGTGATTTACATCATAAGAAAGGTAATAGGTTGAGCTAGAGGCATAGTACAGCAGGCAGGGCACAGCCAAACCAGATTTTATTCCTGGCAACACATAAAGTTCCCTGAGCCATATCAGAAGTAATCCCTGAGCACAGAGCCCTTGGCACCACCAGGTGTGGCTCAAAACACAGAAACAACAGCAACAAAAAAATAATAGGTTTACAAATTAAGTTAGAAAAATCTTTTGGATAAGCAAAGCTCTTTTTTGAAAACAATTGTTCATTATATTTTGCATATATGCATATAATTAATGGAGTGATAGCACAGCAGTTGGGCGTTTGCCTTTCACGCAGCCAACCCAAGTTCGATTCTTCTGCCCCTCTCGGAGAGCCCGGCAAGCTACTGAGAGTATCGAGCCCGAGCATCAGAGCCTGGCAAGCTACCCGTGCGTATTTGATATGATATGCCAAAACACTAACAATAAGTCTCTCAATGAGAGACGTTACTGGTGCCCACTCGAACAAATCGATGAGCAACGAGATGACAGTGACAGTAATTTGTAACATAATTTGAAATTTTAGTTTAGGTCGTGTAGCTTTAATAATATACATGTTTTTGGTCTTGATGTACAAATTTTCTACATTTCACCACCACCACCAAAGTGCCCAATATCCTCCAGCACCGTCCCTATGTCACCTCTAGTACAACCTCTTCATTTTCCTCACCTTGTCCCCACTGCTTCTTAATCTGAATTTTGTAATCCATGGGTTTGTCTGTCTATTCAAAGATGTCTATTCTCTTGTTCTGTGAGTCAAAACTCATGAGTTTAATGAAACCCTTGTAAGGTCCTATACTGAAAATAGCAGCGTTGATGGTTTTTTTTTAGACATTGAGTACAGAATTGTTCTATATTTCAGTTGTAACATCTACTAACATCCTTTCACATGGGTGTTGACATGAATTTGATCTCATCTGTACTGTCCTGACCACCAATTTTTCTTCTGTCTTCTTCTTTTCTCTTCTCTTCTTTTCTTTTCTTTTCTTTTCTTTTCTTTTCTTTTCTTTTCTTTTCTTTTCTTTTCTTTTCTTTTCCTTTCTTTTCCTTTCCTTTCTTTTCTTTTCTTTTCTTTTCCTTTCTTTTCTTCCCTTTTCTTTTTTCCTTTCCTTTCTTTTCTTTTCTTTTCCTTTCTTTTCTTTTCTTCCCTTTTCTTTTCTTTTTTCTTTTCTTCCCTTTTCTTCCCTTCCCTTCTCTTTTCTTTTCTCTCCCCTCCTCTCCTCTCTCCTCCTCTCCCCTCCCCTCTCCTCCCCTTCTCTTCCCTCCCCTCTCCTCCCTTCTCCTCTACTCCTTTCTCCTCTCCTTTCCTCTTCTTTTCTTTACTTTTTCATTGATTTTTGGAACCACATCCAGTTACACTCAGCAACTACTCCTGACTGTGCTGAAGATTACCCCTGGCAATGCTTGAGGAACTTTTTGCAATGCTAGGGATCAAACTTTTTGCAGTGCTAGGGTTCAAGCCCCATACAAGCCAAGTGTCTTAAGCCCTGGTTTCTGGCAACCAATTTCTACTGGCAAATTATCATCTTTAGGAGTGTTGACACTTGTCCCTAAATTTGATCAACTTTTCTCTAACCCCAATCACTATAAAGAGGAGGTGTGTGTTTGTATGTGTGTGTGTGTGTATAAGAGCAGACCACTGACAATAAAGATATAATAATGTGTGTAAGGTGTTCAGTCTCAGTCCAGTACTCAGAATCAGATGATCCCACAGAGCCTGGCTTTTGATCACTCATTTAAATAGGTCCCTTTATTTAAAGAGTTTCTTACAGTTCTGTGGTTCAATTAGCTTCTTAAGCTTCATCCAGACATGCTAATATAATTCATTAACATTTAAGTGTAAGATCCTAAGTCTTCCCTTCTTCCCCTCAAAATTTTTTTCTGCAGATCTTCTGGTTTACATAAAAGGCATTGAATTCAGGCAAGCATCCTGACACTTAGTACTGATGCATTAACTAGACTAAGATATAGCAATTTTGGACATATTACTTAAATCTTCTGTATCTCCAATTATCATATTTAAAATAAGAAGTTGGGCACCAATTTTGGAGAACCTATACTGCACTAATATTTGGCTCTGTATATTATGTCCTTTCCAGTCCTCTTGGTCTCAAATCTTTTTCCCTCCAGACTTTCTTCTGTTTTTTAAAAAATTTTTTGATGCTGAGATAAAAACCCAGGTTGTCATGCATGCAAGGCATGTACTCTACCATTGGGCTATATTCCTAACTCCCTTCTTCCTCTACCGACTTACTTTCCAAAGTTTTTTTTCCCCTTTGCTTTATTTGGGTCTTCTCTTTGCCATGTATCATATCAACTACTGGAGAAACAATGGTGAACAAATTGTGTTTGCATCCTATTCCCAATGTAACTTTCTTGGACAAATAGCAGTACCTAACTCTGATCTAACCTCAATTATGTATAATATATATTGGTTTTTGAGTCACACCTGGTGCTCCAAGACTATTGCTGGCTTAGTACTTGAGAATTTCTCCCAGCAGTGCTTGGTGACCATGAAATGTTGGGGATTATATCCAAGGCTTTGAATGATATCCCTGACTCTCAAGTATATTCTTTCATAACCAATACCATTAATATGGAGATATTTTTCTTTTCATAGAAAGAAGATTGCCAATTTGTTGTTTGGGATGCTTCCCCTAATAACATTCCTTTGTTCTCTTGGGCAAGAAGCATGGTATCAACAAGAGCCGCTGTCATCCAACAGAGGCGACGATGTTACATTCAAGTTCTGAGTAAGTCCTCTCTAGGGCATTCTGAGCAACTATAACTTCAAAGAGTACCCAATTGGGCCAGAGCGATGGTACAGTGGGTAGGGCATTTGCCTTACACGCGGTCAACCTGGGTTCAATCCCTACATCCCATAGGGTCCCCTGAGCACCACCAGGAGTTAATTCCTGAGTGCAGAGCCAGGAGTAACCCCTGAATATGCTATCCGGGCTAAGGAAAATATCCAATATTTAATATTGACTTAGTATCTATCTATTCAGCATATTAAAAGGGTAACAAAAATTAAATGTCTTGGATTGGGGAGAAAGTTCAAAGGGCTGGTGCACATGCTTTGATGTCAGAGGCCTGGGTTTGATAAGCAAAACCGCATGGTCTCCCAGTGCCAACAGTGTGACTTCAACTACTAAGTCAGGAGTAGCCCCTCACCTCTGCTTGGTGTGCCTCCCCCCCAAAAAAAAAAAACAACACCCAAATAAGTGAGTAAATGTATTTTAGCTCTTTATGTATATTCTGCAAATGACAAAAACAAAATCATATAGAGGCTGCATTGAAAATATGAGACCTTAGGTTCAAACCTGGTACTGCAGAAACAATAAATTCAAAAACATAGATTTTTTTAAATATGAAGGCTATTTGAATAACAATGTGCAGAAATACTTTTCTCATATCTGCTGTAAACTTGCAAGACATAATTTTAAAAATCCCTATTTGTTAAATTACATTAAAAACACATGCTCTACGAGGCCAGAAAGAGAATACAGTGGGTAGGATGTTTGCTTTGCACATGGTCCACCCAGGATTGGTCCCTGGAACCCTTCTGATCCCAGGAGCACAGTATTAGGAGTAAGCCCTGAGCACAGTTGGTGGCGCCCGCCCCCACTCCCCAATAAATATAAAGGAATACTCTCCAAATAATGAAAGATAATAGTTGCATTGTATTTTGTACTTGTCAGATCACATCTGGGACACTTTGTTCAGTTGTAAGCACTGCGTGTTTAGAGGAACACAGACAAATGAAAGTATTCTTAGGGAAGTGAGGAAAAAAATGGAGCAGAAACCTAAAACCATACAGAAATGGAATGCTAAAGATGATGAGTATTTTTAGAATAGACAAGAGTAGACTATAAGGACACACAATAGCTAGCTAGCTCTCTCCAGATATGTAAAAAGAAGGTGCTATTCTTACTACATTTGCTCCGAAAAGCAAAAGTCAGAAGGATATCAGGAGGAGTTCTATTTAGCTCACTGGAGATGTACAAAGGACTTTGATACAAGATCCTCCAAGGTAGGCAAGTAGAAGCTTAACTATCACTTGGATGATAGGTTGTAGCTTTTTAACCTATTTTTTTTTTTCGGGGGCGGGGGTGCACATGAGCGATGGTCAGGATTTACTCCTGTTGCTGTGTTCTGAGATCACTCCTTGCAGGGTTTGGGGGACCATATGTGGTGTCTGGGATCAAACCCTGGTAGGGAGCAAGAGCCCTAGTCACTGTACCGTGGCTCTGGCCCTAAACTAAAATTTTAATTGTATCTTTCCAAAATAAAGTGGGAAACTCTAAGGATTTTCCTACAATAGATTGAATTCCACTTGCCCTACAATTATCTGGAAGAAAACCTGTTATCAATTTTTATCCTGGGAGGGCTCTTTGGCCCTCAGAGGTGGAATGAAAGTCATATCCCCGTGTGTGGGCAGAGTGCTGCGGGAAATGATCAGTGATGCATAACTCCGGGTGAGGTGGTGGGGCAAAGCCAGTGAAAGCATCTGGGGGTGGGCAGGGGGCAGGGCAGTAGGAGGGGGCAGGAGGCGGAGCTCGGCAGAAGGGCGCGCGCGTCATTGCGAGCTCTGGGGGAGCATTGGGCGGAAAGTTGTCACGCAGGCATGCGAGGACGCTGTGGACAAAGTTCAGAGTCTCCTTTCCAGAAGGACACTGAGGTGGAGGAAAGGAGAATTTCATATTCTCAGATTCAATCCAACTGGGGTTGAAGAATTCAGAGGATGGTATAATGCTACATCTTTATGGTGAACAACTTTATTAAAAAATAAAATTTAAAAAATGCTACAGTATATTTTAATTTTCTTACATCTTTCCTCAAGTTCTTTAATATTTTATGGGATTAAATATAACATCGTAGGTACTTTTAAATATTCTTTTTTTTGGTTGTTTTTGTTTTTTGGGGGGCCACAGTTGGCAGGACTCCAGACCTATTCTTGGCTCAGTGCTTGGGGTCACTCTTGGGACCATGCAGTGCCAGGGATCAAACCCAAGTCTCCTGCATGCAAAGCATATGCCAAACCAGTACTCCAGCCTGCTGAGCTTTCTCTTTGGCCAAGAAACTTTAAAATATCCTTGAGGCACATCCCTCACTTGTCATTATATTAGAAGACTTATGGTAACAGAAGGAGAAAAGCATGAAATCGATGAGTAAGGAGTCAGAAACAGAGCGCAGAAATTTAATTTCTAACTCCAGAGACAGGATGTAGAGTCAGTTGAGTGGTACAGCCCTTATTTCACCAGTATGAGGCTGGGGGTTCAACTTCTAGCATAAATAAATAATAAAATCTGTCGTGTAAAACTTGAAATTTGTTAGGAGAGTCAATTAATTTCTGCACTCTGGGATTACCCAGTAGCACAGTAAGTTTAACATAGTACCCAGCTCAGAGATGTCTTACTAATTTTCAATAAATTAGTAGAATGCTTTGATCAGTGTGAAGCTATTTTAACAGGGTCTGTAAGTAAAACTGTCATTGCTGTTTTCTACTTGGAATTCTATGAATTAAGCTAAAGTTTCCATAAATGTAGCACCTATTTTGATGTATGAGAAAAATGTTTTAGAATCTAGAACATTTTTGACGTTATGCTCCATATTGTTCTAAAACTTCAAACCAAGAGACAAATGTAAATATAATAATGCCTAGGTATTTTAAATGAAATTTAAAAAATATTTTTCTTTTGCTTTAGAGTCACCTCCAGCAGTGCTCAGGGCTTTCTTCTGGCTCTGTGTTCAGGGATCACGCTGAGCAGCACTCAGGAAACTGTATGCAGTGCTGGGGACTGAACTAGGGGAGGCCACATTAAGGCAAGTGCTCATGAGGTGTACTGTCTTTCTGACCTGAAATAAATTTATTTTAAAAAGAGAATTTATATATATATATATATATATATATATACATATATGAATTTAGGTACATTTTATGGCACTATAGCACTGTTGTCCCATTGTTCATAGATTTGCTTGAGCAGGCACAGTAACGTCTCCATTGTGAGATTTGTTGTTACTGCTTTTGGCATATCGAATACGTCACGGGTAGCTTGCCAGGCTCTGCCAAATGGGCGGGATACTCTCGGTAGCTTGCCGGGCTCTCTGAGTGGGACAGAGGAATCGAACCTAGGTTGGCCAAGTACATTGGCCCATGCCCTATCCGCCATCCTATCGCTCCAGTCCATATTTATATCAGATGTATAAAATAAGTCTACTGGGAAGTCACTGTTCTGTTATCTCTAGCATTGATTAAACTTACAAATCACAGGGTCTAAGAGACCTGTTCAATGCTTCGAATGCTGGAGTCCTGCGTTTGATTCTTGGTATCACATGGTCCCCTGAACACCACCAGGAATGACAATGCCCAGACCCCCAGCACAGAGCAGGAGTAGCTCCAGAGTACTGCTGGGAGTGACCTCAGAACTTACAAACAATCGCAAAACTTTAAACTACAAATGAAGGCTAGAGCGATAACACAGTGGGTAGACTGTTTGCCTTGCACGCAGCCGACCTGGGTTCGATTCCCAGTATCCCGTATGGTCCCCTGAGCACCGTCAGGAGTCATTTCTGAGTGCATGAGCCAGGAGTAACCTCTGTGCATTGCCAAAAAACAAAACAAACAAACAAACAAAAACACCAAAAAAACTGCAAATGAAAATAAATATATTCGTAGAGCAGTTTTTGTTTTGGCTGAGAATGTTCTGGAGCTACTCTTGGCTCAGTGGCATTGCTCCTGCTGGTCTTCAGGGGACTATGCAATGTTGGGGAATGAACAAAGAAACCAGGTCTCCAGAATGGAAGCATACACAGAATCAACTGTGGGCCACAGATATATTGAACACTTCTGTACTCTTTGACTTTTACTTTGTTTTTTGTAAAAAAAAAATATTCTCTTCTTCTTCTTCTTCTTCTTCTTCTTCTTCTTCTTCTTCTTCTTCTTCTTCTTCTTCTTCTTCTTCTTCTTCTTCTTCTTCTTCTTCTTCTTCTTCTTCTTCTTCTTCTTCTTCTTCTTCTTCTTCTTCTTCTTCTTCTTCTTCTTCTTCTTCTTCTTCTTCTTCTTCTTCTTCTTCTTCTTCTTCTTCTTCTTCTTCTTCTTCTTCTTCTTCTTTCTTCTTCTTCTTCTCCTCCTTCTCCTCCTCCTCCTCTTCTTCCTCCTCCTCCTCCTCCTCCTTCTCCTCCTCCTCCTCCTTCTTCCTTCTTCTTTTTAAATAATTTTTTATAACTTTCTTCTTTTTATTTTTCTTATGTTGTGTGTGCCACAACCGGTGGTGCTCAGGGGTTGCTTCTACGTCTACTCTCAGAAATCATTCCAGGAGGGCTCATATAGGACTTCGGGGATTGAACAGGGGTTGACAGATTGCAAGATAAATGTCCTACGCACTGTACTTGAATCTGGGCCCCTGAAATTTTCTTTTTTTTGTTGTGGAATTGGAGGGGGCTCACTATCAATCTGTGCCAGGGGCATGCAGTGCCAGGGATTAAAACTAGAATCTTTCATATGCCAGGCATGTTCTCTGCCACTTGAACCACATTCTGCCTTTCAACCCCCTTTCCCCCCCCAAACTTTTTGGCATTTATATAAGCATAGGTTTAAATTCAAGGTGAATTGTAAAGTACAATGTGGGTTTAAAAGAGTGAGTTGGATCAGCTTACCTTCTGAAAAATGTACTCATTTGCTTTTCCATGTTGGCAAACTTAACACAGTATCTATACATAGGCAAGGTAGAAAAATTAACTGGGTAAAGCAAACCATATAATTCAAGTCAAATGACCCCCTTTGGTCTAAACTAGCCAAATAACTATGACTAAATTGGTTATTTTTTGTCTTATTTTGTTTGCTTTATTTTGAAAACCGGAGGATCAGCAGGAAAAGTGGATGAAGAAACATCTAAATTATCCAATTGTCTATTTTCTATCCAGGGACAGTTAGTGTTGATGCTTAAAATAGACAATAGAAGGGACTCTGAGGGTTTTATCCCTGAGTAAAAACCCTAGTTCCAGTCATTTATTTCACAATTATAGCATAATATCTATTCAAATATTACGTTGAAAAGTATTACCATTCTTAAGATATTTACTTTAAGCTGCTATCAGCCCAAATCTGTACGTGCAGTCTCACTGCTCTCTGTCAGCAGAAAACAAGGCTAGCACATTGATTTTCTTGTTTTTTTTTTTTTTTTTTTTTTGCTTTTGGCTACATGGGGCTCCCGCAGGCTCTGTGCTAGAGGGTCACTCAGGGAGGTGCTGAGGGAATCACATTTCAGTTGTTAGTTCTCTCTCTCACACAGCACGTAGATTTTTTAAAGTTCATATATGTGGAGAAAAATAGTCTCAGACCCAATTTTCCAATGAACACACTGAAAGTCTAAGAATCACTAACCAGTGAAATCTGAGTTCTTACACATAAATATAAAATAACTGAAGCAAATTCAATGATTAGTTGCTACTACCTAAAATTTTAGAAACCTCTCAAAAAAATTGTTACTGTAATTGATACAAACGAAGACATTAACTCTCTTAACAACTGTGAGTTGTCCTTCCCAACTGTGCAATTTAGTTTTTAAAATTTCTCTTCAAGTTTATATTGACTCATGAATGTTGACCGGAAGATGTTGACTCATAAAAAAATTTAAGGAAAAAAAACCATAGTTATGTGGAATATGTTATCTGACTAGTACAATATTGAATTAGAAATAGCAAACAAAAAAAATAAGAAAAAAAAGAAATAGCAAACAAGATATCTGGTGTAGTTGTTCAGGCATTATAGCAAAATACTACAGATGAGATGACTTAATAACAGAAACAATTTTTTCAAAGTTCTGGAACTTTTACTTTTATTTAAATATGGTATCAATTGCTATACTTTAAAACCAAGAGTTTATGTGGTCGGAGAGATAGTAGAGCAGATAAAGCATGCTTGCATGCAGCTGACCTAGGTTCTATCCCAAGCACCACATAGGGCCCCCTGAGCACTACCAGGAATGATCCATGAACACAGCCAGGATTGATCTCTGAATATTGCCAGGTATGGCTCCAAAACAAACAAAAACAATCCAAGAATTTATTAAATGCTATGTATTTGCAGTTGAGGATGATAATTTTTCTCTATGCCACAATAATT
Source organism: Sorex araneus (assembly GCF_027595985.1). Classification (NCBI taxonomy): domain Eukaryota; kingdom Metazoa; phylum Chordata; class Mammalia; order Eulipotyphla; family Soricidae; genus Sorex; species Sorex araneus. The sequence continues at coordinate 342,555,915 of NC_073303.1, read as the reverse complement.
ATTTGGTTTCTAAAGCAATTTATATCTTGCTGAATTTTAAAAAATGAAATTGAACAAATCACAAAAAACAAAAATAAAAACAAATAGCCGAACCTCAGTGAACCCCAAACTAAATTGAATTTTAAAAACAAAGTAAAGTTCTGGGAGCTAAATATTAAAATTCAGGAGTCAGAAAATTAAGTATCTGACTGGTACTCTCTTCATAACTTGTAGATGGTAAAGACTTGCTATATTTTCATGTGACCTTTCTTTGGTGGATGTGTGAAGAGATAGAGTGCATATCCTTTTTCAGATTGACTTACAAAGCAATATATATTTAAGCTTCTTCCATATTCCATAATTGTGACTTGATAGCTCATTTTCTCTTTCTTGTTGGTTTATGGAGACCATACTTATCAAGGCCCAGGGAATATTTATGTCTCTCTGCTGGAGCCAGCAGTACAGGAGGTCAAACCCAGGCCTTCTGTGTGCAAAGCATGTACTCAGCCTGTGGCTAGCTCTCTGGCACTATTATAGCATGATTCTCTTTAGTATTGATTACTGATCAGTTGTCTGGACACAACTTCATTTATCTCTTCACCAACCAAAGGACATTTGGTTGCTTCCCAGTTTTGGCTTATGAAGGAAGTGTTCCTAAGTTTTCAACTTCTCTTGTTAAGTACCAGAGAATGATATTGCTGATTATGTGGAAAAGGAATATTTAGTTTTGTAAGTAATTATAAAACTGCAAATTTTCTGGAGAAAAAAATCTGCTACCTTGAAGTGCTTGCTGGGTGGGGATGGTGAGAGTTTATAGTGGGATTAAGTGGGTCTTGAGATGGACTGAGAACCTTGCTCATGCTTAGCATATACTTTACCACTTGAGCTACTTAGGGGTAAATTTTTAAATTAATGCAGTAATAGGCTCAAGTGTAAGAACATATATCTTGCTTATATGAGGAGGTACCATTTAACATACATATTTTTTGGGGAGGGGTCACACCCGGCAATGCACAGGGGTTACTCCTGGCTCATGCACTCAGGAATTACTCCTGGTGGTACTTAGGGGACTGTGTGGGATGCTGGGAATCGAACCTGGGTCGGCAGATTGTAAGGCAAATGCCCTCCCCACTGTGCTTTCACTCCAGCCCCTAACATACATATTTGAGTAAAAAAAAAATTATCCAGAATATATTTGGAACTTCTAGAAATCTATATGAAAATTTCAAAATGTACTGACAAATGATATGAACTGATACTCCACAAAAGAAGACATCCACATGCTTAACAAAGCATAGGAAAGGAGCACAGGACTTGTCACTTACCATGATGGCTAGACTAGAGCCAATATCAACAGTTCAAATTGATAAGGATGTGGAACACAAACAAACCACAACTAAATGTGTGTGGCCCCTGGTCATGATAACAACAACATCAAAGGGAAGGAGATGGCAAAAATTGAAATGTATGAGTGTAGGGCCAGGAGATGACTTAGTGGCAAAGTGTTTGCTTAACATGTATGAGGCTATAAATTCAAGCCCAATGCTTCTTGCATACCTGGAGCCAGATGCTTCCAGCTCTGTTTGAGCCTGAAGTTCCCCTGCATGTGATTCCTGGTGCTGCAAGTGATTTCTGGTCACACAGCCAAGGCCTACTACCTCTGGTAAACACAGAAACTAAATAAAGATGAGCGCAGGCCTGGTGAGGATTCAAAAAACTAGAGTGCATAACTTGCATATAAGAACCCCATGTTCAATCTCTGGCATCACACAGACCTCAGAGCACTGCTGGGAGTAACCCTTGAGCACCACTCTGGGTACCAGTGGGTATGACCCCTTGCCAAGAGGTCTCACCCCATAGTCAGGAGTAAAACCTAGCATAAGTGCTAGTTGTGAATGCTAAAATTAAAATGTGTGATTTCCAGTTAGAACTACAACCAGAACATGCATGAGCACCACAGCTAAAGAATATGACCTCATACTGAACAGACATGATACCAGAGGCACACAAACCAATCTTGGAACCCAGTGGCTTTTGGCAGAAATGCACCTGGACTGTGCATTACTACGGCACCATGCCACCCTGGGTGGGAAAAGGTGTTGTCCCTTCCACCTTCCCCTTCACCCCCCTGCCCCCAGCATAACAGTGGCCGCCTTCTTTCATAGCCTATTGGACATTCAGGTACCAGTCTGCAGTGACAAGACATAGGGCCTCACAGGATGGGGGGTGGAATCGGCCCTTCTCCCCACCCCCACGAGATGCTGAATTGCCACCCATGAATGGCTCCTCTGGCCCCTGAACGACCATAATCCCAGAAGCACACAAACCATTCTCAGAACCCAGCGGCTCTTAACATAAATCCCTCCAGACTTACGTACTAAAATATCAGAAAACCAAAATCGCATGGCTGTGACACCATGTGCTCTTCATAATAAGCAATAGAAAACAAATTATCTAAAAATGCCTTTTTGGCAGGTCTGATTGTTGGGGGGGAAATTCCAAATAATAATGGTGGGTCTTTTGTAGAAATATTGAATGTAATCAAAATAGGAGAGGGTAAAGTGGAAATCATCTGCCACACAGGCAGGTGGAGGGGTGGGATGGAGGGTATACTGGGGTTATTAGTAGTGGGAAATGTGCACTGGGGAAGGGATGGGTGTTTGATCATTGTATGACCAAGACTTAAACTTGAAAGCTTTGTAACTGTCCTCACAGTGATTCAGTAAATTAAAAAATATATATATAACTTTAACAAACAAGTGTGCAAGAACCACAGTTAAAGGAGCTTGATTGTGGTGAGCACCAAGACTGAGCATGTGAGCATTGCAATGTCATATGGACATGCAGTTGGCACCAGGGCCAAGTGTGTGAGCACCACACTAAGGGCATGTGAGCACCCCAGTTCATTCAACTCCAGAGGAAAGGAAAGGGAAGGGGGTGGAGTTAGAGATGGATTCCTACAGATTAATCTCTTGTTTATTCTGTCACAGTTTAAATAGATTGATCTTTGCTTTGGTTTTCCAGATGGAGGTGCTGTGGTTCTACTTTGGAGACCTGTTTGGATTTTTTTTTTTTTTTTAACCACACTCAGGTGTGTGGGTGGGGAAGAGAGAGGTCAAAAAGCCCAGCGTTTTCCTCAACTGTTGGCCTGAGGGGTGATCACCAGCACAGATATAAAATCCTTCACTGTTCTCCTTGAGGTAAGAACTGCTGTCATCTGAGTGAAAAGATTGTCACTCTGGATTTGTTCTTCAGTGTTTGCAACTGGCTTTGACTGTCTTTCCACTTTCCTGAATTTCAGAGGAGGTTAAGTAGAGGACACTTGGCTCAGGAGTGCCTGGGGAAAACGCTGAGATTTGGTATCTAGCTGCAGGCCAATCCTTGGCAGACAGATCTTTCTTCTCTGTGGAGAAGCACAGATATGCTCTCCCATGCTTCCAGATTTCTGACCTTCCCTTGCTTGTTGCACAGACCAGGTCGCCCTAAGCCCACAACTGCAACAGTGGTGTTAGCTGAAGGCAGACTTCCGGGATATCCAAGGGGCAGAGGAGGTGCAACCTGTCCCACTATGCCCCTTAACAATCACTGGGATTCAGTGTGCAGTCATAACACTGAACTTTGAGGGAAGTTGGTACGTGTGTGAGGGGGTGTTTTCCCTTCCCCTGTGAGAGAATCCTAGAGGTGAGGGTGCACCCGATTCCTGGATTTCCTCCCAAAGGGTCTACAATCTGCACCACTGTGTCTTTCCATCCCACCACAGCTTTCTACTTTGGAGACCTGTAGGAGGTCTTTCTACTTAGGAGATCTTTCACCTCCTCCTGAAGTCCATTTGTCCCACAGGTGGCTTATGTGAGGCGGGGAGGAGAGAGAAGGTCACTTTTGCCTGATCCACTTCTGCCACCCCAGGACTCAGGGTTGGATCCAGGGTTAGCATGTTTTTGACTACACTCGCAGTAGAGAAATTCAGAAGTAAATGAGCAGTGAAGTAAAATAAATTTTATTTGGAGGGTTTTAGGAAGGGAAAGGAGGGAGAGAAAATGAGAGAGAGTTAACATACTCAAGAGATAACACAAGCTTTTGCAAAGGTGGAACAAACCCCTACACACACCCCACCATTAATTATGAAAGCATGAAAGTACACATCACAGAGAGGAGATGCAGGCTATATGTGTGCTCGAGTGCCACATGTGTGTGGCCATGTGGGCCCAAGCAGCACATGGGCTCAGGCAGCATATGTGCCCCCTTCCTTTGTTTAAGGTGGCTTTTATAGGGTTTTTCCAACCTACCCACCCCCATGTGGGGCTTGTACCTAGGTAAAAGTCCATTGCTAAGGAGGTTGCAAGGGGATTGAATTGGGAGTGATGATGGTCCTCTTTGAAATTCCTTTCCTGGCCTTTTGTTTCTGCTGGAGCTTTTCTCAAAGGGGGTCCAGCCTTCTCTGGGTCTGTTGTTGGCACCAGGTGAAAGTCTTATCAGGCCTTAGTCCCTGTGCTCACAAGGTGGACCCTGATGTCCTTAAGGCTAGGTGGTTTCATCATATCCTAGGAATTCCATTGTGATGGGTCCTTCCCTGTCTACTCGCCTACATCGTTCCCAATTCCATCAACACCACAGAACTGGCCTTCAAATATGCCCATTGATTGGGTGCTCTCCAGGGAGTAGCTGGTGAGATTTGTGTGTGATATTTAGTCATTCGCTTAGGTCTCAAGGAGAGTTTCTGATGTGGGTTGTTCTGTTGTGTTTTCTGGGTATGCCCTCACATCGTGTTTTTGGTTTGGTTTGGATTTTGGGTAATACCAGGCAGTATTTGCAGGTTAATTCTGGCCCAGTTAAGGGATATTCCACATAGCTCTGGGGGACCCAGCCCAACTCCCTGTGTTTCTGGGAACTTGGCAGTCATGCCCAGGAACTGCTTCTGGCTCCATATGATCTCATTAATGGCCATGATCCAGAGACTCAGAAATAAGTCTCAAAGTCACCATCCAGTTTTTTAAAAAAATTAACCTCAGCTGTATAACAGTATTTAAAATTTCAGAATTCCTGGAGCTGGAGCGATAGCACAAACAGTAGGGCGTTTGCCTTGCACGTGGCCAACCCAGGTTTGATTCCTTTGTCCCTCTCGGAGAGCCCGGCAAGCTACCAAGAGTATCCCGCCCTCACAGGCAGAGCTGTCAAGCTACCCGTGGCATATTCAATATGCCAAAAACAGTAACAAGTCTCACAATGGAGACGTTATTGGTGCCCGCTCGAGCAAATCGATGAGCAACAGGATGACAGTGACAGTGACAGTGGAGCATGTGGCTGCATTTGTGGCTGCATGACATCTCATTCTTATACAAGGGCTTAATGGGCTCCAGAATGAATACAACTATATTCACATAGTCTCCTTTAAGGAATTCTTGGGAGATAATTTTTAGTGGATTATTTATAGCAAGCAACACAAAATCAACTATTTAGTTCCTGCTTTAGAGGCAGGGTTTGGGGGTCAGGGTAAAAACATTCAAAATATGGTGGTGGGTAGGTATAATAGTGGTGGAATGGCATTGGAATATTAAATGTAACAAATTATTGTGAAAAACTTTATTAAAAAAACCCTTACAGTACAGGGGTTGGGAAAATAGCACTGATATAGGAACCATGGTCCTCCAGGGTCCTCCAAACACTGTCAGGTAGCTGTCCCAAGGCCCATATTGAAGTGTGGTTTAGTTAGAGTGGAGGTTTTAAGTCTGGGTGCTGTTTTTCAATATGTATCCCTTTTCTGGATACAAAATTTTGAGCCAAATGTCCCTGATTCATCCTCCCTCCTACTAGTCACTGGCCTCAGAGAAGTCTTTTAGTTTTTCATATTTTTTTTGACATTTGTATTTTTTCTTTGAAGAAGTTTGTGTTCATCTTCTCTTCCCATTTTTAAATCTGGTTGGATTTCTCTCTCTTTTTTTTTCATTTTGGTTCACACCTGGAGATTCACATGGGGTTACTCCTGACTCATGCACTCAGGAATTACTCCTGACGGTGCTCAGGGGACCATATGGGATGCTGGGAATCGAACTCAGGTCAACTACTAGCAAGGCAAATGCCCTAACCGCTGTACTGTCGCTCCAGCCCCGAATTTTTTCTTTTAAATTTCTACCACTGCTTTATAAATATTGGACAATAGCACTCTATCAGATGAGTGGTGGGCAAATATCGTCTCCCATCATGTGAGGTGTCTTTGTACTTTAGTCATTAGACCTAGATCTTGACTGGTTCAGAACCATGGAGAGCAGCCCCCCGTGGTTCAAAATATCAAAGTGAGGACGTGGTTGTGGCATGTTTTTGTTGGCTTTATTTGATGGCATAAAGTACATAAAATATTTATTTTATGTCTAACATAAAATAAATATTTGTTGCACAAAATTCTTCACATAAAATACATTTATGTGGAAATCAGTTTGTAATGATTGCATCTTTATAGCTATTGATGTGTCACAACATGCTTTCTTTTTTAAATTTTTTAGTACTAAGCCAGGGATTTACCTAAGCAAGGCAAGTAATCAACTGCTGAGCTGTATCCCTGACCCCCACATGGCACAAATTGCTTTTTAAAACTGGGACATTAACTGAAAGCACTTGCAAGTAAAAAATTTTGCCATTTCTCTTCCAGCCCACAGAGCCTGAGCAATACTGCATTCATTGCGGTGTCCAATATGGTATCACCAAGAATGGCTCCTGAGTCCCCTGAACACTGTTAGGGAGCTGCTAATACACAGATGCAGGAAACCACCAACAAAGAACTGCTTCTTCAGTGTCTGCTGTGCGGGGAGGGCTGGGGCTGAGGGTCAGGTGATGTGTAGCCTTTGTCAAGCTTAGGTGGCAACCCTAGGGTCCCCTTCACCCCTTCCACACCGATTCTCTGAGCTGAGTTTGTATTTCTTCTCCAGATGTGGCAACGTTGCTACAGAGGCTTGCGCTGTGTCCCTGCATTCTCAGTTCCGCCAGCTTTACCCTGTCCTGGAGCTCGGGGACCAGAGCCAGCCTTGCTCAGTGTCTGGAGCTTTCTCATCTCGGATTCTGATTCAGCATCCACTGGGGGGTGGGGGTATCGACTGCATGGGACTCACTCGGATCGCTGGTCTGAGAGCCTGGGAGGCTGGAGAGTCCCAGGGCTGAGGGTAGAGTTTCAGCCCCGACTTTGCCCCTGGCTGTGGTCTATGTTTGCGCTTCACCCTCCTGCCCTCTCTGAAGCCACAGCAAAGTAGGGCTCCTTATCTGACCCAAAGCTCCTTCCTTGCAGAAACCCTGCTGGTGCCGTTCGCTGGTGACTCCTGTGCACTTCTGAGTTTTGTTGCAGTTTGGATGCCATGTGACGTCCCAGGGTATCTTTTCCCACTATCAGAGACTAGTTGTGTATTTGAGGGGTCACAGCAGAGGCAGTAGGTGGAAGGACTGGGATCCAGCCCTGCACTGCCCTGAGGGATTCTCCTGACTCTGGCTGGGCCTGGGAGTAAAAGTCTGCAGCCCCTGGTGCTGGGAAGAGAAAGGACAGTGGGTTCTCCACATGCATCTTTTCTTACATCATGTGTGGCAATCCTTTTCTGAAGGGACTCCCAAATTGTGCTCAGACTACTCCCAGGGATACCTGAACTGCCTATGCAGTCCTGATGGCAAGGTGCTCAGGCCTGGTGATGTGACTTTCTGGCCAGGTGATGGCGATTGGGAGCAAGAAGTCTGCTCAGGGGACTGTCCAGGGGACCATAAGGAATGTAATGGAGGTGGTGGAGTGACCATAGGTGCTGGGGGTTGGGGTCAGAGCAATAGTACAGGGGTAGGGCATTTGTCTTGCACACAGTCAATTAGGAATTTATCCCTGGCATCCCATATGGTCCCCTAAGCACTGCCAGAAGTAGTGATCTTTGAGTGCAGAGCTGGGAATAAACCCTGAGCATTGCCGATATGACCCAAAAAAGCCAGAGAAAGAGAGAGAGAAAGAGAGAGAGAGAAGGAGAGAGAGAGAGAGATACTGGGGCTTGAACTCAGGTGTTAGCATGTGAATGGCATGTGATCCAGTGCATTGAGCTATCTTCTTGGCTCCCACATGATAATACATTTTTGAGTTTGTTTTTGAGCCACCTTGGGCAGTGCTCAGGAGCCACTCCTGAATCAGTGCTCAGGGTTTGTTTAGATGGTGCTATGATGCCAGGGCTCCTGTAAGCAAAGCATGCAGACCAGCCTTAATCTGTCTCTGGTCCACACATGGTAATTGAGATCAGAACATGTGACTAGTTCCAAACTTGGCAATGGAAGAATCATGAGTAGAATTTCTTTCTATTTATGGTTTTGTGGTTACTGAACTTTACCACACAAATTGTAATGTGTTTTTTTTCTCATTGATGAGCTATTTTTAAATTGAAAAACACTGCAATTGCACTTTTTGGTAATAGCTTCATTGAGCTCTCAGTCACGTATTGTACATTTACCCAGTAAGTCATGCTGTTTCATGGCTGTTAGGACATTCACAGTAGGCAGCATTTTTGCAATCATTTTTGGAATATTACCATCCCTTCTTCTACCCTGCACCCGCAAGGAATCCAGGCACCCTTGTCTATAACCTCCCACTTTTTCACTCGCCTATGCACTCTCCCATGAAAACCCTAATGTCCTCTTCCAGGACTTGACCATCACTGATGTACTTTCTGTCTATAGATGTATCTGATACTGATATTTTATGTAAGTGGAATTTCATAATCTATGGTCCTTTCTCATAGGTTTATATGTTTGCAATGTTGAAGCCTATGTAGCACATTAGTGCTTCATTTTTTGTTACCACCAAGTAGTGATCTATTGCATACACAGTATGTTCTATTCATCTATCAGTTGACAAACATTTGGATTTTACCACTTTTTTCTGTAGTATCACTGTGTCACTGTCATTCAGTTGTTCATCAATTTACTTGAGTGGGCACCAGTAACGTCTCTATTCCTCTCAGTCCTGAGATTTTAAAGGCCTCTCCTTACTTGTCTTTCCCAACGATTGGAGGCTCTTTCGGGGTCAGGGGAATGAGACCTATCGTTACTATTTTTGGCATATCGAATACGCCACGGGTAGTTTGCCAGGCTCTCCCATGCGGGCGGGATACTCTCGGTAGCTTGCCGGGCTCTCTGTCATCCCGTTGATCAATAATTTGCTCGAGTGGGCCCAGTAACATCTCCATTCATCCTAACCCTGAGATTTTAGCAGCCTCTCTTTACTCATCCTTCCCAACAGTGCCGCATTAGAGGCTCTTCAGGATCAGGGGAATGAGACCCATCATTGTTACTGTATTTGGCATATGAATATGCCATGGGGAGCTTGCCAGGCTCTCCCGTGTGGGCAGTAAACACTTGGTGGCTTACCAGGTTCTCCAAGAAGGAGAACTAGGCTATCAGCTTGGTTTTATAGTCTCTGGATGTTGGCCATTGATGGGATTACATGATGCTGGGGGCAGTTTCTGGGTGTGACTGCCTAGCTACTGGAAAATGGGGAATCTGGGTGGATGTAGGATGACATTACTTTGTCCTCTCCCCCCTTGCCACAAGTATCTTGTCCTGTTTTTTTCCCCGGAGTTTAGGCTTACCCCAGTCTCACCCATCAAGGTGTTCCCGAATCTCTCCCATTCTTTTATTTAGCTGTAATCACTTCTCTATGCTCTCTTCCCCCAAAACAGTAAATCAGCTTCTCCCCCTAATCTGACTCTGCTAATTTGTAAGGTCAGACCTTCCTAGGATACTGAATTTATAAGTTAATATTACCTTTCTCCTCTCCTTATGCCTTTTAATTAATTTACTTTAAAGCAATGTCCTTTTTGTATAGACACAAGAAGACAATATTATGCTTTTGTAACTTGGGACTTAATTGGCTTCAAATATTATTCATTCCCAGGCATCTGCTTTCTCCACTTAAGCCTGTTGCCCTCAGTTCCTAGCACCCCAAGAGCAAGGTCCCGAAGAGGGACAGGACGGATCTCCAGGGCAAGCGGTGAGTTATGTGCTACCCTGGCATCGAGATGGGCCTGGCCAAAGTGCCTAATTCTAAACTATAAGTTAAGAGCTTGATCATAGACAAATGCTGTCATGATCCAAAAGTAATGACGAGACTAGGACCCTGCTAGGGATAGGAAAGACTGATCTGGCCTGAGCACTGTAGTCTGAGATCGAGATGGCCCCAGGAGAGCAATTCTATAAGCTTTAATGCATTTCTTATTGTGTCCATACAAAATGATTAATATTATGAATGCTTATATGTTTGCTGGATGAGGAGAGGAGAAACATACTCGCAGGACTCGCCCTTGGGTGGATCGTCCTGCTGAAAGAGAATCAGTCCTAGGAGAAGCATCCCCTGAGGGAAAAGAACTTTACTCCTATTGATTGTGACCACACCTATGTGTACACCCCAAACCCCTCATGCTGTGGGGGGGCGATTTAACTAGGCTGTAAGAGTGGGTTGGGGGGCCAGATCCACAGATCCAGAGAGAGATCCAGAGCCGGGAGAGAAGCAGAGGGAGAGAATGAAATAAACTGATCGAGCAACCAGTTTGGCCTTCTTCCTTCCGTCGCCTGCCCTTGACCAACAGCCACACACAGCGGTTCCAAAGCACCGAACGCAGGCGGTGAGACAGAGCCGCCCGGAGAGACCGTGAGTGCACACACCCGTCGGCGTGCTTTAGTTTTTTACAGGTGGAAGAGGCCCAGTCCCGATCCGAGCAGCCTTGGGGATCTCGGCCCTGGGTCCCGCACACCTGGGTTCCTCTGCTGGTTCCTTCATGTGTGAGGCTCATTCAAACGTGTGGAGAGTGACCTTGAGTATGGCTGAGCATTTTCTGTAATATAAACATAATTAAATTCAAGAATTTTTATTAGTTTAAATTTTTAATGGGGTTTGTAGAAGGAGGCAGGGCAGAGTGATAGTATAGCAGGTAGGGCCCTTGTCTTACCTGTGTCTGGCCTGGATTTGAATCCTGCTACCCCATATGGTCCCAAGCCCACTGGGAGTGATCCCTCAGTGCAGAGCCAGGAGTGAACCCTGAGCACTGCTGGATGTGGGTCCCCAATTTTTAAAAATTAGGGCTGGAGTGATATTAAAGAAAGCTGGGCGCTTGCCTTGCACGTGGCTGACTCAGAGCGGCAGAGAAATAGAACAGCAGACACAGTGCTTGCCTTGCATGTGGCCCACCAGGGGGGTGATCTTTGCACCCCACATCATCCTCCAAGTTCCACCAGGAGTGATCCCTAGCTCAGACCCAGCAGCCCTGAGCACTCCTGGATGTGACTCCAAATATCTGATTTCTCCCCCATTTTTTCTTTTAACTATACCCAGTGGTGCTCAGGGGCAACTCCCAAGATGGTGCTTAGGTGCACAGCTGACAGTGCTCAGGGACACTAAAGCTTGGGGCCTCTGGAAGCAAAACCTATAATGGAGTCCCTCTGAGCTGTCTTCTTGGCCGACATTCAGGTGTCTGTGTAGGTGTACGTTTTTATTTCTCTTAGGTTTAAAATTGCAGAACCTGTGGCAACTCTACATTCAATTGTTGGGAAACTTTAGATTTAACAGTTTGGAACTATTTTCCAAACCAGCTGTACCACTTTACATTCCCACAGAAATATGTAAAGGTTCAAATTTCTCTACATCCTTGTTGCAGTTATTCTTTTGTCTTTTTGACCATAGCAATCCTAATAGATGTGAAGATGTGGTATTTTATAGGTTTGAATTTTTATTTTCCCTGATGGCTAATGATGTTAAACATCTTTTAAATAAATTTTTTAAATTTCTTTAAAATAATTTTTATTTAACGAATGGTGATGTACAAAGTTACTGATTGTTATTTTTAGACATGTAATATTTCAATACCAATCCACCATCAGTGTCAACTTCCCTCCACCAGTTGTTGAACATCTTTTAATGTGCTTGTTGCCTACTTATGCATCTTTTCTTAGAGAACTATCTGTGCATATTCCTTGCCATTAAAAAAATGTTGAAGGAGTTGGAGCGATAGTACAGCAGGTAGGGCACTTCTTCACAAGCTACTGACCCGGGTTCAATATGGTCCTCGAACAAACAACACCTGGAATAATTCCTTAGTACAGAAACAGGAGTAATCCCCAAGCATTTTCAGGAGTGATCCAAACAAACAAAAATCTTTATTCAACCAGACTTGATGTTTTTGTATATTGTGATATGGAAACTAATTGCATTTTTATTCCATAAATATAACCAATTACCGAACACCATTGACTATATAATCCATTCTTTCTACTTTGCTTTATTTCTGCTTCAAACTGGTCTAGACTTTGGCTTTCTGTTCGATTCCGTTAGCTTATTTGTCTGCCACCTTCCCCGCCCCGATCCCTGTCTTAAAGTAAGCAGACTACAACTTGAACATGTCTTCCTTGCTGCTAGTCTATATTTAACTACCACCTTACTCATTTTCAAAATCATCTTAAGGCCAGAGAGACAGCTCAGCAGGCTGGTCCAAACACGGTATGCAGGAGGTCTGGGTTTGGTTCTCAGCACTACACGTTCCCCGGTGCATGGCCTGGAACAACCCCAGATCACTGTTCTGGGAGTAACTCCTGAGCCCTCCTGGGTGTGGCCCCCAAATCAACCAAAGTTACAAAACATAATACCCAAATCATCTTACAATGAACTATTCTTAGCATTCGCTCTTAAATAGGGATTTTAGGACTTTTTCAAATCTCTTAAGTTTTTGTGGCTATTTTGGTTAGAGTAACATTAGAACTCTAAAGTTAGTTTTGGTGGACTTAGCACACTTACAAGTAAATTAATTGAAGATTTACAAACACATATTTCCTCACAAAATTCACCGTCAGGCAGGATTCTTGATGTGTATATTTAGCTGACAAAACCCAAGTCAAATGATGTCTTAGCTTTAAGAGAAGCTAAATATAAGTTCTGTCTTCTACTTTGGAAAGGGCAATTGATGGACAGTCACATAAATATGGTGACAGTATACCATGTAATTTCTAAATAAGTATAGTTCTGTTCTTTCCTTTCAAAAACACACAAATTTTATTTATTTATTTTTTCTTCTCTAGCTGCTTTTGTAAGAAGCTAGAAAAGTATTGAATAGAAACAATAAAATGGATGCCTTGTTTCATTCTGGTGTCTTTGCTTATTTGTGGAGAGAACTTACATTTTAACACTATTGAAATTGAGGTGCACACCACTGATGAAAGTGTAACATTGAATTTATCTCTGAAGTTCAAATCTACTCACCACATAATCAAATTTTATAGCATTTTTTTTTTGCAGAGAAGTAGGGTGTCACCATTATTTGAAATTTAAACAAAAATGAGTTGCAAAACAATTAGATCAACATGGTGCAGCAATTATGTGAAAGTGACAATTATGTGGTGAAATCCAATATCTTTCTAACAGAGTTTACTGTCTACTCTTTTTTTTTTTAATGCAAATTTTATTTTATTTTATTTTTTTAAAATTTATTTTTAATTAGAGAATCACCGTGAGGGTACAGTTACAGATTTATACACTTTTGTGCTTATACTTCCCTCATACAAAGTTTGGAACCCATCCCTTCACCAGTGCCCATTCTCCACTACCGTAAACCCAGTGTCCCTCCCACCCTCCCCAACTTTTTTTTTTTTTTTTCTGATTTACCCACTTTTCACTCTTCTTCCCCTCTGGTAACCACCAATGATTTGGTTATTAATTTTTCTCAAACTTCACGTTTCTCCCCTCACTTCAACTTTTAAGCACTGTAGCTAAAAAGCCATTAATATTAAATTTTCAGGAATACAGTGTTGCTACACCACACCCAATACCAGAATGTCAGCATCCTTCCATCACTATCTCTAGGTTCCTTCTCAGCCCATGTCCCCTTGTCCCCCAGCCCCTGAGAAAACAGTTCTACAGGCTGACTCTCAGAGGCTATTATCATGGACCATCTATTATTCCCTGACTCTGCTATTTTACATCCTGCATGAGAGAGATCATTCTGTACGGATTCCCCCCACCCCCAATTAACTACACACACCATAGCCTTCATGTACCATGTATTTCATTCATGTACTATGAACTGTAAGACTTTATATATTTTTTGGGGGGTCACACCCGGCGATGCACAGGGGTTACTGCTGGCTCATGCACTCAGGAATTACTTCTGGCGGTACTCAGGGGACCATATGGGATGCTGGGAATCGAACCCAGGTCGGCCGTGTGCAAGGCAAATGCCCTACCTGCTGTACTATTGCTCCAGCCCAACTTTATATTTTCTTATTAAGAGTAGTATTCAGTTATTTACCACCAGTATATTTACCAGCTTTGAAATATACTCATCTGTTCTTGGGCATTTGAGTTGTTTTCCAGATGCTGGCTATTGTGAATATAGCATTACACATACCTTTTTTTGTTTTTAAAGGACCTTGAATATTTTATTTATTTTTAATTTATTTTTCTAATTTATTTTATTGAATAACTGTGAGATACAGTTACAAAGCTTTCATGATTGAATTTCAGTCATATACCCATCTCTAACATCCATGGATCTAACACCCACCCTGCCACCAGTGTACATTTCCCACCACCAATGTCCCCAATACCCCTCACACCATCCCCGAACCATGGCACCCTGACCTCTGTGACAGGTACTTTCCTTCTTTCTCTCTACTTTTCGGCATTATGGTTTGCAATACAGATACTGAGAAGCATCATGTTTGGTCCATTATCTACTTTCAGCACACATCTCCCACCCCAAGCAATTCCTCCAACCATCGCTGACTTAGTGGTCCCTTATCCATCCCAACTACCTTCTCCCCCAGTACATGAGGCTTCCAACTGTGGTAAGATTCTCCTGGCTCTTGTCTCATCTCTACTGTCCTTGGGTATTAGTCTCATGATATACACATACCTTTTAACTTGCATAATAAATGACAAGAAGTACAATGCTACAATGCTTTTATTTATTTATTTATTTATTCATTTATTAATTTTGCTTTTTGGGTCACACCCAGCGATGCACAGGGGTTATTCCTGGCTCTGCACTCAGGAATTACTCCTGGTGGTGCTGGGGGACCATATGGGATGCTGGGAATCGAACCTGGGTCGGCTGTGTGCAAGGCAAACGCCCTACCCGCTGTGCTATCGCCCAGCCCCCAAAAGTACAGTACTTTTAAATGCTGCTTAGAAGCAATAACTATTCCCTTAATTTGTATGTAGATAATATATTTAATGTATGGTAAAAGTTATGGTCACTTATAAAGAAGTACTTAGGGGCTGGAGTGATAGTGCAGCAGGTAGGACATTTGCCTTGCATGTCTGTCATGCAAGTAAGATTCCTGGCACTCCATATGTTTTCCTGAGCACTGCCAAAAGTGATCCCTGAGACTAGAGCCAAGAGCAAGCCCTGACAACCACCTCTTATGGCCCCCCAACAAAAATCAAACTAAAACAAAAAGAAGTACTCAGTAAAATAATATCTGTGGCCTAAATACTTTCTGAAACAGTAAAAGCAAATAAGTAAAAAACAGTTAATATACAACTTGAGAAGGACTAACAATTGCTTAAGATTGGAAGTTAGAAAACTGGAAAATTGTTTGCCAAGTCAGTCATCTAAGCTTGGGAAAATTCTGTTATCTTTCTAGCAGTGTTTTCCTCACCTTCAAAATTACATTGCAAATTTTCCCAACTAGAAATAGTGGATCTGTGCTATCAATCTACTTTATAGCACTGTAAAGTTATTTATTGGTTTTGGGGGTCACACCTGGTGGTGCTTGGTGAGTATCTGTGGTTGTGTACACAGGGTTTAATCCCGGCAGTGCTGGAGTTTGGAGGTACCATATGGTGCCATATAACAAACTCTGTCTTTTTATATGCATTAACCTAGTGAATTCTTTCTCTGGCTTAATTGTGAACTTATTTTAAGCCAAAATCTGAATTAAATATTTATAGAAGTACATATTCCTACATCATGACATACAATATAGCTATGTCTTATACAAATTCATTTTTAGGTATAGTTTATATATAATTCATAGCCAAGGACTCTTATCTCTTTTCTTAGATGCCCCAAGAGAAAAACACTTATGAAATACTTCTACTTGCTGCAGATTAAAATAGAAAAAGATTTATATAGAGCTTAAATAGTATAAAATACGATTGAGTCTTAAAGTGTAAAATTGTGGTCATGAGTCATCCTTAAAGTAATCAAAAAATAGATACCATCTGTTTTAGTCAGAATATTAAAGTTATTTTAAAACATCCAGTGCAATAAATAAAATAAAAACTGTCAATCAATATATAAATTATATATTTAAGTGTTTATCTTTTTAGTGCTTTAAAGTATCATAAGATAATACTTCCTTTTTAAAAAGTCATTTTGGAGTCACAATGGCTGTGCTCAGAGCTTATTTTGGTTTGTGCTCAGGGATCACTCCTGGTGGTGCTTGGGAAACCATATGTGGTGCTGGGAATAAAACCAAGTTAGCTGTGTACAAGTCAAGCTTGGTAACCCCTGATAATCTCTTTGGTTCATAAAGAGGTATCTTTTCCTTTTATGTTTTGTTTTCAGGCCACAACTGGCAATGCTCAGGGGCTATCCCTGGCTCTGCACTCAGGAATTATTCATGATGGTGCTCAGGGACCATATGGACTGTGGGGGATCTAACCCAGGTCTGCTGAACGAGCCCCATTCACTGTACTATTGCTTGGTCCAGTCCTTGAGGTTAGGATAATTCCTCCCCCATCTCCTTAGTGGCAGAGATCAAATCCAGGGCTTTGCACATGCAAGACAAGTGCACTGAGCTACACCCATTATTACTGGTCTAAGGAATTGCTTTTGTGTTTTGCTTTGGGGCCACACCTACAGTGCTCAAGTTCTACTCCTAACTCTACTGAGGGAACCATTCAGTTCCTGGAACGGAATCCAGGGCTCCTACAAGCAAAACATATGCTCTCGCTCTTTGACCTATCTTCCTTCCTTCCTCCTCCATTCCCCAAGAAACCTTTAATACACCAAATTTCTGGGCATCCTCTGACCTCCAATGTTTAGCTCTAGGATCAAGTATCTCTTATGTGAGAACTTTCTACTTGGGAATCAGAACATTTTTTTGACTGGGTTTTAGAGTCAGTACTCAATAGCACCATCTGCTGTTAACATCACAAAATTCAGTATCAGTGGAAAGAATAGACTCTGATCTTCATACTGAAATCAGTATAAGAAATCTAGTCCCAACTTTCTAAGCTTACAGAAAAAAAATGAGAGAATCAGAAAAGTTAAGTAACTTGTCAAGTCATACCTTTCTTGCTAAGACAAACGCTTCGACTGAAAACCAAAATTTCTGTGTTATCAAAGAAAGAAAACATAGAAAAACAATTTACCCCAGTGATCATCTGTAAGGACTATTTCCACTTCAGGTTCAGTGCTGTCTTTGGGTAAGTAAATTGCTTGGTACTTCAGTTGTTATGCCCGAAAATTTATGAAATATGTACATTTTAGGGTTTGGGTGAGAAGTAGAAGCAGTAGACAATGAAAGTAAAGCATTGTACTTGATATATGGTGATCAATAATTGTGATACTGTTTTTATTCATAAGTGGTGGAGTTTCCTTGAACCCAACCTTTCTGACTTCAGTGTTTCAAACGTGACCATATCAGCCATCAGAAGAAGCTGATAGTATCATATACACAAAACTTAAAAAAAATTAACTAGGATAAAAGTTTATCAATATGGGAGAAAGGGACCCTTCTACACTGCTGGTGGGAATGCCGACTAGTTCAGCCCTTTTGGAAAACAATATGGACGATTCTCAAAAAACTAGAGGACGAACTCCTATTTGACCCAGCAATACCACTGCTGGGAATATATCCCAGAGAAGCAAAAAAGTATAGTCGAAATGACATCTGCACTTATATGTTCATCACAGCACTGTTTACAATAGCCAGAATCTGGAAAAAACCTGAGTGCCCTAGAACAGATAACTGGTTGAAGAAACTTTGGTACATCTATACAATGGAATACTATGCAGCTGTTAGAAAAAATGAGGTCATGAAGTTTGCATATAAGTGGATCAGCATGGAAAGTATCATGCTAAGTGAAATGAGTCAGAAAGAGAGAGACAGACATAGGAAGATTGCACTCATCTGTAGAATATAGAATAATAGACTAGGAGACTAACACCCAAGAATAGTAGAAATAAGTACCAGGAGGTTGACTCCATGGCTTGGAGGCTGGTCTCTCATTCTGGGCAACTCAGAGAAGGGAACACCAAGTAAAATGTGGTCAGAGGTCATGCGGGGGAAGGGTGATGTGTGCCGAATGTAGACTAGAGACTGAACACAATGGCCACTCAACACCTTTATTGCAAACCACAACACCTAATCAGAGAGAGAGAACAAAAGGGAATACCCTGCCATAGTGGCAGTGTGGGGTGGGGGGGGGGACGGGACTGGGGAGGGTGGGAGAGATGCTGGGTTTACTGGTGGTAGAGAATGGGCATTGGTGAAGGGATGGGTTCTCGAACTTTGTATGGGGGAAACATGAGCACAATAATGTATAATTCATTTCAATTCTTAATGTAATTTTATTAGATCAATAAAGTCCAGATGAAAAAAACTTAAAAAATTTTAACTTGGATAAAAGTTTATCAATATTAATATAGAATATTAATATAACATTAATATAGCTTATTAACATAGAATAAACTTTATGGATTTATTGCTTTAGGGGAAAAAGGAAACAGGGTCCCACATTCATTACTTGGAAAAGGTGTTATTAGTTGTTCCCACTGTTATTATTATGGTCAACAAGCATTCATTCTTTTAGTGATAGGCTTGACCTCGGGTTCAGGAAGGTGTCACATGACCTCTTATGCTTTGAGGTCTGGCTATCATAGCACCTCATTTTCTGACCATAGTGAATGGTCAGAGGGTACTTGATGCAAAAAGAACCAGAAGAGTCAGATGAGTCAGATAAATGAGAGAATTGTGAAATCTCTGGTCTCCACGTAAATATATTCTCAAGGGTACTTTACCCTAACATATGGTGGAGATTCTATACAATTGATTTCTCTGAATTCATTCACCTCCTCTCAGTCTTCTCCTGGTTAGTCTATCTGGTCAGCTTCCTTGAAGAGTTGTGACTACAAGACTCATTTGGACCAGTGAGATGTGAAAAAGATTGCTGAATATTGTTACAATTTGATCTTAAACCATTAGCTATTCCTGTCACCTTCCCCACCCCCCACCATATTTTTCCCCCAATTTATGAAGCCTTGAAAGCAAATAAGGCAGCTAAAATCTGCAGGATTGTGTCTTAGAAGAATAATGCTACAGATGTCCAGGCTGGACTAGGAAAGAAATACAATTTCATATAGAAACACTTTGTAGAAATAGTGTCAAACTGTTGAAAATGATCACTCTGGGCAAGAACTGAATGCTGAAAGTAGGTAAAGAGATTCATATAACCTTTCAGTACCTGTAACCATAACGAAAAGAAAAAGAGAGAAAGAGAAAGAGAGAGAGTGGGAGAGAGAGAGATTGAGAAGCAGACAAAAAGACAGAAAGACAGAGACAGAGAGAGGAAAAGTGCCTGCTGTAAAAGCAGATTAAGGGTGGCGAGGTAGGTGGAAGGAGAAAACTGGGGACATTGGTAGTGGGAAATGTACCCTGGTGAAGTGACAGGTGTTGGAACATTGTATGATAGAAACCCAATCATGAACAACTTTGTAATTATGTATCTCAAGATGGTTTAATGAAAAAATATGAAATAAAAAATAGTGTCAAACTGTAAAGTCAATATATAAATCAAGAATCCAAGGGCTGAGAAATAGTATAATGAGTAAGGTGCTTGCCTCGCATGCAGACTACCCAGGTTCAATCCCAGGCACTCCATATGGTCCCTCAAGCTTGCCTGGAGCGATCCCTGAGCGCAGAGCCAGGAGTAAGTTCTGAGAACAGGCATGGCCCCCAAACCACTACATTAATAAATAAATAAAACTAAAATAAAAATCCACTTAGTTTCAGCTGTGAAAGGAATGTAGGACTAATTCAAATCACAGCATGTTGAATCTTAAATATGTGCTAAGTGTAAAAAGACACAAAAGGTCACATATTGTATTATTTCATATTTAATTGATATGGAACATCCTGAATAGGCAGACTTAAAATGGATTATTGAGTGCCAGGGGCTGAAGGGCAATGGGGGGTGGAGAGTTACTTAGAATAGGTGCAGGGTTTTTGATTATGTAGGTGTTCACAAATGAATAATAGTGGAGCTTTTCTAACTATACTATAAACCACTTAACTGTATTTTAAAGGGGCATATTTTATCGTATGTGTATTAAATTTCAAAAAACCATTTAGGCTAAATTCTTAAAAGTTCTTCTGGAATTTAATACAGGTAGCTTTAATTTCACAGTGAGAAAAGAAAATCACCCTTTAAACAACTATTTGGATTTCAGTACTAGATACAGGATAATAAGTATTCTCCATTTAGGTGCCTCATTATAAAAATAAAGTTCCTTGTAATTTGAGTCATACAGCATACGATTCGAAGTTTATAGAGGGTAAGGAACTGAGGTCAGAGGTATTCAAAGGAGAATATGTGTGCTACTGAAGATACAAGAATTCCCAAACGTGCTCGGGCATAGATACTGTAGGAAAAAGAATAACCAGATTCCCAGCACGCTGGTATTCTATTTCCTAAACTGAGTTGCTGTCATGCTATTATTATGTCCCATTGTTCTTCCCCCCCTTCCCTTTTCTCTATTTACAAGAGGACACACCTCTCACCTGTCATAAACGCTCACACGGTTGGGTGTCTAGCAGTTCCAGTATGTCCCGCGCCCTTGATTCTGAAAATCAAGGCATCGTAAAGCATGATAAAAATAGCATTTCCCCCTTGTCTTATCTTTTGGGCATATAATTCAGCAGGAATCCAAACTACCAAGTAACATTCCTTACAATAATTTACTTTAAGGACAACCTATACCAGAAAAAGGGGGGCACGGGGGAAATCTATAAAAACGAACGAGGGGGTCAGATAATACAATGGTTAAAGGCTTGATCCCAGAAACCCTTGGTCTCCAGCGCACTTCCCGGTGCAAACCCAAGCTGGGAGTGGGTGTGCGCCCCCCGCCCAGCCCTGGAAGCACCTGCGGCTCCACTAACGAAGGGAACGCCCTAGCAGAGCCTGAAAACGGAAGACTGATCTGGACGTTTGCAAGCAAACCGTCTCCCCCAAGCCAACAAAAAAGCAGCGCTGGAGTTTCCCCGTCTACTCAAATTAACTGCAGCCTCCACGGGAGCGCCGCGCACACGTTTCTGTTCCCTGGACGAGTGCACGTTGGGGAAGTCCATTTCTAATCCGCTGTGTTTAAATCATACGTGCACCTCTTTTTCTTTTGTTTTTTGATATTTGGGCCGCAATCGGCGATGTTCAGGATTTTCTTTGGGCTCTGCGCTCAGCGATCACTCCTGGCTGGCTCCGGGGATAAGGTGTGCTGGGGATCGAACCCGGGTCGGCTGTGCGCAAGGAAAGTGTCCTACCCGTTGTGCTGTCTCTCCGGCTCCCATGCCCAGTTCTAACCAGCAGTGGACAGGCAGCACGCTCTCCCCGGAGCAGGTGTGCCCAGTCGCTCTTGGGGAGCGTGAGAAGGGTAAGGGGGTTCCGGGAAGAAGCAGCGCGATGGCTCCCATCATTTGCCCTTTATTTCCAGGTAGAGATTGGGGGTGGGGGGCGTTGTAAAGAGACTGGGCGAGAGCGGAAGCCTAGAGGGTCACTTTAGCACTGTGACCGCACTGATCTGCAGCGTAAGCTAGTTCGTAGAACCCCGCCGGCCGCAGGCCTGAAGTCGCTGGAGTCTCAGCGTTCCGGCAGGCCCCGCCCACCTCCCCATATAACCCCGCCCTCCGCCCCGCCCAGCACATGGGGGGAACATCCGTCTCACCACTTCCGGCGCCGGTCAGCCAACCGGCTTCCGTCTCTCTTTACTTCCCTCTTCTCGCCTCTCTTTCCCCGCCTCTAGTACCTCCGGTAACAGAGTCACGTGAGGGGCGAGCGCGGGGGCTGCCGGGATTGGTACTGCCGGTGGGTCAGGGTTCGGCCTCAACATGGCGGCTCCGGTGAGGCAGTGACCAAGGCTTTGCCAGCGAGAGGATTCCCTGGCGATTGTCGGCGTCTCCGCCTCTCAGGACAGAATGCGAAGACGTCGGGGGCAGCGCTGAGGAGCGACGGTGACGGGTCGGGGCCGGCGGCGCGTGCTCCGGGGACCGAGGCGGCGGCGTCGGCTCCGTCGATTGGTCTCCAGGCTCGGGTGCGGGGCCCCGCCCGGCCGGGCCGGGCCGGCGGGCGGCGGCGGTAGCTGCTGCAGCCCGAGGCTCGGCCTCTGGAGAGTGGGCCGCGGGCGGGCGCCGCGATGGCCCAGAGTGTCCAGTCAGTGCAGGAGCTGATCCCGGACTCCTTCGTCCCCTGTGTCGCCGCGCTGTGCAGCGACGAAGCCGAGCGGCTCACTCGACTCAATCACCTCAGTTTCGCCGAGTTGCTCAAGCCCTTCTCGCGCCTCACTTCCGAGGGTACGTGGGCCCGCCGAGCCGGGCCGGGAGAGGGGAGCTGGGGGGCGGGGGCGTGCGGGGCAGGGCCGTGTTGCCGCTCCGGGGGCGGCGGGGCGGCCGACACTGCATCCCGGGGACCCGACGGGCGCGTCTCCCCGCCAGCGTTCCCGGCACCCGCCCTCGCCCCGCCTCGGCCTGAGCCTGTGAGGAGTAGCGCTCGGTGGCTCCTGGAGCGGCCCGCGGGAGGGAAGTAGGAAGTTTCCCGACGGGGAAGGGTAGGACGGTGCCGCCTTTCCCGTCGTCCGTGGAAGCCTCGAACGTACGACCTGGCCGGCCGCTTCCAAGCTGTCTGCGTTGCTGCATCCTTGGTGCCGGGAAGCGCCTTTCCTTCTCCCTGAGCGTCTGTTTCAGTCCATTTCACTTTTTTTTTTTTTCCCCACTCCGAGGGCTTGAACAGTTTCTTAGGCATACAGCGTTTTGCTGAACTTCTAAAGATGCAGCCGACAGAAGTTAAGACGTGCCAGGACCATTTGCCTTTCGGACGGACGGAGAGGAAGTCAGGACAGATTGTGGTCGAGCCGGATAATAGAATTTATTTAGATTTATAGGGATGCAAAAGGCCTCATGCTGTGTCAGACAAAAGGTTGACTCTTCAGTGAAGAACTTTTACCTTGATTTTTCTGTGTTCCAATGCTGCCGAGTGAACTGCCGGACGTTTATTGGGTTGCGATGACTTCACAACCAAAGCGTTGTGCCATGCCTGTATGTATGTATTGTGCCACAGGTGTGTTTTCTTTGCGAGGAGACCTTTGTCACTTCTGTGTTTAAAGGAGAGAAAGAGTAGTCAAAAGATTAAGGAAAAAAAAAAAAGTTCGGGAACTCTTGGTTGCGTTTTCCTCCCCAGGTAACTTAGTCTCCTGTGGCTGGCCACCGCTCTGCTTTACGCCCTGATGTTTTTGCACTTGCGTTAGACCCTCTCCCTCGCCCATGTAGGCGTTGGGTTGAAAACACGGCTGGCTGTACTGCTTCCACAGTTCTGAGCTGTCGTGCTTGCCTGGGGATGCCCATCCTGCTGGCTCCGCCCACACCTGGCCGCATACTCATTGAAGTTTGCCCTGGCTGTAACGATTGGGTACCAGGGATCACAGGCAGAGCTAGACAAAATCCAGAGTGGCCTGGGTAGCCCTCGGTGCGTGTGGGACACTGAGGGATTAAACTTGTGACCCTGTCGTTCCCTGCAAGGCAAGCACTTGGCTGGCTCCTGTGCGCTTCCTCTGGGACATCTTAAATTCTCTGGGGTTTGGGGACTTCCAGGCGATATCCCGGGTCTGGGGCCGTTCCCTGACAACCAGGTTCAGTGTGAGGGCCCAAGGACAGGTGCTGCTTGGACCCTATGCTGCCCGGGATCGCCAGAGCCACCCCGGCCATGCGCAGGGATGGCGACCACATCCCGTGGTGTTTAGGGAATTTCTAGCATTGTTTCTCGTGGTGTTGATGGTACATATGGTGTCATGTAGTGTCTGGGATTGCACGCAAAGCAAGGTCCGGTGGGGTTGCATACAAAGCTTGGGCACAAACTACTACAGTATCTCCTCCCTCCCTCCCTTATTTTTTTAAAGGGTAACCCACTGTAGGTTTAATGTGTGTGCTTTTTTTTTTTTCTGTTTTAACATGTGTTTTTTGTTGTTTTTTCATTTTCTTTATTTATTTTTTGGCACCACAGATGATGCTCAAGGGTTACTCCTGGCTGCTGCACTCAGGAATTACTCCTTGTGGTGCTGGGGATCAAACCCAGGTTGGCCACCTGCAAGGCAGACACCCTACCTGCTGTACTATCGCTCCGGCCCCTACTTTTTAAAATTTTAGTCCTCATTGAATACTATGAAGTAGCTACTGTAATTGCCATTTTATCTATTTAGGGACAACATCCTGTGGTTCTCTGGGACCACCCTTGTCAGTGTGCTGGCAAAAGAACTTGGGGTGCCTGTATGCAAAGTATCTACTCCAGCCCTTTGAGCTATCTCCCATCCTATGTTACTGCCATTTTAAATTTGAGGACTGATGAGATGGTAACGTGTTTTTTGTCATATAAGTGGGCAGATGTGAAAACTGGCATTTTTTTTTTTTTTTTTTGCTTTTTGGGTCACACCCAGCGATGCTCAGGGGTTACTCCTGGCTTTGCACTCAGGAATTACTCCTGGCAGTGCTTGGGGGACCATATGGGATGCCGGGGATCGAACCCGGGTCGGCCGCGTGCAAGGCAAACGCCCTACCCGCTGTGCTATCGCTCCGGCCCCGAAAACTGGCATTTTTAATAAAGATGTGTTTTTAATCAAGTCAATTCCAAATTATTTAGAATTACTTGATTCAGCTGCAGAGCTGTGCTGTCAAAATAAATAACTGAGTTACATATATAATTTAAAATTATTTAGTCACGTTAAAAGTGAAATTAGTTTCAATAATATATATATTTTTTGTTACTTTTTTTGAGCTGCACCCAATGGTGCTCGGGACTCTGCACTCACGGATCACTCTTGGCCTGGGTGGGAGTGGGGTAGGAAGTATTTTAATAGGGTGCTGGGGATCAAACTGAGGACTGCTTGCAGGGCAAGCACCATACCTGCATATATCTTTCCAGCCCCTTTAGTAATATCTCTTAACTTAGTATTTCTAAAATGTCATCATAGTGATATGTTTTACTTCTTGTGTTCACTTTTACTAGTGACTAATTCCTAGGTGCTTGATTTTCTGAAGCACAATTGTGAATGGAATAAAAAATTTTTCTATCTTTTATTTCAATATTTGCAGATTGAAAAGCCATGGGTTTCCGTGCATTGATTTTGTAGCCTGCCATTTTACTGTACAAGTCTGTTGTTCCTAGGAGCTTTCTTGTAGATTCAGTAGGGTTTTTTAAAGTATGGAATCATGTAATCTGCAAATAGTGAGAATTTGACTTATTCTTTTCCTACCTGCATGTCCTTAGAATCTTCTTCTTGCCTGACTGGTATGGAAGGACTTCCAATATTATATTGAATAGTGAGAGTGGGAACCTTGTCTTGTGCCTGATTTTAGAGGGAAGCTTTCTGGTTTTTTTTCACCATATGTTTACTGTGGGCTTGTAAATGGCTTTAATTGTCTTGATGAAAGTTCCTTTTACCCTCATTTTATTGAGCTTTTATTATGATTGGATGTTGGATCTTGTCAAATGCTTTGTGTCTATTGATACATGATTTTTATTTATCAAAATAAACTTTCTGTTTATTTTGGGGGAAGGGGGTTGGGATGGTGTAGTTTGGGCCACACCCAGCGATCCTCAGGGTTTACTCTGGATTCTGCACTCAGAAATCACTTCTGGCAGTACTTGGGGACCATATGGGATGCCAGGGTGAGACCTGGGTTGGCTACATGCAAGAGAAGCACCATAACCCACTGTACTATCTCTCCATCTCTTGATTATTATTTTTCCAGCCTTTCAAGTCTTTTTTTACCCTGACTATTCAGATGTGCCTATTGTAGGCAACAGAATGTTGGCTTCATTTTTTGATTCATCCTGCCACTTTGTCTCTTTTGATTGGTGAGTTTTGCTATTGATACTGAGTGAAATTATTGAGATAAAGGAATTTATTGCCATCATTTTGTAGAAGTTATGCGTGGTTGTGAATTTTTTCATCCCTTTTAAATATGTTCCTTAATTCTGCTTGCTAACCTGGTTTTAAGGCCCCAAAGTTCCCAAGCTGCTACTTATCCATGAAATTTTGTATCATTCCTTAACATCTGAATAATATAGCTGGATAAAGTACTCTTGGTGAGCCAGCATTTCATTCAGCTTTACTTTATCTCCTCCCACCCCCCCATTCTCTTCTGCTTGAGGAATCTCACTTGATAGATCTGCTGTGAATCTTATAGTTTTCCCTTTGTATGTAAGTTACTTCTTTGGTCTTGCTGCTGGGAATATTCCGTCTTTGTTGTTTGTCATTCTGATTACAGTGTATCTTGGATTTTCTTGTTTGGATCCCTTTTGACTGGGACCTTTCGGGCCTCTTATATTTGGGTGTAGAGATTCCAACTGTGGAAAAATCTCATCTGGGATTTCTTGGACTAGTGTTTCTTCATTGAATTCTCCTTCCTGTTCTTTGGGGACTCCAACAATTCATATATTATTCCTCTTGAATTCATCCATAGTTGTTTGGTATGTTCTTTTTAGACTTTATTTTATTTTTTGTTGGTTTCTAGGATTTATCAGTATCCAATCTTGGGACCTCACTAATTTTTTCATCTGTTGTCATTCTGCTGTTGAGGCCTTCCATTGTGTTTTTATTTCATCTGCCATGCTTTTGTTCTGTCACTTCTGATTGTAGTTTTCTCATTTCTGCTCTCATATTTTTTTTTACCTATACCACTGTTTCTTTCAACTATTAAACATTTGCATCCTGGTGTCCTTGCAGTCTGTTAGGAGGTCACAGAGCTGGTTGGTTTTCTGGTAGAGCTCTCTGAACTAATCCTTGGGCTTGGTGGGTTTTTAACACAGTTTCCCCCATGGTGCTGCTTGTTCTCTGGGCTGACGTGTCACAGCTCACTCGTATGAGAGTGAGTACTCTGGTGATTCAGCCCCTAGAGACAGTGAGGGGCACCCCACCATTATGGACTTCTACAGGTATTGGTGCCTTCGATGTAAACTGGAAGGACTAGAAGACTTGTATTTCTCAATATTTTAGCAGAAAGGAGTGAATTAAGATCTCTGGTCCTCTTTGGGTCTCTGTTAATTGGCTGGGCTGGAGAAGCCTCTGGAAGCAGTGGGCAGGTTGACCAGCAACTGTGGTTCATCTTGCCAATTAAAAAATTTGAGATTTGTTACATACTTACCTTCTTATATTACTTGACAATTATGAATCAACTTTAAGGAAGATACCTGGATGTTCTACTAAAGAGTATTTTGCTTTTCCTTTTTGCATTTCATAGTAAGATAAGCTGTTAAGTTTAATTAGGGAAAGAGACTTATGTGTTTAAATTAGGAAATATGAACAATTACAGAAGAATGTAGAGAATACAAGAAACAGCCAGTTGTCCACTACACAGAACCGATGCATTAATCCTGTTTTATTTACTTAATCTTTTTATTTCCGTTAAGAAGGAATCAGACATGCTGTTTGAATTCTGAACCATCCAAATTTTCTGTTCTTTGGTGGTGTTGGGAATTTAACTCAGGTCTCAAACATACAGGTATACAATACACTTTAAAATTGAACTACATCCTCAGCCTAAAATTTTGAAGTCATTCTTCTATTTCTCTTTATAGCCAGCTATTATAATGAAAGTTACATCTTATTTTTTGTACAAATTTTCTTATTCATGCCTTATGTGTTATTAAAACAATTTCTTAGTTAAAAAATTTGGGAATGGAGATTGAACATCAAAATTTAGGAACACTTTATGGATATAAATTTATACAAATTTAAATTTGGTCAGGCAAGTCTGACCAAAAGCAAACAAAAAATTTGTTTGGCATGACCCAGTTAAATTAATGGAAAACTCAGATTTAAAGTGAAGTGAGGGGGCTGGAGTGATAGCACAGTGGGTAGGGCGTTTGCCTTGCATGCGGCTGACCTGGGTTCAAATCCCAGCATCCCATATGGTCCCCTGAGCACCGCCAGGAGTAATTCCTGAGTGCAGAGCCAGGAGTAACCCCTGTGCATCGCCAGGTGTGACCCAAAAACCAAAAAAAAAAAAAAAAAGTGAAGTGAATAAAATTTGGGTTCTTAATACGATGGGTGGACTACTTCTGATACGTCTGTAGAAATAATCATCTTGCGTAAGTCTATGGGAAAGTATGTTGTCATCTGCTGTACATTATGTGGGTTGTCATGCTCTGGGTTCCTGAGAGCCTGGTCCTTGGCCTAGAAACACGGAATTATAGATTATAAAATCCCCAAAAGTTTCAGGCTAGAGGCAGGAGGCTTTGGTGTGAGGGAGAGGATCTGGGCAGTGAGTTTTTTTTTTTTTTTTTTTTTTGAACCACACCTATCAGTGCTGAGGGCTTACTCCTGGCTCTGTGCTCAGGACTCCAGGCACTATTGCAGTGGTAGGGATCAAACCTGGGTTGGTTGCAAGCAAGGCAAGCCCTATTCATTATACCATTGCTCTGTTCCCAACAATAATTTTTTAAGCTTTTCAAAAATTTTTTCAAATTTTTAGAGCAGTTTTGAGTTCACAGAAATACTGAGCAGAAGGCACAGACATTTCTCAGATATCTACAGTTCCCACATGCACTGTTTCCCCCACTATCAACATTCTGTAATAAGTGACTGCTCATATTTTAGTAGTTGAATAGGTGCTGTGAATGCAGGCTGTCTCTCGGGGAAGCAAAGAAAGTTTGCATGCAATATTTTATTCCACTTTTTTTTTTTTTTGCTTTTTGGGTCACACCCGGCAATGTACAGGGTTCACTCCTGGCTCAACACTCAGGAATTACTCCTGGTGGTGCTTGGGGGACCATATGGGATGCTGGGAATCAACCCAGGTTGGCTGCATGCAAGGCAAACGCCCTACTCACTGTGCTATCACTCTAGCCCCCTCATTCCACTTTCTTTCTCTGTACTATTTTCAATATTGATACCACATCTCTAAACTTTGCCCATGACCACCTTAGAATCAGGTAAGAATTAGAGATTTTGTATCAACGATTTGGTCCCTTGCAGTTGCAAAAATAGGAAGACAAGGATCTGTATTAGGAAAGTTGTTAGCAGCATTGTTGGAAAAGGTTAGACTGACTGTCTCTTTGGTTTACGTGGGAATGTTCTAAGTCATTTGTAAGTTCAAAGACTGACGGAATTTTCTGATTTCTAGTTCGAGCATCTTCTTTTGGGTAAACATTTAACCCAGTTTTAAAAAAGTTATTGTCATGGTTGGGTTGTTAGACATGTGTAGAATTAACTTCAAGATTTTTTTTCTTTTCTTTTTTAAAGTTCATATGAGAGATCCTAATAATCAGCTTCACATAATTAAAAATTTGAAGATAGCTGTAAGCAACATTATCACCCAACCACCTCAGCCTGGAGCCATTCGGAAGCTCTTGAATGATGTTGTTTCTGGCAGTCAGCCTGCAGAAGGATTAGTAGCTAATGTGATTACAGCAGGAGATTATGACCTCAACATCAGTGGTATGTAATAAGATTCATTATTTTTAAAATCAAAATTCTTAGAAAAATTACTTATGTTGCTTGGAAATTGTTCACTAAGGTACATGGTGACTGCTAGAGCCTGAGAATACAGCATGGATAAAATATTTTTTAAGGAGTTATGTAGGTAGCCATTTGAATTGTGAGTTATTGGATTTCATTTTATTTTTTAAATAAATGATTATAAGCTCCATGAGGACAGAAACTTTGGTGTTTTATTCCCAGTACCTAAAGTATTGCCTAAAGCATATGCGTAATTCTTGAATAAAAGGAATAGTAGTAGATAAAACAGTATATATTTTTGTAACAAAATAAATAAAAGTAGTGTTTATTGTATTTTTATCTTTTTTAGTATTAAAAAGAGGAAATGTTTATACTGTATGAATATTTAATTTTTTTAATGCTCAATTTGAATTAGGTGATAAATGTTTCCTAAACAAGATAGGTAAAATTGTGTTTATTATGTAAAGTGAGTTTGCAGTACTTATTGTGATTCTTTTCTAATATAAAAAGAATGGATGAATGTGCGATTTTTCTTTTTAGAGGGTGAAGTGAAAAAAATATATTATCTATTAGAGTATTTCAGCACTCTAATAATCTTTTTAGGTAACTACAGTGTATATTCTCATATTTTAACACTAATTAGATAATAAAAATCTCTTAAAATATGCAAGACATTGTATATTTAAGATTGGTGTGTTTAGGTCAATAAGTAAGTGTGTGTAGTTTTTGTATACTTTGTATAGTTAGAAATATTTATAAAATTATTTTCAAAAATACAGTATTTCCTTGTCATTAATCTTACTCTGTTTAACTTGGTAATTTTAATTTAGAATATTATGACTAGTTTTACAAAAAGAATCTTAATTTTAGGGTATATATTTTTAGTTGCCTCTCACATTGCATTTTTCAGTCATGGGGCAAATATGAATATTTCTAGAAGAAAGGGATGGAATTCATGTTGAAGTGTGGAGGGGAATGTCAGTGTGTCCAAATTTGTATATTAGAAGAGCAGTTGGATAAGTCAGTCATTCAGACTTGGTTTCATTTATTCTCCAAAAATAGAATTTGGCTATAGTATTCTCCTTTTGGGCCTTTCCTAGACCTTTAACCCTGTGATTATGTTTTATTGAATTTTAAATTCATGTACCAAATCTCACTGACTTACTTCTTTGTCTAAGCATTGATACATAGAGGTATATAATTTGGTGAGGAGACAAACTTAAAATCTGTAATCATAATACAGTCTAATTTTCAGTACCTTAGAGTACATTGTTCCTGAGGTATGGCATAAACAAATGTACTAAAGTTACATAAGGAGAGATAATGATCATATTTAAAGACACATATTGTTTCTGTCTATTACTTTTTTGTTTGTTTTTTTGGTGGTGCCAGTAATAAAACCCAGCCCTCACACATAGAGTTAAGTGCACTAACACTGACCTACATCACCAGCCCCCTTTTTTATACTTGATACCTCTTAACCTCTGAAGTCTTAGTTACACAATTTTTAACAAGTCTGGTAGAGCACCTGCTTTGCATGCAACTGACCCAAGTTTGATCCTAGGCACCATATATGCTTCCCCGAACCATGCCAATAGTGATTCATCTGAGCACCTCTGGATGTGGCCCGAAAACCAGAAAAAAAAAAACTTCTATTTTTTAACAAAATAATTCGTACACATAGACACTATATTTAAAAGACAAAAAGAATAATAATGAGCTCCTTCCTGTGTCCCCTGCTGTAATGTAATTATTTTATAATTTCTTCTGGTATTTATTTTGTTTCTAAATATTTTGTATGACTATATTTGTCAATTTAAATTTATATCACAGTTGATGAACATTGAGTTATCCCCTGCCTTTATTTTTTAATTTTTTTGAATTTTGGGCCACACTGGCAATGCACAGGGGTAACTCCTGGCTCTGCACTTAGGAATTCTTTCTGGTGATGCTCAGGGGACCATATAGGATGCTGGAGATTGAACTTGGCTACCTGTGTGCAAGGCAAGCACCCTATCCACCGTACTGTTTCTTCCCCTAGTTACTTCCCTTCTTTATAGCCATTTCATCAATGTTGGTTTAACATTTTTTGCTTACTATTCACTTTTAAAAAAGTACTGTGACTAAATATTGTTTGCTTCTTCACTACAAGGCCAAATATTGAACTTAAACCCATTTTTATAGTGTATTTTTTTTTTAAACACTTTTGGCTACCTTTTTAAGAACAGGTTGATCTGAATTCTTTGTATCTGTTATTCTCAGACTTCTCAGTAAGATTTTCTGCTCAGCAAATTAATTTATTAGATCATTTATCAGTTCCTTCTCCCTCCATCCCTCAGTTCCTTCCTTCCTTCCTCTCTGCTTCTTATGTTTTTAATAGGTAATGATATCTTCACCTTAATATTTGACTCAAGTTGAACAATAATTCTTAGATATAATGGCTGTGGATCTCCAAAGGACAACAGTAAACTGACAAACTGACAAATCATTGTGGTATTATTCAGAAATATTGTTGAAGGGGGCTGGAGAGGTAGTACAGTGGGTACGGCACTTACTTGCCTTGCATATGTCCAACCCGGATTCTATCTCTGGTGTCCTATATGGTCCCCCAAGGAGTGATCCCTGAGTGCAGAGCCTCGAGTAACCACTGAGCATTGCCTGGTGTCCCAAAACAGAACCACAAAGCAGAACAATCCCATAAAACTTATCATATTGAAGTATAAGTTCAATATGATAAGTTCTGTTCCGTCTGGGACTGGTAAGACCCTTTTCACCACTGTTGTCATGGGGATTTCCTTTCTTTCTCTTCCTTGCAGCCTTCATTTTTATCTTTTGTGGTATATTTCTTTGGTTTGGTGAAAGGTATCTCCTGAGGTAGGTTTTTGCAGGGTAAAAATTGGTAAGTCGGGCTGGAGCGATAGCACAGCGGGTAGGGAGTTTGCCTTGCATGTGGCCGACCCGGGTTTGATTCCCAGCATCCCATATGGTCCCCTGAGCACCGCGAGGGGTGATTCCTGAGTGTAGAGCCAGGAGTAACCCCTGTGCATCGCCAGGTGTGACCCAAAAAGCAAAAAAAAAAAAAAAAAAATTGGTAAGTTTGAAAAAATATTTTTATACTTGAAAATTTGATTATATATTATTATTTTTAGAATTTTTTATTGAGCCACCGTGAGATACAGTTACAAAGCTTTCATGTTTGATATTCAGCTATACAGTGATCGATCACCTATCCCTCCACCAGTGCAAACTTTCCACTACCATTATCTCCATATCCCCTCTACTTCCATCCCAGTCCTTACCCTGCCTCTATGGCAGACAATTGCTCAGTGGCCGACCCGGGTTTGATTCCCAGCATCCCATATGGTCGGCCACAACAAACTCTCTCTAGTTTTGGGATTGTAATTTGCTTTGATATTCCCACCACCATTCAAGCCTGCCTGCAAGGGGCAGATGCTACATCATTTATTTTCCATTGTTCACTTTGCATATCAGGAAAGGTAGTGTGGCCACATAAGCGGCTGCGTGCTTCAGAAAAATAGTCCTGATACACAAATACTGGAGCCATGCTTGTAGAAGCTCATGGTCGCTGGGATTCCATCTGGAGAAGGCATATTTTTGGAATTTTATATATATATATTTAAGTTAAATATCGTGGTTTATAAAGCTGTTCATAAAACAGTTGTTTCAGGCATTCACTGTTGCAACATCAGTTCTATTGCCAGTGTGTTTTGTTATATATTAATTTAAAATAATTTTCTTTAGAACTTGATTACTTTATTCCAGGTTTTATATTGCTTTAAAGAAGATGTATGCTATCAATGCCATTTTGATACATACTCTATCCTCTTCCACTCTTCTTTCCAACCTTCATAGGCTTTTAGGTCTTTATCCCTGTTCTTTTAAAATTTTGATATTGTGATAAAACACTTTCAATGATCTGATTGTACATGTGCTTCAGGCCTGAGGGATTCTCTTATAGTATTTCTTTGTTAATTTCTTCCTAGTGGTATACTCTATTTTATCTGGGACTCTTTCAACTGTATATCTTAGAAATAAGAAATATTCTTATTTCTCTGTCTTTATTGCTACATTTTTTCCCCCCTGGGAAATCTGTTTGACTTTATCTTTGAAGCTTTTTTTCTTTGATTTTTGGGTGTGTGGGGGGCACACCAGGCAATGCTTAAGGGTTGCCCCTGGCAGGGCTCAGGGGTTCATAAGGGATACCAGCAGTTGAACCTGTGTCTACCATGTCCAACGCAAATAACCTACCTTCCCACTGTACTGTCGATCCTGTCCACTATTTCTTGAAACTTTATGTTAAAATTTTAATGCTCACTCTTCTTTTTTTTTTATTAAATTTTTTTTTCTGAATTTTCTTTTTCTTCTCCCTCATGCAGTTAACTCTGGGGTTGGCTTCTTTCCATTTTTAAGTTCTCTTTTCCCCTTTACTTTGTCTCTGATTTGCATTATTTTTCAATTGTTTTCATATTGGAAAATTTCCTCAGCTATCAGGGACCCTTGTCATCATTTTCAATGTTCAGTTGATGTGTTTAAATGCTCACTGAGTATAAAAAGAGCTGTTATGATAGTGAACTACTTCTTTGGGAACTGAAGCTGTGAATAGGTTTCACAGT
Organism: Sorex araneus; assembly: GCF_027595985.1. Classification (NCBI taxonomy): domain Eukaryota; kingdom Metazoa; phylum Chordata; class Mammalia; order Eulipotyphla; family Soricidae; genus Sorex; species Sorex araneus. Next base: position 342,521,585 of record NC_073303.1, on the reverse strand, counting down.
TGCCCAGTCTTTATTGTTACTTATTTGATGTAATTTAAAGTCTTCAGAAAATGATTCTCAAATCTAATATAAAATGGTTGATGGATAGTTGATAGAAAGTGTCATGAGTTGGTTGTGAAAAATTAATTTGCCTCCTTTTTGTTTTAAATCTCTATCATTATCTCTGCACAGGGAAGACTTGTTACCTTTAAAAGTAGGTGGAGGAAGTTCTTTAAGGCAGGCTTTACTTATTTTTACTTCTTTTTTAAAATTATTTTTATTTCTTTTAAGGCAGGTTTTAGAATCCCACATGGTTAGGATAAAGTACATACAAGAAGAAAATAGTTTTCTTTTTAACTGATGGTGATGGGGACTCCCATACAGAGCTTGGAGATAGCTTGACTGACTTGGGGTGCTGGGATCCTACTCTAGGCCTCTGCTGTTGTCAGGCATGCTCTTTAACCCTTTCTACCCTTCCTGGCTCCCAGAAGGAAATAGCTTCTTTACCTTTGCCTGCCACTTTAAGGCATCTTCCTCTTTCAGCTATGTTATGTTGGTCTTGGCTAGGAATATGGTATGATGGATTACTGAATTTGTTTTAATAAAATTGCATTATAATGGAATAATATTTGGAGAGTTTTGGATAGTGATTTTATAGATTTAAATTCTCTGTATTAAAAAATACAGTTCAAATTTTTACCATTAATGTGAATCAGTATACTTTTCACTCATTCTATTTAAGAAATAACATGTTAGATATTTCTCTTACAAACCTAGCTTAACAGTGCCATATTTTCTTTGTCAGATCGGTCAATTAAGGCTAGTGTTCCTTGGTACAGTAATTGGAAAGAAACATTGATGGAATTGAAAGAAGCCTCATTATTTACAGGTATTTCCTGTGGTAGTCTCAGTTTTTCAGATTTTTCCACTCTACTTCTTACCTATTATCTTTCTTTACACTCAGTTAATATGTTTTTTTATATTTGTCCCAGTTAGCATGTCTAAGTTTTCTAAAACATAGGTGGTCTAGTGACGGTTGTTCAACTTCTGTCTTTACTATCAAGTATTATCTGTTGTGTTTACTCTTGGTTTATAACAATCTGCTAGATCTAGCCACTGTCTTTGAATTTGGGTTGCATCTTGTCTTGTTAATAACTTACATTTTCCTTAATGTGAAGTATACTTTTTCTAACTACCTTTATATCATCTGCTATTATTCTGTAAAACCATGGTACTTTAGGAATTTTGTTTTAGAGAAATGGTCAAATATTCTTTAATATTTTCCTTAAATTGGGGACCAGAGCAATAAAACAGTAGTTAGGGTACTTGCCTTGCTCAGGTGCTCAGGTGGCTGACTCAGGTTTGATTCTCGGCATCCCAGATGGTCCCCTGAGCATTGCCTTGTGTGGTCCAAAAATAAAGCAAAAGGAAAAAGAACAACAACAAAAAGAACAAAAATTGGAAATTAAAAACGGCAATTTAAAATGTGGATCGTGCAAGATAGAATCAGTCATCTTATTTTGCTAATATTTTCAAGTATTTCTTATTTTCAACATTATGGTTGTTATGATTTTCATAGAAGTGTAAGAAATTGGAAGAAATTTTCTGGAAGGATGATGCAGTAGTGAAATAAGTCATAGATTATATCATCCTTCAATTTTAAATTTTGTCTTGCCAAAATACTGCATTTTTTTTTCAAGAAGATATAAAAGGTGGATATAATATCTTTGTAGTCATTGTCTTTGTCTTGTTTTTTCTTATTGAGTACAGTTAAGAATTTTTCATTTTTACTGTTGACAAACAAAAGAAAATTGACAGTGGACACAATTATTGAGATCCAAAGATGAATGAAGAGAAATAGCAACATTCTAGATGAATACCGTCAGGTAGAAATTTGTAAGACATAATTTTCAATGTTTTCAGCAGTTTTAGTGGCTATAATAATGTTTCTGGGGCCAGAGAAGTAGTAGAGCAGGTGAGGCACTTGCCTTGCATGCAGCTCACCTGGGTTTGATTCCTGGCTTCCCTGTGGTCCCCTGAGCCCATCAGGAATGATTCCTACCCCAAGCACTGATGGGTGTGACACTGCCACCCAAATGAAAGGAATGTCTGGGACCATTGACACAACCCAGTGGGTAAGGCACTTCCCCTGCACACAGCTCGTTTAGGTTCAGTCCCTGGCATGCCATATAGCCCCCTGAGCACTTCCAGGAGTGTACCTTGAGCATAGAGCTAGGAGTAAATCCTGAGCACAGCAGCTGTCACCCCAAATCCAAAAGCAAAAAAGAGAAATAGAGGGGCTGGAGCAATAGCACAGCGGGTAGGGCGTTTACCTTGCACGTGGCTGACCCGGGTTCGATTCCCAGCATTCCATATGGTCCCCCAGCACTGCCAGGAGTAATTCCTGAATATAGAGCCAGGAGTAACCCCTGTGCATTGCCGGGTGTGACCCAAAAAAGCAAAACAAAACAAAAAATATATATATATGGAATTAGTTATCGTAATACATTTTATATAACACAATATATACAAAATATCACTTAAATACCTCTTCTGCATGTAATGCAAGATTTTTTTTTTTTCTGTATACTGCCTTTGGAATCTTTTATGTATTTTGATACCTCTGGCTCATCTCAGTTCCAGTAGGCCACATTTCTAGTGCTCACAGCTGACTGGTGCCTACCTGCTGTAGTGCATAGTTTTTCCTTGTACCTGGTTGATAATGGAGAAATTAATCATGTACAGAAATCCCAGTTTTAACTCTTCAGATGACAATGTCCAGTTTTCTTAAACTCAAGGATTAATGAGTAAGTAGTATTGAGAACAAAAATTTAATATGGTACTTTTTTTTCCTGAGGACAAATAAAAGTATTTTCATCCATCAAGACAATAATTTAACAGGACTTTACATAATTTTATTTTTTACATAATTTTAAAACAAAACTTAAATCATCCCATCTTGGTAAGGATTATGTGTCACATTTCATTCTTTTCTTTTCTGTTTTTACTTACTAGATTGTGAGTAAACAAATGTTGAAAGCAACTGATGCATGAAGGTTACTGAAAGGAATTACATGGTGTAGAAATGCAAAAGTTTTTGGATTCATTATTCATTCTCTTTGCTATTTAAAGGTCTGAGAATTAAAATGTTTTATAGATGGAGCAAATAAGACAACCTTTTTATTTTCAGCAAAATTATGAGATGCCAGAATTCTTCAAAATGTTGCATTTTAACTATGTAAAAGCAAGAATCAGAAGTAATGATAAACTAGAACTTACTGGAACTGTATATGAATCTGTAATTAATAATTACATGATGAATGTTTCAGGTTGACTCAACAGTTGATGAAGTTATTAGCATTCTAAGCAGTGCTTCATTGAGTCATACCTATTTTTAAAATTAGGAAAATGTGGAATACAATATTTGAGTTAGCTGTGTTTAAAAGTTGTTATATTGTTAAGGCCAGAAGAGATACTGTAGCTGGTAAGGTAATAGATTTGCATGTGCTAGGTGTGGGTGTTATTCCCAATACTACATATGGCCCATTGAGTTCTCCTTACCAGGAATAAGCCCAGAGCATTGTTGGGTGTGTCCTCGTTTCCCCCTTCTCCAGTTTTTTTTTACTGTCAATTCTATGCATAACTTATAAAATGAGTTAAAATATAATTCATTATATTATATATTGTCACTGTCAACCCATTGCTCATCGATTTGCTTGGGTGGGCACCAGTAATGTCTCTCATTGTGAGACTTGTTGTTACTGTTTTTGGCATATTGAATACGCCATGGGTAGCTTGCCAGGCTCTGCCATGCGGGCGAGATACTCTCGGGAGCTTGCGAGGCTCTCCAAGAGAGGCGGAGGAATCGAACACGGGTTGGCCACGTGCAAGGCAAATGCTTACCGCTATGCTGTCCATATTATACATTATATTATAAAAATTAAAATTATATTTTAATTTATTTTATAGTAAAATATCAAGGATCAGTTATAGCTAGATGATAAGTGATAAAGCTGAATTGTACCTGCTGCTGGGTGTGGCAGAAAATCACTTATTTCAATATTTACAGGCAAGGAAAGGCTATTTTTCTGGAGCACTGGGAAGATATAGGAGCATTGCTCAGGTCCTTATCCTTCTCCCTCCCTTTATTTCAGGAAATACTTTTATAGTCTGAAGGAGGGCCTGAAAATTTTCTTTTCTGTTTCTTGAAACATGGATATGGTTTCAGGACAAGGAGAATAGGGACCATAGGAACAGCAAGAGGTGTGGCATTAGGGTAAAAGCTTTGGGGTCTGGAGATAATCTTTCTTAAGAAGATGAGTTTTCTCCTTAAACTTGTAACAGGGGTTCACTGCTATTTTGAAGGTAAAAGGAAAGCAGGAAAAATCCGGGTATAACAGAGCTTCTGCTTGTTTCTCTAAAACAGTTAGAACACACTGCTTTTACAAAGCAGCTCCTGCAAGAGTGTGAGATTGATTTTGTCTAACCCAATTTATAAATGTACCCTTGCCCCTCTTGGACCATGCAGGTAGCCACAATTTTACAATGGTTACTTAGCTTTGATTTGCTGAGGGCTGAAAGGGTATATTTTTAATTTTTAATTTTAGTTTAATTATTTTGGGGTTTTTTGACATACCTGGCGATTCTCACGGGCCACTCCTGCCTCTGCGCTTAGAAATTATTTCTGGTGGGAATTGCTGGGGCCATCTTGGATGCCGGGGATCCAACCATGATGGCCACATGCAAGGCAAGTGTCCTTCCCACTGTACTATCACTTTGGCCCCCAAAGGGGTATAGATTTAAGGAAAGTAGTTTGTGTGTTTATAATTTATTTTATTATTATTATTATTATTATTGTGGTCCTAGGAATTGAACCCAGAGACTCACACTGACAAGGTGAATGCTCTGCTGCTGAGCCACACCTCTAGCCTTAGAGAACAGTTTAAAAACAACAAAACAGGTTTTCCACTGTGGTATCTGAATTTAAACTTGAACATCAGTATTTATGACTCCTGTCTTTTTAAATACTGTGATTTTTTTTCTGAAAAGGATTGAAAATAGTCTTTTAAAATAGTTTTCAAGGGTTACAAAATACAAGTATTTTTTAGTTCTTTCAGAGGTTTTTTATGATTTGGAAGATACTCATTTTATGAGTCTTTGTTTTAGCTTTTGTATTCTGAAATTCTCTAAGTTGGATGATGTTTTCTAATAATCACAGTGTTTATTGTAAAAAATTTAAGAGGGCTCTCCTCAGTGATTCTTGGACCTCGGGAGTCACTGTCAGTGATACTTGAATGGCCTGACCAGTGTGGATCTACGGGTCAGCCCTAGTCATGCGGGACTGCCCTGGTGCTACTCCGGCATCCCTGACTGTGAGTGGGATTGTCTGAACTACACCCACCAGTGTGTAGTGATCATTCCGTGCCAGGGATGAAATTTGTTGGTCTGTTAACTGCAGTGTATGAGCTCCCGTCTCTATATATAATATTTGGTCTAAGATAAAATTTAGTAAATTAAGTATTCAGCATCTAGTTAATGTCATTCCCTTCAAAATACTATTTTCTGAGAATACTAGCTTTGTTATACCTAGCTTTGTTATAAAGTTACATCATTACTAGTATTTAGGTTATTTGGAATTTAATTTTTTTTTTTTTTCGGGAACGGCTGCAGGTTTTTTTTTTTTAATTCTTTTATTAATTCACCATGTGGAAAGTTACAAAGCGTTCAGGTTAAAGTCTCAGTTCTACAATGCTCAAACACCCATCCCTTCACCAGTGCATATATTCCACCACTAAGGATCACAATATACCTCCCCCCCTCCCCCCACCTCCCCAGCGCCCCACCCCACATGTGTAACTGATAAATTTCACTTTACTTTGATTACATTCAATATTTAAACAAAAAAAATTCACTATTATTGATATGGAGTTTCTCCCCCCCTAAAGTCGATCTGCTGAAAAGAAAGCATTTGGTAATTTGTTTTCCATTGCTGAGAATGAAGAGATATGAGGTCAGGAGGCCGCACTAGCAGCAGCATAGTTTTGGATTTCTGTATTTTAGTATTTTAGTAACTAAGTCCAGAGAAATGTCTGCCAGGAATCGCAACATTGTAAGCTTGTACCTCTCAGCTACTTTATATTCCACATATGAGTGCGATCTTTCTATGTCTGTCTCTTTCTTTCTGACTCATTTCACTCAGCATACTTTCCATGTTGATCCACTTATATGCATGGAATTTAATATTTTTACTACCTTTAGTTTGAATAACAATTTTGCTGACACTTTCAACTTTTGTGAATGTACAGGTCATTTTTCTGCTAAGAATATCCAGTTTTGGCATTTTCAGATTTAGGATTACTAAATACCTTGGTTTTAGTGGGACAGACCAGAATTAGTTTAGGTCTAAGCTGGCAGCCCTTTTTAGTTATGTATTGGGAACACTAACCATTGAATCTGAAGTTACTGGAACCAATTAAGAAGGGAAAAAAGGGGGCTGGAGCGATAGCACAGCGGGTAGGGAGTTTGCCTTGCATGCGGCCCACCCGGGTTCGAATCCCAGCATCCCATATGGTCCCCTGAGCACCGCCAGTAGTCAATTCCTGAGTGAAGAGCCAGGAGTAACCTCTGTGCATCGCCAGGTGTGACCCAAAAAGAAAAAAAAAAAAAAAAGGGAAGGAAGAAGAGTTTCCTTTCTTTTCTCTTTTTCCCTAATATGTAATTTGTTTGCTTTACCCAGTTATTCTCTTTGACATTATAAGCATATGTAGCCTTCTTATATCTTTTTTTACATTAAAATGTATGTATTTCTGCTGTTGCTTTCCCCCCACTTAATACTTCAAAGGGTATTTTATATTTTACCCCTTCTCTTCTGATGGTCAGGTAGGTTTTCTAGTGTCTTTCTGAAAATTGTATTGCAATAAGTATAGCTATTTTGGGAAGATTTAATTTAGTTATTTAGACAACACTAGCCCATCATGAAAATAAAATGTTTTGAATGCCTACTATTTATCTGTTTGTTAGATTGAAGCAACATATAGAAAAAAATAATCATGTCATTTCCCCTTACCTTAAGAGATTCTTCCTGTTAACCAAGATTTTTGTTATCCCTTCTTACCATTGATACTAATTGAAATATGTATTAATTTTAAAACAAATTTTGCCTGATTTGGGGGAAGATATATACTATTCATTGGTAAGAAAATGTATTCTTTTGTTGTACAACTAACCTTTCATTTCTCATTGGCAAGAAAATGGGTTGTGTTATCTAGACTAGTCCGTCATTCATTCTCAAGTTTTTGGCACCTTTCATATATAGTATTTGGTGAAACATTTTTTGTTTATATTGATGGAAGTGACACTCTCCTAAATGACATGGGTTGTTTTCATAAGGCATTTACTTGTGTTAAATTTTGTATGTATGAACTTTGAAGATAGCTCAAAGGGCTGATGCTAAAATGTGGGAGGCCCAGATTTCATTCCTGGCAGTGTATCCCCTCCCTGTGTTTCCTGACCCCTGCCTGTTCATTATATAGGAGTCATTCCTGAGTACTGTTGGGTTTGACTTCAAAAGACAATTTATTTTTGAATAAATACCACCACATTAGATAATGCTATTTGGTCAAGATGAAAATTTCCCCTCTTCAACCTCATAGTCATTGACCATAGCATTAGAATGTAATAATTGCCTTTTTCAGTGATAAAGAGGGCAACAAAAGGTAATACGAGGTTTTGTAATTAACAGTAGTAGCTAGGAATGGAACATCCTTTTATGTGAAAGGAATTTAGATCATTCTGTTTTATTTTGTATCTCGTTTTTACATTTTTAATGGTTTATTATCAGTAAATGTTTGTGTATATATCTACTTTATATATCTTTAAACCTGGGCTTAGTTAAAAATTTCTCCTGTACAAGGGACAAGAATGGAAAAAGTTTAAGAAGCCCTGATTTAGCCCAATTTTTGGGGAAATTTTGATTATTCCTAGTTTTGTACGTATTCCAAAGCTGCATTATCTTTTTTTTTTTTCTTAAAGATTTTATTATTGAGTTGAATTACTATGAGATAGTCCCTTACAAAACTGTTCATGATTAGGTTACTGTTCATGATTAGGTTTCAATTCATGATTAGGTTTCAGTGTTCTAATACCCATTTTTACACTAGTAAACGTTGTTTCCCAGCACCAGTGTCCCAGTTTCCCTCCCATCATCCCCCCCCATATACACACACACCCCAGACTGCTTCTATGGCAGGCACTTTTCTTCTTTCTTTCTCTTTCTCTTTCTCTTTCTCTTTCTCTTTCTCTTTCTCTTTCTCTTTCTCTTTCTCTTTCTCTTTCTCTTTCTCTTTCTCTTTCTCTTTCTCTTTCTCTTTCTCTTTCTCTTTCTCTTTCTTTCTCTTTCTCAACTTAGAAACTTAAACCTAGTGAAACGGCAATGCTTAATTTGGATAACAAAAATAGAATAGCTATAATGCTAAGCATGAAGTGAGATTTGACTTTTTAAAAATCATATATGTGTTTTTACACTTACAGATTTGGAAAGCATACCCTTTTGTATTTAATTATAGGGCTTAGTATGTTTTAAATTTTATTTAAGTAGAAGTTTGTTTCTATCTTAATCAGTAACCAGCTTACAAGTTGGGATTTGTTAACTTACTACTATTGACATTTTGAGCTAAATAATTGTAGGAGACTGTTTTGTTCTGCATCATTACCAACCTCTTTCTTTGCCTAGATCAGGGGTAAAGATCACTCTTGGTTGAGAACCTTGGTTCTGAAATGCCATTTACGAAAAGTAGTATTTATGACAATATTACTATTGGCAGGAGCACAAAACTACTTCTAAAATCTTTTTACCCGTATAAATAATGCAGAAAACATTATTTGATAGGTAAATAGGTTGTAGGGTCTTAGGTTGTAGGTGTAGGGATGGGAATAATTCTTTTTTTTTCCCAAGCATATATATGCTCCCATATATGGATTTGTGTGTATGGTGTAAAATATGTGTTCATCATATAAAAATATAATACAGGCCTGGGGAGTGCAACAAGGTAGAATGCATGCTTTTACCTATAGGCATGCTGGAGATCTCTAGCATTGTATGGTACCCCTAAGCACCACTAGGAGCAACCCCCGAGAACTAATCAGGGGATAATTCCTGACTACAGTCAGGTGTGGCCCAGTAGCTAGGAAAAAAGAAGGGTTTATATATATATATATATATATATATATATATATATATGTGTATGTATATGTGTGTATATGTGTATATATATGTGTGTATATATGTATACACCTTCAAGGACATGTGAAAATGTTAAATATTTACAATCAAGTAAAACATGCTTTATTTACTGGTAGAAATTATTTTTTACTTTTTTTGAGTAATTATGGACTTGAAATTTTGTCTGTTGTAAATTAATTCGTTAAGGAATTTTAACTTTAAAATATATTATTCTAGCTACTACCCCGTGGTTTGAATCTTACCGAGAAACCTTTCTTCAGTCGATGCCAGCATCAGATCATGAATTTCTGAACCACTATTTGGCATGTATCCTTTAACCTGTATGTTCTTTAAAATCAAATATTTTGAAAGTCATTAATTTTAGAGATATGTAACTAAATTGCCGAGAGAATTAGAGAATAGAGGATTTTTTTTTTTCTTTTTAGGTCACACCCGGTGATGCACAGGGCTTGCTCCTGGCTCATACACTCAGGAGTTACTCCTGGCAGTGCTCGGGGACCATATGGGATCCTGGGAATTAAACTTGGGTCGGCCGTGTGCAAGGCAAACGCCCTACCTGCTGTGCTGTCGTTCTAGCCCCGAGGAATTGTTTTTTAATAAATGCTTCAAGTTTTTGTTATTACTGTTGTTTTTATTTAATAGCATTATGCAGGACTAGTATAATCAAATTAACTTTGCTTACAGAATATGAATGTTATGGGCTTATTGTTTTTCTTTATCCCCCCAGCTTGAATATTTTATGCTTAACAAGTTTCTGAACCACTTTAGAAAGAGAACATATAAAATAGTTAATGTTAACTACTTTGTTGATTACCACATGATTATTGCTTATGCAAAACCTAATTTTTAAAGGCAGTTTTCCATTTTTAAAGATGCTTTATTTTGCCAATTATGGCTTTATTTTTTTTAATTAGGTTGCAAAGAAAAGTTAAGAGATAGGATAGACTATGAAAATGCACAGAGAGTAGGAAAAACTAGTAGAGTTGTACATTATGTTGATTGTTGCATAATTTTTATATCTTGCATTTTTATTTTCAAGTATGTTCTTTCATATAGATGACCATAAAAATGTAACAAAAAACCTTAGAACCCCTGTGATTTAGAACCTTGAATTTGAAATGTTGGAGAAATTATTTTTTCATTGTAGTGAAAACTTAGAAAATCAGATATATTTTAGTTCAGAAATATCTCTTTAAATAGCTCTTTAAAGTTTATTGTAATATAATTTTATTGACTGGTGATAATTACCTTAATATAGTTTGTCAGGCATGTTGGTAGCATCATCTAGTGAAGCTGAACCTGTGGAACAATTTTCAAAGTTGTCACAAGAACAGCATCGAATTCAGCATAACAGTGACTATTCCTACCCTAAATGGTTTATACCAAATACACTTAAATATTATGTACTTTTACATGATGTAAGTGCAGGAGATGAACAGAGGTAAGCTTTACTTTTATTGATTTCAAATTTTTTCTGATATAAGTTATTTACTATTAATTTGGACATGCCTTATTTGCAATTCTAAATTTAATTTTACCTGAGAAACTGAAAATTTATTAATAGTCCATGTAATTACATCTTTTATTCATGTTATGTTTCATAGCTGTCATTTTATGTTAGATTTTATATGCTTATTCAGAAATGTTCAGTGTATATCTCCATTACTAATCTTTATAGAGTGCTTTTCATTTTATTAAAAAAATTTTTTTAATTGGATCACTGTGAGATAGACACTTACCAAGCTATTCTTGATTGGGCTTCATTTATACAGTGTTCCAGTACCCATTCCTTCACCAGTGTACATTTCCCTTTAAAAATGTTTTTTTTAATTGATGCTTTTCATTTTAGAGCTACAAATCTTTGCTGTTATTTCTTGGTATTTCAGTATATAATTACTTTTCATTTTTTCTGTTATCTTTTGCCCAGTTTTCCTCTTAACTTTAGAATTCCTGATTTGCTTATAGACATTTCTTTCAATACTCTTCACTCTCTGTCACCTTACATTTTTAGCTATGATATTTTTCAGTCTCAGAAATATTCAGACATTTTTTCTTATGGCTCCCTTCCAATATTCATTATTAGTTATTTTGATTAAATGTATAACTGATCTCTAAAAATTAAAAATAAAATTTGGGGTCATACCCAGCGATGCTTAAGGCTTACTTCTGACTGTTCTCAGGGATCTTCCCTGGCTGTGCTCAGTGGACTGTACTTGGTACCAGGGACAGGACTCGAGTTGACTGCGTGCATGGCAAGCACCCTACCTGCTCTGGCCCCTGAATAGCTGATTTTTACAAGCAAATTAAGTTTACAAAAAATAAGATAATATTGGTCTGGAGAGATAGTACAGCAGGTAAGGTGCTTGCCTTGCCTATTTTGATCCCCCAGGCCCCACATGATCTCCTGAGTCTGACCAGGAGATTCCCTGAGTGCAGAGCTAGGGGAAAGCCTTGAGCACTGCTGGGTGTGGCCTCAAACAAAAACAAGGGAATTTTTTTTTCTTTCTTTATATTTTGGGGGGGGGATCACACCTGGTGATGCACAGGGGTCATTCCTGGCTCTGCACTCAGGAATTACCCCGGCAGTGCTCAGGGGACCATGTGGGATGCTGGGAATCGAACCTGGGTCAGCCACGTGCAAGGCAAACACCCTACCAGCTGTGCTGTCTCTCCAGCCCGAAAAACAAGGGAATTTTAAGAGCAATTTTACCTTTATGAGTTTGGAGCTTCTTTTTACTTTCTGATTTAAGATATTAATGAGATGAATCTCATTATATATATGTATACGTGTATATATATATATATATACACACACAAACATACATATAAACAAATTCTGACATATATATGTATGTTATTTGTTTTCATTGGTTATTGACTAAATCCTGTGAGCTTTTTTTGGGAGAAATTCACTGTTCTTATTGGATGGTCAGCTGCAAAGAAACTAGCTTTGTTTATTGTAGTGTTTTTTTTTAAAAACGGAGGAATTTATTTATTTATTTATTTATTTATTTGGTTATTTGGTTTTTGGGTCACACTCGGCAATGCACAGGGGTCACTCCTGGCTCATGCACTCAGAAATTACTCCTGGCAGTGCTCGGGGGACCATATGAAATGCTGGGAATTGAACTTGGGTTGGCTTCGTGCAAGGCAAACGCCCTACCCGCTGTGCTGTCGCTCCAGCCCCCTGTTTATTCTAGTTTTTCAGACTTGTTCAATTACCAGAACTCTGACCTTTGAGCAATATTTTGCAACATTTCATCTCATTGATAATTATTTTAAGGGGCTACCCAAGCTAAATTTCAGTGAGTCATACTGTTCGGGTTTTTTTTTATTCTATATCTAATATTAATATTTACCATTGCCTTAAGTCTACTCAACAGAATTTTCCCCACTTTTTGTTATAGAGCTGAATCAATTTATGAAGAAATGAAACAGAAATATGGAACTCAGGGTTGCTATTTACTTAAAATTAATTCTCGAGCATCTAATCGAGCATCAGATGAACAGATACCAGATCCTTGGAGTCAGTATCTCCAGAAAAATAGTATTCAAAACCAGGTATATGTAAAAACAACAACGAAGTAAACCCCAAAAGCTGTGTTTCAGTTTTATGACGTGATAATCAATGTAGAATTTATGTCCTGGCTTAACGAATATAATAATATTTATTTTGTGGAATTTTACCTCATTTTGATCTATTAGCATGTGACTTCTTAAATCAGTGGTTCAAAACTTGTTGTTAATTGCAATAATTCCTTCTGTTTACTCCTTTCAGGTATTTAATACCAGTGTTTATTGATCTCTTTAAAAGATGAAAATGATTAAACGTTACAAATGGAATTTGATTGGCTAGACATGTAGAGAATAGAATTTTTGATTTGTCTATTTAATTTACTCTAAGTGCTTACAGTCAATTCTTTATTATCCACATGCTCTGGGGTTGCCTTCCTTCATTTCAACATGCTGTTCTTATGGCCACTTTTTGGAGCTCATACTTTTTAGGTGGGTGGGCTTTTTCCCTAACTTTCCTCTGATTTCCTTTCCTTCTGAATTTTTAGGAAGTGTTTCTTCCAACATCTTTCTTAACTTACTATTACTTTTGGTTTCTTGACTGACATGGGTGCGTGTCAGGAATCGCTCCATGTCATATTTTTAATATGGAATTGTTTGCCGCTTGGTCATAGCTGCCTATTTCCAGTGCCTACTTCAGATAATCAAGAGTTGACTTTTTTCTTTGTAGGATTTCTTAAATAAATGAGAAGTATATTTATATTTTGTATGTTTAAACTTACTGTGTACACTTTTAAGTGCTATTTTAACTATCAGTTATAATTAAGCTTAATTTTTGATGTTCTAATATGAAGATTATTTAATAATTTTCTGCCTAATTCATGTATTTTTAATCTAGAGACAGTGCTGTACTTCTGTTTTTTACTTCATTAAAGATATTCATGGGGAATGTGAGAAAGGAATTACTTGGAATTGAAATGCTCCCTTTATAAAAAATAGTTTTCTGACTCAACCCAGAATAGTAACAGTATTGCAATTATTAATTTAGTATCTTAACACTGGACAGGACATCAGAAATCAGATTGTCTTGTCTGAAGTTTTTTTGTGTGTGTGTGTCACACTGGGCAGTGCTCAAGGATTGCTCCTGGCTCTGTCCTTAGGGATCACTCCTGTTGGGACCTGTAGGGGGACTTACAGGGTACTGGGAATTGAACCTGGATCAGTCGTGTACAAGGCAGGCATCCTATCCATTGTAATACCTCCCCAGTCCCTTGTCTGAGGATTTTTAATATAAGACAAATTATTCATAATTTTCTGGCTTGCTTCTTAGAAGTCGATAATTGGACCATAGTTGGTGTCCAATCCAGACCTTGGATTGGTTTTAATGGCTTTAATGCTTTAAGAATAAGGATGACTAGAGACAGTATTCGCTTCTCTGGTGACGCATTCCATGCTTGAGCAGCTTAAAGATCCAAAAGTTTTCTGCCTTTGTACTCATTGGTCTGTGGGGATCAGAAGATCTTTTAAAATAGAATAGCTCTCATGCTCCATTTGTAATTTTGGAGACAGTGTATACAGTTAAAAAATTTGGGGGGGGGGTTGTTTTGAGGCCATACTCAGCGATGCTCAGGGCAGACTCCTGGCAGTGCTCGGGGATCATAGGAGGTGGGGATTGTATTTGAGTAGACCCCGGGCAAGGAGCACCCAACATGTATGTACTATCTCTCTGGCCCCTAGAGGTGTGTTTTAAATGGGATTTTCAGATTATTTCTTAAAATGATGATTATAGTCTATCCCATTCCCTTGCAGGGTTGATCGGTCAGGATAGCCTCAGTGCATGCCCAGCACTGGGGATTAAGCTCACAAGCTCCTCAGATATTGAGCATCTTCTGGACTTCTTCCTGGGGATTCCCAGCTGCAGAGCTATCAGAGTTTTTTCACTACTTTTGGGCAGCACTTGAATTAGTGATCTTGAGTTTGCCAGGCAAGCATTTTAAGCCCGAGTTTCTTAAACTTTTCACTTCTGGCCCCTTTCACCTGAGAAGGTTTTATGTGATCCTGGGAATGTAAAATATGTATGAAAATGAACACATGTGGTGTGGGATCACAACCCACAGTTTTAAGAAGCTAGTTTAAGCCACTGAATCCTCTTCTCAACAAATTTAGGAACAGTGGGACAGTCAGTCTTTTTGGTCCTGACCATTTTATTCTTAGTTAAGTTCTAACTTACATATTTCCCTAAAAGCATGCCACTCATGTTTACTGTCTTGGGGAATAGTCAGTATATTTATGGTTTTGTATCTTTCCTTTCTTTTAAAACACCAGTGCCTTTGTGTACATAAGCATTGTATTGGATCATTTTCCAAAATCCTTAAATATTTATTCAGAACGTTCTTACTCTAACCTAATAATATACTTAGGAAATTTTATGCCCTTCTCCTTTATTCCCCTACTTCATTGGTTGTTGTAGTTATTTTACTGTTATTCTTTAAGATACCTATACAGGTATTTATGAGACATATTTAGATGGTAAATTGAATATAAAAGATAAGATTATAGTAAGGAGAGCCAGGGATGTGGTAGAGCATGTTGTGTTAATTCATCATGCCACAAAGAGAGAGAAAACAGCATAGCAAGGGGCTGAAGAAATAGTCTGGTGGGCAGGGTGCTTGTCTTATATATGATTGACCCAGGTTTGATCCATATAGTTCCCTGAGCACAGAGCCAGGAGTAAACCTGGAACACTGCTGAGTGTGGACAAGAAACAAAACAAAATTCCAGATAAAACCCCACAATAAACATAGTAAGTTTGGAATGGAGTAACAGAATATGTAAGAGGGCAGGATGTAAGGAATATGGAGAACTGAAAGAACAGGATTGTGTAACAAATGAGACTTTCATTGTTAGTTACCAGCACAACCATGGTTGTTAACAGGTGTAACGTTTGTTGAATGTGCTAAATATAACTGCTGATGAGTTTTTATTTTATTTTGGTAGGAATCATATGAAGATGGCCCTTGTACTGTAACTTCAAATAAGAATTCTGATAGTAACTTGATTTCATTGGATGGATTAGATAACGAAGTCAAAGGTCTTGATATGTTTCTCTTTTCATTGAAAATTTACACTAATGATCAAGCATGCTGATCTTCATAGATAAAAAGTGGGAAATTTTTATAATTGTAGTAATGAGCACATTTATGGTTTTACTAAGCCATTTGAATTTAAGTTTCTTCTGTTTTATGGGTAATACTAAATTTCCTTTAAAAAGTAGGAAACAAGGAAAAATGGAATATATGAGACTTTGAAAACTAATTGTTTTTTAACAGTTGTAATGATGGCTTTATAATTATCTTGTATTTTTAAACTGCTTAGTTGGTACTATTTAAAATCAATGACAAAATTGTTAAATTTTAAAGATTATATAAATTAAATATTTCTGTTATGTGTATCAAGTATTAGCTAAGTCAAAATTTTGAGGAGAAAAGATTTTGTTATTTTTTTGTAGTTATTATTTTTTCTACAAAAAATGCAGAAAGATAAAGGTTCCAACATTCTTTATTTTTTTTTATCAGTATGATAGTTAATATAATTTTATTGTTGCTGTTGGCATTCTGAGAGTAACAGAAAGATCTGTTTTTCAGTAGATGGCTTACCAAATAACTTTAGAGCTCATCCACTTCAATTGGATCCATCCAGTGATCCTTCTAACAGCACTGATGGACCGGACCATTTAAAGTCTGCTTCATTGCACGAAACAAAGAAAACAAATGCTGGAATTACTCATGGGGCATGTTTAACCCTTACTGATCATGATAGAATTCGACAGTTTATACAAGAGTTTACATTTCGGGGCCTTTTGCCACATATAGAGAAAACAATTCGGCAATTAAATGATCAGGTAAGATTTAATTTTTTGATTAGTTTTTTTTTTTAAGAGAAAACCATACAAATTTATTTCATGTAAATATTTCATAAGGAAATAAAAACTAAAGAAATGGTTCAATCTGAGCCTTTTAAAACTAGGTTGAGTAGAAAGTCCTGGGAAAATATGATATGGAAAAACAAAGTGTGAGCTAAGAACAGTGAACTGGAAGTAATTTAGCATGATCTGTTGATATTCTTCAGGGCATCCATCTCTGGAGAGAGGATGTCCCTTCATCCAAGTAGGGGAAGGGCACCTCTCACATGAAGGCCATTTGACCTGTTTCTTTAGTAGATCACAAAATTCTTCCTGTATCTGACATTTCTCAAATTCTTTTTTTTTAAATTTTTATTGAATAACCATGTGGTGATTACAAAGTTCTCAGGTTTATGTCTCAGTTATACAATATTCAAACACCATCCCTTCACCAGTGCCCATATTCCACCACCAAAAACCTCAGTATACCCCCCGCCCTGCCCCCCACCCCCAACTGATGAATTTCATTTCATTTTCTCTTTATCTTGATTACGTTTCATATTTCAACACAAAACTCACTATTGTTGTTGGAGTTTTCCCCCCAAGAAAGACAGCCCTGCTACCAAGGAAGCATTTGATAATTAGTTTTCCATTAAAAGATTGTATGTTTTCAGTTTTTAGAAAAGGTAATGCTAATGCGGCCGCGCGGTTCGGAGTTACGCAGTCCCACATCCCGGAGCCGTATTAGTTGCTGCTCAGTGTCGCTGGGGCTCCATCTGGAGAGGGTGTGGTGGCTGCACCTCCTCCGGATCGGTGTTGCTGTCCCGGTTTCGGGTCTGAAGCATTCTCCGGCCGCGTTGCTCACCAGAACGCCCGGCTTCTTCTCTGTTGAATGTGGCAAGATGGTGCCAAGGGTGGGTCGAGGGTGTGACTTCCGGCGGCCAGGGCCACCTGGAGGCTGGGCTGGCTCTGCCCCACTCCTCCAGTGTCTCCCTGCGGTTCAGAATTGTCCCAGTCCCGCATCCCGGAGCCATGTTAGTTGCTGCTCAGTGTCGCTGGGGCTCCATATGGAGAGGGAGTGGTTTGATTAGTTTTTAAGTAAAGATTTAATGACATTACTGTCTGATGAAATCCTATTAAATCTTTTAATTTTTGTGAAACAAGAAAATTTTTATTGAAACTTTATTTAGAAATATGTGAGGGGAGAAAAAGGGAATAGTACATATTTGAGAGAGAACATAGTATTCTCCAGAGTAGAAAAGGCAAGCAAAGAAAGAAACAGGTAAGCAAGATACATGTTCAAAGGAGAACATGGGCTTGAAGAACATGACAAAATCTTTTTAAAAAAAATTTTTATCTTACTATTGTGAGGTCTCCCTCCTGCACCCCTACCTCCACCACACACACACACACACACACACACACACACACACACACACACACACACACACACACACTTTATTTGAACACATTGGTTTACAAAGTTGTTCATGATGTTTGTTCTAGGCATACAATATTCCAACTCCAGTTCCATCACCACTATTTTCCTTCCACCATTGTCTCCATTTTCTGAGCTGCTCTTTAAGCCTGCCCCATAAGCGGGCCCACAATAATTTATTTTATATTGTTTATTACCAATAAATGGCTGATAGAATGATCCAGAAATACTTCTTGAGAAGAAAATTAGTGAAAATTGTTGTTTCTCATCATGGGGACATAAAATTCCTGTCTGAGGGATTACAAAGATGTTGTTACAGGTTAAGCCTTCTGTGATCATGTTTTTGTTAATTCAGATTGGTTGGCTTTCACAGTACACCCCATTCAATCTGGTATGCTACTACTGGATTGTCAGTGGTGTAAACCATTCTCTGGGAAATTCATAGGGTTTTTATTTTTCTCTTTTTTTTCTTTTGGAGTCACACCCAGTGATGTTCAGGGGTTACTCCTGGCTTTGCACTCAGAAATTATTCCTGGCAGTGCTTGGGGGACCATATGGGATGCCGGGGATTGAACCCGGGTCAGCCACATGCAAGGCAAACTCTCTACCCACTGTACTATCACTCCAGCCCCGAAATTCAGTTTTTAACTGGGCAGTACAGCTGGAGTTAAATTTTTATCTGGGCTATATCTGAGAAGTTTTGCAGCTAATTAACCTCTTATGAGTCTCTGGAACAAGGCCTGTAAATGAGCTTAACCTGGCAGCAGAGGTGGTTTGTGGGCTGACTGCTGGAGCTTTCAAAACTACAGAGAAGTGGGGGTAGTTATCCTGTCCTGACTCAGAGAAGGCCTGGAGTTTCCAACCATTGGGACCATGTACTTGAATTTTTCCAGCAGGTTTCTGTGAACCTCAGTCCTGAGGTGAGGGACTCTAACTGGAGACATGACTGAGATTTGGGGTGTGGGAGAGACTTGAGATGAGGGAACAAGTGGCTACAGGGCTTTGTTTGGGTGGGTGCTGGCATGCCCCCCTCCCCCAAGACTGCCTTGGATGTCTCAGTTGGGAACAGGTTCCAAGACATTTTTGTGGAAAGTTGGTCTTTTTCAAGATTTATTTGTGAGTCTCTGGAACAAGGCAAGCTAAAATCTTAAAGGAAGCTTAGGAGACTTGCTTATTAGAAGCTTAGGTTTTTGTCAGCATATCGTTCATACAGTTTTCTTAAATCTGTGTTTTAAAATGATTTGCTCAATATTAAGATGTTTTAAAAAGAATTTTTCTTTTTTGTACAAAAAATTATTACATTCTCATATTTGTCAACATATTTAATCTTTTTTCTTAGTTAATATCACGAAAAGGTTTGAGTCGATCTCTGTTTTCTGCAACTAAAAAATGGTTCAGTGGCAGTAAGGTTCCAGAAAAGAGCATTAATGAACTGAAAAACACATCTGGATTGCTGTGAGTACAATATTACCATTTAAATTTTTGTTCTATTTAGCTGGTGTTTGTGTATATAAAGTTATGCAAAACATGAACTCATCTTTTTAGTTTTTTACTGCTCATAACTCAGTTGATAACTAATGAGATATTTAAAATTAAAGTTACTGGGAAACCACTTTATTTTGTTTCTGTATCCTTTGTTTATAAAATCATAGATTAGCTGCCACTAATAACTTTTGTTAAAGCATTGTGGACTGTAATTTCAAGCTGACATAATAAAAATCAGCACAAAACTGGTGGGCTAGTATTCTTAAGAGGTAGCATTTATTTGAAAATACTTAACAAAATATTTTGTAGAGGAAAAAAATTTGTTTTTGATATTATTTTTTTTTCTGGTTGTATATAATTACTTGGAATTAACCATTTACTTCATAATTTGGCCATGAGAAATATGCTTTTGAGAAGAAGTAAGTTACCTGTTGTTGAGGAAGTCTCATAGTAAGGCTATCAATCTTATATCTTGGAAGTTATACTTTGTTGGTAGAATTCTCATTCTCTCTCTTTCTCTCTCTCTCTCTCTCTCTCTCTCTCTCTCGTTTTCTAGAGACACATCCTTTTATTTATTCATTCTATCATATGTAACACTAGATGCATAAGGTTGCCATGAAATATATATCAGAACCTTATGGCCCAGAGAGGAGCTGAGGTTTAAATAATGACTTGGAATTTTGTATTTTGTATCTTAAGTAGGACAAAGGAGGGTTTTTTTTTTTTAAGAAAAAACCTCTTAAAAAAAGGTTTTCTTAAAAAAAAAACCTCTTAAAAAAAGGTTTTCTTAAAAAAAAACACCTGTGCGTCTCCATAGAAATTAGTTTTCTTCTTCTGCTTTGCATATTCAATTTTTGATAATTCCTTGTCTATTTAATCTTAAGAGAATATGTTCATCTGAAAGATTCTTTTTTTGGGGGGCGGGGGGGAGAGTTGGTTTCTTTGGGTCGCACCCAGTGATGCTCATGAGTTACTCCTGGCTCTGTACTCAGCAGTCATTCCTGGCAGTGCTCAGGGAACCAATTGGGATGTGGGGGATTGATCTCGGGTTGGCCACGTATGAGACATACAGTATCCACTGTACTGTCTCCCGTGGAAGATTATTTTCGAGGTGGCTTGTGCTTATTATGTCTTTGATTCCTTGATGCTGGAGTTGCCATTTATGCTTATTAAACCACAATCAAATGTGACCCACCATTGGTATGTGCTGGCATCAGTGTGTTAAAAGACGAGTTTATGTCTTCAGGAATTAAGACCCATTTTTTATTATATGTATATATATATATATATATATATATATAGACATGTAGAATATGTTATTTTTCTCATGTTCTGATAGCTTGCTAAATGTTTCATATTATTTATAATAGTTATGCATTGTTAAATGTCCTCTTATTTTATATTGACAGGTATCCACCAGAAGCACCAGAGCTTCAAATCAGGAAAATGGCCGACTTATGTTTTTTGGTGCAGCATTATGATTTGGCTTATAGTTGTTATCATACTGCAAAGAAAGATTTTCTTAATGATCAAGCAATGCTTTATGCAGCCGGTGCCTTGGTTGGTATTCTTTGGTATTATAACTTATTTCTGCTTCTCTAAATGATTTGAAAAATTGCTTTATTGAAGTGGTACCATAGTAATGCATATGGTATTATTATACCAAAGATATAATTAATCAATTATGCCTGTGGATAAATTGTTATCAAAGAGCATACCATATTTTATAGGTTTTGAAGTTGTTTTTATTGAATTGTAGGGTTCCCTTAAACTTGCATTTAAATGTGTCATATGTAAGGGATAATTTCTTAGTTTTGATTATTATTTTTTTGCTTTTTGGGTCACACCTAGCGATGCACAGGGGTTACTCCTAGCTCTGCACTCAGGAATTACTCCTGGCGGTGCTCAAGGAACCATATAGGATGCTGGGAATTGAACCTGGGTCGGCTGTGTGCAAGGCAAGCGCCTTACCCACTTGTGTCTGTTTCCAAATTTAATTCGAATTCTAGTTATTAAGTGTATAGGGTTTTTAAAAAATTTTTTATTATAACACCCTGATTTACCAAGTTGTTCATAAATAGTTGTTTCAGGCATTAAATGTTCTACTGCTAGTCCCACCACCAATCCCACCACTACTGTGTCTTTCCCTTAACTGCTGTTCCTAGTTTCCCACACATCACCCCAATCTGCCCAGATAACTGCAGGCAGAAATAAATGTCTTGGGGCCGGAGTGATAGCACAGCGGGTAGGGCGTTTGCCTTGCACGCGGCCGACCCGGGTTCGATCCCCGGCATCCCATATGCTCCCCCAAGCACTGCTAGGAGTAATTCCTGAGTGCAAAGCCAGGAGTAACCCCTGAGAATCGCTGGGTGTGACCCAAAAAGCAAAAAAAAAAAAAAAAGAAAGAAAGAAATGTCTTTGTTATAAAGTAAAAAAGGGCAAATGGAATTATCAAAACTTATGTCAATTTGTGATCTTTTTTTTTTTTTTCCCCCTTTTTGGGTCACACCTGGCGATGTGACTTAGGTTACTCCTGGCTTTGCACTCAGGAATTAGTCTTAGTGGTACTGGGGGTTGGGGGAGCATATGGAATGTCAGGGATGGAACCCGGGTCAGCTGTGTGCAATGCCTCGCCCACTGTACTATCATTCTGGCCCCAATTTGTGATAATAATTATATCTCACAATGAGTCTGAGGATGTACTGAGCTGATTAGTGCTAGTTGAGCCTTCTGTGTTATTGTTTAGTCTTGGTGGTCTTCTATGCAAATTTCAGTCACATTTGCTGTGATCCTACCGGACTGACAATACTGTGAAATTTTGAGGTATCATTTGGCCTTGTATGTGGTTGCTCAGTACAGGAGCCATGGAACTAGAACGGTTTGGTGGCTTGGCTGTTTGATGGGTTTAGTAGTGGAGCTGGACCATTTCTGTCAGAGGGTGTTGGGTGTTACTGAGGCCTGCTGTGCCTTCAGGCAGAAAGGGGATAAATCTGCTTGTCCCCATTCTGAAAAGGCCCCACCCAGAATTCTCAGTCTGGACCAGTTTGCCTGTGAAGATTCGGTGGTATCATGTTCTTTCAGAGATACGAGACTGAGCTGCTTATCTGTCAGGGAGATGGTGCTGTCCAAGATATATAGTTTTAATTTAGAACTTTATCCTTTCTTGCTAAAAGTTATAACTCAATATTTGCTATTTTTGATGCTTAGGTATTGTTTAGCCTCAGTCCCTTTCTACCTCAGTCTCTTAGGACTATTCATTGTCTTCACTCCTATCTTTCTGGCTTAGAGCATTTAAAAACAAAAATAAATTTTTTTCAGATGTGCATTAGACTAGGAGATACAGACCTGTGCATGCAGAAAGAACCATAGCAAATTTTACTTCAGATTTTTATTTGTTCTGGGGTCACACCCAGCAATACTCAGGGGACCATATGCAGTACCAGGGATTTAACCTGGACCCCATGTACGCACTTAGTCTGATGAACTATCGCTCTAGTCCTTATTCTAATTAGTCTTTCGAATGCTAAATTACAATGCTCTTTCTTTGTCTTCATTATGCTAAGAAAGTGTCTTCTTCTCTAGGAAATGGCAGCAGTGTCAGCATTTCTTCAGCCAGGAGCAACTAGGCCATACCCTGCACATTACATGGATACAGCAATCCAGACATACAGGGATATCTGCAAGTAGGTGACTAGAATATTTATGTTCTGTCCATTTCCAGATGAATTAGACATTTATATTATTACTGGTTTCTGTTTGGGGTTACTATCTTTGACCAGTTTCAGCTCAGGTCTGCATTGCTGGGAGACAGCCTCAGGCTCCCAGGTTCAGGGCTTGTCTCCCAAACTACCCTCTGCTGCAGATGCAGGCTCTTAGTCCATACTGCTCTTTGGGCTTCTAACCAGTTGGCTAGATTGGTTCCCATAGTCCTTCCTCAAACTTCAGGTTCCTGTTGCAAATCTAAGTTATTATCTATGCGTATGACCAACTGATCAAATCAGAGGTTCTTAGGACATTTTCCTCAGATTGATAGTAAAGAATATTAAAATTTGTGTGTAAGTAGCCATCTGGAAGAAATGCGTAGTGTTAGGTGTGGACAAAAAAATGTAGTGTTTTTGCCTTCTCCAGGTAGGTTTTTCTCCAAGTCATCACATATTTTCCAGCATGGAAGCTTTCTAGACCTTGTCCTCTTGGTCATTGGAAGTGCCAGTACTTAGGATTGACTAACTCATTGGCCACTGTCAGTTGAACTCCTCTTCTAGCACTGATCTCCATGGATTTGAGGATTAGAATTTTTAACCCTCTAAACACAAACTGGCTCCTGTGGAAACCAGCCTCAACCCCCCGCCTTTTTTTAAAAAAAAAAATTGTGTTTCAACTGGCAGTGCTGACCACTTTTCCCAGATCTTTGCTCAAGAGTTATTCCCAGCAGTGCTCAGAGGACAGTGGAGTGTTGTCCCCAAAGCTGGGCCTGTTCTCTCACAAAGCATGTACTCAGTCCATTGATTTATCTCTGCGGCCTAACACAAGTTTCTTTTTACTTAAAATTAGACTTGTATACTTTACGAGTACACGGTAGCTATGATTTAGGGGGAGAAGCATTGTAACACTAATTAAAATTTTCTTGTCTTTTTCTTTAGAAATATGGTATTGGCTGAAAGATGTGTATTGCTTAGTGCAGAAATCTTAAAAAGTCAAAGCAAATATTCAGAAGCTGCAGCTCTCCTAATACGGTTGACTAGTGAGGTACGAAACTGTATTGTACGAAATTGTGTTTTCTCTTGAGATTGTGTACAAAACATAGAGGGGTATCTTACCTTGAGAATATACAAGTGACTATGTTATCTGTTAAATTAATTGTAATATTTTATGTTTCATAAATAATTTATTCACAGATTTTAAGTCTGTTATTATTGATATATATTTAGCATCTTCCATGAATTGGGTTCTGCCCTATACATAATAGCACTTAAAGCAGCATGTAAATGCGATATTGTAATAAAAAAGTCAGTACTTAAAAGTGAATTATTGAAAAGTTAGTATTCTTCACCAGTGTAAATTAAAAAAAGAAATGTAAAGCATTAAAAAAATCTGTGAATATTTCAAAAGGGAGAAAAAACAATTCACTTATAATCTCTATGGAAGGTTTATAGAATCTGTTAGAATACATTGACTTTAAGTTTGTAAATAATGGTAGGGATTCCTTACCTTGTATGGGTAAAGACACATTTTTCAAGATGAACCTTGCTCCTCAACTGTAAATGCACAGTGGGGTTTTAATCCTTGAAACTTTTTTGTACTTTTTACATATTTTTAAAGTGTTGTCTATTTGAGTCATGATTTTTACTTGCAAAATGTGTGTTTATTCCTAGTCTCTCTTTAAACCTTAGATTTATCTGGCCAGCGACCCTTTCAAATTAACAATATGGGTGTTTCTGGGGCACTTTTGTTTTGGGGCTATACTCAGGACTTACTCCTGATTCTGCACTCAGAGGTCACTCCTGGTGGGCTCGGAGGACCTTCTGTGGAACCGGGGATCAAACCCAGGCCGGCTGCATGCAAGGCAATGCATACTACCTATTCTATCTCTCAGGCCCCTCGGAGGCACCTTTAATTTGATATATTGGTAGCTAAACTAACATTTTCTTATAGATTATGATCTTAACTTTTGATATTAGGACCTACTTCCTCATTCATTCAAGGCAGAAATTGCCTGAAATGCTCCGAGATTCACTGTTCCTGGCAGTATAACACAACTGAGGGGTTTAACAGTTTTTCCTTCTTTCATTTTTGGTTTTTGGGCTGCACCTGGCAGTGCTCAGGGCTTACTCCTACCTCTGTGCTCAGGAATCACTCCTGGCAGGACTAGGGGGACCATAAGCAGTGCTGGGGGTTGAACCATGGTCAGCCGCATGCAAGGCAAGTGTCCTGCCTTCTGTGTTATTATTGCTCTGACCCTAAAATTTTTGCTTATACTTTTCATATTTTTAAATAGTTTGTTTTTTTAATTTTTTAACCTACTATTGTATAAGTTCATGTCCTTAGTGTCCTTTAGTACTGTGCCTCTTTTGTCTTCAGCTAATTTATAATTCTATTATATCAATCATATCCTTTAGATAGTCTTGACAGTACCTAAGTATTGCTATTTACCTTCCTGCATAATACAGTATGACTTGATTTGTCATGTTGGTAATCATATTTAAGCTTAACTTTTTCCACATGTTTGCTTTACCTTCTCTCGCTCTGTGTGTGTGTGTGTGTGTGTGTGTGTGTGTGTGTGTGCTTTTGCACTTAACATGTGGTACATGTATTTATGTGTGGTGGTGGTGCTAAGGATGCTTTATACCATTTATCCCTAATGCTTTTTATTTTTGGCCCCAAACTGCTTTTGACGTATGGTTTATGATTTACAAATGTTGTTCAATTAAATCTTAAGAGGGTTTCTGTAAGATAGACCTTATAGAACCAAATAAGATATAATTTAGAGATGATACTATCATATTTAATAATTCATAGTACTTATGTACTGAACAATGAGAACAATTGCCAAAAGATTTAGTAAAGCTGAATATGGGCTTTTGAATGTGCTGATGTTCTAGGGTATAATAAATGCTGTTGACTTGGGTTTGATTGTGTTACTCTTTTTCAACCCAGGGAACAGCACTGAATGTAGAAAGACTTATGATTTAGGGAATTGAAAAATCCTGAATTTGTAAACTTTTAATTCTTCTCTTTCCCTCCTAACTCTTTGTTTTTACATTCTCTCAAATTTGGATAATTTATTTATTTTTGGACTTGGGGTCACATCCAGCAGTGTTCAGGTTTTATTCCTGTCTCTGTGCTCAGGGATCACTCCTGGCCGACTGAACCATATTGGGTGTCAGATATCAAATCTGTATCAGCTTCATGCAAGGCAGATGTTCTACTAGCTGCATTATCACTCTGGATCCTGGATGATTTATTTTGTTACAGATTCTAGGGAATCATTTCATATACTGCCTTAGGGAATCAAGCAGTGATACATTTCCCCAGAAACAGTATTTTCTTAAAAAAATTCTTTTTTGTGGCGTGGGGAGAGGAGGAGGGTATGCATGGCAGTACTCGAAAGCAATTCCTGGCTTTGTGCTTAAGGGCTGCCCCCAGTAGTGCTGTGGGGATCGTGGGTTCTGGGATCAAACTTCTGCCTCCCTCCTGCAAGGCATATGCCCCACCCAAGCTTTTGTTTGACCTATCTCCCCTCCCTGAAATATATTGATTGTTAGAACATTTCATATATTTCTTGAAATAACTTGGAAGTGAAGTAGGTGTAATGTGGATAAAATTACATTAAATTTCAATGAATAATTTGGATGGTATGTTTTTGTTACCTAGAAAATTGTTTAATGTGAAAAGGACACTTACCTTAAGCGTAAGGAGCTTAGTTACATACTTTTGACTTTCATGAGTTTGGTTCCTTAAATTTTTGAGAATTGCACCAGGCAGCTGTAAGAGCTTGTGTAAAGAATTGTGCTTTGACTTTATTTTTTGGAATACAGATTTATGGGAAGTGAATCTTACTCTAATGTTATGACTTGGATCCTTAGCATGGTAAAACATACTGCATGTAATGATAAAATACAACACATTTATAATCACATAGGTTTATTGGGTACTTCAGACATGATTTCTCTCTAATTTTTTTCTGTGTCTTTGTTTTGAACACTTGTTTTGGTCAAATAGCTTCTGCTAATGTATTTAAATAAATGAAAGTCATTTCTCAGGGTAGTACTAGCAATAGCTTTTATAACTTTCTATCTTGGGAGAAATGGTCTTGTGTAAATTGCTCAATTGATAGCATTGGTTCTTTTTAATAACTTCATAATTAAAGAAAAATAAGATTGGGGCTGGAGCAATAATACAGTGGGTAGGGCATTTGCCTTGCAAGTGGCCATTCCAGATCCCCAGCAGTCCTTGTAGTCCATAGATCAGAATCATCCTTTATTTGATATTTAATTCAGTTAAGTTTGTGTGACTGGGCCCTTATCTGCTATTTCTATGGCAATTACCTCCCCCCCTTTAAATTAATTAATTTACAAAGCTATTCATGATTGGGTTTTAGTCATACAATGTTCTGACACTCATCCCTCCACCAGTGTAATTTCCCAGCACTAATGTCCCCAGTTCCCCTCCCATTCCTCCAAGCCCTCCCACCCCACCCCCATTTGCTTCTTTGAAAGGCACTTCTCTTCTCTCTACCTCTTCTCTCTCATTTTAGGCATTATGGTTTGTAATACAGATACTGAAAGGTTATTATGAATGTCCTTTTATCTACTTTCAACACACAGTTCCTGTCCAGAGTGTTCATTTCCAGCCAGTGCTATCATAATGGACCCTCCTCTATCTTAGCTACCTTCCACCCCTATGCCCTGGTGATACTTTCCAGCCATTGACCAGTCTTCCTCACCAGTTTTCCCTGTTTTGTGGCAATGTTTTAATGCTTCTATGTCATGATATTTTCCGTATGTTCTCATATATTTCAGCATTTGTTAAAATTATTGTATGAGCAAAATTTGGGCTGGAGCGATAGCACAGAGGGTAGGGCATTTGCCTTGCATGCGACTGACCCAGGTTTGATTCCTCCACCCTTCTTGGAGAGCCCAGCAAGCTACCAAGACTATCTCGCCCGCATGGCAGAGCCTGGTAAGCTACCTGTGGCGTATTCTATACGCCAAAAACAGTAACAACAAGTCTCACAATGGAGACGTTACTGGTGCCCACCCGAGCAAATTGATGAGCAATGGGATGACAGTCATACAGTGACGGGGATGAGCAAAATTTATAGGTTGGAGCTCCTGTTCATAGGTTGTCACAAATTTTTTTTAAGTTACTTAATAGCATATGTAATAGCCTTGTCATTATCTTAGTTATGAACTAATAAAATTTTGTGTCTCTTTTCATTTAAAGCCTCTGCATTGTGGTTAAAAATATTACTGTGAAATTCTTTAGTTTTCTTCCATCAACATTGATGACATTTATCATCCTTTTCCAGGGCAATTTGTTTTAGCAAGGATTCACCATTTTTTAGGTATTATTATCAGGGACAGGGACTTTGTGAACAAAACTATAGGGAATTAGGAAACCATTCAGCTTTGCAGATCAGTTTTTCTCAGATGACAGTTTTATTATTGCCTACAGCAAATTTTACTTAAGCCATGGACTTGCAGATCTTTCCTATATTAGTCAGTTCTTGAGTTTCAAATTTGAGAATATTGAGTGTTTATTGTTCTTCTTTTACTGTATTGCATACTTTTGTAGCATAATTTATGTGTATTTATGCTGTATTTGTGCACAATTGTGTTACTGGTGCCCGCTCGAGCAAACCGATGAACAATGGGACAACAGTGCTACATGTTAAGAATAAACATAAAAAATATATAGTATTAAAACTATTGAGTAGCCTAGCAAAAATTACAGCTAGATGCCTAGCTAAAATTCTAGACTCCTTATGTGTTAAATTTATTATGCTACAAAATGAGTAAGAATAGATAGGAGTAGAACAAAAATAGGATTTTATTATATACAATATGTGTTCTTTACAATTGATGGAAGTTTTAAATTATGCTTTATGTAGTGTTGGATAGTTTAACTATTAAAGTTGAAAGTTTACTTTATTAATGCATAAAATATTTTATTTTATTATTATTATGCAATAATAAAATCATTATAAAAAATGAAGCCAAAAAGGCAAGGATAAATACAGAAGAGCATGTTTTAAAACTTAGGAATGTAACATTTTTTTCAGTTCCATTAATATTTTGAAACCATAAAGATAACTATTATCTTTCATTTCAAAACTGCAAAGTACTATTTGGAAATGTATGGTAAAGACTAATATTGATGTTTACAAAGAACTTGAGTAGATAATTATAAAACCCCATTCACAAAAGTGTATAAATAGGAAGTTCACAGAAAAAGAACAAAACCCTTAAACATTAAATGATTGTTTTTCTATTAAAGATATGTATGTTGAAGAACAAATGTTATTATACTTAAAGAGGTAAAAGTAGTTGAATTTTGTTGACTTGAATACAGTACTACCTTCTTTGTGGTCTGGTGGTTGGAATTTTAAGTATATGCATAACTTTCATCAAGTCAGTTCTACCGGAAATTTGTCTATTAAAATACTTTATTATTACTCAAAGTATTTTTTAACTTTAGTTTTTAAAATTTTATTTTTTTGTTTTTCGGGTCACACTGGGCGATACACAGGGGTTACTCCTGACTCTGCATTCAGGAATTACTCCTGGTGGTGCTTGGGGGACCATATGGGATCTGGGGATCGAACCCCGGTTGACCATGTGCAAGGCAAATGCCCTGCCCGCAGTACTATTGCTCCGGCCCCTACTCAAAATGTTTTTGTGTTTATTGAAACTTTTTGTATTTAAAAAAACTTATAAGTACTAAATAAATGACTATATGGTTTAATTCATATAGTGGAATACGATCCACAATTAAAGGAAAAGAGAGTAGATTGGAAAGAAATCTGTGATGCTAGCTTTAAAGAGCAAGATTAGGGCTGGAGCGATAGTATTGGAGGTTAGACAACTTGGCTTCGTGAGGCTGCAGTGACCACAACCCAGTTCAGATCCTCAGCATCCCATAGAGTCTCCTGAGCCAGGCATCATTCCTGAGTACAGAGCCAGAAACAGCCCCTGATATGACCCCCCCATCCCCTAAAGTATACTCTGGACAATACCATTTATTTTTATAAAGGAATATATATTTAAAATCTTGTATTTGATGGTCTCAAAAAGACAAGAGTGAGATATTATTTCCATATGTACAGAGGAAGAAACACCAATTTTATTGTTTGAAACTAATTTATAAGTACATTATCCTACGTATTTCCAAAATTTTTCATCATCATCCACCATCATCATCATCATCATCATCATCATCATCATCATCATCATCATCATCATCCTCCGTTGATCATCGAATTTCTCGAGCGGTCTCAGTAACCTCTCCATTCGTCCTAGCCCTGAGATTTTAGAAGGCTCTCTTTACTTAGCCTTCCCAACGATGCTGCATTGGAGGCTCTTTCAGGGTCAGGGGAATGAGACCCAGCATTGTTACTGGTTTTGGCATATGAATATGCCAAGGGGAGTTTGCCAGGCTCTCCCATGTGGGCAGGAAACTCTCGGTAGCTTGCCAGGTTCTCCCAGAGAACCTGGCTATAAGTTGGCTATAAGTTGTCACTTCCAGGAGCTTGGTTTTAAGTCTCTGACTGTCGTTGGTGGGATTACACGGCGCCGGGGCAGTCCCTGGGTGTGACCGCCTAGCTACTTGAAAATGAGAAATCTGGGTGGAAGAGGCCCAGACCTGATCTGAGCAGGCTTGGAGGTCTGAGATCTTCAAGACCAAAATTTTTATAATTTAAATTTTATAATTTAATATTTGTAATTAAAAATAATTTGTATATGATATAGCCATATAATGTGTGTGTATGTATATGTGATAAAACATCGATTTAGAAGAGAGAAATGGCACATATGAATGCTAGACAGGAGCAATCATTCCTGGTGTAAGTCATTTGAGGTATGGGATGGAGAGGTTTACCTTTTTTTTTTTAACATTCAAAAAATCGCTAATTTTTCACACAGCATTTTTCTGTGCTGGACTAAGCCCTGAGCCCAGTCAGGTCTAGCCCCCAAAACAAAAACAAATAAATTTCAGAAAATAAAAAGCAGCCTAACCCCCCCAACAGTTTATTGATTTTATATCCCTGATTTTGCCACTTATTAGCTTTTGAATCTTAATTTTAAAAAATCATCGAATTATTTAGTTTTTATTATATAAGGTTAATATAGATAATGATATCTACTGTTTACTGAATACTTCTCAGATCTATTTCAACTCTAGTAAAATTTTATGGTTGCTACAGGAGATCGTTACTATATTAATGGTCTATGAACACTTTTTAACGTAACTATAATTTGTTGAAATTATTGCATTTAAAGTCAATCTTTTCTATTTTCAACTTTCCCTGGGGAAAATAATGGCAGCAGAACACATGGAAGGGCATGGTAAGTTCAGCTTGAGAATAGCTGAAAACCTAGAGAAAGTTTTGATGAAAATGTTGTTGATACATAATCAGCAACCTTCAGTACTTTCTCACTTCTTTCTAAAATGATTATAGCTTTTTCACTTGCAAGGTTGACTTTAAGAGAGCAGACATAAATGCAGGATGTGATTTTTGTAGACAGTGTTGCAAAAGTAGATTGAAGTAAAAACTAGTTTGAATTGTACCATTTACTCATACACTAACAGGTGATGATAGAACGGCAGCCCTCTGAACTTTGACATAAAGCAGTAATTTTGACCCTTTTGAATAATAGCAAAAAATAAGAATTTCTTTTAAATAGAGCAAAACTTTATAGATGAAAAGTAGTAGATTAGACTAGTACATAATCTACACACATTTTGCTTTATCTTCTCTTTTGGACAGATGAAAATATGATAATTTGATGGCATAGATTGATTTTTCAGAAGAAATTAGGTTGGTGAAATTGGATTGGTGTCAATTCTTCCCTGCTGCCTGCTCCTTTTTTTTTTTTTAAAATAATTAGTATACCACTACTAAAATTTCAGTATATCTTAATATATTTTTCCCTTTGAAGGGGGATTTGTTTCTTCAGAGCTTTATAACATGGTATATATTAGAATCAGACACTTGCCTTTATGAACAGCAAAACAAATTAATAGCAGAGAATATTTTGAAGGATTGAAAAAAGTTGGCTTACTGAAAGAACCAAGATTGGATTTCCCCTTGATCTTTACTCTCAGATTTTCTAAGTTAAAACCGTGAATATGTTACAAATGTATTAAGAAAGTAAATATTTTTTACCAGTTATCATTTTACTTTTAATTTTATGAAACTAACCTTTCTTTTAAACATTCAATAGGATTCTGATCTTCGAAGTGCACTTCTTTTGGAACAGGCAGCACATTGCTTTATAAACATGAAGAGTCCCATGGTTCGAAAGTACGCATTTCATATGATATTGGCAGGCCATCGGTTTAGTAAAGCAGGGCAGGTGAGTGCATGTTCCAAAAGAAAATAATTTCTTAGAACTAATAATTTGGAAATAAATTATTTTGAGGTAATGTGTTACATTGGTCAGGGCTTGGAATTTGGATTTGTACAAATCTGGGTTTAAATCTTGTTCTATTTACAGCTTACCTTTGATCAGGTTACTGTTCTCAAGGTTCTGTTTATACAGTTTGGAAGTTTGCCCAAGTTTTTGTGGGTTAAACAGATTAAGTTTGGGAAGGATCAGATACCAACTGTCCTAAACAGCGATTTTTTTCTCTCTTCTTGCACTTTGGTCTTTTGTTGTCTATGGTGCCTTGTAATGATACTTAATAAGTATTTAATTCGTAGAAGGCTTTGATCTTGTCCCTGAGAGCAGTTGGAGTGGAGAGCTTCTAGAGTGATCTCTTCTTCCCTTCTTGTCCATAAAGTGTTAGCTGGAGGATCTGTGCTAGAGATTCAGAGTATAGCACTAATTATAATTAAGTAAAGATTTACTACAAATGTAGCTAGGAATGTAGATTATTCTTCCCTCTGTATTCCAGGGATTCTGCTAGGAGTGGATAAACTCATAAAAACAACATGTTCCTATCTCTTTAGGAGCTTCTAATCTAGTGGAGGCTTTTAAAATTTTATGGACCTACAAAAACAGTTTCTATTCTGTGCTAACCAAAATAATTAGTACTTAAATTATGTGCTATTACAGAGATACAAAAAATGTGTTTAAAAACTACTACTTTAATGAACCATACTTTTTTTTTTTTTTTTTTTTTGCTTTTTTGGGCCACACCTGGTGATGCACAGGGGTCACTCCTGGTTCTGCACTCAGGAATTACCCCTGGCAGTGTTTAGGCGACCATATGGGATGCTGGGAATCGAACCCAGGTCGGCCACGTGCAAAGCAAACGTCTTACCCGCTGTGCTATCACTGCAGCCCCTGAACCATAATTTTTAAAAAAAAATCAGCCTTTTAAGGATAGGTCTTTTATTCTGTCTTTTGGAAATTATGAAACTAGAAAGTCTGTGATTATTATATATTAGATCACAGATATTACAGATATTTATAAAGTTAAATGTTGGCAGGGTCCTCCGAAGCAGTATCCTGGACATCCTAAGGGCCACTTCTGTCACTGCTTGGTCCAGCTGTGTGGGCCTGATCCTCTGGTGGTGATTCTAGGGCCATGCCCTGAGGTGCTGGGGACCAATAGGACATTCTGCTGCAGCACTTTACAGGGATCATGCTGTGCTGGTGATCAGACTCAGTTTCCACACTCAGAGCATGTGCTCCAGCCCTTTTAACTATATGCAATCCTTAAGAGGGATTTTTTCCTCTTTTGGGGAGTAGTGGTTGGGAGAACCATGTGTGGATGAGGACCGGACCCAGGGCTCCTCTCTGTAGGGCCTGTGCACTATGCTCCAGCCCACTGAGCCATCTTCCTGTTCCCTGAATTTAAATATTTTTATAATAGTATATTCCAGGAATTGGAACTTTTTAGACTTTAAAGGGGTGGAGCCTGGGGGGCATGATGGACACGGGAACTTGTGACCATTAGTTTTTACAATTTTTTTCCCCATATTAAATATAAATGCAACTGAAACATTCTCCCACTGAATACCTTTGCTTAAAATGTTCTATTAAGGACTGGAGTACAGTGAGTAGGGCACTTACTTGCCTTGTATGTGGCTGACCCAGGTTCCATCCCAACACTCCCAAGCACCTCCAGGAATGATCCCCAAACAAACCAACCCCCAAAAGTGTTCTATTAAAAAAATTTACAAAATGCTTTGTTAATGATGTAGTTTTCTTCAAAGAAAAGTTACACCTCATTGACAATGGTTTATTACATATTATTTAAAATAAGCATGTTCTTTCCGTATTTATGAGTGATTAATTTAGAGAATCATAATACCATTGGAATTGAGAAGAGCAGTTCAGATTTGCCTTTTGAAATTAAAGAATATATTGCTTTCAGGAAAGGCAGAGTAAGTTAAAAATACTATGTTTGTCAAAGCCCTAAAAATCTGTTCCTGCCAGTGGCCGGGGTGGGGACGGAGTGTTGTGTTTATGGTATATT
Source organism: Sorex araneus (assembly GCF_027595985.1). NCBI lineage: Eukaryota > Metazoa > Chordata > Mammalia > Eulipotyphla > Soricidae > Sorex > Sorex araneus. The sequence goes on along the minus strand of NC_073303.1, from coordinate 342,486,881 downwards.
AAGATACATTTGTTTACTGCACTAGTAATCATCTCTAGTGTAACGTTGACTTCTCAGACTCTTTGACCTTTACAGTAGGTGTTAATGTGCTTCATGGCTTTTTTGGCCGGGGGTGGGGTGGGTGTGTGTGTGTGTGTGTGTGTGTGTGTGTGTGTGTGTGTGTGTGTGTGTGTGTGTGTGTGTGTGTGTGTGTGTGTGTGTGTGTGTGTGTGTGTGTGTGTGTGTGTGTGTGTGTGTGTGTGTGTGTGTGTGTTGTGTGATCTACCACTGAGTCAGGACTTTCTTTTTATTTTGTAAATTGTAGAGGGATTTCCATAAATGTTTATATTCCTTATCATACGTAGAGGAAGAGAAATCACTAGTTTATTGTGCAGGTATTTATATTTTCCACTCAAGAGCAATGTATATTTTAATACTTAGTTTTGTTTCTTACAGAAAAAGCATGCTTTGCGTTGCTATTGTCAAGCCATGCAAGTTTACAAAGGAAAAGGCTGGTCTCTTGCAGAGGATCATATCAACTTCACCATTGGGCGCCAGTCATTCACTCTTAGGCAACTTGACAACGCTGTGTCTGCTTTTAGACACATTTTAATAAATGAAAGTAAACAGTCTGCTGCTCAACAAGGGGCCTTCCTCAGAGAGTATCTTTATGTTTACAAGGTATTTTTCAGACTATATATCATAATAAAGAGTTAAATATAATAATATTGAACTATTTTCAGCACAAAATATATCAGTACTATCTCGCAGGAAGCTAATGAAGTGGTTTTATTAGAAGCCATGTAATTATCTCTCATAGTAAAGTATGGCAGGCGAGGCTTTTTGGTTGCCTGAGTTGCGTTGCCCTGTACCCCAAAAAGCAAAAAAAAAAAAAAGTAATGTCTAGTTAAAATTTGATTTGTGATTGCTCTGTGGAATGTTGAAGGAGTGGGGGGAAAGTTAATTGAGGTAGTTGGTAGTTCGGAGAGATAGTTGAAGGAGGGATAAAGTTCTTGCCTTGTACATGACTGATCCCAGTTACACAGATGGTTCCCAAAGCCATGCCAGGATTAAGCTGTGAGCATAGCCTATGTTAATAAAAAGCCACGGTGTTTGAGGGATATATTTTAACAGGTTGAGATATGTTCTTTACATGTGTGACACCTGGATTCAGTGCCCAGTAACACGCGATATTTCATCACTACTAGAAGCAGCAGAAGAAGGAATAGAGGGACAGAGCCAGGAGTTGACCGTCAGCATTGTTGCATATGGTCAAAAATTAACCAAAATGACTGTCTTAATTTTATTTTATTTTAATTTTTTTTGCTTTTTTTTTTGTCACACCCGGCCTGGCTTTGTACTCAGGAATTACTCTTGGCGGTCTCGGGGGACCATATGGGATGCTGGGAATCGAACTCGGGTCAGCCGCATGCAAGGCAAATGCCCTACGTGCTGTGCTATCTCTCCAGCCACTTAAAATTCTTTTCTTGGCCAACAAGTAGTAAACATTGTTAGCCTTACAGAAGATAATTATCATTTTATTATTTGTTTGAAATTTTATGGGTTATTATTTGACACATAGCAGGGTTTGGAATGAGTTACTGGGATAAAATTGCGTATCAAATAATGTTTTTAGTTTAACATCTAAGAGAGCCAACTAGCTGAGTAACCTTAGGAAGATTCTGTTGCATCAGGATAAATGATACCTAACGTTCTTTTTATTTGGAAATTTTAATAACTCATATTAAGTTGGTATCTGAGGTTGTAGCTCAGTGGTAGAGCACTTTCTATGTGTGAGGCCCTGGGTTCAATTCCTGGCATTGTAATCCTCTTCCTCCTCCTCCTCCTCATTGTCATCATCATCATCAAAAAGTTGGTGCGTTATACTAGGGGAGGTCACACACTTGGTGATGGCTTCCACAGTTGGCTGTGTTGCACTGGTTGTGCTGTGCCAGGGATCAGGCTCACACTTGGTTGTAGTGCCAGAGATTGCACTTGGCAAATTGAACTCACTGACCTCACAGATGGCATAGTAGGTGTTCTGCCAATGCAAAAAATGGACATTTTTCTCTCACATATCCTTTCCTCAAATGAGTAGTTCTATCTCCAGTAGTACTTGACATAATTTCAATGCCCTTGTATTTAAAAATGAGGAAACAAATATGAAGAAATGGTATTTTAAAAAAATTACTCTTTTCCCTTTCTGTTTCTGTAGAATGTAAGTCAGCTGTCACCTGATGGTCCTTTACCACAGCTTCCTTTACCCTATATTAATAGCTCAGCAACACGGGTTTTCTTTGGCCACGACCGACGACCAGCTGATGGTTAGTAAATTTTTATTATTTTCATTTTTTTACATAGTCACTTTATAAACTCTTTCCTCTTACTAATGAATGGTAGTGGTTAATATGAATTTGAAAATAAATAGCTGTGCCACATCACACTAGCAGGATGACTGATAAAAATCAGACAACCACTACCTTAGTGCTTTTCTTTTAACAGCCTTAAAGACTACAAAAGGAGGGCGCTAGGAATGATCCCTGAGTGGCCAGGAGTAAGCCCCGAGCACCACTGTTGGATGTGGCCCCAAATACCACCCTCCCTAAAAATATTGTGTATCAGAGAGATAGGCAAGGTAAAGGTGCTTACCTTGCACACAACTTACCTGGGTTTGATCCCTGGCACTGCATATGATTCCCCAGCACAACCTGGAGAGCTAGAAGTAAGCCCTGAGCATAGCTGGTATGGCCACACACTTCAGTGTCCCCTTCCGTGTCCTACCCACTACCCCCCACCCCCGTACATATGCCCCTCAAAATTGTGGCAAGCTAGGGAGAGTACCTTCTTCCATTATCAGGAGGAAAAGAATATTGGCATTCTAAGCAAATTCCAGTCAGGAGGATAAATAACAGAACATTTTCTCTCACATAATTGGAATGAGGCAAGAGTGTATATTTGTTATTTGAATACCTTATTTTTATTTGAATGGTATGATTTGAGAAGATAGGTGTTAATAAATATGATTATTGTGACTTATTGTTTTAAAGGTGAAAAGCAGGCAGCTACTCATGTAAGTCTAGATCAAGAATATGACTCTGAATCATCTCAACAGTGGCGAGAACTTGAAGAGCAAGTTGTAACTGTGGTTAACAAAGGAGTAGTTCCATCCTATTTCCATCCCACACAGTACTGCTTGAACAGTTACTCAGATAACTCACGCTTCCCACTTGCGGTTGTAGAAGGTGGTACCCTTTAATTTTTTATTGTATTTTGTTTGTAGATTTAAGATAAATTTACCTTATACCAAAAATTGCTAGAGGTTGGGGAGGAAATAATAAATTGGGAATTCACAATTTAGTCTCCATTTATAAACCCAAGCAATGCCTTTGAGCAGTTAGGATATAGAAGATATAGAAGAATAATGGTCAGAGGAACTGGGAAAATGTAGAGGTGATTTAAACATCAGATCATGAATAAACAGACATTTACGGGTGGTAGAGGATTGTATAAAAAAAAGAGCTCTGGAAGCAAGAAATGTTCAGAGTTGAAATATAGGGTGATGTGTGATGTTTGTTCAGGTTCTTAATTCAGGTGTTTATTTTGTAGAGCCAATAACGGTAGAAGTGGCTTTTAGAAACCCTTTGAAAGTTCCACTGTTGTTGACGGAGTTGTCTTTGCTTTGGAAGTTTCATCCTAAAGATTTCAGTGGAAAGGGTCATGAAGAAGTTAAAGAACTAGTAAGTTATTAAAAGGTATTTGTAATAAGCATGTTTTAGTAAATGCAAAATAGATACCGTAGTACATTTCAACTTGTTCATTCAGTAAGCTATGCTTACTCTATTTTATTTTCCTTAGTTATGTTTATTTTTCCTAATTAAAAAAAGAATGCTTATTGTTTGAAATTGAGAATTCAGAAAAACAGGAATAAAGTAAAACTGCCTTTTCCAATACTTAGGGAAAGTAGCACTTTAACGTTTTACTGCATTACTTTATCATTATTTATATATATCTATATCTTCATATGTGGGATTTTTTTACATTGTATTTATTGCTTTTTTTATTTAATATTGATTTATATGTGTTATTTCCTATAAAGATACTTAAATGTTTAATTTTTGTGTTTCATCATTATAAGCATTATCTGTAAGCTATTTTGTTATTTCTTCGTTGGGAATTGTTTTTGAAATTTCGACCTCTTTGATATGAAAACTTAGTGATAAAACTTTGTCTGCCTTTTTATCCTGATTACTTTGTTTTGATCTTTTTGGGTGTGTTTTTGAACTACACTGACTAGTGGTTAGTGCTTGTGGGTTCTTCTCAGCTGTGCTTTAGAGACCAAACCACAGCTGGGGATTGAACCCAAAATTAGCTAATAAGTTTATTCACTAGAGTGTATATTTTACAAAATTATTTATTTTTTCAGGTAATGAATGAACCTAAAATGATTGGAAGTGAAGTAATTTCAGAATTCTTAATAAACAGTGAAGAATCTAAAGTGGTAATTATTTTATTACCTTTCTGTCTTAAGTTTTTCTAAAAGTAAGATGAGGCAAATTTTTTTAATTAAAAGGAGAAAACTCGTGGGGGAAATAGGTTTTCATTGACCTTTGGATAGTTTCCTAAGGAGCCTGTTTAAAAAAGCCTTTTAGGATCCTAAATGATACTCAGATGACCAGAATAGTTTGATATTTGGGGTGGGGGATGGCATGGGAATTCAGTGCTCAAGGGTTGTTCACAGCTGAGTGCTGAGGGGCTGCTCCTGGTAAAGCTTGGGTGACTCCGTGATGCCACAGATCAAGTCTGGGGCTACCACAGCAAAGATTGTTCTCCAGCCCTTTATACTATCTCTCAGACCTTATTAAAGAAATTGATGGGGGGATTCCAAGCCTACAATTATTGAGCAAAGTTTGGTTATTTTTTTCTTAGGGGAGTTCCCATTGCTGCGCTGAGGCTGTGTGCCGTTCCCAGCATTCAGTTAGTGGGAACCTTTTGTCTTGCTGCATAGGCCCAAGATTGTGAAGCTGGGTGTCAGTAGGTCTCCAGCTTCTGGGCTGAGGGGTGGAATTGGTGCCGGGGAGTCAGCTAGTCCTGGAGCATGTAGCCATGCATTCCTGCCTTTGAGTCATTGCCCCAGCCCCTGATGGTTGGATTTGGAGATTTTCTTTGAAGAAAATTTTTTCCAGTAAGAGAATTTTTAAAAGTCTGGGTCATGGGTTTACATTTCTCTGACATTATAGAAGTTAGGTATAGTACTAGTAAAGGTATTAATGGAAACAGATAATAAGAGTGACTTAAATATCTCCACAGGCAAGACTAAAGCTCTTTCCCCATCACATAGGAGAGCTGCATATTCTGGGAGTTGTTTATAATCTTGGCACTATTCAGGGCTCCATGACCGTAGATGGCGTTGGTGGTCTTCCCGGGGGTCACACAGGTAAAGCTATAACATTGTTAGACAATTAGAAAACTAGTAATTAAATCTTCATACAATAAATGAATGAAAATGAGTTATTTTCTAACTAGGTTTGATGTACCTTAATAAATTCATGTATCAAATGGAAGAATGAATGACTCGAATTATATGTTCAAAGCTTCACAACAAAACTTTATTTCCTTTTAGAGCATATTTTCTTTAGATAATTCTGAGGTGCTACGCTGTTTTACTTATTATTATTTTTATTGATCCAGATTCAGCAGATTTTAACTAAATCTATTTTTAATCATTGATAAATATGCTGCCTGTTTAAACACTTGTGTTAGATACTCTTTTTGTGTGTGTTACACTGGTGATGCACGGGGATGACTCCTGGCTCACGCACTTAGGAATGACTCCTGGCGGTGCTCGGGGGACCATGTGGGATGCTGGGAATCGAAACCGGGTCGGCCTCGTGCAAGGCAAATGCCCTACTCGCTGTGCTATTGCTCCAGCCCCTAAGATACTCTATTTTTGAGTGCTACTTTTTTTTTTTTTTTATAAAACAGGACAACTTTAAGATCCATGTTGTCACATTATTAGGTAGTTAGCACTATAGAAGTCATCAATAACCTGAGAAGAAAGTACAGTTTTAGTATTGGCTGATATCCTTGGGACCCCAGATGAAATTTTATAAATTCTTTTCAAATTCTTTTACTTTTTTTTTCCTCTTGTATTTTGTTGGGGGGTCGTACCCGGTGATTGCTCAGGCATTACTCCTGGCTCTGCAGTCAGGAATTATTCCTGGTTATTCCTGGTGATGCTGTCTTGTGCCCTTTTTTGTGAGGGGGCCCTACATGCAGTTATGCTAGGGACTGTTCGGTAAAAAGGATCGAACTCAGTCAGATCCAAGCAGGTGCTCCAGCTTTTTGCTCCATCTCCTGGACCCTGCTTTGTAAGTTTTTGAAATGTAAAACTACAAGGTACATGTTTAACATGGTTTATTCTTTTTTTGTTTTCTTGGGCCACACCCAGCAGTGCTCCAAGCTTACTCATGGCTCTGTGCTCCTGGCTCTATGCTCAGGGATTGCTCTTACCAAACTCAGGAGACCATATGGGGTGCTGGGAATTCAAGCTGTTAGGCCAAAGGCCCTGTACCCACTGTTCTATTGCTTCTGGACAGTTATTTGTTCCTTTTTAATTCAGAGAAGCCTAGAAACATCTTGTGATTATTATATGGAGTTGAGTTTAAATTGACAAGATGATAGTGTTTATTATAAAAATTTTGTGTTAGTAGATAATGTATTTTTAAAAACAAATTGATAGTCATTGAAAGACTTTAATAATTTACAAAAGCTGAGTGTTTATTTTGGAAATTCTCCTGGAAATGGGTCCTTTTAACCTTGAGTATTTCTATTTTGCATATTTATTAAGACTCAATAGGAATTTTTTTTTTTTTTAACAAAGTAAACAATTCACATAGCACTGTGGCACTGTCGTCCAGTTGTTCATGGATTTGCTCGAGCAAATCAGTAACGTCTCCATTGTGAGACTTGTTACTGTATTTGGCATATTGAATATGCCACGGGTAGCTTGCCAGGCTCTGTCGTGCGGGCGGGATACTTGGTAGCTTGCTGAGCTCTCTGAGAGGGACGGAGCAATCAAACCCGGGTCGGCCCCATGCAAGGCAAATACCATACCCACTGTGTTATCGCTCCAGTCCAAACAATTCATACGGTTTTGAAAGTTGTATACAAAATTTATAATAAATTTGAATGTGGTTTTATGTATTTGCGATTCTAGGATGACAAAATAAAAGGTTATTTACAAAAGCTTTTCTAGGTTTTTTTTTTTAATTTTTTATTTCTTTTTTCTTTTTCTTTTTTTTTTTCATTAGTGAATCACCATGAGTTACAGTTACAAACTTACGAGCTTTCATGATTGCATTTTGTTTACATCCCTCCACCAGTGCCCAGTCCCCTCCAGCAGTGTTCCCAGTATCCCTCCTACCCTCCCACCCCATCCCCCCACCCCACCCCACCTCTGTGGCAGGGCATTCCCTTTTGACCTTTCTCCTTTTAGGTGCTGTGGTAAAGCTTTTCTAGTTTTTAGCATATCAAGTAGTTAGCTGAGTTTTAAGAACTTGCTGAAGTTTTCTTTTCTGCTTATACATACCTGGGATTTTAATGTAGCATCACAGACATAGGTAACAAATTGCTTCATTTAAGGTACTAAGTATATGAATTAATGTGATTTCTTATGTGAGAGATCCTAAATTTAACTATTAGAATAAATTGAGATTTATTTTTCCTTTTTTTTTTCTTAAGTAGAATTTTCATTTTAGGCTTGCCTGTTTTGCTTTTGGTGTCTTTTGAACCACACCTGGCAATGAGGCTTATTCCTCTTTCTGTACTCAGGAATTACTATTGGTGGGTTTGGTGGGGACATATGAGATGCTGGGGTTTTAACCCTGGTTGGCTGTGTGCAAAGTAAATACCCATCTTCTATACTATTACTCTGGCCCTGATTTTAGAATATTTTTTAACATCAAATTTAATAGGTATCTAAGTCAAAATAAATATGGGAAATACTGCATTCTAAATACCATAAGAGAGTACCATGTGACTTTTGGCTATAAATAGTCGTACTGGAAAGAAAGGACCTCCTTGCCCCCACCCCTTACACTGTACATTTGTGTGTTTTGAAGCCTTTTGGAGACAATATCATGTGACCATAAAAAGAGCTTAGTTTTGAGAAAATTACCTATAGTATATTTTTGTCTGTACAATCAGTTGAGAAAATATTCAGAAATTCAGTTTATACATTAGAAAACCAACCTAATACATTAGTGTGTATTTGAATATGGATATAATTGAAAAATTGACCTTTGGCTTTGGAATGATTTTCCTTAATAGATTTCTTTTTAATCTAAACCAAATGTTGGGCCTAACATATCTAATCTCAGATCTGTTTGGTGAATATTGTGGTTAAATATACATCAAGGAACTTCCTATCATGTGTGGTCATTCTAAAGAGTAAATCCTAATAAAATGAAAAATTAAGCAGCAATCAGTAGATGTATGTAGTTAAACTTGACAATAAAATGTGCTTGATTATTTGATATACCATGCTAATCAGAATTATGATTTTTCTATAAAAAAATCTGAATGGTATGGTAATAATATGTTCTGAGTTGATGTTAGATAACATATAATGATTTTGAGACGTTGATTGTTATTTCAGGAAAACATGCGTTGAGTATGTCAGTCCGAGGGAGGCAGGATTTAGAAATTCAAGGTCCTCGACTAAACAACACGAAAGAAGAGAAAACATCTATTAAATATGGTCCTGATCGCCGTTTAGATCCCATAATCACCGAGGAAATGCCACTTTTGGAGGTATTTCACTATAAAAAATTTCAAAGACATTTATCTTTAAGGTCTGGTTTGAATCCATTTAGACAGGCTATATAATATTATATTGAACCTTTTAAATCATCTTATAGCTAGAATTCTAAATTACAAATATAAGGTAATCATGCAGATTGGTTAATTCACACAAATACAGGATTGTATAAGCTTGGTTATACAGTATAACCTTCAAAATATTTATGGCCGCCAGGAAGGGCGGGATGGTTCATTGGTTGAGCTCTAACTTGTTTGTGTGAGAAGCTTTGTTCAGTTCTCTGCACTGTACATTCTCACAGTCATTTCTAGGATCAGTCTGCTCACCCAGCACCACCTAGTATTGCCCCTGAACAAAATAAAATGTAAAAAAAAGGACATTAGGAAATAACAATAGAACACTGAAATTGTTTGGGACCTAATCCTTATTAAAAATTAGGCAGTATAGATTTGTATATGAACTAAAAGAAGTATTTAAAAAAAATTTCATCTTACTGTCATGCCATATTAGTTAGATGTCTCTTAGTTGTAAAAGAGAAATGGCTGTCATGTAACTTATAAAAGAGAAAATTCACTGTTTTCAGAAAAAATCCTGCTAAGTATATAAAATATTTCTTTAAATGAATCATAGTGTATTTTAATTATTGATGTGTGTAGTTTTACATTATTGCTGAGAGTTCTGTACAAAAAATGTACATATTTTGATATGTACATGTTTTTGACACCTCTAAATCATGTTTACATATTTTGTCTGCTAGTTAAAATTTGACTTTAGAAATGGAATTGCTGAGGTATTATACAAATTTTATAGTCCACTGTTAAATGTCCTTCAGCATTGCTATAATTTACACTTTTCCTCAGAATCAGAGTGCTCATTTCTTAAGATTTCTCCTATTTTTTTTTTGTTTTATAAAACTGGTGAAAAATAGTGCTTTTGTTTACATTTCTCCATCAACTGATGTTAATCAGTCTTTGTGATTTGTTTTCTCTCTGTGACATTGGTTTTGTAGGAAACATGAAAATGGTGATACATGTGTATGAGTATACATGCAGAGCTATATATATTCTACCCAGACACTCGTTTAATGTTGAAATTAAGGAGCTGTTTAGAGACTATAAAAGATTTATAGATGGACTATGTTAATTTCTTGTTGGTAAATATTTTAATTTTTGATTTGGTATCTTTCACCAAGTCAGAATTTGCATTTTATAGGCGGCAGGAAGGAGAGTGAGTGATACTGGGAGGGATGTAGACGGTGGTTTGTGCTGAGGGTCGATCCAGGACCTCTCACATGCAAAGCATGGCTTTACTGCTTGAGCTATATTCTTGACCCTACAGTTTTATATTTTAATGCCTTTTTTTTTGTAATCTAATGAAATATTTTTTTACTTGAATGTCAAGATTAGCGATCAAATTTCGTTTCTAGTTCCATTTACCATTAAATGTTGGCAATTCTTCATACCCTTTTTAATAATTTGATTATATACCTGAAAGTCCCCATACCCGACACTTCAGATGCTAGCTGTTTGTTTGGTATTTTTTCACTTCTTTCTGTGTTAATATCATACTCTTTATCATCTTTTATGAATCTGAGAAACCAGATGTATCTTGTAGCTTTTGGTTTATTTATCTTTTTTATGCATGTGCTATTTTTCTCCAAATTTTTCAAGTGTTAGCATGTGCGTTGGGTTTTCATTAGGCTTGCATTGCTATATTTGAGTTCTAAGATGAATTGAAATGAGTTGTTCTCCAAATACCATGTTAGGATTAATTACCATTAGGTTAAAAAGTAACTAATTCCAAACATTCTATTTGGAATTCCCCATATGGAGATAGGGCTGGAGGGATAGCACAGTGGGTAGGGCATTTGCCTTGCATGCAGCTCACCTGGGTTCAATTCCTCCGCCCCTCTTGGAGAGCCTGGCAAGCTATGTTCGATACGCCAAAAACAGTAACAACAAGTGTCACAATGGAGACATACTGGCGCCCGCTCGAGCAAATTGATCAGCAAGAGGATGACAGTGATACAGTATATAGAGATTGCTTTAATTTACTTTCAGAAGGGGAGATTTTGAACCCTCATTAAAGTTGTTGAAATGAATCAGTTGAGGACACTACTATATTCCATTTTTATTGATTATATACTAGCTTTTAATTTTCATAACTTAAGTCTTCATTAAGATTGGGAAATACATAAACAGTATTTGAGTGCAGCACTTTCCAGATCACATCTTGTTATTGATAAAGCTTTACTTTCAGACTTCTGACTAACTCTCGTCTCTGATTATCTGAACTTGGGCACTTTCTTCACTTAGAAAGTTGAACTGGATGATAGATAGTTTATTTTAAACTTTGGTTAACTTACCACGTCTTTCCATTTACACTGAGTTTGCTTTTGAAATTGGTAGTTCTGTTCTTGGTGTCATGCTTACCATTGAGGGTTTTTATTTATTTTATTGTTACAGTAGTAGTTTTCCTTGTAAAGGGTATTTTGTTGATTTGATATTTTGGTCCACTTAGTGATGCTCAGGAGTAGCTCCAAGTTTGATGATTCAGTCCCTGCAGTGCTGTGGAGTTTGGGAGGCCATGCCATGTTGAGGCTAGAATTCAGTGCATGCAGTTGGGGAGTCATGAGGTGTTGAGATGATAATTCAGGCCTGCAGCCAATTTAGAGCAGAGACCTCTATTCTGTGTAATTATTGTTTATTATTAAAAACTTAGTAAATTAATATCAGACATAATGAAGCCGTGTGTTAAACATTTTACTTTAAAGTATACAGATCTAGATTACAAAGCCCTACATGAGTGCTTTGTATTGGTATAACTTTCTTAATAGGAGTTTTGTTCTTTCATATGTTAAACCACATCTGTCATTTTAAGATTCTAGTTTTGATTTCACCATAATGAGAATCTAAAGGCAATTCTCAGGTGATGTAAGTATAACATATGTAGATTTTATTGTTAGATATGGGCAATGCTTTAGGTTTAGAGCAAAAGAGTTTACATAATAGTTGTTTGAACATGTTTGAGAACAGCTAGTGACATATTGTCAAAAGTTAAGATTATATTTGGATAAACAGTGGTGTACTCATGAAAAAATTAATATGCCTGTTCCTATGTAAAAGTATCTATAAAATTTTAAATATGAAAAAATTGAAATGTTTAAAGGGAATGAAGAAAAGAAATTTCAATTTGTTGTGTCTGATGAAATAATCTCAGACTATTAAATCACTATGTCACTGTCATCCCATTGTTCATCGATTTGCCTGAGTGGGCGCCAGTAATGTCTCCATTCATCCCTGTCGCGTGCTAGTGTAGCCCAATGGCATATTGGGAGCTCTTTCAGGATCAGGGGAATGAGGACCATCATTACTGTTTTTGGCATATTGAGTACACCACGGGTAGCTTGCCAGGCTCTGCTGTGCCAGACTATTAAATGAAATAGTTAAATGAAACTTAAGGATGGAAGCTATTGAAGCTTATTGAGGAAAAAAGGCGAAGTGTCATGTGTCCTCTCTGTGTGAGTAGCAGAATGAAACACAAAAGTGCTCAGCTTGTATTACATATCTATTAAGAACTGCGGGTTAGGAGAGATAGTACTAGGAGATTAGGTACTTGCCTGGTACGCTGCAGACTCTGGTTCATTCCCTGCACTGGAGGTGATACTCCGAGCACCGGTACTGCAAAATAGCCTCCTGAGCACAGAGCCAAAGTAAGCCCTGAGCATGGCTGGTTGTACAGACAGGTTGGGGTGGGAGTGGTTTTAGAAAGTAGAAATAATTTTCTCTTAAGAGCTATTGGAGGGGGCTGGAGCTATAGCCTAGCGGGTAGGGTGTTTGCCTCGCATGCGGCCGACCCAGGTTCAATTCCCAACATCCCATATGGTCCTCTGAGCACCGCCAGGAGTGATTTCTGAGTGCAGAGCCAGGAATAACCCCTGAGCATCGCATCGCTGGGTGTGACCCAAAAAGCAAAAAAAAAAAAAAAAACAAAAAAAAAGCAAAAAAGAAAAAGAGCTATTGGAGAAAAGAGTGTTATTCAAACTTTTGTTTACTTTTAACATAAGACAGCAGAAAAGTAGATCCTTTCAAGTTTCCACTGCATGAGCACTGTCTTGTATCTGTACACCATAATTTGTTAGTCAGATAGAAAGGTACTTGATTTATGTTTTAGTTATTTGCCTACAGGTAAAACCAGGATGAATGTTTGCATATCATTTTACACTCAAAAGATCTTTAGGATAAACTAGTAAAAGTGAGATTCTGAGATTCTTGTTTTTTGTGTTTTTTTTTTAAAGTCAGCTGTGTAAAGGATTTTAGCAACTTTTATGCTTTTGAAATCGAGGCTCAGTATACTTGATGGCCCTAAGAAGCCAAGGTAGGAGCTAGAGAGATAGTAGGGTGCTTGCCTTACATACTGCCAACTGGGTTTCAATCACCTGCATCCCACATGGTCCCCAGAGCACTGTCAGGAGTAATTCCTGAATACTGAGCCAGAAATAACCCCAGAGCATCACTGGTATGGGCCGTAAACAGCAGCAACAAAAAAAAAAAAGTCAAGTAGTATATTTTGTAAAACCTTTATTCTGGAAATACATGCACAGCATTATCCTCATAGGGTTTGTCATTGATCTTTTACTTTTGCTGCTACTTTTCCCATTTTAACAGTGTCACAACCTATTTATTTAATGGTAGCTATATTTTGGTGTGTTTTACACTGTTCTACTTCACTTGCTATTAATGCAGCTGTTCTTGATACAAATCTCAAAACCGACATTTTCCTACAAATTCTAACTTACTTGACTACTTAGTTGACATTGGTTCATTAATACAAAGTTAATAAATTAGATAGACCTAGTATTTCCAAATGCTATTAAACCATGTTTTGTGTGTTTACATGAATCCCTTGTCTTTTCATATCCTTCTTGTTTTTTGTTCTTGGGCCATACTCAACAGTACTTTGGTTTACTCTCAGTTCTGCACGCAGGAATTACTCCTGGTGGTGCTCCGGAGACCATATAGGATGCTGGGTTGACCGCATGCAGGGCCCTACCCACTAGTCTACCACTCTGGCCCCTCATGGACATTTTTAAAACTACTAATGTCCTTATATTTTACTTGAGTCCTTAATAGTGTCATTATGGGGTCAGGAGAGAGTACAGAGATTAAGGCACTTGCCTTATATGCAGTGGACTCTGGTTCTATCCCTGGTACCACGTATGATCTCCTGAACACTGCAGGTGTAGCCCTGAGCACTGCCAGCAGTGGTTCAACTCCCTCCCTTCTTAAAGAATATGACCATAATGAAGTTCCATTCAAACTTAAATTAAGAAACACTTCCACTGGATTAAAAAAATCTTTGGGGCTGCCAGCTATAGTATTAGAATATTTGCCTTTATACTGTTACTTTTACATTCGTACTTTTATCAATTGCTAGTCAGTATAGTCTTGATATTTATACTTAAGAATCTTTGGAATGCAAATAACTGTGTATTATTTGGCTGGCCCTATTTCTGCCTCTTTAGAACAGGTCCACAATTCTTTCTTTGTTTTGCTTATGGGTTACTCCTGGCTCTGCACTCAGTAATTACTCCTGGCAGTACTTGGTGGACCATATGGGATGCTGGGATCAAACTCAGGTCGGCTGCCTGCAAGGCAGATGTCTACACACTGTACTATTGCTCCAGCCCACGTCTATAATTCTTTATCTGAAATTCTCAGGGGAGAAGATGGTAGTCAGATTTTTAGAAGCTTTGTGTACATGTATATGTATGTTTCTCTATAAAGTGTTGCCTAAAATCTTACATAGGATTTAAGTAGCAACTCAGAATCAAACTGATGACACTATGGTGAAACACATGAATATCACAATTCAGTGGGAAAGGCTTTGAAGATTATAATTAGTTAAATCATGTTTTGCTTCCATGTGGGTTACTGAAAGCTACAAGTTATTTGGAATTTTTCATTTTTTAAATTATGTGTGTGGAATCACAGATATATCTATTGTTTCCCTGTTCTGAATCTTTCCATCTTATTGATATATACTTAATTAGTTGAGCTACTTTTTAAGTTGAAAGTAAGAATTGTTTTACTGATGTTAAATTGTAACTTCTCATATATATAAATCTACAGTTGTGAAAGTTTTCATGATAGCTCTTGTACTGAAATTTTACTTTAAAATAATATTACTACGGAATTTGCTTTTGATATTTGAGTGAACTCTTATACGCTCACTTAAAATGGAGTTAGAAGGGCCACAAGCTAAGGGATATATGAAAGAAAACAAAATACTTGTAAGCCCTTGTAAAGAAATATAGTATCTTAAATTGATTTTAATGTGAATTCAGAATTCTTACAGACAATATAATAATATTTTTTCCCTCCAATGCAGGTGTTCTTTATACATTTTCCTACAGGGCTCCTCTGTGGAGAAATCCGAAAAGCATATGTAGAATTTGTCAATGTGAGCAAATGTCCTCTTACTGGATTGAAGGTTGTTTCTAAGCATCCAGAATTCTTTACTTTTGGTGGTAACACAGCTGTTTTAACACCACAAAGTCCTTCTGCCTCTGAGAACTGTAGTGCTTACAAGACTGTTGTGACAGATTCTACCTCTGTATGTACAGCACTCGTATCATCAGCATCTTCTATAGACTTTGGCATTGGCACAGGAAGTCAGCCAGAGGTGATTTCTGTTCCCCTTCCTGACACTGTTCTTCTGCCTGGAGCGTCAGTCCAGCTACCAATGTGGTTACGTGGGCCAGATGAAGAAGGTGTTCATGAAATTAACTTTTTGTTTTACTATGAAAGTGTTAAAAGGCAGCCAAAAATATGGTGAGTATTACAAATATATTTTACTTAACTAGTGTTTATGTGCACAAATTCAAATAAGTGTATTAGTATTTGTTGATTAAGAAGATACTCCCTTCCAAAATATCTGAGGTTATCCCTAATGTAAGTACTTACCTTTTCTTTAGATCCTTTCTGCTCCCAACTGTGAATGGGGAAAATGTATTTGTAGAATATATGATTATGATCATATTAGAATGGGATCACCGAAGAACTCAAACCCAACTAGGCTGCATAGTCTTCTGTGGCCTTTATATTACACAATAGTATTGCATATGATTATTATTTTTGGAGAACTAGAAATGACTTTATTTAGTGGAGCATTTACAATTATCTTCTAAGGCATAATTTTGAAGATAAAATGATACAATACCTGTAAGCACAGGTGCATTTTATATCCTCAGTAACTGTTCTTGAGGTGATAAAGTTCTCTGGGCAAGGCGGCTGGGCAAGCTCTGTGGCATGTTGAAATGGTGAAATGAATTTTCAAGGAAAGTAAGCAGCACTTTAGAATTGGGATACCAAGGAGGATAGGCAAGAGAATAGTGGATATTCCAGAGGTTGATGTATATGTGAGTGACAGTGACAGTGACAAAATACTTCTTTAACCAGTCACCTGTTCTTGGGCTCTAGATTTTTTTCCAGATTCTGGCTATTGTAAACAGTGCTGTAATAAATATACAAGTGCAGATACCATTTCTCATGTACTTTTTTTGCATCCCCAGGATATATTCCCAGAAATGGTATTGCTGGGTCAAATGGGTGCTCAATTTCTAATTCTAATTTTTTTCTTTTTGGGTCACGCTGGGCAATGCACAGGGGTTACTCCTTGCTCATGAACTCAGGAATTACTCCTGGCAGTGCTCAGGGGACCATATGGGATGCTGGGAATCGAACCAGCAAATCGATGAACAACAGGACACCAATGCTACTATATGAGATTATTTTCCTATATTATATACATACCTCTATGAGCAGAGAAAATGTGTAGAAAGAGGAAGATTTTTCCCCTCTCAATTGAGAAGAATTGAACTAAAGTTAGTCTGTTGCTGTCACTGTCACTGTTATCCTGTTGTTCATCGATTTACTCGAGCGGGCACCAGTAACATTTCCATTGTGAGACTTGTTACTGTTTTTGGCATATCGAATACGCCACGGGTAGCTTGCCAGGCTCTGCCATGTGGCCGGGATACTCTCGGTAGCTTACTAGATCATTTCACTTTATCGTATTTTTGTTTGTTTGTTTTAGTTTTTAGAATATAAATGGTCCTGTGTGTGATCAAGCTTTAGAAGTTTTACAAGGATAAAGAGGCGTAAAACTAGGAAAGATTGCCTATGGAAAAGTCCTTAGATTAAATTTGTAAATTTTTCTTTCTTCAGTCACAGAATTCTAAGGCATACTGCAGTCATTTGTACCAGCCGATCTTTGAATGTACGAGCCACAGTCTGCCGGAGTAATTCTCTTGAAGAGGAGGGCAGAGGAGGTGATATGATGGTCTTTGTGGATGTGGAAAATACCAATACTGTAAGTAGGTTTAAAATTATTTTTAAGGTATATTTTCAGAAATTGAGCTTTTTGTTCACAGAAGACATTATTAGAAATTTAGAAGTGTTCATATAGAGTGAAAAATTCCAAGTCTTATTTTTAGTTGTATTTTTGTCTTCTAGTCCTTTCAAATAAAAGGAACTAGTGGCATTAATGCATCTGCCTATAGGGGCCAGAGAGATAGTACAGGGTAAAGTGATCCTAGGCACCTCATCTGTTCCTCTGGGCACTGCCAGGAGTAAGCCCTGAGTACTGTCAGGTTGGCCCACATTCCATGTCCCAATATCTGCACTTGGCCACTAATTCAACTCGAAAGAGATGTCATGCTTTTTTTTTGGCTTTTTGGGTCATACCTGGCGATGCACAGGGGTTACTTCTGGCTCATGCACTCAGGAATTATTCCTGGCAGTGCTCAAGGGACCATATGGGATGCTGGGAATCGAACCCGGGTTGTCCGCATGCAAGGCAAACGCCCTACCCGCTGTGGTATCGCTCCAGCCCCACGAGATTTCATGCATTTTGTGAGACTATTTGATGTAACTAAATTTGCGAAATTCTATAGGATTTCACATTTATCGCTAACTAGGAAATACTTTCTTTATATATGTAGCTATTATTTCCTTTGTATTAATATTTCAAACAGTTATTCCTTTTTAGTTTTACTTGCGTGCTCTATAAATGTGAGTATCTTGTATTTTTGGGTCAGAGCCAGTGATACTCAGGAATTACTCTTGGCTCTGCACTCAGGAATAACTCCTGGCGGTGCTCAGGGGACCACATGGAATACCAGGGATTGAACTTGGGTCAGCCGCATGCAAGGCAAACACCCTACCCGTTGTACTATTGCTCTTGTCCCTTAAATTTGAATATCTTGAAGAGTGTCATTTCATGATTTAGCTTTAGATTGAATTTGTTCACTTATTTGAAATTTAATTTTTTCTTTAATTGTTTTTGCTTTTGCAAACTTGCAAGGCCTCTTTGGTTTTGGATTACATTCATTGGTGCAGAGGCTGCTCTGGGTCTGGTGCTCTGGAGTCATTTCCAGTAGGGGACCAGTGCTGGGCTGGCACTTAGGGCTCCAGCATGTAAGGCATGTGTGCCCGCCCTTGGAGCTCTCGCCCCGGCCCTTTTCAAGTTCCCTGTTCGGTTTAATATGTCAATACTTTGGTGGTATTCCTAACAGGTTTTTAAAGAGTGAAAGTTTTGATAGTTTCAAATTAGCTCTGATTTAAGAGGATAATTAAGTACAATTTAAATAGCTGTGTGTACTGGCCGTACATTGGGTCAAAACAAGCTATCTTAGAACAGGAAAGGGAGAAAGCACTATTGTTTTGGTTATAAATTGACAAGTAATTTTTTAACTACTAAATACTACTTATGCTATATTGTAATAATTGAATACTGACTTTCAGTGCATTAAAATTTACTGCTGGGAATACATCTTTCTTGGGGAAGTTTTTTAGGAATGTTTGAAGAACGACTTAACTTGAGCTTTCTAAAATATATAGTTATTTCAAAATTAAAATTTCATCTATGTTAAAATAAACTTTTATAGCAATATCTAAGTATAGTTTTAATATTCTAAATTAGTGCTACTAAATCCTGAGTGACTCTTCTTTTTATAGAGTGAAGCAGGTGTTAAGGAGTTCCATATAACACAAGTATCAAGTAGTAGCAAACACTGGAAGCTACAGAAATCCGTA